>NC_053390.1:522282059-522882059 GCF_905171765.1 Bufo bufo | reverse complement strand
GCAGAAGAATGTGAGAGCAGAGGGCGCCCCCGTGAGACCTGCGAGAGGATAGACGATGGCACAGATAGGCAGCGGCCAACTGACTACATAGGATGTCTCTATAGTAGTTCAGTTTGTCCTCCCTTTCAGCGTGTTTAAAAAAGGCCCCCATTATGGACTGGTAGCAAGGGTCCAACAAGGTGGAGAGCCAGAAGTCATCCCTCTGCCGAATGGTGACAATTCGGCTGTCACTAAGCAAGCGAGTAGGCATTGGGCCATTTGTGCAAGTAACTCAGAGGGACTCCCTGCCTCCATATACACTGCATACTGCCATGGTGTGTCTGGGTCCTCTGCCTCGTCTTCCTCATCGCCCTGTAGCTCCTCTGGCTGCTCCTGCTCCTCCTGTCACCTGTGTAGAAAAACTACCCATTTCGCTACACAATGCTTGTGCTCCAATGTCCTCCTCCTCCAGTTCAGCCCCCACAGGACTCATGTGGCTGTGAGATCTAGGTGCCATGTCACCAGTCACCTGGCCAGCCAGATTTACCAGCATATGTTCTAGGACATGAAGCAGTGGAATGACATTGTTCATCCCATAGTCCTGGCGACTGACAAATAACATGGCCTCCTCAAAGGGCCTGAGCAAATAGCAGGTGTCACGTATGACATGCCACTGGCTGACATCAGAGTTACACAGGGGAGTACTCCTGTCCGCTTGGATCATCAAGAAACCGTTTATGGCATTTCTCTGTTCGTATAGTCGGTCCAACATATAGAGGGTGGAATTCCATCGGGTGGAAACGTCACATATCAGCCTATGTTGGGGGATGCCGTACTGCCGCTGCAGCTAAAGAAGGGTGTGCTTTGCGGTGTACTAGTGGCTGAAGTGCATGCAAAGTTTCCTGGCCATTTTTAGGATGTCTTGCAGATGGGTGGAAGACTTCAGAAAGCTTGACAAACAGATTGAACACATGTGCCATGCAGGGCACATGGCTCAGCCCTCCTTGACGCAGTGCCGACACCATGTTCTTTCCGTTGTCGGTCACCACGGTTCCGATTTTGAGTTGTCGCAGAGAAAGCCATGATTCGATTTCTTGATGAAGGACACGGAGCAGTTCTTCCCCTGTGTGACTCCGTATGCATAGGCAAACGAGGTGCAGAACAGCATGACACCGCCGTGCCCTGCACATGTGGTATGCTGGAGGTGCACTGTGAATTGTCCCTACAGTGGAGGCTGAGAACATGTTGGAGGATGAGGAGACAGATTCGGACATTGTCGCAGGACCAACGGCGTGAGAATGTGGAGGCAGAAGCGGCATCACCTGGCCAAGTTGATGGTGTTGCTGTGCAAGAACCACATTCTCCCAGTGGGCCACTAACATGTATTGTCCCTGACCGAAGTTACAGCTCCACACGTCGGTGCTGCCGTGCACTTTGGCAGCCACCTTTTGTTCTACATACATGTGCAGGGCTGGTACTGCCTTTTTGGCAAAGAAATGACGGCTTAGGACTCTCCACCTTGGCTCGGCACAAACCATCAGTTCTCTTAAAGGAGCAGAGTTCACCACTTGGAAAGGGAGGGACTGCAGCACCAGCAACTTGGCCAGGAGCACATTCAACTTCTGCGCTGTTGGATGAGTGCACGCAGTGGGTGGTTTACCCCGGGCACGTTTGACTCCCGACCTCCCACATCCTGCCACCCTGCTGATTAGCGGCCATGTTAGCAACTTGTTGACTCCGCCGCTTCCTCACGGCCATGCTGCCACCCTCTTCTCCCAATGATGATGAAGCCCCTAATTCACCCGGCTCGCAAGTGCGATCGGCTACATCCTCATCATTGAGTACTGTCTGCATGTCACTGATGTCCTCTTCAACGGTCTCTGGGTCAGGAGCCTGACCGCTCACAACACTAGCTCCCACGCCACTCTCCTCATCACTACTTGCCTGCCTACCGGAGGAAGCAGCGGATGTCTCCTTCACATCTTGGCTGAACAGTAGCTGCTGACTGTCCTATAGTAGCTCATCCTTGCTGTATAGTGTAGCTGAGCCCACAGTATATACTACTTGTCTGGCTGAGGGAACAGAAAAGGACAGAGGCAGGTTGAGGACAGGTGAGGGCACAGGGCCTGCTCCTGGGCCATGCCAACTAAGGGTTGTGTCTGACGAACACACTGACTTTTGGATGGGGGTGTCTGACGTCACTTTGGACTAAGTAGATGATCGAATCAACCATTCAAGAGCCGCTGGGTTGCTGGTCAAGACACGACCACTAGATTACACCAGGAGCTCATGCCTCTCGATGTGACTCCTGCTGCCAAATCCCCTTACTCTGCTGCAACCTGTGCCTGCGCCAGAAACATTTAGGCCTCTTCCACTCACCTGTACAGGGCCCAGCACTTCTCTGTTCGACATACTGTTAGATCAAATAAATAAATAAAATGGAAATTAAAACACCCCCAAAAAGTCTGTAATTTTCTCACTTTACCACACAACAGGTAATAAGCCCTTTTTTTTAAACAAATACATGCCAAAGAAGGCTTTAGAACATATAACTGCACCGCTGGACGGCAAAAAAGGTCCTTGATTTTTTCCACTTATACACGCCACAAAAGGCTTTAGAACATATAACTGCACTGCAGAATAATAATAATAATAATACAGTTGCAAGAAAAAGTATGTGAACCCTTTGTAATGATATGGATTTCTGCACTAATTGGTCATAAAATGTGATCTGATTTTCATCTAAGTCACAACAATAGACAATCACAGTCTGCTTAAACTAATAACACACAAAGAATTAAATGTTACCATGTTTTTATTGAACACACCATGTAAACATTCACAGTGCAGGTGGAAAAAGTATGTGAACCCCTAGACTAATGACATCTCCAAGAGCTAATTGGAGTGAGGTGGCAGCCAACTGGAGTCCAATCAATGAGATGAGATTGGAAGTGTTGGTTACAGCTGCCCTGCCCTATAAAAAACACACACCAGTTCTGGGTTTGCTTTTCACAAGAAGCATTGCCTGATGTGAATGATGCCTCGCACAAAAGAGCTCTCAGAAGACCTACGATTAAGAATTGTTGACTTGCATAAAGCTGGAAATGGTTATAAAAGTATCTCCAAATGCCTTGCTGTTCATCAGTCCACGGTAAGACAAATTGTCTATAAATGGAGAAAGTTCAGCACTGCTGCTACTGTCCCTAGGAGTGGCCGTCCTGTAAAGATGACTGCAAGAGCACAGCGCAGACTGCTCAATGAGGTGAAGAAGAATCCTAGAGTGTCAGCTAAAGAATTACAAAAGTCTTTGGCATATGCTAACATTCCTGTTAGCGAATCTACGATATGTAAAACACTAAACAAGAATGGATTTCATGGAAGGATACCACAGAGGAAGCCAGTGCTGTCCAAAAAAAACATTGCTGCACGTTTACAGTTTGCACAAGAGCACCTTGATGTTCCACAGCAGTACTGGCAAAGTATTCTGTAGACAGATAAAACCAAAGTTGAGTTGTTTGGAAGAAACACACAACACTATGTGTGGCGAAAAAGATGTACAGCACACCAACATCAAAACCTCATCCCAACTGTGAAGTATGGTGGTGGGGGCATCATGGTTTGGGGCTGCTTTGCTGCATCAGGGCCTGGAAGGATTGCTATCATCGAAGGAAAAATTTATTCCCAAGTTTATCAAGACATTTTGCAGGAGAACTGAAGGCCATCTGTCCACCAGCTGAAGCTCAACAGAAGATGGGTGTTGCAACAGGACAACGACCCAAAGCATAGAAGTAAATCAACAACAGAATGGCTTAAACAGAAGAAAATACGGCTTCTGGAGTGTCCTAGTCAGAGTCCTGACCTCAACCCGATTGAGATGACGTGGCATGACCTCAAGAAAGCGATTCACACCAGTCATCCCAAGAATATTGATGAAAGAAACAGTTCTGTAAAGAGGAATGGTCAAGAATTACTCCTGACCGTTGTGCACGTCTGATCTGCAACTACAAAAAATGTTTGGTTAAAGTTATTGCTGCCAAAGGAGGTTCAACCAGTTATTAAATCCAAGAACTGGTGTGTAGGTTCACATACTTTTTCCACCTGCACTGTGAATGTTTACATGGTGTGTTCAATAAAAACATGGTAACATTTAATTCTTTGTGTGTTATTAGTTTAAGCAGACTGTGATTGTCTATTGTTGTGACTTAGATGAAGATCACATTTTATGACCAATTTGTGCAGACATCCATATTATTCAAAAGGGTTCACATACTTTTTCTTGCAACTGTATATATCTTTTTGCCACTAATACATGCCAAAAAGGGTTTTAGAACATATAACTGCTTTGCTGAACTACAAATATATATTTTTTTGCCACTAATACACGCCAAAATAGGCTGTAATTTTCTCACTTCACCACACAACGGCTAGTAAGCCCTTTTTTCCTACTAATACAAGCCAAAAAATGCTTTAGAACATATAACTGCACCGCACAAGGGCAAATAAGCCGTAGAATTTTTTCCTTGTAATAAACCCTGTTAATGGCTTTATCAAACAGCACTTGCACTCTAATAAGGACGGTTTGTTGGAATTACAGAGCTGTATAATGGCAATTTGGATCCCCAGTCAGTGCAGCAAGGTGTAATCGGATTGTTCCTATTACCCAGGCTGCAACCTTCCCTACTGAACCCTGTTCTGCTGCAATACTGTGGAATGATTCCTCCCTATCCTTTCCCTGAACTTCTATATAGCAAAATAAAAGTTTTAAAGTCTTTTCTAGCACTGTCCCTAGCGCCTGCGGACATCTCTCTCTCTGCACTGGAAAATGGCTGAATCCAAGATGGCTGAGGCTATTTATAGGGCTGTGACATCACAGGGCTTTCTGGCTGCTGATTGGCTGCATGCATGGCATTGTGGGTGATCTCTCGTTCCCAGAGTTCCTTGTTCCATGTCCTAACACGTACAGCAGCCATTTTAGGAAAAAATGTGATTCGTTACCACGAAGCGTGAGGAAATTCGGATTCGGTGCGAATTGAATTTTTCCAGAAATTCGGATCAAATTCCACTTCATCAACTTCACTTCGTTCATCTCTAGTTACAAGTTAAAATCATTAAGCTTTTGTGTAAAGGGGAAATAGCGTGTGATGTCAGCTGGGCCATCAACACAAACAGATCACCAGTTTTCTGGAGTAAATGGTTACTGAAATCTAGGACTGCCGGAGCATGCACTAAATTTATGATGAAGGGGGATATCAATACTAGAAATCGCTGGTCTTCATAAATGGCCCCCAGGCTTGTGTAAAGTGTGACTTTCAGTGAGCAAATAGCACACATATTTGTGCACCTAGCACAGTAAATCTGTGCAGTGCATATTCCTACAGGACCTTCTAGCCACTCCACTATGCTGTATGATCTCTAATATACAGTATGAGGAGGCAGCTAGCCTCAATGTCTCAATGCCTTACATAACACACACTGCTGTCTCCCCATCACCTCTAGTCTGTATATACTGTATACCCTCTCTGTCCCCATCACCTCTAGTCTGTATATACTGTATACCCTCACTGTTCCCACCACCTCTAGTCTGTATATACTGTATACCCTCTCTGTCCCCATCACCCCTAGTCTGTATATACTGTATACCCTCACTGTTCCCACCACCTCTAGTCTGTATATACTGTATACCCTCACTGTCCCCATCACCTCTAGTCTGTATATACTGTATACCCTCACTGTTCCCACCACCTCTAGTCTGTATATACTGTATACCCTCTCTGTCCCCATCACCCCTAGTCTGTATATACTGTATACCCTCACTGTTCCCACCACCTCTAGTCTGTATATACTGTATACCCTCACTGTCCCCATCACCTCTAGTCTGTATATACTGTATACCCTCACTGTTCCCACCACCTCTAGTCTGTATATACTGTATATCCTCTCTGTCCCCATCACCTCTAGTCTGTATATACTGTATACCCTCACTGTTCCCACCACCCCTAGTCTGTATATACTGTATATCCTCTCTGTCCCCATCACCTCTAGTCTGTATATACTGTATATACTCTCTGTCCCCATCACCTCTAGTCTGTATATACTGTATATCCTCACTGTTCCCACCACCCCTAGTCTGTATATACTGTATATACTCTCTGTCCCCATGACCTCTAGTCTGTATATACTGTATATCCTCTGTCCCCATCACCTCTAGTCTGTATATACTGTATACCCTCACTGTTCCCACCACCCCTAGTCTGTATATACTGTATATCCTCTCTGTCCCTATCACCTCTAGTCTGTATATACTGTATATCCTCTCTGTCCTATCACCTCTAGTCTGTATATACTGTATATCCTCTCTGTCCCCATCACCTCTAGTCTGTATATCCTCTCTGTCCCCATCACCTCTAGTCTGTATATACTGTATATCCTCTCTGTCCCCATCACCTCTAGTCTGTATATACTGTATATCCTCTCTGTCCCCATCACCTCTAGTCTGTATATACTGTATATACTCTCTGTCCCCATCACCTCTAGTCTGTATATACTGTATATCCTCACTGTTCCCACCACCCCTAGTCTGTATATACTGTATATACTCTCTGTCCCCATGACCTCTAGTCTGTATATACTGTATATCCTCTGTCCCCATCACCTCTAGTCTGTATATACTGTATATACTCTCTGTCCCCATCACCTCTAGTCTGTATATACTGTATATCCTCACTGTTCCCACCACCCCTAGTCTGTATATACTGTATATACTCTCTGTCCCCATGACCTCTAGTCTGTATATACTGTATATCCTCTGTCCCCATCACCTCTAGTCTGTATATACTGTATATACTCTCTGTCCCCATCACCTCTAGTCTGTATATACTGTATATCCTCACTGTTCCCACCACCCCTAGTCTGTATATACTGTATATCCTCTGTCCCCATCACCTCTAGTCTGTATATACTGTATACTCTCACTGTTCCCACCACCCCTAGTCTGTATATACTGTATATCCTCTCTGTCCCTATCACCTCTAGTCTGTATATACTGTATATACTCTCTGTCCTATCACCTCTAGTCTGTATATACTGTATATCCTCTCTGTCCCCATCTCCTCTAGTCTGTATATCCTCTCTGTCCCCATCACCTCTAGTCTGTATATACTGTATATACTCTGTTCCCACCACCCCTAGTCTGTATATACTGTATATCCTCTCTGTCCCCATCACCTCTAGTCTGTATATCCTCTGTCCCCATCACCTCTAGTCTGTATATACTCTGTCCCCATCACCTCTAGTCTGTATATACTGTATACCCTCACTGTTCCCACCTCCTCTACTCTGTATATACTGTATATCCTCTCTGTCCCCATCACCTCCAATCTCTATATACTGTATAACCTCACTGTTCCCATCACCTCTAATCACTCTATACTGTATACACTCACTGTTCCTATCACTTCAAATCTGTATATACTATATAATATCACTGTCCCCATCACCTCTAATCTGTATATACTGTATAATGTCACTGTCCCCATCACCTCTAATCTGTATATACTGTATATCTTCTTTGTCCCCATCACCTCTAGTCTGTATATACTGTATACCCTCACTGTCCCCATCACCTCCAATCTATATATACTGTATAAAATGTAAAGTGTTATTAGCACACATTGAACACCATAAAAACGTGAAGAACAATGGCGGAATTGCAAAGTTTTTTTTTTCCCCACTGTCACCCGCAAAATGTTTTAAAAGTTATGCAATAGACCTGATGTATATACCTCAAAATAGTTCCATTGAAACATACAACTTGTCCCGCATAAACCAAGTCCTTATACAGCTACATGTTGATGGAAAAAGAAAAAAAATATATGTCTTTTGAAATGTGCAGATCAATAAATGAAAAATAAAAATAAAAAAATAAAAAAAAGCTGAGCCTTAAGTACCAAACTAGGCCACATCCTTAACAAATCAATCTAATGTAATTGTTAATGGAAATTGAGTTTATTTTCTACACTTTTTAATTTTGAATAAGGTTAGTATCCACTAGCGTTAAAATCTTTTGGCACGCTGTTCCAGATGGGGCTCATTGTACACAGCCAGGTCCTATTGACTATAAAGGGACCCGCCGGAGATCCGGCCTATTTCTGGCATTAGTGGTGCTTGCAGCATTTTTTTGTTCAGCCGAATCCTGGCACTTATGTTGGAAATAGGCCATATTCCCGATAGGTCCGCTTAGAGTCAATGAGCTCTGGCGGTGCAAGCAATGTCGGCTATGCCTGATACTATGAACTTCGGCATTCTGTTCCACTGCCGGAACAGTCTGGCAGAAGATTTTAGTGCTAGTGTGAAATATTTTTCAGCATTGATTCACAGTCACAAATTAGCACAGTTATCCTTTAAGTGCTGCCACCATAATTGAAATGTTTTAGAATATTCAAAAGCTGTAGAAAATGCAACTGTGACATCAGTTCCTCATAATAAATCAGCAGTGTAAGACTGTTCTTTGTATCTTCTATTTGAGCTTAGATCAGATGAATACATAGTATACTGGGTCTGTTTAGCTTGTGTGGAGAGCTTTGTTTTGGGGGATATGGAAAAAATTAGTTAGCCACAACTGTATTGGATAAAAGGGTGGAAATATAGAAATAAAAGACCCTCATTGTATAACTAATGCAAAAAATTAACTGAATCAAAATAGGGTCAATCCAAAAGTAGTTAAAACAGTTTATTAGATTATCATGTGGTAAATAGTAGATATGCTTAAGGTGACTTTCACACAGTCAGTGTTTGGTCGTTGTTGATTTGTGATTTCCGTCAGTGGGGGCTACATGGAGATAAGGTATAATGGAAAGGTTTGCAGCTGTTCTGTGTTTTTGACCTGCACCTGGATTTGGCTTACAATCACTGATGTAAATCACTGATCATAGACTGACAGTGTGACAGTGTCCCAAGGCCTTATTTACACTACTGGGTCCGTGATGACAGTGACAATATGGTCAGTGCGGTTCATCCATAAAGCTGTCTGTGAAGGATCCATGTTTGGTCCGTGGGTCTGTTTTTTGCCCTCCATGTGTCATCCGTGTTCCATGGACACTGTCCAACTGAAAATTAATTTCAAGAGCATCTCCTGGCAATGATACATGAAACACGGATGCCATCCATGTTTTGTGTGTTTTTTTTCATGGACCCTTAGATTATACTGGATCGTAAACACGTGATGGATCCGTAAACACGGTCAAAAGTAGAGCATGTTTACATGGCATAACCCAGGACTACGGTACGGATGGATGTGTGACTACACACCTTAAAATCAGTGGGTACGTGTGCTGTCCATGAAGAACATGGATAACATACTGTACTTCTGTGATTCACTGACATCTGAATAAGGCTACATGCACACGACCGTAAGTGTTTTTTGGTCCGCAAATTGCGGATCTGAAAAAAAATATATGGATGACATCCATATGCCATACATTTTTTTTTTTTTACCGATCCATTGTAACAATGCCTAAAACGGACAAGAATAGGACATGTTATATTTTTTTTGTGGGGCTACGGAACAGACATACGGATGCGGATGGCACACGGTGTACTGTCTGCATTTTTTGCAGACCCACTTAGATGAATGGATCTGCATCCTATCCGCAAAAAAAAACGGAACGGACACAGAAACAAAATACATTCGTGTGGATGTAGCCTAAGGCCTAATTCTGAAGCTATTCATTATTCAGGTCTTTATTTATAAAAGTCAACAATGTTAAAAAAAGGAATTCTCTGTGGTTGTCACATAACGCATAGAGTATTCCCCAGTGAAGTCAATGCTTCTAAGGAAAAACATAGTCCAATAAACAGACTATGATAGCACATTTTGTTAATTCCTTTATTCCACCATAATTTTTTTTTAGTGTGTGTGTGTGTGTGTGTATATATATGTATATGTATATGTATATATATATATATATATATATATATATATACACACTGCTCAAAAAAATAAAGGGAACACTTAAACAACACAATGTAACTCCAAGTCAATCACACTTCTGTGAAATCAAACTGTCCACTTAGGAAGCAACACTGAGTGACAATCAATTTCACATGCTGTTGTGCAAATGGGATAGACAACCGGTGGAAATTCTAGGCAATTAGCAAGACACCCCCAATAAAGGAATGGTTCTGCAGGTGGTGATCACAGACCACTTCTCAGTTCCTATGCTTCCTGGCTGATGTTTTGGTCACTTTTGAATGCTGGCGGTGCTTTCACTCTAGTGGTAGCATGAGACGGAGTTTACAACCCACACAAGTGGCTCAGGTAGTGCAGCTTATCCAGGATGGCACATCAATGCGAGCTGTGGCAAGAAGGTTTGCTGTGTCTGTCAGCGTAGTGTCCAGAGCATGGAGGCGCTACCAGGAGACAGGCCAGTACATCAGGAGACATGGAGGAGGCCGTAGGAGGGCAACAACCCAGCAGCAGGACCGCTACCTCCGCCTTTGTGCAAGGAGGAACAGGAGGAGCACTGCCAGAGCCCTGCAAAATAACCTCCAGCAGGCCACAAATGTGCATGTGTCTGCTCAAACAGTCAGAAACAGACTCCATGAGGGTGATATGAGAGCCCGACGTCCACAGGTGGGGGTTGTGCTTACAGCCCAACACCGTGCAGGACGTTTGGTATTTGCCAGAGAACACCAAGATTGGCAAATTTGCCACTGGCGCCCTGTGCTCTTCACAGATGAAAGCAGGTTCACACTGAGCACATGTGACAGACGTGACAGAGTCTGGAGACGCCGTGGAGAACGTTCTGCTGCCTGCAACATCCTCCAGCAATGCCAGCATGACCGTTTTGGCATTGGGTCAGTAATGGTGTGGGGTGGCATTTCTTTGGAGGGCCACACAGCCCTCCATGTGCTCACCAGAGGTAGCCTGACTGCCATTAGGTACCGAGATAAGATCCTAAGACCCCTTGTGAGACCATATGCTGGTGCGGTTGGCCCTGGGTTCCTCCTAATGCAAGACAATGCTAGACCTCATGTGGCTGGAGTGTGTCAGCAGTTCCTGCAAGATGAAGGCATTGATGCTATGGACTGGCCCGCCCGTTCCCCAGACCTGAATCCAGTTGAGCACATCTGGGAAATCATGTCTCGCTCTATCCACCAACGTCACGTTGCACCACAGACTGTCCAGGAGTTGGCAGATGCTTTAGTTCAGGTCTGGGAGGAGATCCCTCAGGAGACCGTCCGCCACCTCATCAGAACCATGCACAGGCGTTGTAGGGAGGTCATACAGGCACGTGGAGGCCACACACACTACTGAGCCTCATTTTGACTTATTTTAAGGACATTACATCAAAGTTGGATCAGCCTGTAGTGTGTTTTTCCACTTTAACCACCTCCGGACCGCCTAACGCAGGATCGCGTTCCGGAGGTGGCAGCCCTGCGCAGAGTCACGCATATATGCGTCATCTCGCGATGGCCGAGATTTCCTGTGAACGCGCGCACACAGGCACGGAAGGTAAGAGAGTTGATCTCCAGCCTGCCAGCGGCGATCGTTCGCTGGCAGGCTGGAGATGTGTTTTTTTTAACCTCTAACAGGTATATTAGACGCTGTTTTGATAACAGCGTCTAATATACCTGCTACCTGGTCCTCTGGTGGTCCCCTTTGTTTGGATCGACCACCAGAGGACACAGGTAGCTCAGTAAAGTAGCACCAAGCACCACTACACTACACTACACCCCCCCCCCCGTCACTTATTAACCCCTTATTAGCCCCTGATCACCCCATATAGACTCTCTGATCACCCCCCTGTCATTGATTACCCCCCTGTCATTGACCAACCCCCTGTAAAGCTCCATTCAGACGTCCGCATGATTTTTACGGATCCACTGATAGATGGATCGGATCCGCAAAACGCATCCGGACGTCTGAATGAAGCCTTACAGGGGCGTGATCAATGACTGTGGTTATCACCCCATATAGACTCCCTGATCACCCCCCTGTCATTGATTACCCCCCTGTCATTGATTACCCCCCTGTAAAGCTCCATTCAGATGTCCGCATGATTTTTACGGATGCACTGATAGATGGATCGGATCCGCAAAACGCATCCGGACGTCTGAATGAAGCCTTACAGGGGCATGATCAATGACTGTGGTGATCACCCCATATAGACTCCCTGATCACCCCCCTGTAAAGCTCCATTCAGATGTCCGCATGATTTTTACGGATGCACTGATAGATGGATCCGATCTGCAAAACGCATCCGGACGTCTGAATGAAGCCTTACAGGGGCATGATCAATGACTGTGGTGATCACCCCATATAGACTCCCTGATCACCCCCCCTGTCATTGATCACCCCCCCTGTCATTGATCACCACCCCTGTCATTGATCACCCCCCTGTCATTGATCACCCCTCTGTAAGGCTCCATTCAGACATTTTTTTGGCCCAAGTTAGCGGAATTATTTTTTTTTTTTCTTACAAACTCTCATATTCCACTAACTTGTGTCAAAAAATTAAATCTCACATGAACTCACCATACCCCTCACGGAATCCAAATGCGTAAAATTTTTTAGACATTTATATTCCAGACTTCTTCTCACGCTTTAGGGCCCCTAGAATGCCAGGGCAGTATAAATACCCCACATGTGACCCCATTTCGGAAAGAAGACACCCCCAGGTATTCCGTGAGGGGCATATTGAGTCCATGAAAGATTGAAATTTTTGTCCCAAGTTAGCGGAACGGGAGACTTTGTGAGAAAAAAATTAAAAATATCAATTTCCGCTAACTTGTGCCAAAAAAAAAAAATTTCTATGAACTCGCCATGCCCCTCATTGAATACCTTGGGGTGTCTTCTTTCCAAAATGGGGTCACATGTGGGGTATTTATACTGCCCTGGCATTCTAGGGGCCCCAAAGCGTGAGAAGAAGTCTGGTATCCAAATGTCTAAAAATGCCCTCCTAAAAGGAATTTGGGCACCTTTGCGCATCTAGGCTGCAAAAAAGTTTCACACATCTGGTATCGCCGTACTCAGGAGAAGTTGGGGAATGTGTTTTGGGGTGTCATTTTACATATACCCATGCTGGGTGAGAGAAATATCTTGGTCAAATGCCAACTTTGTATAAAAAAATGGGAAAAGTTGTCTTTTGCCAAGATATTTCTCTCACCCAGCATGGGTATATGTAAAATGACACCCCAAAACACATTCCCCAACTTCTCCCGAGTATGGAGATACCACATGTGTGACACTTTTTTGCAGCCTAGGTGGGCAAAGGGGCCCATATTCCAAAGAGCACCTTTAGGATTTCACAGGTCATTTACCTACTTACCACACATTAGGGCCCCTGGAAAATGCCAGGGCAGTATAACTACCCCACAAGTGACCCCATTTTGGAAAGAAGACACCCCAAGGTATTCCGTGAGGGGCATGGCGAGTTCCTAGAATTTTTTATTTTTTGTCACAAGTTAGTGGAAAATGATGATTTTTTTATTTATTTTTTTTCATACAAAGTCTCATATTCCACTAAATTGTGACAAAAAATAAAAACTTCCATGAACTCACTATGCCCATCAGCGAATACCTTGGGGTCTCTTCTTTCCAAAATGGGGTCACTTGTGGGGTAGTTATACTGCCCTGGCATTCTAGGGGCCCAAATGTGTGGTAAGGAGTTTGAAATCAAATTCTGTAAAAAATGACCTGTGAAATCCGAAAGGTGCTCTTTGGAATATGGGCCCCTTTGCCCACCTAGGCTGCAAAAAAGTGTCACACATCTGGTATCTCCGTACTCAGGAGAAGGTGGGGAATGTGTTTTGGGGTGTCATTTTACATATACCCATGCTGGGTGAGAGAAATATCTTGGCAAAAGACAACTTTTCCCATTTTTTTATACAAAGTTGGCATTTGACCAAGATATTTATCTCACCCAGCATGGGTATATGTAAAAAGACACCCCAAAACACATTCCCCACCTTCTCCTGAGTACGGAGATACCAGATGTGTGACACTTTTTTGCAGCCTAGGTGGGCAAAGGGGCCCATATTCCAAAGAGCACCTTTCGGATTTCACAGGTCATTTTCTATGAACTCACTATTCCCATCAGCGAATACCTTAGGGTGTGTACTTTCCGAAATGGGGTCATTTGTGGGGTGTTTGTACTGTCTGGCCATTGTAGAACCTCAGGAAACATGACAGGTGCTCAGAAAGTCAGAGCTGCTTCAAAAAGCGGAAATTCATATTTTTGTACCATAGTTTGTAAACGCTATAACTTTTACCCAAACCATTTTTTTTTTACCCAAACATTTTTTTTTTATCAAAGACATGTAGAACTATAAATTTAGAGCAAAATTTCTATATGGATCTCGTTTTTTTTGCAAAATTTTACAACTGAAAGTGAAAAATGTCATTTTTTTGCAAAAAAATCGTTAAATTTCGATTAATAACAAAAAAAGTAAAAATGTCAGCAGCAATGAAATACCACCAAATGAAAGCTCTATTAGTGAGAAGAAAAGGAGGTAAAATTCATTTGGGTGGTAAGTTGCATGACCGAGCAATAAACGGTGAAAGTAGTGTAGGTCAGAAGTGTAAAAAGTGGCCTGGTCTTTCAGGGTGTTTAAGCACTGGGGGCTGAAGTGGTTAATTTTGAGTGTGACTCCAAATCCAGACCTCCATGGGTTAAAAAATTTGATTTCCATTATTTTTTTTTGTGTGATTTTGTTGTCAGCACATTCAACTATGTAAACAACAAAGTATTTCAGAAGAATATTTAATTAACTCAGATCTAGGATGTGTTATTTTTGTGTTCCCTTTATTTTTTTGAGCAGTGTATATATATATTGTGGCAATCAGCTCAAATGGTTACTTCAGATATAGTTCAACCAACAGTCTTTTTATTTTATCCAAAACGGTTTCAACAAAAACTTGCTTACTTCAGCACGTAAACACACAAAAAAACACAGTCCATGTGAAGTGGTCTGACTCACAATCCTCTGTAGTTCCTGGTTTCCACCATCAGCTTGAAAGGGCAAAGGCTTGGCAATAGCAGGCTTCTCCGCTGAAACACTCCACACCGCTGTACTCCCAGTCTATCACACTTCCAGACTAGGAACCACACCCCCAGCTCTCTCCTGGGCTTCCTAATTTATATAGACCAGCCAAAACCTGGCCTGGATACGTGGAAGTAGTCACCCCACCCTGCTCTTTGACTACTCCAATGAAACCCGGCCCGGATCAGCTGCAGCCAGCAGCAAAAATACTACTAACAAGGGTCAGTAACCTAGGGTTACTAACGAAACATTACTGGTTCATTTTACCGAGGCCAGACACCTCGATGACACGTATCTATCGTCTACTATGGCACCATGTGCCTTCTCACACAATATATATATATATATATATAATTAAAAAAAATCAGACTGCACT
Source organism: Bufo bufo (assembly GCF_905171765.1). NCBI lineage: Eukaryota > Metazoa > Chordata > Amphibia > Anura > Bufonidae > Bufo > Bufo bufo. Next base: position 522,866,662 of record NC_053390.1, on the reverse strand, counting down.
CCAAAGGACTCTTCAAAAAGTCAAAGTGTTTTATTCACCCATGAAGTGGCAAAGAGCGACGTTTCGGCTCATACTTGAGAAAGGCTCATGTATGAGCCGAAACGTCGCTCTTTGCCACTTCATGGGTGAATAAAACACTTTGACTTTTTGAAGAGTCCTTTGGAGTGCAGTCTGATTTTTTTTTTTTATACAAGTGGGTAAGCACCTATTGTCATACTTGGACCTTGCACCCTCCTTCTTTCCTTTTTTTTTGGATGGTGCTGCCGGTGTTTTTTTCTACTATATATATATATATATATATATATATATATATATATATATATATATACATATTTAATATGTGATGCTCTAAAACTGGCTACTATGCTTTTTTTAGATTAACCACCCCCCCCCCCACAAGGGTAGTGAACTGCAAGTCTAAGTAATGACTAGGCCTTAATTGGTTGATGGTTGAACAGCAGTTAAATAAACAATCATCTAGTGAAAATTTGTTTCGCAGACACAGTCATACACATTTTAGTGCATATTCAACTTTGCAGTTGTTCAAAGTGGTCATACATGCTAAATGAAACAGGGCGAGGAATGAAAGATCTTTCTAGGCATTAAAGGTATATAATGGAGAACCGGCACTCTACATCTATCAACGTGCTAAAGAGGCAATAAACACAGGTGATGGTAAAAAATATATATTTATTTTTGTGATGATGGGTTTGGGGAGTTCTAAAATTGTAGAGGTTCTAAAAAATGGGGTACTCAAGGAAAAAATGTTGATTTGCAACAGTGGGGGTGCACAGTAAAAAATTGTGCGGGGTGGGGGTATGACAATGCTGTGATTGTCTAGTGATGGTTGCCCCCTTTCAGTAGGTACAATGGGTAGCTGTGTCCATTAGTATCCAGTCCATAAAAATGTCTTTATGTAATACCACATAGAAATAATGTAAAAAATATATAATGTGGATAGGACAATAAAAGAATACAAGGTAAAAAATAAGTGAAAAATACTGGGTAAAAAATAAGTGGTATATCAGTCGGGTGCTGTACTTTAGTGTGGCGTCCCACACATTTGGTAAAGACTGCACCCTGACTGTTTACCTGCTTTGTGGGGTATGGATCTCCTGGCTGTTGGAGCAGCCTTACAGCGCTCAGCGGTGTCTGTTTTCCCGGTCTTCTCGGCGTGCCGCGTGTGTGTGACGTCACTTTTCTGGCGTCTCGCGTGTCTTTGCCGGATTCGGTATTGGGATCTTCGCTGGTGGTCTTTTTTTTTTTCGATCCAGGGGACTTGGACGAAGTTGATGGTGTGGAAGCGCTTCCAAAAAATAGAGTTCTTGGCAGGTTTCTAGAGGGAAGTCACCAGACGCGTTTCGAAGGACTGAGCTGCCTTCTTCATCAGTGGTAGCCCTCTGACTGCTGTTGTACTGCCTTTTATGCTGCCCGTGGATCTTTCAAAAACCTGGACTGGATCTCATTTTGTATGGTCCAGACTTTTGGATGTGATGGTTCCATCGAAAATCTGGGTAAGTGCTGTTTTACTGTTTTCCTATGTTTGCTATTTTGTGTGTAACTATTTGCTTTTTCTATTGCAGTTGAGGTATGATGTGTGTGCTGGTTATTGTTTTGGTGCTTTATTGTGATTTCTGTTGTGATTTTGCGGTTTTTGCAGTGTCTATGTTTGCTGCGGTACCGCTGCGTTATCCGCCGGTCTGTTATGAGACTTTGCTTCTACTACCGCTATGTTTTTCTAGTGGTTAGTTCTTTATTGGTTGCTGTTTTCTATTATGCTCTGGATTCTGTTTCTTTTTCTGCGGTTTTTTTGTCCATGTTGTGTTTTTGTTAGGGATGTTTGATGTCTAAGGTGCCGATTTTTTGTTTTGTTTTGTTTCTGTTGTTGCCCTGCGGTTTTTTCATGGTTGTTGTGTCAAGTGGTAGCGGAGGATGTGTCTTAGGTGACGTGGGTGATAGATAAAGGTGAGTGGTTGGGGTAGTGTGTTCTGCCCTGGGTGCTGGCGAGGAAGGATTTTTTGTTGCTGTGCGTTTTATCCTTCGTGAATTTAGGTGCATTTTTTGGGATCTATTGTGGTGATTTGTGTGGTGTTTTTTTGTCGATGGTGTGTGTTTCGAAATACTAGTATCTGGTGATCCATATTGGAGATATGTGTGTGTATTCCTGCAATGTTGTAGTGTTTCTAAGTGCGTTTTTTGGTGCGTTTCTTTGGTGCGTTTTTTTAGTGCGTCTTTTCAGCACTGTGTTTTTTGGGGGTATTAGTTTTTTTTTTTTGTACATATGGGAGTGAGCTTTGTGTTAAGGCGGCCTAACGTGATTTTTGTTTTGTGTTGTGGCTGCAGTGTTTGGTAGTGATGTGTTCTTGGGAGTGTTTGTGAGATGGTGATGTCTAAATGGGGGTATGTTGTGTGACGTGGGGGTGGTGTGTTGGGTGTGGGAATGGATTGTGTTGGTGGTGCTTGCGTGTATTGTCTATGATTGTGTTTGTATGCTCATTTTTGGTGCAGTTTATTGGGATCCGGTTTTTATGTATACTGTAGTGTGTAGTTGGGATTGTTGTTGCGGTATCTAGGAGTGTCTGTTAAGGTCTCTTGTGGTACTGCTGTGGGGTTGTGGGGCTCAGTCTTGAGTTGTGTGTTTTTGTGTTTGTTTTGTTTTTGTTTGGTCATTCTTGCGGTGGTTGGTTTTTCAGTCTTTTTGATAGTGTTTTCTGTAGGTATATCTATTTCTTCTTTTTCTTTTTCTTTTTTCAGTGTCGGTAGGGTGGCGGCCACGTGTCAAGTGTCGGTAAGGGTGCTGGTAGACAGCCGGACGCCTACCGCTAGTCAATTAGCGGCGGCCACTCTTTGTGGTGATTTATAGGAATCCGAATAGTTCAAAGTCGGCGTTTAGGCCTCCTGGTATGATTGTATTGAACTCAAAGATGAACTTTGATTCAATACGGGACATCTTGGCTATGTAGTTTCCTCCTCTCCAGTCTGTTTTTACCTTTTCCAGTGCTGCGAAGGATAGTCCTGATGGGTCTTGTTTGTGGTGTGTTTTGAAGTGTTTGGAGAGTGAATGAGTTTCGAAACCTTTTTTGATGTTGTTTATGTGTTCTGATATACGTTTTTTTAAAGTTCTTTTTGTTCTGCCGATGTATTGTTTTTTGCAGGGACAGGTGATGATGTAAATTAAATTTGTGCTGCTGCAGGTAAGGAATTCTTTTATTTCGTGTTCTAGTGCTGTGGTTGTGGATTGTACTCTCTCGGTTTTTTTCTTAAATGAGGTGGTTTTACAATTGGAGCACTGATTGCATCTATAGAACCCTTTGAGATTTTGCCATGTGTTTATTGTGAGGTTGTGTTTTTTCTGTTGTGTTTTGACAGATGGCGCAATTTTCAGGCCTAGATTTGGGGCCCTGGTGTATATGATGTGAGGTTTTGTGGAGATGGATGGACCTATCGTTTTGTCCTTTTGGATGTGGTGCCAGTGAGTGTTGATAATTTTTTCAATATTTTTGTGTTGTGTGCTGAAGGGTAATATTAGTTTTGGGGTTTCGTTTGTTTGTATTTGTGTTGTCATTTTCCTCTCGGGCTTATCATTGAAGAAAGAGGTTCTGTTTAGTTTCCTTACTTTGGTGAGGGATGTTTCTATTTTATTTAGGGGATACTCTTTTTCAATAAATTGTGCTTTTAGGGACTCGGCTTCTTTTTCAAATGTATCGTCTTTTGTACAGTTGCGTCTCAGGCGTCTGAATTGGCTTTCAGGTATGTTGTTTAGCCATCTTGGGAGATGGCAACTGGAGTAGAGGATGAAACTATTTTTTGCTGTTGGTTTGTGGAAGGTGCAGCATGTGAGTTTATTGTCTTCTACTTTGATGTTTAGATCCAGGAATTCTATTTCAGTTTTGTTTATGTTGGCTGTGAATTGTAGATTTATTTGGTTGTTATTTATTTCTTCCAGGAATATTTTTAGATCGGCTTCACTTCTTTGCCAAATGAAGACCACGTCGTCGATGTAACGTTTCCATAGCACCAGATCCGTCCCCAGCCGATGCTGTATGTGGTCATCCTCCCATTGCGACATGAAGAGGTTTGCATAGCTGGGGGCGAATCTGGTGCCCATCGCTGTGCCCCTGGTTTGTAGGTAGTAAGTGGAATCAAAGGAGAAATAATTGTGTCCCAGAATTAGCTCAACACCTTCTGCTATGTAGTTTATTTGTTCTTTTTTGAATTCCTTACTTTTTTCTAGTTGTGTAGTCAATGCTGCGATCCCATGTTTGTGGTCTATTATTGTGTATAGTGACTGGACGTCTAGAGTGCCTAAGATCCAGTTGGGGTTGTAGTCTATGTTTTCCATTGTCTTGATTATCTGTGTACTGTCTTTGATGTATGTATTTGTGTTTTTGACAACTGGTTGGAGTAGTCTGTCGATGTGTTGTGAAAGGTTTGATGTGAATGATCCTATACCGGAAATTATTGGGCGGCCTGGTGGGTTCTCTAGACTTTTGTGGACTTTGGGTAAACAGTAGAATATCGGGAGTCTTTGTGGTGTATTAAGGATGAATTTAGCTTCTTGTTCAAGTAAAAAATTGTTGTCTAATCCTTTTTGGCAGTAGTCTTTTAATATTTGGTCATATGAGTTGATGGGATCTTTACTGAGTTTTTGATATGTGGTGTTGTCTGATAGTAATCTGAGGCATTCCATTTCGTATTGGTTTTTATCTAGGACTACTGTGGCTCCTCCTTTATCTGCGGGGCGGATAATGATGTCTTTCTGTATTTGTAGTTGTTTGATTGCATGGATTTCTTGGTTAGATAGATTATTTCTGAATTTTTTATGTTTTAGTCGTCTGATGTCGGATTCTACACATTTTCTGAATGTGGCTATTTCTTGGCTGATTTCTTGTCTGGGGAATTTGGTTGAAATCAACCAAATTCCCCAGACAAGAAATCAGCCAAGAAATAGCCACATTCAGAAAATGTGTAGAATCCGACATCAGACGACTAAAACATAAAAAATTCAGAAATAATCTATCTAACCAAGAAATCCATGCAATCAAACAACTACAAATACAGAAAGACATCATTATCCGCCCCGCAGATAAAGGAGGAGCCACAGTAGTCCTAGATAAAAACCAATACGAAATGGAATGCCTCAGATTACTATCAGACAACACCACATATCAAAAACTCAGTAAAGATCCCATCAACTCATATGACCAAATATTGAAAGACTACTGCCAAAAAGGATTAGACAACAATTTTTTACTTGAACAAGAAGCTAAATTCATCCTAAATACACCACAAAGACTCCCGATATTCTACTGTTTACCCAAAGTCCACAAAAGTCTAGAGAACCCACCAGGCCGCCCAATAATTTCCGGTATAGGATCATTCACATCAAACCTTTCACAACACATCGACAGACTACTCCAACCAGTTGTCAAAAACACAAACACATACATCAAAGACAGTACACAGATAATCAAGACAATGGAAAACATAGACTACAACCCCAACTGGATCTTAGGCACTCTAGACGTCCAGTCACTATACACAATAATAGACCACAAACATGGGATCGCAGCATTGACTACACAACTAGAAAAAAGTAAGGAATTCAAAAAAGAACAAATAAACTACATAGCAGAAGGTGTTGAGCTAATTCTGGGACACAATTATTTCTCCTTTGATTCCACTTACTACCTACAAACCAGGGGCACAGCGATGGGCACCAGATTCGCCCCCAGCTATGCAAACCTCTTCATGTCGCAATGGGAGGATGACCACATACAGCATCGGCTGGGGACGGATCTGGTGCTATGGAAACGTTACATCGACGACGTGGTCTTCATTTGGCAAAGAAGTGAAGCCGATCTAAAAATATTCCTGGAAGAAATAAATAACAACCAAATAAATCTACAATTCACAGCCAACATAAACAAAACTGAAATAGAATTCCTGGATCTAAACATCAAAGTAGAAGACAATAAACTCACATGCTGCACCTTCCACAAACCAACAGCAAAAAATAGTTTCATCCTCTACTCCAGTTGCCATCTCCCAAGATGGCTAAACAACATACCTGAAAGCCAATTCAGACGCCTGAGACGCAACTGTACAAAAGACGATACATTTGAAAAAGAAGCCGAGTCCCTAAAAGCACAATTTATTGAAAAAGAGTATCCCCTAAATAAAATAGAAACATCCCTCACCAAAGTAAGGAAACTAAACAGAACCTCTTTCTTCAATGATAAGCCCGAGAAGAAAATGACAACACAAATACAAACAAACGAAACCCCAAAACTAATATTACCCTTCAGCACACAACACAAAAATATTGAAAAAATTATCAACACTCACTGGCACCACATCCAAAAGGACAAAACGATAGGTCCATCCATCTCCACAAAACCTCACATCATATACACCAGGGCCCCAAATCTAGGCCTGAAAATTGCGCCATCTGTCAAAACACAACAGAAAAAACACAACCTCACAATAAACACATGGCAAAATCTCAAAGGGTTCTATAGATGCAATCAGTGCTCCAATTGTAAAACCACCTCATTTAAGAAAAAAACCGAGAGAGTACAATCCACAACCACAGCACTAGAACACGAAATAAAAGAATTCCTTACCTGCAGCAGCACAAATTTAATTTACATCATCACCTGTCCCTGCAAAAAACAATACATCGGCAGAACAAAAAGAACTTTAAAAAAACGTATATCAGAACACATAAACAACATCAAAAAAGGTTTCGAAACTCATTTACTCTCCAAACACTTCAAAACACACCACAAACAAGACCCATCAGGACTATCCTTCGCAGCACTGGAAAAGGTAAAAACAGACTGGAGAGGAGGAAACTACATAGCCAAGATGTCCCGTATTGAATCAAAGTTCATCTTTGAGTTCAATACAATCATACCAGGAGGCCTAAACGCCGACTTTGAACTATTCGGATTCCTATAAATCACCACAAAGAGTGGCCGCCGCTAATTGACTAGCGGTAGGCGTCCGGCTGTCTACCAGCACCCTTACCGACACTTGACACGTGGCCGCCACCCTACCGACACTGAAAAAAGAAAAAGAAAAAGAAGAAATAGATATACCTACAGAAAACACTATCAAAAAGACTGAAAAACCAACCACCGCAAGAATGACCAAACAAAAACAAAACAAACACAAAAACACACAACTCAAGACTGAGCCCCACAACCCCACAGCAGTACCACAAGAGACCTTAACAGACACTCCTAGATACCGCAACAACAATCCCAACTACACACTACAGTATACATAAAAACCGGATCCCAATAAACTGCACCAAAAATGAGCATACAAACACAATCATAGACAATACACGCAAGCACCACCAACACAATCCATTCCCACACCCAACACACCACCCCCACGTCACACAACATACCCCCATTTAGACATCACCATCTCACAAACACTCCCAAGAACACATCACTACCAAACACTGCAGCCACAACACAAAAAAAAATCACGTTAGGCCGCCTTAACACAAAGCTCACTCCCATATGTACAAAAAAAAAAAAACCTAATACCCCCAAAAAACACAGTGCTGAAAAGACGCACCAAAGAAACGCACCAAAAAACGCACTTAGAAACACTACGACATTGCAGGAATACACACACATATCTCCAATATGGATCACCAGATACTAGTATTTCGAAACACACACCATCGACAAAAAAACACCACACAAATCACCACAATAGATCCCAAAAAATGCACCTAAATTCACGAAGGATAAAACGCACAGCAACAAAAAATCCTTCCTCGCCAGCACCCAGGGCAGAACACACTACCCCAACCACTCACCTTTATCTATCACCCACGTCACCTAAGACACATCCTCCGCTACCACTTGACACAACAACCATGAAAAAACCGCAGGGCAACAACAGAAACAAAACAAAACAAAAAATCGGCACCTTAGACATCAAACATCCCTAACAAAAACACAACATGGACAAAAAAACCGCAGAAAAAGAAACAGAATCCAGAGCATAATAGAAAACAGCAACCAATAAAGAACTAACCACTAGAAAAACATAGCGGTAGTAGAAGCAAAGTCTCATAACAGACCGGCGGATAACGCAGCGGTACCGCAGCAAACATAGACACTGCAAAAACCGCAAAATCACAACAGAAATCACAATAAAGCACCAAAACAATAACCAGCACACACATCATACCTCCAACTGCAATAGAAAAAGCAAATAGTTACACACAAAAGAGCAAACATAGGAAAACAGTAAAACAGCACTTACCCAGATTTTCGATGGAACCATCACATCCAAAAGTCTGGACCATACAAAATGAGATCCAGTCCAGGTTTTTGAAAGATCAACGGGCAGCATAAAAGGCAGTACAACAGCAGTCAGAGGGCTACCACTGATGAAGAAGGCAGCTCAGTCCTTCGAAACGCGTCTGGTGACTTCCCTCTAGAAACCTGCCAAGAACTCTATTTTTTGGAAGCGCTTCCACACCATCAACTTCGTCCAAGTCCCCTGGATCGAAAAAAAAAAAAAAAAAAAAAAGACCACCAGCGAAGATCCCAATACCGAATCCGGCAAAGACACGCGAGACGCCAGAAAAGTGACGTCACACACACGCGGCACGCCGAGAAGACCGGGAAACAGACACCGCTGAGCGCTGTAAGGCTGCTCCAACAGCCAGGAGATCCATACCCCACAAAGCAGGTAAACAGTCAGGGTGCAGTCTTTACCAAATGTGTGGGACGCCACACTAAAGTACAGCACCCGACTGATATACCACTTATTTTTTACCCAGTATTTTTCACTTATTTTTTACCTTGTATTCTTTTATTGTCCTATCCACATTATATATTTTTTACATTATTTCTATGTGGTATTACATAAAGACATTTTTATGGACTGGATACTAATGGACACAGCTACCCATTGTACCTACTGAAAGGGGGCAACCATCACTAGACAATCACAGCATTGTCATACCCCCACCCCGCACAATTTTTTACTGTGCACCCCCACTGTTGCAAATCAACATTTTTTCCTTGAGTACCCCATTTTTTAGAACCTCTACAATTTTAGAACTCCCCAAACCCATCCTCACAAAAATAAATATATATTTTTTACCATCACCTGTGTTTATTGCCTCTTTAGCACGTTGATAGATGTAGAGTGCCGGTTCTCCATTATATACCTTTATTGCTATAAACTACCCTCCTGATTGGGTGAATCAGTCCAGAACCAGAGCACCTATACATTGCAGTGATCAGGTGAGCCACCAATAACCCATCTTTTTCTCCTCAAATCTTTCTAGGCATGTTCAAGATCTTTTGTCCACAAATAATCTTTCTTTGAATGAAAGATCTTTCATCCGACTATCAGACAATAATTTCAAACACAGCCAACTTTTTTTCAGATGATTGTAGTCTGTCATAGGTGGGTGTCATGGCACACTTTACCAGACGCCACCTTTCACTCATTCCTTTGCTAGGCCTATGCTCACTTCCCTGTGGTGTGATACTAAACTACCCCAGGCTATACAGTCGTGGCCAAAAGTTTTGAGAATGACACAAATATTAGTTTTCACAAAGTTTGCTGCTAAACTGCTTTTAGATCTTTGTTTCAGTTGTTTCTGTGATGTAGTGAAATATAATTACACGTACTTCATACGTTTCAAAGGCTTTTATCGACAATTACATGACATTTATGCAAAGAGTCAGTATTTGCAGTGTTGGCCCTTCTTTTTCAGGACCTCTGCAATTCGACTGGGCATGCTCTCAATCAACTTCTGGGCCAATTCCTGACTGATAGCAACCCATTCTTTCATAATCACTTCTTGGAGTTTGTCAGAATTAGTGGGTTTTTGTTTGTCCACCCGCCTCTTGAGGATTGACCATAAGTTCTCAATGGGATTAAGATCTGCAGAGTTTCCAGGCCATGGTCCCCGAGCCACTTAGTTATCACTTTTGCCTTATGGCATGGTGCTCCATCGTGCTGGAAAATGCATTGTTCTTCACCAAACTGTTGTTGGATTGTTGGAAGAAGTTGCTGTTGGAGGGGGTTTTGGTACCATTCTTTATTCATGGCTGTGTTTTTGGGCAAAATTGTGAGTGAGCCCACTCCCTTGGATGAGAAGCAACCCCACACATGAATGGTCTCAGGATGATTTACTGTTGGCATGACACAGGACTGATGGTAGCGCTCACCTTTTCTTCTCCGGACAAGCCTTTTTCTAGATGCCCCAAACAATCGGAAAGAGGCTTCATCGGAGAATATGACTTTGCCCCAGTCCTCAGCAGTCCATTCACCATACTTTCTGCAGAAGATCAATCTGTCCCTGATGTTTTTTTTGGAGAGAAGTGGCTTCTTTGCTGCCCTTCTTGACACCAGGCCATCTTCCAAAAGTCTTCGCCTCACTGTGCGTGCAGATGCGCTCACACCTGCCTGCTGCCATTCCTGAGCAAGCTCTGCACTGGTGGCACTCCGATCCCGCAGCTGGATCCTCTTTAGGAGACGATCCTGGCGCTTGCTGGACTTTCTTGGACGCCCTTCAGCCTTCTTAACAAGAATTGAACCTCTTTCCTTGAAGTTCTTGATGATCCTATAAATTGTTGATTGAGGTGCAATCTTAGTAGCCACAATATCCTTGCCTGTGAAGCCATTTTTATGCAACGCAATGATGGCTGCACGCGTTTCTTTGCAGGTCACCATGGTTAACAATGGAAGAACAATGATTTCAAGCATCACCCTCCTTTTAACATGTCAAGTCTGCCATTTTAACCCAATCAGCCTGACATAATGATCTCCAGCCTTGTGCTCGTCAACATTCTCACCTGAGTTAACAAGACGATTACTGAAATGATCTCAGCAGGTCCTTTAATGACAGCAATGAAATGCAGTGGAAAGTTTTTTTTTGGGATTAAGTTAATTTTCATGGCAAAGAAGGACTATGCAATTCATCTGATCACTCTTCATAACATTCTGGAGTATATGCAAATTGCTATTATAAAATCTTAAGCAGCAACTTTTCCAATTTCCAATATTTATGTAATTCTCGAAACTTTTAGCCACGACTGTACAAAGCTTGATACAGTACTCTAATCTATGGGATACCAGTCTTATCTGCTGGGACTCTTACCTATACAATGGTCCCTCAAGTTACAATATTAATTGGTTCCAGGACGACCATTGTATGTTGAAACCCTTGTAAGTTGAGTAATTGGTTCCAAAGCCCCAAAATGTCATCCAAGATCTTACATATAACAGTCAGAAATAACTGATAACTAACAACTAATGCAGCTATTTACCAGAGAAGTGGCCTTGATTGGCTTTATCTGAGTCTGAGCATCCAGCACCAGTTCTAAATATAAGACAGCTTCCTAGCCAACTTACATTTAGACAATTTTCTACGCCCACAAAAGTCACAGATTTTCTCAATCCAGCTCTGATAAATCTTTTATTACTATACTGGGTTACAATTTGATGACAAATAAACATGGTCATCCATTTTTAACACATTGACATTAGTGATGAGCAGCAGGGGCTATATTCGAACTTGCGATTTTTCCACAAATATTTGGGTAATTATTCGTCATATATTCGCGAATTCGAGATTATTTTCTTGATTGCGAAAACTCGACAATGTAATATTCATGTAATGTGCGCGCAATACAGGTGTGGGTCACTTTTGCTACATTTTTCAAGCTGCTAGCTTTTACCTGAGACTGGAGAAAATGGTTGGCATGGCAGAACATTAAAAATGGCTTTATATGCAGATAGAGTGCTCCAATATATTCGCGATTGCGGTAATCGGCACTGATGCGAATATTTTGGCGCAATACGTGGAACTTCACATTTTAGTAGGTCTGCATGTATGTATGGACAGCAGAACCTATCAGCTGCACTATATCAGGATATAACCTACACTGACTATCTCCCACTAACTATCTGTATTATATATATAAGCTATCTAACTATCTATCTAATTTAATGAGTGGAAAGCACAGAGCACAGCAATGACACTGATGTCTCTCTCAGAACTCCATAAAACTACAGAAAATGGCTGCTGGGGAGGTTCTTATATAGTAAGGGGTAGTCAACTTTCCTATTGGTTGCTAGGAATGTTGCTAAGCTCAGACAAAGACATTTCTTATTGGCCCACAAGCAAGAAGGTAGGTTACTGTTGAAAAAAAAATCGAGAATATTCAAAATTACGAATATATATCACTATATTCTAAATATTCACAAATTCTCGAAGTGTCAATATTCTCGATTAATATTTGCAATTCGAATATTCGCTCCCAACACTGACATATATAATTGTTTTTTAGGTGCGCTGGGGAGATAAAGGTTCTACAGAGGAAGGGGCAAGATTAGAAAAAGCTAAAAATGCTGTTGTAACAATGCCTGAAGAAGAGGAAATATCTATGCAACCTAAACCTGTCAAACCTAAAAATACCTCACCAGGATCTCAGACGAAATGGTACACTCCCATCAAGGTAAGCATTAAGAAAAAAATTCAAAATAAATTAAGTTGTGTTGTCAGCTCCAAATATATTCTCATGAAAGTATTCAATAAAAGTATTGAATAAAATGATGTGCCATACAATATTGCATATACCCGGTTCATTGCCAGATGAGGTGCCATTAGATAAAGTGATCCAAACTAAAGTTGAATATATTTAATGTCTTTAAGGGTCGACTTGATGCACTGTGGGCCCTGTTACGACGACAGTATGACCGCGTGTCCTTGATGCGTCCTCAGCAAGGAGACGAGGTAATATTTATGTTATCAAACTAAACACAATATGTTATCTGTGCATATTATATGTGTGGGCAGATATCATCTTGACATTTGCAAAAATTTTAAAGCAAAAAGCTTGTGTAAACCATCATGACATGCTCTAGTTTTTACTTCATGACATGCTCTAGCTCTTACTGTTTAAGATTATTACAGGACCTGCAACAGCAGTGTCCCATACAGAATTTTCAAGGTGCATGCTTGATCATGGCAGCAACCTACACATTGTTAGAAGGACTTCGTGCTTTCCCTTTTCTACCAATGATCTGAACGCAGATGTCCAAGCAATGTATATTTTATTAATTCTCTAGCATTTATAAACCCACATCTGTAGTAGTTCCCCATTGTATGTTTAATGCATATAAACACTTGCATATAAATACAGACATATGTGGTACAAAATTCAGAAGCTCTTTCTGTCAAAGCTGTCTTTTTTTCTTCTTTTCTGTCAAGATAAAGCATGCTCTTTGTAGACTTTGTGTGCTGTTCTACAAAACTCATATAAGCAGCAGGGTAGTGGTGGCGTTCTCATGGTACCGTAGACTTGAAAGGGAGGCTGTGGGATCTGTCATGATTTGGCAGAGGGTGGAAGGAAACTAACTGGCAACATTTCAAATGCCTTGAGATACTGCTAAGTTTAGTACTGATGGGTATGACTTTCGAGTGTCACTTGTCTTATGAAAAAAATAAACTTTATCTACTAGAAAGTTCAAAGCCAAAAGTCATTGCTTCATTATTTATCGGATGATAAAAGGAACCGTGTTGCTACAGTTTGTGATTTTTTTATGACATCTCTAGTGTTACAGAATGGTTGCATGCACGCCTGGACACACACACATCTATTTATCCACAAAAAAGGCAGACTTCTGTTTAGTTAATGCAATCATCGATGATCTCCATTACTAATTGAAGCTTAACTATGATGTGTCAGAGACTTTGCATATTCAGCCCCATCGGCTTCCATCTCTGGTTTTGAGTGTGGCCCAGTGTTTGAGAAGGCCGCACACATTCAGAGTTAGAAATCAGGAGAAAGGGCTTTGATTGTGGCTATAATTCCTAGGAGTCATAAATTTTTCAGCTAGGCAAACCGCAAGGTTATGGAAGCTGATACAGGTGCGAGCTAGCAGGTTGTCTCTGACATCTGTTCTGAGCAGAGGCGTGGGTCTTCACCAGCCTGCAGCGAGACTGCTGGATTGTCAGCAGATGTAGTTAAGAGTGGCAGAACAGTTTTGGTCTCACACTTGCTGCCTGGGGGGTTTAAACACCAAAGGTAAAGAGCGGGTGGACACAGCTGCACTCCCAAACTTGCCTGAGGCACAGATAAAGAGATCTAATATAGTTTGACTCTGTTGTGGTGAGGAGACTAGGACAGAAAGCCACTTCAGAGGCAACTTAATGCAACAACATCTGCCGCCAAGTTTCCAGAGAGTGACAGGGTACAGCAGGTACGGATCGAAGTCCCCACGTAAACAGCCTCCATTAAGCCATGAACTCTTTTGATGGGTTTCCATCAAACATGCTGGAGTCCGCAGCAGGAGTTGGTATTGTTTTCAAAGCAGTGTTTTGTTTTATGCACTAACAAGGTAATTTATAAATGATGCATTACTAGGAACTTTTGCTTATGTGAAAGTGATTGAGATAGAATAAAGTATGGAAAAGTAAGAAAGTAATTCAATACGCCTGTCATGATTCAAGTCTCTGCAGAGCCATTCTCCATTTGAGGTCACATTCACCTTCAGGTTATATTACTCCAATGAACTATTCATTGCCTAAATACTCGTGCATCAATTGTAATATATTTCGCAGTTCAAGCACTGTTTTGCATTTTTCACATCGACCTATACTATTTCCAACCACAGCGCAGATTTTAATTGTGAAGCAAACATACTCATAGGTATAGTACAGAAACAATATTGGAACTTCACACACCTTGCTTTTATACTACGTACGTTATGATAGGATGCACATAATTGCTGCTGTATTTCATTGACAACATTCTAGCCTCTTTGATGGTAGGAAAATAAATTTTGATGTGCCTATTCTTTGGTTTTCATCTTCATATTTCATAATGCTGAGCATATTAATAACTGCACAGTAGAGATGAGCAAATGAGGCCTGATTGAACAGTTATTGGCAACCAACAGGGGAAAATCTTATTATGAAATAGTAGAGATTGAATAGTTTGAGGCTACCGCCAGGGGGGAGTTTATTGTGGAATAGCACTGATTGAGCAGTTTGAGGCTACCACCAGCTAGCTGCTAGCCTTCAACTCTTTAATCAGTGCTTTCCATAAAGAAAAGCTAATTTGCATACATTTGGTTTTCTGTGAGAGATATTCAAATTAGCTTTTCTTCCAAAAAGAAATGAACACTAAGCAAAAGGAAGACATGCTAATTTGCATATATATTTTTCCAAAATAAAGAGCAGCATTGGCTAGACGACAGTACTTCTCCCTATTGAGAAAGAGCACTCTTTCTGTGATTTTCCCCAAAATGAATCACAAAAAATTCAGGTTTGTTAGAATCTGAATTTTTGGGGAAATTTGGGATGAATTCCAAATCAGTAGAATTGATTTGCTCATCTCTACTGCACAGTCAAATATGCATAGAAGACATTGAAAATACAGAAGAAAGCCTTCATTTTAGGTAAAACATACCATTAATTATTAAATATACCCAGATAAGAATTTGCCATTAAATTTGTTAAAAATATGTATTTTATATACGTTGAACTTTACAGAATCATGTGCGTTTAAGCTTCTATTTCATTTGGCTGATGATCATTGAAAAAGGTGTAACCTGCACAACATTCAAGGAATTCTTCTAAATCTGATGACAGTACATTTATATATATCAATTAGTCAAGATAGAGCGTTGCATCATTGGAAATTTAGAAATTGTGATCTCCTGAGCAAATGCTGAATAATATATACACTGAACAAAAATATAAGCGCAACACTTTCGGTTTTGCTCCCATTTTGCATGAGCTAAACTCAAAGATCTGAAACATTTTCTACATACACGAAAGACCCATTACTCTCAAATATTGTTACAAATCTGTCTAAATCTGTGTTAGTGAGCACTTCTCCTTTGCCGAGATAATTCATCCCACCTCAAGACAGCATGAATATTGCACAGGTGTGCCTTAGACTGCCCACAATAAAAGTCCACTCTGAAATGTCCACAGTTTTGCCTTACGGGGGCGGGGGGAGGGGGGGTGTCAGAAAACCAGTCAGTATCTGGTGTGACCACCATTTGCCTCATGCAGTGCAACACATCTCAGTCGCATAGACTACAGAAGCTGATGAAGATTGACAGGAATTAAAAGCATCACACACTGCCCCCCGTCATGTTTTGCCAGAACTCTGGCTTCTTCAGGGGTAACGGGCAGAGTGTCAACTCTGCCCGTTACCCCTGAAGAAGCCAGAGTTCTGGCGAAACATGTCGGGGAGCAGTGTGTGATGATTTTAATTCCTGTCAATCTGCATCAGCTTCTGTAGTCAGTTAGACAAAATATATCCCAGCTAGTGATAGAGATTGGTGTTTAAATGGTTCATAGTGGACCGGTCAGGCAGTCAGTGTTCTAATGAATGATTAGCAGCTCAAGCTACTGATGTGTTAGTGATGGTCAAGCAACTAGTGTCCAGCAACATAGTTATATCAGATAGCTAGTGAAACGACACTGGCCAAACACTGGGGGTCAGTGATTGCACTGATGTCTGACATCTCACTTTGATATATTGCTGCAGTGTGGAGGAGAGAGTGCACATCTCCCCCAAGTACAAGCAGCTAATAATGTCATCAGCTGATGCAGTAAACAGCTGATTTTAAAACACTTTTTGGTTCATAACCAATTTTTATATTCACTATTAAAAGTTATATTTTATTAAATACTACAAATCTGGGTCAAGATTGGTATAGAGCCCACTGGGGCTAATAGTGTGTACTTTTGAATCAGACTTCTGTTTGTTATAATATGGGAGTCAGGTAAACTCTTGCTTTCCGTTCTCCTTGGACCAGCCTATGCATAACACTGTAAAATTATTGAACAGTGATGGTATTTTCTAAGAATTTCAGTCTTCCCTTCCTCTAAAGGTTCTTCCATTGGAATAGGAGATAAATCCACATGAATCTTAATATAATATATTGGCATTAGGTTTATTAAGAAACAATCATGCTTCAAAGATTATCTCAGTATAGCGTTAGTACTGTCATTGCAGAATATCATGGAAATAGAATTTGCTTTGTAGTAGTGTAATGGTCATTGTAATACAATGATAACAGCCTTCTTTGTGACATGGCCGTCATCAGAGTCATGCTGTTTATTAATGTTTTTTAAGACGCACTGGTTAACCTCAAGAAATGGTATGTTGGACGTAACAATTTAATTGTATGCCACCTCTTCAAGGAAGATGTGAAGGTTTTAAATGGCTCTTCTGCCAAGATGTGTGAACTAGTCCTACAGCTCTTAACCAGATTAGTCCCTTTTCCGTTAACTGCTTGAAAGTAGGGCAGATGTCCGAGCGGCTGGTTGTAAATTTGATAATGTCTGCTGTGTTAATCTGGGGGCTTTGCTGATGGAGAAGGCTGCAGATAACAGGATTATGGTTTCATGACCCCAGTTTTGATGGCACAGGAGAGAGGACTCATGGGGGTGGAGACCAACTTCTGCTGTTAATCTTAATTGATTGTCAAGAGATTTTAATCTATCTATATTAATTAGGTAATACTCTGTCATACCCATTTGATGGCCACGATGCAAAATAAAATTAATCTTGCATTTTTCTTTCCACTACTTGTAATTACAGATGTAAGATAGAACGCTAAACATTCAGTTCAAATTTATTTTGTTGGAAAAATGTATGAAGAATTCATTAGTGTTGGAGGGAAAAAATCTGATTAAACCTAAATAAATTACCATGTTATATTAACAATTCCTTCATTCCAACTAATGACTTGGAGTCAGTTTAACATATGTTAGGAATCAGTGGCATCCATGGGGATTATGCTTTAATACACTCAGTCATTCTGCTCAGTTCATGAATAATAGGTAGCTTATTTGTTGATAACACACAGCAGTGGTAAAAAGAATGCATTTCAGTATGGTTTCCCATGATTTTTTTGTAACTACAAACACTTTTAACATTTATGCCTACACAAGTAATTGACAGGGCTCGTCAGCTCTCCTGACATGTATGTTTTAGTAGTTAATTATATGTCAAACAATATAACAATTCCATCAGGGGCGTAACTAGAAGTGACTGGTCCCCACAGCAAATATTTGTAAGGGCCCCCCCAGCGCGCTTCGCACCTCCCTCCTCCTGTGTAAACCCCACTCCTTTGGCACAGTGCAGCGGTATACTGTATATTGTGTGGCACAGTGTAGCGGTATACTGTATATTGTGTGGCACAGTGGATGCTATATGTGTATAACATAAACATATTTCATATGAAAACTTACAGTTACTTGACCCTTGGGGATCTCGGACACCACTTCAACACTTGGCCGGGGGCTCGGCGGAGCTGATGTTTTGCTTTATCCTAATGAGAAAGATTTCATAATAAGGATTTGGAGAAGGGGCAGAGGAATAGCAGAGCAGGGAGAGGCTGGTGCTGCTACTAGGGGGTCATACCATGGAGGAGTAATAAAGCCCACTATAATGCCCCCCCCCCAGTAGTAATAATTCTCCTTATAATGTGACAGTGCAAAAATACCCGCTTGTAATGCCCCCAGTTGAGCTAATGTCCCCATAGTGCCCTCATAGTGCCCCCATAATGTCCCAGTATAAAATACCTCTATATAGTGCCCCCAGTAAATTCCCCCATAGTGCTCCTCTCCCCCCTTCCTGCTAGTGCCCCCCATAATGTACCAGTATAAAATGCCCCATATATAGTGCCCCAGTAGATGCCCCTCAGTGTCCGGCCTCTGATAGGCTGCCGGCCTAGTGTCCCCCATAATGCCCCCAATAATGTGCCAGTAAGTGTCCCCATAGATGCCCCCCATCATGTGCCAGTATCAAGTGCCTCTCTCCTCCCCCCCACATGTCCCAGTATCATAGTGCCATCTCCCCCCAATGTGCCAGTATCAAGTGCCTCTCTCCTTCCCACCCCCATGTGCCAGTATCATAGTGCCAACCCCCCCCCCCCATGTGCCAGTATCAAGTGCCTCTCTCTTCCCCCCCATGTCCCAGTATCATAGTGCCATCTCCCCCCCCAAAAAGTGCCAGTATCAAGTGCCTCGCCCCCCCATGTGCCATTGTCATAGTGCCAACCCCCCCACATGCCAGTATCAAGTGCCTCTCTCCTCCCCCCATGTCCCAGTATCATAGTGACATCTCCCCCCCTACAAAAAAAGTGCCAGTATCAAGTGCCCCTCTCCCTCCCCCCATGTGCCAGTATCAGGTGCCAACCCCTCTACCCCCCCCCCACATGTGCCAGTATCAGGTGCCTCTCTCCCCCCCCAGGTGCCAGTATCAGGTGCCAATCCCCCTCCCACCCAGGTGCCAGTATCAGATGCCTCTCTCCCCCCCATGTGTCAGTATCAGGTGCCAACCCCCCCCCCCCCCCAGGTGTCAGTATCAAGTGCCTCTCTCCCCCCCCCCATGTCCCAGTATCATAGTGCCATCTCCCCCCCCAACAAAAAAAGCACCAGTATCAAGTGCCTCTCTCCCCCCCCCATGTGCCAATATCAGGTGCCAACCCCCCCTCTCCCCCAGGTGCCAGTATCAGGTGCCAACCCCTCTCCCCCCATGTGCCAGTATCAGGTGCCTCTCTCCCCCCCATGTGCCAGTATCAGGTGCCAAACCCCCCCAGGTGCCAGTATCAGGTGCCAACCCACCTCCCCCCCATGTGCCAGTATCAAGTGCCCCCCGCACCCCCCATGGCAGTAACAGTCGGGTATTAAAAAAATAAAATAAACACTTTTACTTACCTCCATGTCAGCGATGCGATGCAGCCTCTTCCTGTGTCCCGCCCTGTATGTCCATATATGGAGTCAGTGCTTGTATTTCAGAAAAGTTTCTGCTGGGATTTGAACCCACGACCTTCTGTATCAGAGGCAAAGCACTTAACCACAAGACCATAAGAGCTGCCTTGCTGCTGACTGATAAAATATGAGACTTCTACTGTTATAGCTGGCTTAGTGTACATCTATACACATGACAGCTGCTCATATATAGAGATATAGCAGAGCTGAGTGTGCTGGGACAGCTGTCATATAGAGATATAGCAGTGCTGGGTGTGTTGGGGCAGCTGTCATGTGTATAGATGTACACTTAGCCAGCTATAACAGTAGAAGTTTCATATTTTTTCAATCAGTTGCAATGCAGCCTTTATGGCTGTGTGGGTAAATGCTTTGCCTCTGATACACTTATACATTGGAGATTGTGGGTTCGAATCCCAGACACATCAGGAGACTTTAGGATTAAGATTAGATCACATTAGTGAGGGGGCCTGGTCAGCCGCTGCTGCTGTGAAGGGGCCCTGAACATTAAGACAAGAATCAATATTTAACTAACTTGAAAATAAACTGTCACACACGCTGCCGGGGCGCCGGGCCCCGAAGCAGCTGTTCCCCTGTAGTTACGCCACTGCCTGGCTGCCTGTGTGTAGTGTCTGTGTTAATAAAAAATAAAATAAAAAACAGAATGCGGTCCGGACGCCACTGAATTTTATCATATGCTTTCTAATAACTGTGTTTATTCCTCATTGAATTTTATGAATAAACTAGCAGAAGGACCCGGCTTCGTACGGGTATATTTCATCTATTTCAATTAATGTTTGTGTGTTGTTAAAAGATAAACAGTGACTTTTACAGCACCCCGCTCCTTTAACAGTGAACTCCACAGTTTCCCACCCCTTAACACTGACCCCCCCACAGTGCCCCGCCACTTTAAAATGGGACCTCCACAGCAGCCCATCCCCTTAACTTTGACCTTCACAGCAGCCCGCCCCTTCAACAGTGAGTTTCACAGCACCCCAGTCCCTTGACAGTGACCTCCTCAGGGGCCCGCCCCCTTAACAGTGACCTCCACAGTACCCTTCTGCCTTAACAGTGACCTCCACCGCAGTTGCCCTTTTAATAAGGACCCCTGCCTATTTAACAGTGACCTCCACAGCGGCCTGCCCCCTTAACAGTAACATCCACAGTGAATGCCTCTTTAACAGTTAACTCCACAGTGCCCGCCCCTTTAATTAACAGTGACCTTCACAGCGCCCTGACCCTTTAATGCTAGGGCTACATGACGACATGTGTCGCGCGACATTTTGTCTCAACAATTTCTATAATGATAGGCTATGGTGTCGCACTGCGACGTGACATGCTGCGACTGACAAAACAGTTGCAAAAAATCCATCCAAGATGGATTTTTCTGCGACTGTCGCGTCGCAGTCGCAGCATGTCACATGTCGCAGTGCAACACCATAGACCAGGGATGGCTAACCTGAGGCTTTCCAGCTGCTGCAAAACTACAACTCCCAGCATGCCCACACTGCCTACAGCTATCAGCCTACAGCATGGCATGGTGGGAGTTGTAGTTTTACAACATTGGTGCGACATCAATGTCGCTCGACACATGTAACAGTGTAGTTGTGCCCTATTTGTCGTGCGACTTATTGTCGTGCAACACATCTCGTTGTGTAGCCCTAGCCTAAAGATGACCTACAGGAATGAAGAAAAATGGCTGGGTTGTTATGGAAACAATATAACAAAATAATAGCAAAGACAGGTGCACTCTGCGGTCTTACTAAACCCTCAAACTGATTTTAAAATTGAGAGATTAGCCAACATGTCCTACAATGTAGGACATGTCTGAGCCCGAGCACCGCGCCAAGGTTTCTCAAGTAGCTCGGGACCTAACACTCACCTACCTGTGCCATGTGGGCATTACCAGGGGCCAGTGGGCAAATTACAGGAGCATGAGGCTGACTCACAAACAACTCACCAGTAACCTCCAGCATGTAACCATGCTAGCAATGGGAGGAGGGAGGAGTCTGCGAGTCTGGCTCGTATGGCCCAGGCCTCACAGGTGCACCTAAATGTAGCCTGTAGATGGAAAGTAGGCACATTTAAATTGGAGTTTATACACCTCCAGGCATCTCTATATATACAAACTGAAAAGAATGGCGTGTTATTAAACAAGCAGGAAGTGCTCAAACCCACATGCAGTTGTGCATATATATACAGGGGAGCAAATCCTGCACTTGTGGCCCGTTGCTAATGACGATCCCCAGCAAAAATGCATACAGTGGAGGATGCCTGCAGCGAACCACAAGTACCACAATAGACATCCTACACAAGATAGCAATTATGTGGATGTGATAATCAATATAACAATATAATAAAATAATAGCAGACAGGTGCACTCTGCGGTCTTTCTAAACCCTCAAACTGATTTTAAAATTGAGAGATTAGCCAACATGTCCTACGGTGTAGGACATGTCTGAGCCCGAGCACCGCGCCAAGGTTTCTCAAGTAGCTCGGGACCTAACACTCACCTACCTGTGCCATGTGGGCAATACCAGGGGCCAGTGGGCAAATTACAGGAGCATGAGGCCGACTCACAAACAACTCACCAGTAACCTCCAGCATGTAACCATGCTAGCAATGGGAGGAGGGAGGAGTCTGCGAGTCCCACTCAAGACTGGCTGGTATGGCCCAGGCCTCACAGGTGCACCTAAATATAGCCTGTAGATGGAAAGTAGGCACATTTAAATTGGAGTTTATACACCTCCAGGCATCTCTATATATACAAACTGAAAAGAATGGCGTGTTATTAAACAAGCAGGAAGTGCTCAAACCCACATGCAGTTGTGCATATATATACAGGGGAGCAAATCCTGCACTTGTGGCCCGTTGCTAATGACGATCCCCAGCAAAAATGCATACAGTGGAGGATGCCTGCAGCGAACCACAAGTACCACAATAGACATCCTACACAAGATAGCAATTATGTGGATGTGATAATCAATATAACAATATAATAAAATAATAGCAGACAGGTGCACTCTGCGGTCTTACTAAACCCTCAAACTGATTTTAAAATTGAGAGATTAGCCAACATGTCCTACGGTGTAGGACATGTCTGAGCCCGAGCACCGCGCCAAGGTTTCTCAAGTAGCTCGGGACCTAACACTCACCTACCTGTGCCATGTGGGCAATACCAGGGGCCAGTGGGCAAATTACAGGAGGTAACTGGTGAGTTGTTTGTGAGTCGGCCTCATGCTCCTGTAATTTGCCCACTGGCCCCTGGTATTGCCCACATGGCACAGGTAGGTGAGTGTTAGGTCCCGAGCTACTTGAGAAACCTTGGCGCGGTGCTCGGGCTCAGACATGTCCTACACCGTAGGACATGTTGTCTAATCTCTCAATTTTAAATCAGTTTGAGGGTTTAGTAAGACCGCAGAGTGCACCTGTCTTTGCTATTATTTTGTTATATTGTTATATTGATTATCACATCCACATAATTGCTATCTTGTGTAGGATGTCTATTGTGATACTTGTGGTTCGCTGCGGGCATCCTCCACTGTATGCATTTTTGCTGGGGATAGTCATTAGCAACGGGCCACAAGTGCAGGATTTGCTCCCCTGTATATATGCACAACTGCATGTGGGTTTGAGCACTTCCTGCCTGTTTAATACCACGCCATTCTAGTTGTTATGGAAACCTAAAGTAAAACTGTGTGCATGTGGAGACTAAGGGCCTGCGAGCTTCTATTGGCTGATAAGGGACATGTGACCGTGTGTATGGCAGTTGGGATATGAAGAGAAAGACTTGAAGGCTTGTATTGGCTAATGCAGGTAATTGTTTGGGAATATCTCAGGTATGGTACGTCCTAGAGAGCTTTGACCCCCTACAAGATTTCTTTCAAGGTAGCTAGGGATGAGTATACCAAGTTTCGTTGAAATCGATGGTTGCGTTTTTGAGTTATCGTGGAACATACATACATACATACACACATATATACGTCCTTCTTTTTATATATATATATTTATATATATAGATTGACAGCTGGGTGTTTATTTTTATATTTTTTCTTCCCTCCACCTAAAAGATTTCAGTTTATTTTTCAATTGAGTTGTACAGTTTATAGGTCACATTAAAGAGGACCTTTCACTACAATAAAAAATCTAAACTAAGTATGCTGACATGGAGAGCGGCGCCCAGGGATCTCCCTGCACTTACTATTATCCCTGGGCGCCGCACCGTTCTCCCGGTATAGGCTCCGGTATCTTCATATGTTCGGCTCAACTGGGTGGAGCCTGCCGGCGTCTCCTTCTCCCAGGCTGTAGCGCTGGCCAATCGCAGCGCTCAGCTCATAGCTTGAGAGTTTTTTTTTCTCTTAGGCTATGAGCTGAGCGCTGTGATTGGCCAGCACTCCAGCCTGGGAGAAGGAGACGCCGGCAGGCTTCACCCAGTTGAGCCGAACATATGAAGATACCGGAGCCTATACCGTGAGAACGGAGCGGAAAATAATAAGTGCAGGGAGATACCTGGGCGCCGCTCTCCATGTCTGTATGCTTAGTTTAGATTTTTTTATTGTAGTGAAAGGTCCTCTTTAAAGGTGGAAAAAGTTTTGAAATGATTTATCTTTGTCTAATTTTTTTACATCACAGAAACCTGAAATTTTAACAGGGGTGTGTAGACTTTTTATATCTACTGTATATACAGTGCAAAAGTATTCACCCCCTTGACTTTTTTTGTGTTTTGGTGCCTCACAACCTGGAATTAACATGGATTGTTTGAGGATTTGCATCATTTAATTTACAGAACATGCCCACAACTTTGAAGATTTTTTTTTATTTTTTATTGTGAAGCAAAAAACAAATTGGACAACATAACATAAAAAGTCAATGTGCATAACTATTCACCCCCTAAAGTCAATACTTTGTAGAGCCACCTTTTGTGGCAATCACATCTCCAAGTCGCATTGGATAAGTCTTTATGAGCTTGCCACATCTTACCACTGGGATTTTTGCCCATTCCCCCTTGCAAAACTGCTTCAGCTCCTTCAAGTTGGATGGTTTGCGCTTGTGAACAGCAATATTTAAGTCTGACCACATATTTTCTATTGGATTGAGATCTGGGCTTTGACTAAGCCATTCCAACACATTTACATGTTTCCCCTTAAACCACTCAAGTATTGCTTTAGCAGTATGTTTGGGGTCATTGAACTACTGGAAGGTGAATCTCTGTCCTAGCCTCAAATCAGGGGATCAAATTATGTTAGTGTATTATGCATTGTCATGTTGTATACTGGAATATCCTCAAACCATACATCTAAATAATAAGATTTAATCTAAACAAACAACAAGTCGTTTTTGACAAAAAATTTAAATGCCATTGCACCTAAATTTATTTTCAGGTGGCAATTCTACACTTTCCAATTGTGCCTATAATTCAAAATTGAGGCGTACAGGTTTTAAGATATGACTGTCCAAGTCATGTCCAGTTGTGATGGGTGTCTTAACAGTATTTCCCTCTCTGAAGTAAAGTCTAAATAGCTTAGGTAGCAGAATACCTTACTGACTCCAATGCTCAGCCACGCTGATTTCTGAACCTTCTAGTCTCTTTCTCTCTTTCTTCCTTTCTGTAGATTATCAAGAGATCAGTGAGTCTCTGTAGCTTTAGTCCAATCTTGTGTGGAATGAAGTACATGGAGTTGCTTCCTCTCCTTGCTAACTCCAATTTAGAATTCTCTAGACTCTAAAGGGGCAGAACCAGAATCCACACCCAAGCTTCCTGTAGGGGGCTGTGCCATATTTGACAGATTAATTCTGTCAGTTCCATCCATAACCATACTGGGCATACAAAACATAAAATGACATTAAATAACACGACAAGCATTAAAATGCAAACATGTTGCAAGTACATATTCTTGAGAAGCTATATTAACATTTAAGCAATTCTCTTATATAGACTGGCACACTGAGCAAATGTTAATATATTTTAATTTGTAAGAAATTTATATGTATTTTAATAGCGTGTAAATCCGTTAAAGTAGGAAGAAGAAACTATAACGGTAAAAGTAGATGATATAAGACTACTCTTGCATAGTAATATTTATATTAGTGCATAGGGTATACTTCAGTAGCATAATGCATTTAATAGTCACTAGTGGATTTTGATTAAGTGACCTCAGCTCCCTTTTGCAGATCGACAGAGATCATATGTGCTTGATGAAATCGCTGGAGCATTTTATTAGCCAGTTTGACAACTGACTGAGTTTTGGGATGAATACCAATACTAGAACTTTCAAAATTTCAAAAAATGCTTACTGGCAAACATCATGTGTGGGTGCACTGTATGTTAGATGGAGAAATCTCATGTAATAATAGGGTGTATTTTTCCAGTATATAATAGAGAACTATAATTGAGATAAAACGGTTGTCTAATATTGAACATATTTTAAGAACAAGATGTTCTACACTTAAATAGACTTTGTCATAACTAAAATGTTTCTGCAACATGGACATCTACCATATGTCCATGAAAAGTTAAAACTGGTGATTGCTAAGTGGACCCGCTATTCAGGCTTCCAGGCCAGTTAAGTGTGTTGCATATAGATGGTGCAGGGTATGTAAATTCATACCAGTCTAAATGGTCAGCATTGTGTAAAGAAGATGTGTAATATTTCATTTCCCCTGTGGTGGCGCTGTTGATCAGTTGGACACTTACTGTCAAGTTCCCTATCAGATTACATCCAATAACTATGACTTGTGTTTTGGAACTCAGTGTGATATGGGGAGGTGAAAGGATTGGGAGACACTGGGGTTAACAGCAGACACAATATTTTTATGTTTTTGTGGAGGTTTACTTTGGATATACTCAAGAAATGTTGCACATTTGTTTTGCAAATTTTAATAAACTATTATTATTGAAGTATTTATTTTTAGCTCATTTTAATCAAGTTATTTGACACTTTCTTCCTGTAAAAAAAACCAAATGTATCCAAAAATAAATATAGTGGTAATACAAAGTACAATGTATTCCACAAAAAACAAGACCTTACTCAACTCAACTACAAAATATAAAAACAATATGGTGATCATTTAACAAATCTGCTATAAAAAAGTGCAAGTGATGCCTGCGTGTGACATATGGTGCATATTTATGCGATTTTTTTGTAAGCCTTGCCAATTTTAAAAGTGCAGAGAAAAGTAGGTCAGGATTTCAGAGTAGAACACCTTTAAGTCTGATTTAGGATGTGCAACATTTAAAAAAGTCATATCTCCATTCCAGGCATCCCCCTGGTGTACTTCTACAGACATAGCCATCCACCACATTGCACTTGCACAAATATACTATTACTATGTGCAATTTCATAAATTTGACTCAATCTCAGAAAGCAAAGACAAACTTAAAACTGACACCAAAACCACTGTACTTGATAAATTACCCCTAGGACTCTAGGATTATGGTGACTTGAAAGCCTTTTCCAAGACCCCTCAAAAATTAAATGCAGTGTTATAAAATAACAAAAGAAGCCATAGTGTCCAACTCCTTGATTTCTAGTGCTGCCACTCCAGAGCTCCTCTCCAGTCTTTGTTTCATGCTCTTAAAGGGACACTGACAGGGCCAATAAGCATATTGAGGTATATATATGGCAGTACAGGTCTTATAATGGGTATTACAATCATCTAAGTATCCCCCCTGTCCACATTATACATACAGTAAACTTAAGTTTTATAACCTGCTCCAACAGTCTTCAATCTGCCCAAGGGGCGGCGTTTCACCTCTCTTGCGCCCAGCCAGCCTCCCCCAACTGCCGCTTTGAAGCGCCGCCCAGCTCATGAATATTCAGTTTGCTGGGCGGCTTCTGCGGTCCCCGCTCTGGAGCGCTGCGCTTAACAGTGCCCGGCGCATGCGCCGGATCTTGTGAAGTCCGGTACAGTAAGCGCCGCCCAGCTCATCAATATTCACTTCGCTGGGCGGCGCTTACTGTCCCCGACTTCACAAGATCCGGCGCATGCGCAGGGCACTGTTAAGCGCAGCGCTTCAGAGCGGGGACCGCAGAAGCCGCCCAGCAAACTGAATATTCATGAGCTGGGCGGCGCTTCAAAGCGGCAGTTGGGGGAGGCTGGCTGGGCGCAAGAGAGGTGAAACGCCGCCCCTTGGGCAGATTGAAGACCGTTGGCGCAGGTTATAAAACTTAAGTTTACTGTATGTATAATGTGGACAGGGGGGATACTTAGATGATTGTAATACCCATTATAAGACCTGTACTGCCATATATATACCTCAATATGCTTATTGGCCCTGTCAGTGTCCCTTTAAGAAATGACGTCCTCATCTACCCTCAATGACCCAGGCCCTTTATTGGGAGCCTGTTTTATCCTGCTGCAACAGCAGGTATAGGACAGGTGACGGATGCTTCTTTTGTTGCTTTATAACACTCCCTGCCTTTACACACATTTTTTAAAGTCTCTGAAAAATCCTTTGACAATTATTTATTTTACTATAAAATCGTAAAACAAATCTGTAAGTGAGCCATGTCAAAAAATCCCAAATGGTAGAACTGCTGCTCTTCTATTTCTCTTCCCCGAAAAAAGAATAAAAGAAAAACTGAACTTTTATTTCAGTATTACAGTTTTTGTGTCAGACCCCAAATCTTAATGATGTGAAGTTGTCATCTAATATTCATTTGTCACACTTTGTTATACAAACTACAAATTGGCGTGGTATTAAAAAGCAGGTAGTGCTCAACCCCATATGCAGTGGTGCATCTATACCGGGGGGGCAGATCCTGCACTTGTGGTCCGCTGCTAATGGCAATCCCCAGCAAAAATGCATACAATGGAGGATGCCTGCAGCGGACCACAAGTACCACAATGGACAATTTGTTACCAATAAGTGAGAAGATGCAAATGCGAACAATTTTTTCCCTTTAACAAAACTTGCCTTTTGTGTTAGAAACTATTGTGTGCCTTTTCTTCTGCAAAATACTTATACTAAGGCTAGGACATTCATTTACATTTTTGAAAATGTTAAATACCATTTTATACACTTCCAGTTGTCGCCTCTTCCCCCACCTTACTCCTTCTTCTGAACCTCAGTCTTTTCAGTGTCTCACATTTGAGCCTCTTTTAATCCGAAAAGACACTTTCCAGTTCATAAAGATAATTGATGACTCATTATAATAAATAAGCTGTAGGGCATATTGAGGAGCTAATTTATGCTGCATTACACTCTCTAAACAATCCTTTTGGATTTTATACAACAAATGCGCTTATCTTTAGTAATTTACTGAAAAAAGACTATTCTGTACTTGATATTTTACCATTAAATGATTCTAAACAAGCGAGTTATGAAAAGGTTGTAAAATAGAAAATATATGTGAAATTATAATTTGTATTGTGCTTTAGGGGTTTGCAAAAGAAATGCAATAAACAGAAAATAATTAACCTATCTCTATAAATTTTTATTAATTATGTTAACTTTTCAGTTTGTGTTATATACATTTAGGCACATATGTGTCATGCGAGCAATACATATATATACATATATATATATATATTTAGTTCAATACATGATGCTCTAAGACTGTCTACTATGCTTTTTTCATCTAAAAAAAAAAAACACCGATCAGTCATAACATTAAAATCTCTAATCTTGTGTTGGTTCACTTTGTGCTCCAGGACAGCTCTGATTTGTCAAGGCACGGACTCCACATGACCTCAGATAGTGTCCTGTGGTATCTGGCTCCAAACCATTAGTAGCACATCCTTTAAAGTGAACCTGTCACCATGAAATGCAGTGCATTCTGCAAGCAGCATATTATAGAGCAGGAGGAGCTGAGCAGATTGATAGTTTTGTGGGAAAAGAGTCAATAAAAATAGTATTTTATACATTATACATAATTTCTGCTCTTTATGAGCTCAAGAAGACGATTTTGCTATTATCGGTGATTGATAGCACTCTCTGTGTAAGTGTGCATTGAGGGATAGCTGTCATTTACTGAAAAGATGGCCACCATGTACAACTGAACAGAGATATAAATGTATAAATCACTGGTTTTCCTGAATCATTTCCCACAAAAGTATATAACAATTTGTTCATCTCCTCCTGCTCTATTACATGTTGCAGGCAGATTGCACTGTATTTTGTGGTGACAGATACTCTGCAAGCAGCGTTTTTCTGTCCGCGATGTGGAGCGGAGCAAGACCGATCTGTCCTGACACACAATGTAAGTCAAGGGGACGGATCTATTTTCTCTGACACAATCTGACACAATAGAAAACGAATCTGTCCCCCATTGACTTTTAATGGTGTTCATGACAGATTCGTCTTGGCTATCTTAAAGATCCGTTCATAACGGATGAGGCGGTTGTATTATCAGAACAGAAGCGTTTTTGATGATCCATGACGAATCCAGCAAAAACGCTGGTTTGAAAGTAGCCTAACAGATAAATACTAGAGATGAGAGATGTTTTGAAAAATTGGATTTGGCAACTTCACCAAAGTTCACTAAGAAATTTGATTTATTACAAATGAATTTGTTACAAATTGCTGTAAATCAGATATACTCAGGCCACTCTGCCTTAGGGTATGCTGTGCTGCAGGAGGATCATGGTCATGCTGCAGTGAAGAACCTAGCCAGTCTTCATTGTTATTGGCTGCGCGGCACCTTTAATGCACCTTTAAACATGGGGTTTGTTAGCATGGGGTTTGGCTGGTTAGGTGAGGGGCAATATGCATATTATTGCTGTTCTGGCCTGCGATTTGACAGTAAACACAGAATATTAATCAGCTGGCATACCCACTTCTCCAACCCCAGCACTCTCCTGCCTTACAGGTGGGAGCCCATCTTCTGCCATCTGCTTTTCCTCCTTTTCCATATCATCTAATATCAATGAGAATATGTCATCATAAGCATCTAGCTCCTCCTCTCTCTGCATCTTGATGACTTTTGTAGGACATGGAGACCAAGAAGAATGATTTGGAAGAAGTAAAGCCAGCAAAAGATGAGGATGTCATCATTAAGACCTGGCCCACCTAAGGGGTGCAGACTGGAAGGTATTGGTTGGCACGCTGGCAGTGGAATAATAAAGGCTTTAATCTTATTATCTTATTGATATTGAATTGCATATCTAAGATTACAGCTGATGCAGGGATAAGTAATGTAGGAATAAATAAATAAAACTGACACAGAATAAGTCTCCCTGCACTCTCCATGCAGTATCCCTTCTCCAATATTCTTCTATCAATCTTTTTCAGCAACCCTGTCCCTAGCACGTGAGAGCTTGCCATGTCTCTCCTTATGCTCAGCAAACAGGACAATGGCGGAGACTGTACGGGATGAGGGTTTTATAGAGCTGTGACATCACAGGGGATTGGCTGGCTGCACGGCATTATTGGTGATCTTGTTATTATTGGGCTCGTCTCCTCTACACATAGTTTCCCTTTGTAACACGTACAGCCGCCATTGTAGGAAAACCTGATTCGTTGCCACGAAGTGCAAGAAAATTCAGATTAATTTAGAATCAAAGTTTTCACAAATTTCGGACCGAATTCCGCTTCGAATGCTGCGGTTCACTCAACAGTAATAAATACTGTTAAAGGGTTTCTGTCACCTGAAAAATGGGTATTAAGCTGGCTGACATTAGCGATGTGCTAATGTCAGCTGAACACAACTATATTAGTACCATCTCACTGCCTGCCGCCATTATTGAGAAAAAGGAACTTTTATAATATGCTAATTAGCCTCTAGGTGTAGGGGGTGGCGTTGCCCCTGCTCCTAGAGGCTCTGTTCTCCCACCTCTGGCCACGCCCTGCTACACTAGATTGACAGGACCAGGCAGCGTTGGTCTCCTACCTCCAGTCCTGTCTGCAGTTTAAGGCTGGGTTCACACTTGAGCGTATTTGATATGCGCGTTTAACGCGCGTTTTTGGTGTGCGTTTTTGTCCATAGTCAACGCGCGTATTACGCGCGTTTGTGTGATTGACAGCAGTGTCCTATGGCCGCAAACGCGCGACAAAACGCCCCAAAGAAGCTCAAGAACTTTTTTGAGCGTAGGGCGTTTTTCAGCGCGTTCAAACGCGCTGTAAAATGCTCAAGTGAGAACCAAGGCCATAGGGAAGCATTGGTTTTCATGTGTTGAGCGTTTTACAGCGCGTTTGAACGCGCTGTAAAACGCTCAAGTGTGAACCCAGCCTTAATCTCGTGCCTGCGCCGTCCCTGCACAGATCTCCCCAGTGCACAGGGTTTGCAGGAGGAGGTGAAGGCTGCCTTGCCCTGTCAATCTAGTGTAGCAGGACGTGGCCAGAGGTGGGAAAACGTAGCCTCTAGGAGCAGGGGCAATGCCACCCCCTGCTCCTAGAAGCTAATTAGCATATTATAAAAGTTTGTTTTTCTCAATAACGGTCGCAGGCAGTGAGATGGCACTAATATAGTTATGTTCAGCTGACATTAGCACATCGCTAATGTCACCCAGCTTAGTACCCATTTTTCAGATGACAGAAACCCTTTCAAAGTAGCTATTTCAGTCAGTTATTTTAATTAATTATCTCTTATCTAACTATCTGTCTATCGATTTATCTATCTATTATCTATCTGCTATTATCTATCTAGCTATCTGCTATTATATCTCTGACTATCTATCTAGTCTATGTATCTTAATATATTAGTAATAATATTTTTCTGTAAACATTTTAAAACAATGAAAATAACAAATTGATTTGTAATTTTAATTACAACAACAATACACATAAATCTTGTAATTTATATCATGAAACTAATATTCCATTTTTATTGAGCAACATTTCTGACATTTAACCAATCAACAACCAGAACGCTGCATGCTGTATACTGCAGTTGTAAGTTTAAAACAAATTGTTTATTTAAACATTTAAACATAAAAAGCAAATAATAAATGAGGACACTTTGAATATCTTTCTTACCATGGATTCAGTAAAAGAAACGCATATGTGAGGTGAAGGGTTGTTCTTAGATTCAACATGGAAATAACAGGTCTGTGTGCAGCTGTACTAAATGTTGATGCATTTGCACATTGTAGAGTGACATAGACAGTAATTAAGATATAGGAGTGCAGGGCAGCAGGTTTCTAAGGGTTACAATGATAGAGTGATAGCGGATGAAATCAGTGATGGCTTCTGATGTCTCTGTGGGCATGATGCAAACACAAACTAATGAAGGCTAAACAGCTGACTACCAAAACAGTGCAGTCCATGGGGTGTCACTCAACTAAATCAGAAATGTGTCACAAACAGGTTCTAATTGTAAATATTTATTCTATTAAATATAATATTTCTAGATTTAGATATACAGTATTATGGTTTTGTCATATTCCTCTGCAAATTCAGAATATATTGATTTGCATTAAAATAAAAATTGTTGTACATAGTGGAGTAACAATAGTTTCAAAATCAATATTGAAATCAGTATACATAGCATCTTAATTAACTTGTTAATTAATGTAATTTTCTTCTTTTCAGAAATGCATTAGCAAAAATTATTTTGCCATTTTGGCTCATTAATGATGCCCTGGTAGAGGTTTTAGCAGACATTTGTCAAGCTTTCAGTGGTGACTTTTCCATGCTCGTTATATAGTCTCAAGGCATAGAGGATTATTGCTGGGATAACTCATAAGAACATTTATTAGTATTCACACAGACTGTACCTGCTGTACAAGCCTGGTGCTGTGTCCAGTCATACTTCCTGGGAGACGGGACGGTAGCAGGTGGGGTCAGCCCACCCGGGAAGAGGACAGCTGTTAGAACCTACTCCAGCTTTTGTCAGCATTGATGACCTGCAACTGACACCTCATTGTAGACATTCTTGTTGAATTGAATCTAAATAATTACTACCTGTCAGCCTCTATTTACAGTAGCAGACTTTCCACAAAGCCATTTTGAGAGCAAAAGTGACAAAGAGAAAGTGAAGACTTACTATGCCTTTCTGCATTTCTCTTATGTGATTTATTTAATGTAATGCCTTTTTTAAGCAATCTGGTGTGACAGAAAAAAATAGCACCATCTCAAGAGATGTAGATACATTCAGACTAGTCCATAGAGGTGTATGGAAATAATGTACAGTGTAGTAAAAGAAGTATATACGTACGTGCAATTCAAATGCAAAGGTGTGGGTGAAAATATTATTATTATTATACTTTAATTTCTACTACCATTAGTTCTCCTTGGGTTCAATTTAACTATACTGTCAGGTTGCAGACAATGCATGTTTTATGTCACTGGTTTCATGATTCTCCATAAAATATGACAATCACCGAGAAAACCTAACATAAATCTGCATGGGGCAAATGAATTGGATGATTTCTAGCTTTACAAGTAGCTTTCTAAAGCATTAAATCAATTACACGTTGACATGGAAATATATACATATAATTAGTATTTCATCACCATCCTCCAGATGCTTCAATTAGATGAAGGTCTTGAACTGTTGCAAAGCGTGGAAAATATAAAGCAGCTTCTTAGTTCAAAACATACAAAGCTGATAACCAGCTGTGAAAATGTTGAATAATAATGCTTCTGTCTCGGGTACTGTAATCTAGGCTGATGCAACGGTGTTTCCTTTCATTTTAACTGTAATATTGTGATTTTTCCAGTTACTACTATTATCTACAGATGAAATTTGGGCTCCATTATCCTCAGTAGTGATGGACGAACATCGGCTGGGACGATTCGCAAACGCGGTCGCGCAAACGCAATCAAATGTTCGCGAACCGCAAGTTCGTGGCAGGCCCCATTCACTTTAATGGCAGGCGAAGCTGAAAAACCTTCAGGTCATATTTGCAGCCACCAAATACTTACTAGAAGTGCACAAATCGTCCCACAACATGGACAGTGACATACCAGAGGGGGATAAATGGCAAAAATCCCCACAAAAAATATGTATTTTAATCAGGGGCCATTTTTATGTGTCTTAAAGGGAAACTGTCAAAAATGTGCCATGCTGAAGCCTAGAAATTTTTTATTTTAGACCACGGGAGTACAGGCCCCAAACATTAGGCATTCACCGGACAGAAAACATCAAGTGATTAAGTGCCTGGAGGTATATTAGACGGTCAATGGATAAGATTTTTACTGCAGGCCAGTAGACTACAGGCCCCAAAAATTATTCATTCACCGTACAGAAAAGAACAATTGATAATGTGGCTGGAGGTACATTAGGCGGTCACCGTATAACAATTTTACTGTTGGCCAGTTAGATTACAGGTCCCAAAAATTATGCATTCACCGTACATAAAGGATCAAGTGATTATGTGGCTGGAGGTATATTAGATGGTCAATGGATATCAATTTTACTGCAGGCCAGTTGACTACAGGCCCCAAAAATTATTCATTCACCGGACAGAAAACATCAAGTGATTATGTGGCTGGAAGTATATTAGACAGTCATTGGATATCAATTTTACTGCAGGCCAGTACAAATACATCTCAAATACATATGTTTAAAAGAACTAAAAATATAACATTGGATTAAAAACAAGGCTAATGAAATCCCCCCTCTTGAATAAACCCTAAATGATAATAGGTGGAATTCGATAACACGTGGTCGTCACAGTTGTTGTATTCCTCTGAGGCCCCAACAATTATGCATTCACCGTACAGAAAATATCAAGTGATTATGTGGCTGCAGGTATATTAGACTGTCATTGGATAACAATATTACTTCAGGCCAGTGGAGTACAGGGCCCAAAAATTATTCATTCAACGTACAGAAAACATCAAGTGATTATGTGGCTGGAGGTATATTAGACGGTCATTGGATATCAATTTTAATGCAGGCCAGTGGAGTACAGGCCCAAACATTAGGCATTCACCAGACAGAAAACATCAAGTGATTATGTGGCTGGAGGTATATTAGACGGTCATTGGATAACAATATTACTTCAGGCCAGTGGGGTACAGGCCCTAAAAATTATTCATTCAACATACAGAAAAGAACAAGCGATTATGTCGCTGGAGGTATATCAGTCATTGGATATCAATTTTACTGCAGGCCAGTACAAATACATGTCAAATGAACATGGCTAACGAAATCCTCTCTCTTGAATAAACCCCAAATGATAATAGTTGAAATTCGATAACACGTGGTCGTCACTGGTGTAGAATTCCTCCGTGGCCCCAAACATTAGGCATTCACCGGACAGAAAAGGCCTTTTATGCCGCTGTATTTACATAAGACAAGGACCATTATTTGTTCTGGGTTGTGGTGGATGTGTGTAGGCTGGCATGAGGAAATTCAATTAAACATGATCGTCACATGTATTGAATTCCTCCGAGATCCATGTCTCATTCATTTTTAGAAATGTGAGGTAGTCTACACTGTCGTGAGCTAGGCGAGTGCACTTATCGGTGACGATTCCCCCTGCTGCGCTGAACATCCTTTCGGACAGGACACTCGATGAGGGGCAAGCCAAGAGTTCCATGGCAAATTCTGTTAGCTCTGGCCGCAGGTCAAGCCTGCACATCCAGTAGTCAAGGGGTCCCTCGCTTCTCAGAGCATCCACATCGGCCGTTAACACGATGTAGTCGGACACCTGTCGGTCTAGGCGTTCCTTGAGGATGGATCTGGGATGCGGCTGACGATGGGTTGGCTGCAAGAATGATCTCATATCCGAAGTGACCAACACATCTTTAAACCGCCCTCTTCTTGCATGCACTGTAGGATTGGTACCCGCAACTGTTTCTCTGTGGGTGGAAATTCCTCTGCCAGGGCCCACAACAGCAGAATGCAGCATTTCTCGACTCAAGGCCTGGAAAGGCTGCATTCCGACAGCCCTCTGTGATGCTGGTAACATGTCCGCCATTTTGTGTTTGTACTGGGGGTCTAAGTATATTGCCACCCAGTATTTGTCCTTGCCCTTTATGCTTTTTATACGGGAGTCCCTCTTCAAACTCTACAGCATGAAGGCCTCTATTTGCACTAAATTGGAAGCGGTGGAGCAGCCTGGCTCCTGCTCATCGCCCAGGAGAATGTCGTCCTCGGTCTCCTCCCCCCAGCCACGGACAACACCAGGGATGCCAGAAAAGTTTAAAGCCTGCTCTTCTTGCTCCTCTCCCTCCTCCCCCCCAGGCACCATCCTCCTCTGACTCCTCTTCAGTCTCCTGCTGACTTGTCTCAGATGGAGTAGCATCCCTGGGAATTCATTCAGTATTGCGGCTTCCTTATCTTCCTGCTCCTGCTCCTCGATGGCTTGATCAATGACACAATGCAATGCACTCTCCAGAAAGAAGGCGTAAGGTACGATCTCACTGATGGCGCCCTGGCTGCGACTGACCAGTTTGGTGATCTCATCAAATGGCTGCAGAAGTCTGCATGAGTCGCGCATGATCAGTCACTGTCACGGTGAAAAAAAAACAAGCTCCCAGAACCTGTCCTTCCGCAGAGTTCGTACAGGTAGTCGTTAACGGCACATTTCTGCTAAAGCAGCCTATCAAGTGGAGTTCCAGCCCGTCGGGCAGTCACAAATCAGACGTCTGACAGGCAGGTGGTGTCGCCCCTGAACATCAGCAAGGCGATACATGGCCGTGTAAGATCTTCTAAAATGGCCAGAGAATTTCCTGGCCTGCCGCAAGACATCCTGGTCACCGGGGTATTTGGCAACAAATCGATGCATGACTAAGTTCAGGATGTGTGCCATGCACGGCACATGTGCCATTTTGCCCTGTTTCAGCATATTGGCACCGTTGTCGCACACCACTTTACCAACTGTCAAATTGAGCGGGGTTAGCCAATGAATATTTTAGTGGAAGCTGGTGTATCGCAGGCCTCAATCAATATTTGGTGGAAGCCGGTATATCAATACCATGTATCAGTATTTTGTGGAAACAGGTATATAGAACCCAATAATCAGTATTTGCTGGAAGCCAGTAAATCAAACCCCTTAATCAATATTTGGTGGAAGCTGGTGTATCGCAGGCCTCAATCAATATTTGGTGGAATCCGGTATATCAATCCCCTCTATCAGTATTTTGTGGAAACATGTATATAGAACCCAATAATCAGTATTTGCTAGAAGCTGGTAAATTAAACTCCTTAATCAATATTTGGTGGAAGCTGGTGTATCGCAGGCCTCAATTAGTATTTTGTGGAAGCAGGTATATTGCACCCCTTATTCATTTTTTTGGGGGGGGCAATAGGTATATCAGACTAGTTGCAATTAGTTATTCGAATAGCTTTTGTTCCTCTATATAGCTGCGGTATCTCAGCAGACCCGCACACAACTGCTGCACAATACAAATGCACTATAATATACTTTCTATGTTAGAAGGTATATTATAGGTATATCACACCCCTCAATTAGATTTTTCTTTTTTGGGGCAACAGGTATATCACTCCAGTTGCAATTACTTATTCCAATAGCGTTTGTCCCTCTATCTAGCTGCGGTATCTCAGCAGCACCGCACACAACTGCTGCACAATACAGATGTAGTATAATATAATTTCTATGTTAGAACGTATATTATAGGTATATCACACCCTTCAATCAGATTTTTTTTGGGGGGCAAACATATATATTACACCAGTTGCAATTAGTTATTCCAATAGCTTTTGTCCCTCTATCTAGCTGCGGTATGTCAGCAGAACCACACACAACTGCTGCACGATGCAAATGCAGTATAATATGCTTTCTATGTTAGAAGGTATATTATAGGTATATCACATCCCTCTATCAGTTTTGTTGGGGGGGCAACAGGTATATCACACCTGTTGCAATTACTTATTCTAATAGCGGTTTTCCCTCTATCTAGCTGCGGTATCTCAGCAGAACCGCACATAACTGCTGCACAATTCAAATGCATTATAATATACTTTCTATGTTAGAATGTATATTAAAGGTATATCACACCCCTCTATCTGTTTTTTTTTGGTGGGGAACAGGTATATCACACCTGTTGCAATTACTTATGCCAATAGCGTTTTTCCCTCTATCTAGCTGCGATATCTCAGCAGAACCGCACACAACTGCTGCACAATACAAATGCACTATAATATAATAGTCGCAGGTCGGCACTGCTGTTTAAAGTCGCGGTGCACGAGTCTGTGGGATGGCAATAATACAAATGCACTATAATATACTTTATATATTAGAAGGTATATTATAGGTATATCACATCCCTCAATCAATTTTTTTTTGCGGGGGCAAATCGGTATATAACACCAGTTGCAATTAGTTATTCCAATAGCGTTTGTCCCTCTATCTAGCTGCGGAATCTCAGCAGAACCGCACACAACTGCTGCACAATACAAATGCACTTTAATATACTTTCTATGTTAGAAGGTGTATTATATGTATATCACTTATAATATATATATATATATATATATATATACCCCTATGTATGTCACACCTATTGCTAGCACAACTATACCAGTCCTTAAAAGGACTTTTGTGGCCCTATTAGCCTCTAGCTAACAGTCTGTTTCTGCTCCACACAGCAATCTCTCCCTACACTGGCAAAAAAAAAGAATGTAAAATGGCTGCCAGATCAGGTTTATTTATAGGGTAGGGGGTGTGTCCATGTGCTGAAACGTCTCAATTGGCTGTCCTGTCCCACCTGATGGATGTGTCATGGGTCAAAGTTCGGCGCTATGGAAAAAAATATGACGCATGCGAATATCGCCATAGGTTCTCATGTTCGGCAAATCGCGAACGAGCAAAGTTCGCCGCAAAGCGACCACCGGGCAAACCGCAAAGCCATCTCTAATTCTCAGCATGAAGTTATGTAGTTGTTTTCTTTGACTTCAAGTAGTTAGACTTTATAATACGAGTAATATGATATTTATTTATTCAGTGGCTACCTGTCTTCGGATTATGGAGAGTTCTCCTTTTCAAATTCATTTATGGACAATGCAGTGACAGAAAATAGAATTGTTAAGAGTCTATGTGAAATAGTCAAGCGATGCATCCTTACATTATTGATCCATACTTCACTCCAAATACTTGTATTTACTGTGTTCAGATTAACAAGGGATTCAGTGAACCTTATTTGAAGTGCAAACTGAATTGTGTTCAGCAGTAGGTCAATGCTGGCAAGTAAAAATACTTCTGTACTGCACAAGCTTGAAAAACAAAGGTGATATGAAATTATGGCATCAAGACCAATTAGGTCAAGAAGATTATACTTAAAGGAGTTGTCTCACTTCAGCAAATATCATTTATTATGTAGAGGAAGTTAATACATGGCACTCACTAATGTATTGTTATTATCCATATTACCTCCTTTGCTGGCTGGATTCATTTTTCCTTTGCATTATACACTGCTCGTTTCCATGGTTTCGGCCGCCTTCCAATCCAGCAGCAATGGCCGTGCTTGCACACTATAGGAAAAAGCACAAGCCTATATGCGCTCCCACGGTCCCAGCCACCAGTGAGGCTGACGCTTTTTCCTCTAGTGTGCAAACACAACCACCAATGATGGATTGTAGGGGTGTCATAACCATGGAAACAAGCAGTGTATAATGTGATGGAAAAAGGATTCAATCCTGCAAAGGAAGCAATACAATATAATAGAAAGTACCTTGTATTAACTTTCTCTACATGATAAATTACATTTCCTGAAATGAGACAACCCCTTTAGAGGTTATGAACAACTTCGGGGGCAATATTTTTATTACTGTGTTCTACTAATTTTGGGCCAAAATATTTTTTTCTATTGGTCTTTATTAAAAGTTTCTGCCCTTTTGTCTGTACAGATGCCAGTCTGTGTGCAATTGCAGACAAGCAGACTTTCAGTTCACAGTAAGTCCTGTCAGATATAATAGATGATGGCTCCTCTGTAGTCCTTATCTCTGAATTTCTGACAACTCATAAACACTCAATGAAGCCATATTCTTCTCAGTTTTATAACAATTTAGCTACAATGAGTATTTAAGAGTGGTCAAGGGTTCAGCGATAAGGGCTACACATGTACCGTTATTAGCGATACTAGTGTAAAACATAAAGTAAAAGTTTCCAAATAGACTGAATTTTAAAGAGTTTGTTTCACTTCAGCAAATAGCATTTATCATGTAGAGAAAGTTAATACAAGCCACTTACTAATGTATTGTATTGTCCATATTGCCTCCTTTGGTTGTTTGATTAATTTTTTTATTGCATTATACACTACTCATTCCCAAAGGTTACAATCACCCTGCAATCCAGCAGCAGTGGCCGTGCCTGCTCACTTTAGGAAAAAGT
Organism: Bufo bufo; assembly: GCF_905171765.1. Lineage (NCBI taxonomy): Eukaryota > Metazoa > Chordata > Amphibia > Anura > Bufonidae > Bufo > Bufo bufo. The sequence goes on along the minus strand of NC_053390.1, from coordinate 522,825,681 downwards.
GCTAGTCTACACATACTCCACTGGTCCAGGCCACCATAGAGGCCAGCACCTTTTCCTGTAGTGTACAACCACGGCTACCGCTGCTGGATTGCAGGGTGGTCATAACCCCTGGATACGAACAGTGTATAATGTGATGGAAAAATGAATGAAGCATGAGAAATCCCATTTGCTGAAGTGAGACAACCCCTTTAACCTGTAGCACAAAAACTGTAGAACATTTTTAAAATACCAAAATAAAAAATAAAAAATATTTTTAGCCCAAAATGAGTAAAGTGCAATAATAAAAAAATGTTCCAAAAGAGTTCATAGCCTTTAAATAGTAATTCTACTTTCAGAAAAATATGCATACATCAATTGTACAGTTAAATATAACAAACTTCTCTCTCTAACAGCTGACTCCATCTCACCATTAATTTCTCTGTAGACTTCTATGGGAAGCATGTCTTCTTGTGTGTCTCTTTGCACTTCCTTCATCGTCCCCTCTCCATAGTCTATGGGCAGCTGTAATCTGATTCTTCAGTTAGCTGTCAGTCAGTCTCCACTTTCAAGATGGATTCACCAGAAGTTGTTATTTTAGAAAGGGGGACAAAGAGAAGATTGATTTATGTGAAATTCGTCGAAAGTACACGGGCCACTAAGGCCTCATGCACATGACCATGCTGTTTTTTTCGGTCCGCAGACCGCGGATCCACAAAAAACGTAAGCCGCCTGTCCGCATTCCGCAATTTGCGGAACGGCACGGACAGCCTTCAGTATAAATGCCTATTCTTGTCCGCATTAGGCCTCATGCACACGGCTGTTTGGGTCCAAAACGGCGGCTCGGATGCGGCCCCATTCACTTCAATGGGGCCTCAAAAGATGCGGACACTTCGTGTGCTGTCCGCATCCGTTGCTCTGTTCCGTGGCCCCGCAAAAAAAAAAGAACATGTCCTATTCTTGTCAGTTTTGCGGACAAGAATAGGCATTTCTACAATGGGCCGCCCGTTCCGTTCCGCAAATTGTGGAAGGCACACGGGCGGCTTCTGTTTTTTGCGGATCAGCGGTTTGCAGTCGTCAAAAAATGGAACGGTCATGTGCATGAGGCCATACTGTAAGCATGTAATAAATAAAACTTAACCTGTAAATGATCATCTTTAAGATGTTATTTCTGGTTTGTAATCCATAGATCTTTCTTAAACCAGCATATAATTTGTTTGCAAAAGTTGCAGACCACCCTTTCCTGTTTGATTTTAATTTCAAACATCCATTAAGATCGCTGACCTCAACAATCACCAGATGCCAGCATTATGTAACAGCAGAACTGCTTCTTCTGGAAATGTAGGAAGTAGCCAGAGGCTGCACAGACTACACTGACTGAAGTGAAGACTAAGCTTCCCCATGGTAATGTGGGATAATGGCAGACCAGCAGTAATTTATATTAGGTTAAGTAAGACAAGGTTCTGAAAGATGCAGAGGAAACTTTTTTTGTTATTGTCTTGAGGTGTTGTTGCTGGACTGGGATTTGTTATGATTAGGGATGAGCGAACCCGAACTGCATGATCTTTGTTGGTCAACCACTCCTGGGTAGTGTAATAAAAGTCTTGAATTTCCTCCATTTGTTAACAATCTGTCTCTTTTAACATGCCATAATACACCTCTACAAACATGCATTGTCAAGATCTGATGTAGTTTTAGGTCAAATTAGTGCAGAAATATAGAGAATTCTGAAGGGTTCAAAAACGTTCAAGTACCACTGTATATGCTAGGGTGTATATGTTAATGCCTGCCTTGGATGCCATAAAGTGGCATCTGTCACCCTTAGGCCCCTTTCACACAGGCGAGTATTCCGCGCGGATGCGATGCGTGAGTTGAACGCATTGCACCCGCACTGAATACCGACCCATTCATTTCAATGGGGCTGTTCACATGAGCGGTGATTTTCACGCATCACTTGTGCATTGCGTGAAAATCGCAGCATGCTCTATATTCTGCGCTTTTCACGCAACGCAGGCCCCATAGAAGTTAATGGGGTTGCGTGAAAATCACAAGCATCCGCAAGCAAGTGTGGATGCGGTGCGATTTTCACGCACGGTTGCTAGGAGACGATCGGGATGGGGACCCGATCATTATTATTTTCCCTTATAACATGGTTATAAGGGAAAAAAATAGCATTCTGAATACAGAATGCATAGTAAAATAGCGCTGGAGGGGTAAAATAAATAAATAAATAATTTAACTCACCTTAATCCACTTGCTAGCGCTGCCGGCATCTCGTCTGTCTCCTTCTTTGCTGAACAGGACCTGTGGTGAGCATTCATTCCAGGACCTGTGGTGACGTCACTCCGGTCATCACATGAACCATCACATGATCTTTTACCATGGTGATGGGTCATGTGATGGATCATGTGATGACCGGAGTGACGTCACCACAGGTCCTGAAATGAATGCTCACCACAGGTCCTGTTCAGCAAAGAAGGAGACAGACGAGATGCCGGCAGCGCCAGCAAGTGGATTAAGGTGAGTTAAAAATTTTTTTATTTTTTTTTAACCCCTCCAGCGCTATTTTACTATGCATTCTGTATTCAGAATGCTATTATTTTCCCTTATAACCATGTTATAAAGGGAAAATAATACAATCTACAGAACACCGATCCCAAGCCCGAACTTCTGTGAAGAAGTTCGGGTTTGGGTACCAAGCATGCACGATTTTTCTCACGCGAGTGCAAAACACATTACAATGTTTTGCACTCGCACGGAAAAATCGCAGGTGTTCCAGTAATGCACCCGCACATTTTCCCGCAACGCCCGTGTAAAAAGAGGCCTTAGGGTCACATTATAAAGAAACATAAACATTTAACCAGTTCAAAACTGACCCATTTACCACCTTTTCTGATCAGACACATTTTCCTTTTTTTTTTGTGGATGCATATTTAAAAGCCATATTTTTATTTTATTTTGTTATATACATAATCTTGTAATATGTTCATAAAATGTTGGCTTCTCCATTTTTTTGGGGCTAAGTTTTCCAGAACTGTACGGGGTGTTGACAACCCGGCAGAGGGGAAAGTTGTGGAGTGCTTTATGCAGAGAGCTAAGAGCAAGTAGGCATTTGGAAACGCTCACAGGGGACTTGCATTCATGGCATGCGTCAGGATAAAAACTTTGCTTTCTTGGTCATGCTGCCACTGGAACCATACACAACAGAATGTTTAAACAGGTCTCCTATCTAGTGCTGTCAGCAGTTTGCAGGGTCAAAACTGCTGAAAGACTCCCTTTAAAGGGAGTCTGTCACCTACCTGACCGGTTTCAAACAGGCGACATTGTTCAGTGGGGCACAAAGACATGACACAGATGTTACCCGTAGTCGTTTTTATCATATGCTAATGAGCCGTCGCAAGTGCCCTGGGGCAGAGAGTTTTCTGAAAGTGCCCAAGTTCCTCCGCCTCACTCGCGCCTAACTCTGCCCCTCAGTAAGCTCAGGCCAGCCCTGTGGCTCTGTGACATCATATTTCCCTGTAGGCTGTCGCGCATCACTGCCAGGCCCGGGCATGTGCACTGTTCTGCCCACTGTGGTCAGAGGCACAGAGATATGCAGTGCACATGCACCAATTTCACGCCAGTAACTGGTGCATGCGCACTCCATATCCCTGTCCCTCTGCCCACAGTGGGCAGAACACTGCGCATGCCCGGGCCTGGCAGTGATGCGCAAACAGCCTATAGGGAAATATGATGTCACAGAGCCACAGGGCTGGCTTGAGCTTACTAAAGGGCGGAGTTAGGCACGAGTGAGGCGGAGGAACTTGGGCATTTTCAGAAAACTCTCCGCCCCTAGGCACTTGCGACGGCTCATTAGCATATGATAAAAATGACTTTTTGGACGATTTGAAGCATCAGAAGAACTAACCACGGGAAACATCTGTGTCATGTCTTTGTGCCCCACTGAACAATGTCACCTGTTTGAAACCGGTCAGGTAGGTGACAGACTCCCTTTAGCCTTTTGCGATATATAGGCAAATATTCAGTTATAAGGCATCCAATGAAAAAAATGCAAATATTGAGACCACAATAAATTCGCAAATTCTAGAATTTGTTATCTCCAGTCATTATTTTTGTGATTGCGCAAATCAGCTACACTATCACTATCTAACCTACACTGACTATGTCCTACTAACTATCTGTATTATATTTGTGTTCGAGGCCACGGTCCGTAGGATAGACGAAGGGGACCCTAACAGTGGCTGATGTGTGCCTGGAGCCACGTTACGCGGGTAGGCCTAAAAGAGGGCCCACCCTAGGTAGAGTGAGAAAGGAGACAGGAAAGAAAAAAGAAAGGGGGGGGACAAGGGTGGGACGTACGAATGCGGCATGCGTGGCGGAGAGGACCCAGGAGTGGGGGGTTTAAGAGGAGTGACCTGGCCCCGCCCACAAATACAGGCTGCATGCAGCCTTAACTACTTGTGTTCGAGGCCACGGTCCGTAGGATAGACGAAGGGGACCCTAACAGTGGCTGATGTGTGCCTGGAGCCACGTTACGCGGGTAGGCCTAAAAGAGGGCAAAAAACACTGAGTAGGGAAAAGCAATGACATTTAATATACATTACAAAACCAATGCACGGAAGACTTCCCGGGTCTCTGATTGCGGATCCGGAATATACCGGGAAAAGCAGGCAGATCTCCACCTCCCCATGTGACGTATGACGTGCGGAGGTGTCCTGTGTTTGGAGGCTGCAGATGCCGCTCCGATGCGGAATGAATGCCCGGATATCGTCTTGGGGTCCACCCCCAATCTTGCGACCAGGGATCTGATGTGGGATACAAATTGCTGTGTGGAAAGAGGCTTCCCTTGGAATGGAAGTAACGGTGATTCAGGGTCCGGAGGCACTATGGTGTTTAGGAAGTGTCGTAGCACGAGAACCGGACACCATTCGTTCTTTGACTCAAAGAAGCAAATCTGTATAGGAGGACCGGTCTGAGACGTCTTCGTGGAAGGAAGGCTTAAGACAAAGTGATCCCGGTTCCAGGATAGTTGTTCCCTCTTCAGGAAGGTCGCCCTTGGGGAAGTGACAGAGAACTCTCCATGGCGTAGGAAGCCGTAAAAGCTCAAATACATTGCCGCTTTGATAACCAGACTAATGGAAGGGCCAAAAGGATTACCATCTAGGATTGAAGACAGCTGCCTAAAAAGTTCACCGGAGACCGGCCGTCGGGAAGGGGCCGTGTCCCTACTACTCTTTTCCATGCCCCTGAGCGTGGCTTTGACGGCCTGAGACACAAACACAGAGCGATACTCTGGATCTTGTAACACCAAGAAATGCTGCACCCCGGCAAGGTATAAACGGATGGTACTGGGTGCCAAATTAAGGACGACATGACAATAGGCCATAAAGGCCATAATGTAGGGAGTGAAAGCTGTATCCCGTTGGGGATGATCCGTGGTGAACTTTGAAAACAGCTTCCAACCGGTGTGGTAATTACGGGCGTGTTGATAGAAAGGGAACGGTGCATGAAGTCCTTGGCCGTAGCCAGCAGGGACCTTAATCCAACATTAGGCTGCTGAAACTGGGAATCTGTGCCCCGGTCTGGTCGGCTTCTGGACATTCCTGAAAAAACGTGAGAAAATTGAACCGCGATAAAGCATCAGCCGCAGTGTTGCTAGCACCTGAGATATGTGAGCATGAAAAATGGAAGTTGTTAATCATAGATAGCCAGACCAGTTTACGCAGGAGGGACATGATTTTTGCCGACTTAGCCCGACCCTTGGTGATGATGTCCACTAAGTCTTGACTGTCTGAAATAAACATAACACTGGAATTGGCCCAAAGGTGACCCCAGACTGTGGCAGCTGCCACAACGGGATAAAATTCCAGAAATGGAGAAGAACTAAGTGCCTGAGGATCGGTACTGATCTGAGGCGGCCAAGGACCCGCCAACCAGTGGGACCCGAATATTGCTGCGAACCCCCGGGAAGCTGCGGCATCAGAGAACACCCTAGCTGAAGATTGAGTCCAGGAAGGGACGAACAGACTGAACCCGTTCCATACTGAAAGGAAATCGTTCCACATACGCAAGTCTGCCATGGCTGCCCTGTCTAAGCGGACAATGCTGTCAGGCTCGGGGGCTGCTGGGAGGAGTGAGAGCAGACGTGAAATGAAGGCCCTACCCTGGGGCATCACCCTTAAGGCGAAATTTAATCTACCCAGAATGGACTGTAATTCTACCTTGGTCAACTGGGGAGAAGCTAGAGCCCCGGAAACAGCTTCACGGATTTGTGCCAACTTGTCCTCTGGTAACCTGGCTTCCATCTTGTCAGAATCCAGGATAATGCCCAGGAAGGTGATGGAGGTGTGAGGACCAGAGGTCTTGCCCTGTGAAATGGGAATGTTTAAGGAGGAGAAAAGCTCCAGGAGGGAGTGAAGACCTGATGGCTGACACTGTGGCTGTTCAATGAGGAGAAAGTCGTCCAAGTAGTGGATGACCGCTGGAGTACTGCCGTGTTGGGTCAGAATCCAGTGTAAAGCCTGAGCCAACTGGTCGAACAACCAGGGGCTGCTCTTAGAGCCGAAGGTCAACCGATTAGCAAAATAAAACCTGTTCTCCCATTGAATGCCATAGAATTGCCATAAATGTGGAGCGATTGGAAGTAATTTGAATGCGTCTGCGATGTCAGTTTTAGACAACCAGGCGCCCTTCCCAGCCCTGAGGATGAGAGCAATGGCCTCGTCGATAGACGCATATCTCATGGCAAACTCTTCAGATGGAATTAATGAATTAATGCTGGGAATGACGGAATCATGAGGGGCTGAGAGGTCGTAAATTAAGCGTTTTTTATTAGAATCTTTCTTTGACACAACTCCTATAGGGCTGATCCGCCACCGAGAAAAAGGAATCAGGTTGAATGGGCCCAAGAGGAACCCCTTCTCAACCTCCGAGTTCAGGAGCTCCTGAACAGCGGCAGGATCCGACCTGGCCGACTGAAGATTGTCGCACACCCAGTTAGCGTGGGGGAGCGCCACCATCCCCGTGTCAAAGCCGAAACAGAGGCCGGAAATCAAGGAGTCCACAAATCCCGGGGCCGGATGATCCCGCAACAGAACAGCCAAAAGGTCGATATTGCAGTCGGCTAGTCATAGCTGTTTGGAGAACCGCTTTGGACAAGTGGATCTGGGGTGAGCCCTGAAGCAAATGGTGCAGATGTGCAGGGCCCTGCAGCCACTGAAAAGACAAGTGCCAAAGTTAAAATTATTGCAAACTTGGCTGTTGCCAAGATAGACGATGGGCCTTCCTAACTTGTCCATGGAGGAGGGGCTGCGAGAAACACCGGAGGGGCCGGGGATGGCCCTATCTGGTTGAACCGTGGCGGCTTGCGGACACCACTCCGATGAATGAAAGATCGACTGGCAAGTCGAACATGAAGGGGCACGGAGACCGGCAAAATGCCGGCAAAATAACTCCATGTCGAGAGTGGCCCAGTTGACAGAAAACTGAAATTGACTTAGTGCGGCGGCGGCTTTATCTGAGAAGGAGCGGTGGTAGTCATAAAAAGCCGTGCCGCCGTACTTGTGCCCAAGATCAGTGACTCTGTACAAATACGTATCCAACTCCTCCCTCCGGGATGGGAAGGCAGAGCAGACCACGTCTCTGTACAGGCTAAAGGCCAAAACAAACTCTGACACGGAGAGCTTGCGGTTGAGCCGGGCATCCTTGGCCTTAAGGACAACCGAGATTTCCCCACAATCGAAGGTCTTATTGTCCGTGGTATCATGGGATGCTATCAGAATTGAAGCCAGGTTCACATCCTTTCCTGCCAAGATGTCTTTCCTGATGTTATCCGGCACGAAGTGGGCAGGTGCTACCACTGGAACTGCTGGGGCCGTACCTGGAGCCGGAAGCTGAAAAGAAGGGTCGGAGAGAGGGACCACCGCCTGGGGTGACGGCAAGGTTCTGGATTCCAAGTCCACCACCCTGGTCCTGATGTCAGCCATGGAAGAGGCAAGGGAATCCATGGTAGCCTGTAGCTGCACCAGAGATTGACGAATGGATGGGGACGAATCCTCCCCTTCTAACGGACCAGACTCTGACATCAACAGCCTGTATAGTTCGGCTTTTCGTGCCGAAGCTGGATGCCTGATGCCCCTTCTGTGCAACTCAGCGACAAGCTTTGGCACGGTCCATCTCCTGAGGGACTCTGGGCCGCCTTGCCCAGAGACCGAGGTACCCGGAAGGGACAAAGTGTCGTCCACGTCTGACACCTGAGACATGGTTCGGAAGACCTTGAAGACCTGACGTAGGACCTGAAATTTAAAAACAAAACATGGCAGCTGGAGAGGACACGAGAATTGTGTTCCGTATTAACTAAGCTCACGAGAAAAACGAAACTGGGAACGTACCTGTCTGTAGACTCGACACCCTTGCCTTACCGCCTGCGACTTGACGGACGAGACCCGACTTGCCCTGTGGATTGGAAAAGTCAGGAGCCGGCGTGAGAGAGTTATGCGGGACCGAAAATAACACCCAGATGTGGCAAAGATGGACGAAAGGACGGACGCACCGACATGCAAGTTAGACACGAAAAACAGAGTGACGATGGCTGGGTGAGGCAGGAACCCAGCAGAGGCTCCCGAAAGCCAGCGAGCACACCGCTAAGGACGAACGTAAAACGCCGAAGGGTGTCCAAGGTACCAGGAGGGGGAGAGATGATTACTGCAGCGAGAGAGAGAGGCCTGGATTCTTCCAGGCCGAGCGGAAAGGTTACACCTGAATACTACCAGTTGGGGGGTTGAGTCGCGCACCAGAATGCTTCAGGCTGCGAAGACAGGGACGAGACCTGAATGCCACAGGCAAGATGGACAGGGAAGACACCTGAACGCTTCAGGCACAGATGGACAGGGAAGACACCTGAACGCTTCAGGCACAGATGGACAGGGAAGATCCTGAACGCTTTCAGGCACAGATGGACAGGGAAGACACCTGAACGCTTCAGGCACAGATGGACAGGGAAGATACCTGAACGCTTCAGGCACAGATGGACAGGGAAGATACCTGAACGCTTCAGGCACAGATGGACAGGGAGGATACCTGAACGCTTCAGGCACAGATGGACAGGGAAGATACCTGAACGCTTCAGGCACAGATGGACAGGGATGATACCTGAACGCTTCAGGCACAGATGGACAGGGAAAAAACCTGAACGCTTCAGGCACAGATGGACAGGGAAGACACCTGAACGCTTCAGGTACAGATGGACAGGGAAGACACCTGAACGCTTCAGGCACAGATGGACAGGGAGGATACCTGAACGCTTCAGGCACAGATGGACAGGGAAGATACCTGAACGCTTCAGGCACAGATGGACAGGGAAGATACCTGAACGCTTCAGGCACAGATGGACAGTGAAAAAACCTGAACGCTTCAGGCAGGATGGACAGAAAACAGAAAATGACACCTGAACGCCTCAGGTGAGGAAAACCACAGTACCAGCGAGTGAACTGCATAACAAGCGACGTGCCGCACCATACCTACCTGAAAGACCCTCAGGCCCAAGAATTTCCACTTGACTGACTGGCAGGGACCCTCAGAGTGCCTGGAGGAAAAAGATTTTTTTTTTTTTTTTTATTAATTAGAAATATGTATAAGAACCCGACCTAATACCTAATCCTGAGACGTCAGAAGGACAAAAAACACGAGGCGGAGAAACCACGACTCTAAAGGAACCAAAAAGAGGACACAGATGTAGAGCATAACCTCACAAGCCACCAGGGTTTTCCGGACACGGCAAAACCAAGGATTTTTTTTTTTTTTTTTTAGTATTAATATTATTATTTTTTGTTTACTATTAAATAAAAACCACAGACCTAACAAACATTGCAGATGACCTATACACAGTAAGATGAGCTGGTGCCTACCCTATGCCCAGACTGCCAGGAATGTTTAGCCTAGTCTGAGCATAGTTTGCGCTTGTTTACGCAATGTCACAAATGACATTCAGGAGCAGGACAGCCCTTCCTCCCCAACACCGTGGCCCGAGCATACTGAGCGGTATAATGTGTGACGTAAGGCCCCCCCCTCCCCCCGAGTGGAGGAGGGCGCGTGATGTCAGCCGCCGGGCTCCAGAGCGGGACCTAAAGGCAAACGCATGTCCTCTCGCGAGATGAGGGGCGCGTTGTGGAGCAGCAGCGGACTGACCAGGAATGGAGGGTGCACAGCGCAAACAGGCACCGGAGCGGTTCGGGTGAGACATACGAGGGGGAAACTGGGGTAGGAGCGATGGTACACATGGAGTGGCGTGCGCCACCACTTACCTGACCAGCGAGCGTACCGGAAGTGACGAGAAGTGCCGGGAACGTACGAATGCGGCATGCGTGGCGGAGAGGACCCAGGAGTGGGGGGTTTAAGAGGAGTGACCTGGCCCCGCCCACAATACAGCTGCATGCAGCCTTAACTACATATCAGCTAACTAACTAATGTAATTGGATAAGAAATAGGAACCAGATGAAAGCACAGAGCACAGCAATGTGACTGCTCTCTCAGAAGCCTTCTCATTGGCCCACAAGCAAGAAGGGAAGTTACTGATGAATTTTTTTATTTTTATATTCGCAATCCGAATATATAGCACTATCATCTACTCTTCGCAAATTCTCGAAGTGCCGATATTCGCAATAAAAAATTTGCGATTAGAATATTCGCGATCAACACTATTAAAAACATACTTTCCAGGCTTTGTTGAAAGTGTCCATAATTATATCCATACGTAGTTATCTATAGTAGAAATCATTTATTAAAGCTTTCATTAAAACCTTTGGAAAAAAACTCAGCACAATAGTGGTTAAATGGAGACTTTAGCATAGTAGAAACTTAGATCTGGTAAAAGTGACCTTGTTATATGATGGAGAGAATCATACAGAGACAGATAGTGCCTCCTGAGATCAAGTGGAGTGATGCGTATCAAGTGAAGACACTAAAGATTTATTGTGTGTGGCAAAAGAAACACAGATCTTTCCTTGTGCAGTAAGTGCTTCTGACATTGTACACAGTTAAGCTTGATTGGACATTGTGGGCCTGAAAGTATTAAGTTATAGCAAAAAAATACATTGTCAGTTGCTGTGTTTAAAGGGAGAAAGCGGGCTTAGAAAACTTAATGGAAACAGACTGAAAAAAAGTGACTGCAATTCATAAATAATGATAGAGTGTTTTTTAAGGGATTATAATACTTTATGAAGTAGTGACAAATAGATTTTATGTTATTGTGGAAGGTTATGTTTTTTCACAATATATTTTAATTATAATATATAACTTAAATGGTCACTGTACTTTCAACTTTACATACAATATTGCAAAACAACTTTGCATAAATCAACATTACTGGCAAAATAAAACTATCTAATACTGTATGTCAAAGAAAAGTGTTTTTTTTTTTTTTTTGCTGGAGTTATCTGTTGTTTTCTTCTCCTGTTTCTATTAACTAATATTCTCTCTACAATTTGCAAGAAATCTCTCTTTTGTAAGACCAAACCATGATGTCTGCTCTCTGAAGGATCAGATAGAATACATCTTCCCATTGAATTCTATGGAGGTGGGAAGGAGGAGGGAGGCGGTGAAGAGAGAAACAGACAAAAAGACAAACATAGGAATGGATCAGCTGATTAAGCAGCTAAGTAGTTAGTGTTACGGCTCATTCACACGACCGTAGGTGTCCCGTTGCCGTGTTGCAGACCGCATATGCGGAGCGCAATACACAGGCACCGCTCCTTGTGCATTCCGCATCACGGATGCGGACCCATTGACTTGAATGGGTCCGCAAATCCGGAGATGTTGTGGAACAGAAGCACGGAACGGAACCCCACAGAAGCACTACGGAGTGCTTCTGTGGGGTTCCGTTCCATACTTCCATTCCGCAAAAAGATATAACATGTCCTATCTTTTTGCAGAACAGAGAGATGTGGACACATCCAAGTTGACTGGTTCTGGATCCGTCCCGGAGGCCTCACGAACGTTCTCCGTGCATTGGGGACTACAAATTGTGGCCCCAATGCACGGAATGGAACACATATGTTTGTGTGAATGAGCCCTAAATGTTACACCAAGTGCTTTATTCACATCTATAATGCTCAGTATTTCTCTGTAATGTTTTGTATGGTGCTTCTAAGTGATTTCGAGTAAGAGACAGTTAGGAAGCAGAATATGCTGTCTCTGTGCACAGTCCTGTGGGTATGCCATAAATGTCCATAGGGGTCTTTAAGCTGTCTGTACTGGCCTGCTAGCTCATATTACTCTTTATACTACTCAGCCTTCCTCTCTCTCCTTTTAGTATGTTCCTGTTCTGTAGTCACACCCTTTCAACAAGGGATGATGGCTGTGTGCTTAAATCAGTGCCAATGCTGGATTATAATATAAAGTTTCCTCTAAATTACACCCAAAATAATTACCATCTATTATTTCTTTATGGCATTATCTAAAACTTCTGCCATTTCTAAAATAAAAGAGGCACAGGTATTGAGCCTCTTTGCTCACCTTTTCAAACTTACTGTGCTCCAGCATGGGTGTTTTGATCCTTATGATCTTGCTTTGATTACATGACTGCAGCAGTAATGTGCCAATATAATGCATGTGAACACTGCAGCTAATCACTGTCCTCCGCAGTCTTGTTTCATACATTGATTAGTTGCAGTGGTCCCAGGACATCATAGTAGGATCAATGGTAGGATTGAATTGGCAGTTCTGAAACATAGGGGGTTGGACCATTGAGTGTAGAGATGAGTAAAGTTTTGAAAAACTAGTTTCGGCAACTTTGCCGAAGTTGACAAGAAATTTGACTTGTGATTAATTAATTTGTCACAAATCACTATGTTAAAACCACTTTTAGTCTATCAATCAATTGGAACATTTAGACAGAAGTGCAACCGTCTAATGGCCATTAAAAATGGTAATACACTAGTGCAATATGGCCTTTTGAGTAAAAAAACAAACAAACACCTCATCCACTTGGCAATCACTTCTCTCCTGATTGAAAAAGACCATGTCAAAGGACCTGCGCTACCACATGATCATGCTGGGAGCGCACAGTGATGTCATCACGCTTAGCGCAGGTCCTTTGGGAGGTCTTTTTCAATCAAGAGAGGCGTGGACTGCTTCTGTGCGAGGAAGTGTATGAGGTGAATATTTTTTTTCCATTCTCGCTAAAACAACTCCACGAAACGTGAGGAAGTTTGGCTTCTTTTAGAATCAAAGATTCAGACCGAATTCTACTTCTACACTAGTTGAAGTGTAACTTGGTTGTTTTTACATTTCCCCTTCTTTTTGACATTTTTTTTTTTTTTTAATCATTCAACCGCTTTCATGTAAAAAAAATGAAATCACAGTCAAAGAGATACTGTATAGGTTTCCAAAATTTCATTGGCTAAGTAAACTGACAATACTTGCACCATCTACCAGTATATTTTAATGTAGATTTAAAGGTATTAGACTAAACATAATAGAAATCTGACCAAATACAGTGGATATTAAAAGTCTACACACCCCTGTTAAAATGTCAGGTTTCTGTGATGTAAAAAAATGAGACAAAGATAAATAATTCAGAACTTTTTCCATCTTTAATGTGACCTATAAAACTGTACCACTCAATTAAAAAACAAACTGAACTCTTTAAGGTGGAGGAAGAAAAAAAAACAAAGAACTAAAATAATGTGGTTGCATAAGTGTGCACACCCTCTTATAACTGGGGATGTATCTGTGCTCAGAATTCCAGACAATCACATTCAAATCATGAGTAAATTCAGCTTTGGAAACCCGCACTGCGTACAGAGGAAGAGGCAATACTACACAGTTTCACACTCCGTAGGAGTGCACTGCTGCTGGGTCGACACACCTTTTTGAACAAAAGGTGTGCTTTTGGTGGGTTTTGAACTAATGGTGGTCTGTGGATGACACTATTATGGGGGATCTGTTGAGGACACTGTTTTATGGGGGATCTGTGGGTGACACTGTTATGGGGGATCTGTGGGTGACACTGATATGGGGGATATGTGGGTGACACTGTTATGGGGGATCTGTGGGTGACACTGTTAAGGGGATCTCTGGATGGCACTGTTATGGGGAATCTGTGGATGACACTGTTATGGGGGGGATCTGTGGATGACACATATATAGCATCTTATGCTATGTGTCATCCACTGATCTCCCCATAATAGTGTCCCTGCGGTGTGAATGACTCCCAATACAGGGGGTGGGGGTCGCATCTGGTTTTATGACAGTGGGGCCGTGCAGTGACTGTATTCTACTACACGGGCCCCCGCTCACTGTATATAATCATATCTATAATTGTAGGCATTGTTAATATATAAAATATATATATAAAAGTATATCTATAAAAGTTCAGGGTAATCAGCGCCTGTATACCGTACTTACAAGCGCTCGTAGCCGAGAGGAGGCAGGCCGGGAGGACGGGGCCTGGCAGCGTGAGTCACTACGTCATGCGCCCACGCCGCCTGCTTCATTCATAAAGTGGGCGGCGCAGGCGCGTGACGTAGTGACTCACGCTGCCAGCGCCGTCCTCCTGGCCTGCCTCCTCCCTCCTCTCTGCTACGAGCGCTTGTAAGTATACAGGCGCTGATTACCCTGAACTATATTAACAATGCCTACAAATATAGATAAGATTATATACAGTGAGCGGGGCCCGTGTAGTAGAATAAAGTCACTGCATGGGCCCCGCTGTCATTATAAAAGCAGATGCCGACCCCCAGGCCCTCCTCCCTCTCAGCTGATACACCCGCCGCGCGGCATTGCGGTGCGGCGTATCATTGAAAATTCGGAAAAATGCAGCATTCGCCCCATAAGACGCACTGCTATTTCCCCCCCACTTTTGGTGGGAAAAAAGTGTGTCTTATAGGGTGAGAAATACGATAATTGCCAAAATAACCTCCAAGTTAGATTAATATCAAAAAGGATAAAGTGTTCAACCCGCACTGGAAGGTGTAGTATTATAAAATAAAATAAAGTTGCTGCAAAGATATGTGCTCCCCCTAGAATTATGGTGTAATTCTAGGGGGAGCACATATCTTTGCAGCAACTTTATTTTATTTTATTTTATAATACTACACCTTGCAGCGCGGGTCGAACCCTTTATCCCTT
This sequence comes from Bufo bufo, assembly GCF_905171765.1. Taxonomy (NCBI): domain Eukaryota; kingdom Metazoa; phylum Chordata; class Amphibia; order Anura; family Bufonidae; genus Bufo; species Bufo bufo. The sequence goes on along the minus strand of NC_053390.1, from coordinate 522,810,579 downwards.
TTGACATTCAAAATCATGTTAAATAGTATTAGTTTAAGGGTGTGCATACTTATGCAAGCATATTATTTTATTTTTATATTTTTTCTTCCCTCTACCTAAAAGATTTCAATTTGTTTTTCAATTCAGTTGTACAGTTTATTGGTGACATTACATCACAGAAACCTGACATTTTAACAGGGGTGTGTAGACTTTTTATATCCACTGTATATGAAATGTACATTATATCTTACTGTTGTTCTCTACCGTTCTTGTCGCCTCCATGCATTTATGTCTCTTCTGTACATGTCTAATCTGTGACACATAATGCAGTTTCAAACTTCACTGGTTCACTGAGTGAAATTTAGGACCATAATTCTATAGGATTAAATGCTGAAAGCATATGGTCATCCGTGAAAACTATATACAGTATATATTGAATTAACAATATATATTACCTACTTTTGTGATTACATTGATTAACTTATGGTACTATTCTGAGTTACAGCCTTTGGGCTTATTCTCATGAATGTAAGGGCTCTGTGCTAGTGCTGTGGACTGCAAATTGCAGTCCGCAATGCACGGGCACTGACCGTAGGGCAGCCACATGCGGATTGCAGACCCATTCACTTGAATGGGGTCCGCAATCCGTCTGTTCCGCAAAAAGTTATATCTTTTTGCGGAACGGAAGCACAGAACGGAACACCATAGAAACACTCCGTAGTGCTTCCTTGGGGTTCCGTTCAAGTGAATGGGTTCACATCCGTGATGCAGAATGCACATGGCTGGTGACCCGTGTATTGCGGAACCGCTGTATGCAGCCTGCAGCAAGGGTATGGAGCCCTTACGTTTGTGTGAATAAGCCCTTTGTTAGTAGTAAAGAGCTATGTTAATAGTTTTGCAGGAGATATAGCTGAAAAGTCCCAGAATTCCTCATTTTGCCAAGGTCTGTACAATGCATGCTCTAGTGGTTTGCATTCTGTTGTCTTTACACCAGTAATTGTACAATTATTTTGAAATTAGGTATCACACTTGATAATAGAAGCAGGTGCTCAATAACAAGCTTGTTGACTGTTTCCAGTAACAAGCAGAAAATATGTAACTGCATCTTGACTATAATGTAAGTGGATCTCAGAACTGGTACCAATCAGTAATACAATATATTTACATGGTTAGTCATCGGTAAAGGTTGAGTTCATCCAGATATAAACTGTGAAGGTGTGCGAAAGGTAGACATACCCTTATAAACATCTAGTTTTAGTTATGGAATACATACCTCTTTACTGGTATTTGAGGGATGGGATAGAAAAAACCCTTATAAACCACCTTGTGGCTCTGACCTTGGAGCAAACATTTCTTTTTAAGATGGCAGAAAACTTTTCACTGTATAAAGTATTCCATATAAATATTTAATCATGTTTATTTTTTATAGGCAGTTAATTTTTACTATATCTAAATTGTTAAATGTTTTCCTATTAGACCTTTTGATGTGTTATGTTCATTTTGACTATCTGCTGCTAAATTGTATGCAGGGGCAACTGGAAATAAGTACTGTAGTGCACCCAGTATTTTTTTACATACTTGGATGGACCTCACTCCTTTCATCAACCTTATTCAATCCCTAATTTAATACTGTCGGAGTTCCACTTGAGAATGATTCCTGTTAAAGGGTTATCACAAGAAAAGTATTCATCACTTATCCTCAGGATTGGTGATAAACGTTGGATCATTGGGGTTCGACGTTTTTTCGACTTATTCTGTTTGGTGAATACTGTTAGTAGATTTGTGAATGCTTTGTTGCCCATATGGGCAAATCATGGTGCAGCTTTCAATTCTTAAAATGCTCTTTAAAAATGAAAGCTGAACCATGACTGGTTAGTATGGGCAACTTAGGCTACTTTAGCACTAGCATTTTAGTTTTGAGATCCGTCATAGGGGCTCAATTCCGGAAGAAAACGCTTCAGTTTTGTCCCCATTCATTGTCAATGGGGACTGAACTGAATAGAACGGAATGCTCCAAAATGCATTCCGTTCTGTTTAGTTGAGTTCCCATATCGGAGAGAAAACCCCAGCATGTTGTAGTTTGCTTTCCGTCCTGGGTGCGGAGCAAGACAGATCCGGCATGACCCCCAATGCAAGTCAATGGAGACGGATCCGTTTTCTCTGCCACAATCTGCCACAATAGAAAACGGATCCGTCCTCCATTGACTTTCAATAGAGTTCATAACAGATCCGTCTTGGCAATGTTAAAGATAATTCAACCGGATCCGTTCATAACGGATGCAAATGGTTGTATTGTCAGTAACGGAAGCGTTTTTGCTGAACCCTGCTGGATCCAGTAAAAGTGCTAGTGTGAAAGCAGCCAAAGGCAGTTTTTCTCTTTTAGACCATTTCAGAAATCTTTCTATGTAAAATTCTATCGTTATCATTGCAAAATAAATGGTAAATAACAATATAGTACAACTATAAATATATGAAATAATATTACTTTCATATGTACTGTTTTTCAAATCCACACCTGTTTATTTTTTAGAGTTTTTATATATATTAATTTGTATTTTACATTTATGTTTTTTTTTATTAGGTTACTTCAGTATAGACTAGACAAGGTCATATGATTTAATCCCAGAGAACCATTAACGAGTGGGATTTCTTAATAATTTAACATTTAGCACCGTTTTTTCACATTGGAACCTTATATACAGCTGCTAGATAATGTTTTACAGCATTTATATTTCATATACCAATGAACTTTTACTGAGTACCATATATTAGTTTCTTTTTAAAGAAACTAAATTATTAAGGGCAGTTTTCACCCACTTGGTTTGTGAATGTGACTTTTTTTTCTCTTTGGTTGACTGAAATCAAGGGTTTATCATGCATAAAGAACTATAGATTTCTATGGTAATTTAAAATTCTCCAAAGACGAAAAATGAAACATTGGCAGGACTTCAAGAAAAACACACAAATTAAACGTACAACAAAACTTTCAATAATAACTGTTCTTCTAAGCCCCAGTGTAGTAAAAATAATAAATAAAGCTAATGCAAGGAAGAAAGAGTTCAAGGAGTAGAGTTTAAATAAATGGGAAGTGTGTATTTCTGGAGAGATATAATTTCACTTTAGTGACTGACCAAAACAATAATTGATAAATTATCCTGCTTGACTATTATGTATTTAATGCAATTTACATATCTATAACCAGTGATGTGAGGGCAGGGACAATGGTAGGGCCAGGGTAGGTACCTGCCTAGGGCGCTATTTAATCTAAAACATGATGAGTCGCAAGTTGACTTATCTCCTGTGGTGCTGCTCAGGGATGTGTGAAAGCATCAGGTTACACTTACAGATTGTGTGCTTAGGTATGAGCGCTCCCTATGCATTGTACCCAATTAGCAGTCAATATGGAGAGCCTTCATACAGAAGAACTACAGAGCTGGCACTATGAGTGAAGAGAGAGCTGCTTAAAGGAGTTTTCAAGGCCCCTGATACTGATGACCTATCCTCAGGTTAGGATTTTTAAAAGAGATAACTGGTTGCCATAGTCAATTGCAATCATAGCAGGAGCCGTCCAGTTGCTATGGAAGCCACAACCCTTGGGAGGGCTCCTAGGCCTGCCATAGCAAAGTTCCTATTGAGCCCTGCCTCATGGTAGGGCTTAAATTTTTAATGTTTTAAAAATATAAAAAAAAAATAAATGAATAAAAATGTCAGTTCACTCCCTGCCCCATTTTAAATATACAAATACAAAAATGAACATCATTGGTATTGGTCACATCTTAAAATGCACAAACTATGAAAATATAAACTATTTATCCCATGCAGTGAATGTTGTAAAAAAAAAACCTTTACCTTTAAAAAATGTTGAATAAAAAGTGATACAAAAAGCTATACATACCCCTGAATGGTATCAATAAAAACTACAGATCAAACCACAAAAATATCCCTCCACAGCTCCATAGATGAAAATACAAGAAAGTTATGGTTGTCAGAATATGGTGTGGCAATGAATTGTTTACGGCGAGAAGAGGTTAATATAAATTAAGATTGCTAATGGTATTTCTTTGAAATGTGTAATAAATAAACATGAGTTCAATTAATAGCATTTTGTATTATATCAAGTTCTTTTAAGGGGGTTTGTCTGACTTCAGCAAGTGGCATGTATCATGTACAGAAAGTTACTAAGAGCCACTTACTAATGTATTGTGATTGTCCATATTGCTCCCTTTGCTGGCTGGATTCATTTTTCCATCGCATTATACACTATTCATAGAAACATAGAAACATAGAATGTGTCGGCAGATAAGAACCATTTGGCCCATCTAGTCTGCCCTCATTTCTAGGGGTTACGACCACCCTGTGATCCCCACAATTTTATCTTAAAAAGATTTAGAATTTTACATTGTCAAGTAAAGATAAAAATTAGGAATAAAATAAGTTTGCATGCAGTTGTAGTTAATAAAAGAATTAAGTCTTGCCAAAATATAACTGTAATATACTACATAGGGAATAATAATAGAAATGAAAAGCTAGTCATATATTTTAAAAACTGGCGAAAGTTAGAATGTGTTTCTACAGAAGAAATCAGATTAAAGGGTTCTCCATTGGATAGAAGTGGGTTGGTGGGTTAAGGATTATGTACTTAAGGCCTCATGCACACGACAGTATTTTTTCACGGTCCGCAAAACGCGGTTCCGTTGTTCCGTGATCTGTTTACGTTTTTGTTTCCGTGTGTCTTCCTTGATTTTTGGAGGATCACCAGACATGAAGGAAAGTGAAAAAAAATCTAAGTCAAGTTTGCCTTGCAGATGATAGGAAAAAAACTGACGCGGACGCGGGTGACAATCTTGTGTACCTCCGTGTTTTTTCACGGACCCATTGACTTAAATGGGTCCGCGAACCGTTGTCCGTGAAAAAAATAGGACAGGTCATAATTTTTTGACGGACTGGAAACACGGATCACGGACGCGGATGACAAACGGTGCATTATCCGAGTTTTCAACAGACCCATTTAAAGTCAATGGGCCCGCAGAAAATCACGGAAAACGGAACAACGGACACGGAACACAACAACAGTTGTGCGCATGAGGCCTAATAGTGATGATCGAGCATGCTCGGCCCAGGACCGCATGTGCTCGAGCGCCATGCTCGAGTCTCCTCCCCGCACGTTTCTTGGCTGCTATGCAGCCAATAAATGTGCAGATAAGTACTACCCTCACTGTAATGCCAGTAGTCATGTTGGCTACTGCCCAGAATGCGTCATCGTGTGCTATATAGCACCCGATGACGCATGTTCGGCTCATTCGTAGTCAGGGAGAGCTGAGTATAGGAAGGGACAGACAGTGTAGGGAGTGTAATTGAATATTTATTTTGTACAAAAACGTATCAGAGACACAAAAGTCCTTGTAAGGACTATTGTGTGTGACAGCAGCAATATATGTTTGTAGCGCAACCTGCGCTAAATTGCTCAGTGTTAGGGAGAGCTGTGCTCAGGATGGGACAGACAGTGTAGGGAGTGTAATAGGAAGATTTTTTATACAAAAACCTTTTCAGAGACCCAAAAATCCTTTTAAGGACTATTGTGTGTGACAGCAGCAATATATATTTTTAGCGCATCCTGCGCTATTTAGTGTCTAATAGGCCGCTGCGGACAGTCAAATTATCCGCGCCACATCTCCTGTGTAAAGTGTGCATCCCTAAAATATCAGTGACATCCAGTGTACTTTTTCCATAGACACTGTCCGCTGCGGACAGTTAAATTGTCCGCGCCACATCTCCTGTTTGAAGTGTGTGCATCCCTAAAATATCAGTGACATCCAATGTACTTTTCCGTAGATGATATCTGCTGCTGAGAGTTAAATTATCCGTGTCACATCTCCTGTGTAAAGTGTGCACATCCAAAAAATATCTGTGACATCCAGTGTACTTTTTCAATAGACGGTGTCCGCTGCGGACAGTGAGATTAGCTGCGCCACATCTCCAGTGTAAAGTGTGCGCATCCCAAAATTATCTGTGACATCTAGTGTACTTTTTCAATAGACGGTGTCCGCTGCGGACAGTGAGATTAGCTGCGCCACATCTCCTGTGTAAAGTGTGTGCATCCCTAAAATATCAGTGACATCCAATGTACTTTTCCGTAGATGGTATCCGCTGCTGAGAGTTAAATTAGCTGCACCACATCTCCAGTGTAAAGTGTGTGCATCCCTAAAATATCTGTGATATCCAGTGTACTTTTTCAATAGACGGTGTCCGCCGCGGATAGTGAGATTAGCTGCGCCACATCTTCAGTCTAAAGTGTGCACATCCAAAAAATATCTGTGACATCCAGTGTACTTTTTCCATAGACGGTGTCCGCTGCGGACAGTGAGATTAGCTGCGCCACATCTCCAGTGTAAAGTGTGTGCATAACCAAAAATATCAGTGACATCCAATGTACTTTTCCGTAGACGGTGTCCGCTGCTGACAGTTAAATTATCTGTGCCAAATCTCCAGTGTAAGGCTACTTTCACACTTGCGTTCGGAGCGGATCCGTCTGGTGTCTGCACAGACTGATTCGCTCCTATAATGAAAACGCTTGCATGCGTTCAGAACGGATCCGTCTGCATAACAATTTTTTTTTCAGATCTGATTTTTCACTTCGTGAAAACTCAGATCCGACAGTATATTCTAACACAGAGGCGTTCCCATAGTGATGGGGACGCTTCAAGTTAGAATATACTAAAAGAACTGTGTACATGACTGCCCCCTGCTGCCTGGCAGCACCCGATCTCTTACAGGGGGCTGTGATCCGCACAATTAACCCCTCAGGTGCCGCACCTGAGGGGTTAATTGTGCGTATCATAGCCCCCTGTAAGAGATCAGGTGCTGCCAGGCAGGAGGGGGCAGACCCCCCTCCCTCCCAGGTTTTAAATTCATTTGTGGCCAGTGCGGCCCCCCCTCCCTCCCCAGTATTATATTCATTGGTGGTCAGTGCGGCCCCCTCCCTCCCCAGTATTATTTTCATTGGTGGCCAGTGCGGCCCCCCTCCCTCCCTCCCTCCCCAGTATTATATTCATTGGTGGCCAGTGCGGCCCCCCCTCCCTCCCCAGTATTATATTCATTGGTGGCCAGTGCAGCCACCCTCCCTCCCTCCCCAGTATTATATTCATTGGTGGCCAGTGCGGCCTCCCCTCTCCCCCCCCCTAATTAAAATCACCCCCCCATCATTGGTGGCAGCGGAGAGTTCCGATCGGAGTCCCAGTTTAATCCCTGGGGCTTCGATCGGTTACCATGGCAGCCAAGATGCTACTGCTGTCCTGGCTGCCATGGTTACTTAGTAATTGTAGAAGCATTATACTTACCTGCGATGTCTGTGACCGGCCAGGCACTCCTCCTACTGATAAGTGAAAGGTCTGTGCTATAAGTAATGCGCCGCACAGACCTTTCACTTACCAGTAGGAGGAGCGCCCGGCCGGTCACAGACATCGCAGGGAAGTATAATGCTTCTAAAATTGCTAAGTAAGCATGGCAGCCAGGACAGCAGTAGCGTCTTGGCTGCCATGGTAACCGATCGGAGCCCCAGCGATTAAACTGGAACTCCGATCGGAACTCTCCGCTGCCACCAATAATGGGGGGGGTGATTTTAATTAGGGGGGAGGGAGGGAGGGCGGCCGCACTGGCCACCAATGAATATAATACTGGGGAGGGAGGGGGGGCCGCACTGGCCACCAAAGAATATAATACTGGGGAGGGAGGGCCGCACTGGCCACCAATGAATATAATACTGGGGAGGGGGGGGCCGCACTGGCCACAAATGAATTTAAAACTGGGGAGGGAGGGGGGTCTGCCCCCTCCTGCCTGGCAGCACCTGATCTCTTACAGGGGGCTATGATACGCACAATTAACCCCTCAGGTGCGGCACCTGAGGGGTTAATTGTGCGGATCACAGCCCCCTGTAAGAGATCGGCTGCTGCCAGGCAACAGGGGGCAGTTATTACACAGTTCTCAGTATATTCTAACTTGAAGCGTCCCCATCACTATGGGAACGCCTCTGTGTTAGAATATACTGTCGGATCTGAGTTTCACGATCTAACTCAAATCCGATGGTATATTCTAACATAGAGGCGTTCCCATGGTAATGGGGACGCTTCAAGTTAAAATATACTATCGGATTGGAGAAAACTCTGATCCGATGGTATATCAATAGGGACTCCTGACTTTACATTGAAAGTCAATGGGGGACGGATCCGTTTGCAATTGCACCATATTGTGTCAACGTCAAACGGATCCGTACCCATTGACTTGCATTGTAAGTCAGGACGAATCCGTTTGGCTCCGCACGGCCAGGCAGACACCCGAACGCTGCAAGCTGCGTTCGGGTGTCCGCCTGCTGAGCGGAACGGAGGCCAAACGGTGCCATACTGATGCATTCTGAGCGGATCCGCATCCACTCAGAATGCATTGGAGCTGTACGGATCCGTTCGGGGACGCTTGTGAGAGCCTTCAAACGGAACTCACAAGCGGAACCCCGAACGCAAGTGTGAAAGTAGCCTAAAGTGTGCGCATCCCAAAAATATCTGTGACATCCAGTGTACTTTTTCAATAGATGGTGTCCGCTGCCGACAGTGAGATTAGCTGCGCCACATCTCCTGTGTAAAGTGTGCGCATCCCTAAAATATCAGTGACATCCAGTGTACTTTTTCGGTAGACGTGTCTGCTGCAGACAGTTAAATTATCCGCACCACATCTCCTGTGTAAAGTGTGTGCATCCCTAAAATATCAGTGCTATCCAGTGTACTTTTTCAATAGACAGTGTCCGCTGCGGACTGTGAGATTAGCTGCGCCACATCTCCGGTGTAAAGTGTGCGCATCCCAAAAATATCTGTGACATCCAGTGTACTTTTTCAATAGACTGTGTCCGCTGCGGACAGTTAGATTAGCTGCGCCAAATCTCCAGTGTAAAGTGTGCGCATCCCAAAAATATCTGTGACATCCAGTGTACTTTTTCAATAGATGGTGACTGCTGCGGACAGTGAGATTAGCTGCGCCACATCTCCCCTGTAAAATACCAGTGACATTCAGTGTACTTTTTTCGTAGACGTCCGCTTCTGACAGTGACCTTACCATTGCCACATCTGCAGTGTAACGTGTGCGCTTCAAAAATGTATCTATGACATACAATGTAATTTTTCCATAGACGTTGTCCGGTTCTGACAGTGACCATACCAGGGCCACATCTGCAGTGTAACGTGTTCACTTCAAAAATGTATCTGTGACATGCATTGTATTCTTTCCGTAGACGGTGTCCGCTTCTGACATTGACCATACCAGGGCCACTTCTGCAGTGTAACGTGTGCGCTTCAAAAATTTATCTGTGACATACTGTACAATGTAATTTTTCCATAGACGGTGCCCCCTTCTGACAGCGACCATACCAGGGCCACATCTGCAGTGTAACATGTGCGCTTCAAAAATTTATTTGTGACATACATTGTAATTTTTCCGTAGACTGTGTCCGCTTCTGAAAGTGACCTTACCAGGGCCACATCTGCAGTGTAACGTGTGCGCTTCAAAAATGTATCTGTGACATACAGTGTACTTTGTCAGATTTCAAACCATACTCCCCCCCCCCGGAACCCAAAGACTTTGGTTTCCCGAAAGCAGCTCGGTGGGTCATGGAAATAACGCCGCCGGATCGCCGGTCGTCATCGTTTATGGTCGGAACTACGACGGTATCTGATCGTCTTCGAACCTCTGACTTTCGTTTTTGATTAATGAAAACATTCTTGGCAAATACTTTTGCTTTGGTTCGTCTTGCGCCGGTCCAAGAATTTCACCTCTAGTGGCGCAATACGATGCCCCCAGCTGTCCCTCTTTATGATGGCCCCAGTTCCGAAAACCAACAAAATAGAGTCCTATTCCATTATTCCTAGCTGAAGTACTCAGACGAGCCGGCCTTCTTTGAACACTGTAATTTTTTTCAATGGTCAGCTAAGCAGCAGGCCCTCGCATATAATTTTTTAGAGGGTCAGCTCACCTGTCGGACCTCACCTACAATCTTTTAGAGGGTCAGCTCACCAGCAGGCCCTCACCTACAATCTTTTACAGGGTCAGCTCATCTGCAGGCCCTCACCTAATTATACCTAATAGGTAATTTGCACGAATGTTGCCTTGCTTGGATGTGGTTGTCGTAGCCGTTTCTCAGGCTCCCTCTCCGGAATCAAACACTAATTTCTCCTTACCCGTGGTCACCGTGGTTGGCGTTGAAAATAACATCAAAAGTTGATAGGGCAGACAACCAAATGGATTGTCGCCGTCAGGGGACATGCGATCGGCCCAGGTTATCTAGAGTCTCCAAAGAGGCAGCAGGCCCTCGCCCCATAATGTTTAAGATGGTCAGATCAGCAGGCCTTGCTCCTAATGTTTTTGAGGGTCACCAGCAGGCCATCAATCTAATTTTTCAAGGCTGTGTATGATGGCCTCCTTTATGTGTAATAAAGGGTGTATTAGAGTGCTGGTTCCTTGTAATTTTTGCAGCCCTTTTACTGCATATGCTTTATGAGTGTAGGAGTCCACTACCTGAACAATTGTACCACTATGTGAATGAGGCCCTCTTATGTAATATTACAGGTTGTATCAGAGTGCTCTTCCTTGTAATTTTTGGCAGCACTTGCACTTTATATACAAGTAAATATACAGGAAAGAATGTTTCCTAACAATTTTATCTTCAATTTTGTGCGTATTATTGTCAGTCTGTAAAAGTGCCATACTACTCGGACAACATCATTCCCAGCAGCGACCTGGAAGTCCAAGATGCATCCAGACGACCTCCCCATGCTGTTCCCGAACCTTTTCCTATGAACCAGGCACCCTTCCCTCCTGAGAGCAGAGAGTGCCTGGTTTAATGCTCGGGTTCTCCTATTGACTTCCATTATACTCGGGTGCTCGGTAGAGCACCCGAGCCCCTGAGCACTATGGTGCTTGATCAACACTAGTACTTAAACCAGTCTGAAGAGCTAGGAAGGTAGGTGAGTTGGTAGTCTGACCCCATCTTTGTTAGCATAATGATGTGTACAGATGTAGCAGTCACAGTCATGGCGCGCTAACTAGATGTGATAATTCACAGAGTGTGAGGTTGCAGAAATTTACTCCAGGGACATATGTTAAACAATGTTAGGATATTGGTTGTTGGGTCTATGTGGATCACACACTATGCACAGGATTATATGAGCCTAGTTCAAGTATACTGACATCTGTTCTGTATGGACAGCTGATATCTTTATAATTTCCTGTATTAGAAGTTCAGGAGCGATGACATGATTTATCCAGGCTATAGCCAGGTGGTATTACAGTCTACACATGGAATCAGTATGAGATCAGTAATGCTACACTGAATGGGCTGTATAACTCCAAAAACAATCTGTAAAATTATGAGAATTTATGTTTGACCTATGTACCTTTATGTGTGACTGTCTCTTTCTGTTTGATCTATGTACCTTTGGGCCGATTCCAACTCAGAACCAGCATTCGTTGAAAGGGGCACTTCTTAACTGCCGTTCTGCGGTTAAGAATGCAGCCAACATTTACGAATTGATTTTATCTAATAATCTAGACTATTTGTGCCTAACCGAAACGTGGTTTTCGGAGGGGGTGGATCCTATGTTGGATGAATTGGTCCCCCCCTTGTACAAAATTCTTCACATAGACAGGGCCACTAGAGGTGGAGGTGTTGCAATGGTCTTTCGTGAGCATCTAATGATGATAGCCCTTAAGAATGGCCCAATTTTCAAAACTTTTGCACACCTAGCTATCAAATTCCAGAAGTCCAGAAGAGGCCTTCTCAATCTATATTGTCTACCACTCCCCAGATTTAAAAACAGGATTTGATGAACTGCTGGAATTGGCCACATTGGCCTTTCTAGATAGTCAGAAGAACATCATTGTGGGCGACATAAATTGCTGGGCCGATAATGTGTCCAACATCCAAACCCAGCAATTATTAACATCCCTTGAGACCATTGGCTTAATGCAGGAGGTGACCTCCCCGACCCACAGGGGCAGCCACATCCTGGACTGGATTCTGACATCCGGGGTGGAGATATAGATCCAATCTATACATAATCTGTTGTGAACTGATCACAAAAATATACTTTTTACTCAAACTATCCCCCCTTTAAAAAAAGCTCCCCATTTTCCAGTGAGAGACAAGACTCTCACCCAACAAAGAAATTAGAAAATTCTTAATTTGGAGGAATTTGGCAATAGCTTTAAGTAAAATCTGAATATAGATTTATTCCGTTCCATAGAATCCACAGAAGCAAAGCTAACAGCTTTTAATGCTTGTATAGAGGCTACACTAAACACCTTAGCACCTATGAAACATATACAGCAATCTGGTCCCCCTAATAAAAACCCGCCTTGGTTCACTGCTGAATTAAGAGAGGATAAAAAGACTACCAGAACCCTTGAAAAGGCCTGGAGAAAAAATCCTATTGAAGACACCAAAATTAAATACAAAATAAGTATGAGAAAGTACAGAGACAATATTAAAAATACCAAAAGAACATACTACTCAAATAAAATAGGCAATGTGGCTAACAACTCCAGAGAACTTTTCAAAGTGGCTAAAAAACTAGCCAATCCTAGATGTAAGATTGCAACGATGGAGCACTCTCAAGCACTGTGCCAGCAAATGGCTGACTACTTTGCTGAAAAAATCCAGAAACTTAGGGACAATATCCCAACGGTTCATAGGACGGACGAGACACTTTCTTCTCCACTCTCAACCTTACCCTATTCCCTCACAGAATTTCAGCCCATCTCTGAGGAGAGAACGATTGAAATCATTGGAGCTCTCAGATCCTCTTCCTCGTCTCTAGACCCATGCCCGGCGGCCGTGGTGAAGTCCGCCGCGGTTGCAATGGCACCATACATTAGAGACATTATAAATAGCTCCTTTTCCAGCGGTCAGGTGCCGGCTATTCTGAAGCAGGCAGTGGTAACACCCCTGCCTAAATAACCGGCGCTACCTGTGACCGATCTGAGTAACCTTAGACCGATTTCGGGACTGCCGTTCGCTGCAAAGATAGGCGAGAGGGAGGTTGTTGCACAACTACAGGGATATCTGGAGGCCAATCACATTCTTGACGACTTCCAGTCGGGATTCCGACCTGGAAGGGGTACTGAGACCGCTCTGGTCAATGTCCAGGACGATCTACTGATGGCATTAGACCAGAACAACTCTATGGTCCTAATCCTTCTGGATCTATCATCCGCTTTTGACACTATTGACCATCAAGTGTTACTGAACCGGTTGAAAGTGGAAGCCGGACTAGATGGAAAGACCTTGGCATGGATGGTCTCATTTCTCCAGGACAGGGTACAACGAGTAAAGCTGTGAGTATTCCACTCAGCCGATCTCCCACTGTCCTGTGGAGTACCACAAGGCTCGGCACTATCTCCAGTCTTGTTCAACATCTATCTGAGACCATTGGCCGACATCATCAGGAGCCACAATCTTCAGTTTCATGTTTATGCGGATGATACACAACTGTACTTTAGGCTTGCCAAAGGTACAGTTGATCAAGTCGATCTGGCTGGATGTCTCTTGGAGATCGATCACTGGATGAGTGCCAATTATTTAAAGCTTAATGGCACCAAAACTGAATGTATTACATTCAGTGACCAGAAAATTACACCCTCAGCACCCCAATGGCCATTGCCTTTTTGACTTGTTCCTGAGACAGCCATCCAGGTCAGGGACTTGGGAGTGGTCTTGGACTCCAGATAAAACCCTGGCTCTCAGATAATCACGTGGTTAGTACCTGCCACTACCAGCTGAAAACTTCTGAGGAGGATCTTAAAATACATCGAATCCCCTCTCAGGAAAGCCTTGGTCGGAGCAGCGATCAGCATCGGTTGGACTATTGTAATGCCTTGTACATGGGACCTCCCTAAGAAGAACTTGCATAGACTTCAACTTGTGCAGAATGCCGCAGCAAGGCTACTAATGGTGTTGCCCGCCGAGAGCATTTCACTCCCTCTCCTAATGCCTTGCACTGGCTCCCCGTCCACCAACGGGTATGTTCAAGATTGGATGCTTCATGCATAGGGTATTCCCATGGTGTGGGGCCCCTTTGTACCTGCGACGGTAAATTCACCAGGTACGCCCCTTTGAGGACATTGAGGTCTAGTAACTCTGCAAATTTTAACATCCCGCAAGTTAATAAGATCAGACGTGGAGGTAGATCCTTTTCGGCTCAAGGGGCCAGATTTGGAACCACCTACCTCTGGCCCTGAAATGATCCCCAATCTTCTCTTCATTCAGACGTGCACTGAAAACCCTACGTTTAAACAGGCGTTTGATCTTCCTATGTAACACTTATTTTTGGTTCATATAATTTTGGGGGTTTTCCTAAATCTTAGTCTATAAATTCACGGTTGGTAATGTCCCCTTCTATTTTAAAGATACCTTTTCCTCACGTTTATTAATTTTGTTCTCTTCACATTCTCTATATCTCGTCGAACTTTTTGAACCTTGAGATCCCCCTACCTTCCCTCCCTTTTTCTTGATCTCCCTTTGATAAGTGCTAGGAAATTGGTCTCTGGAATAGGTGCCTTATCCTCTAGGCCTTTGCGGCCTATGGTAAAGTGTCATGTCTTCTTCTTTTTCCTCCCTTGTTGAATCAGCCAGCTAAGCGCATCGAGGCCCTAAGGGTAAGACTGCGTGTACACAAGACTATACATCTTGGTAACTCTATCCTAAGTGCCATCAGTCACCATCCAGTACATGTTACAAGGCTATTCCTGTGGGGAATACTTCGTGCACTCACAAATTGTAGTACGGAGACAGCCTTTAAGAAGGAGTGTCTTATAATTGATAATAGATTAAGGAAAAGAAACTATCCCGAATGGATGCTTCAGAGAGGGAAGAACCTAGTGTCCAAGCGTTCCAATAAGGATAGAAACAAGAATAAAAGAAAAAGCAAGGCAAACAAACAAAATCCAGCTAAAGAGGTAAATCTCAGTGATAAACAGGGTGTAAGTGAGATAGAGGATAGAAAGCAATGTTATGGTGGTGAGGGAAAGCGGGACAATTTGCCGACCCTAGTCCAAACTTTCAGTAGGCAATTTGACAAAATACGAGATATAGTGAGAAGTTGCCTACCAATCTTATATGATGATGAAATACTGTACGATGCCCTCAAACATGGGTGCCGCATAGTCCCAAGAAGGGCTCTTACACTGTCCAGCTCTCTTTCGCCATCATTATTCACACTAAATAAAATGAGAAATCCAGGGAACACGTGGCTGAGTTATAAGGGATTTACAAAGTCCGGTAACAACCCTTGTAAAACATGTAATTATGTAACTGTAACGAAAAATTTCCGGAACGTTGATCATTCATCAACATTTTTCATCAAAAGTTATATAAACTGCAACAGCACAGGAGTGGTGTATGTGATTCGATGTGTGGAATGTGATCTAATGTATGTAGGTAGTACTATACGTAAGTTCAAAAATAGGATTCTTGAACATCTAAATTATATAGCAAATCCTACAGCTCTAAATATTTCAAATGCAGCTAAACATTTTATTCACATTCACAGTCGAAAAACAAACACTTTCTGTGATTTTGCAATTGAAAAGGTTACAGCGCCACTACGGGGTGGTGATCATAGAAAGAAACTCCTTTTGAGAGAAGCTTTCTGGATTTTTAGGCTTAATACTAGGGGCCCTACAGGTTTGAACCAGAGAAAAGAATTAATGTATAACCTATCAGCAATAGCAGTGGAATATAGGGAAATACAAAATAAGGGAAATCTTTTGATGTTCTTGTACATATTATCTTGCCAACACATTATATTAGCTCATCTGTGAAACTTTTGGTTTTGACGGCTCATAAAGTGGTTTGCCATTTTTTTTTTTTTAAATTGTTATTTATCACTGTGCACGCTGTGCGGTTTTCACAGGTTTTCCCAAGGCCCCCCATACCGAAGGGCAGGTGCCTTATTTATGTGATTGAGGTGGGGAGGCTGGGGTTAACTTGATCTAAAAGCACCAGTGAACTATGTTTGCACCGGTGGATTCTAATGATTATTGGGCAATAGGTGGTTCTATGTTGGGAATGACCAATAGTAGTGAGACATCCCCTTCCTCTGGTTTTGTGGGGGGAGGGGATGTTGGCCTTTAAATATCCAAACCAACATAGAACATTGTTACGACTAAGGACAGATTGTCTGAAACGTGTCAACGATTACTGCATGCTCCGTGGTTGTGTCTGCTAATGTATACGTGTTTCAATAAAGAAGAAGCTTTTATTGGATTACAACTTTAGTGCCGAAACCATTTTCTTTCTGCTTTTCTACCTTTATGTGTGACTGTCTCTTTACTGGGGTCAGGGAACTCACACTTAGGCCTCTTGCACACGACCGTATGTATTTTGCGGTCTGCAAAAAACGGATCCGCAAAAAATACAGATGACATCCGTATCCCATTCCGTATCTTGCGGAACGGAACAGCTGGCCCTCTAATACAACAGTAATATCCTTGTCCGTAATGCGGACAATAAAGGACATGTTCTATTTTTTTGCGCTCGGAAAATACAGAAACGGATGCACACGGAGTACCTTCCTTTTTTTGCGGACCCATTGAAATGAATGCGGACCATATACGGAACCCAAAAAAACGGAACGGAAACTAAATGAAAATACATTTGTGTGCAAGAGGCCTTAATCTATGATTAGGTGTGCCCATCACCTTCTTCATAAGCAAGTTGCAAACAAATGCAAGAGATGGTATTTTCTCAACTGTCGTGCACTACACCATTCCAGATGACCACGTTTTCTACGATGGGTCTGATTTGAATCCATCTGTGAGGGCCATGATGATGGACCTACTTATGTTAATTATGCTGCATACCTTGTGGGTCCCATGATCTGGTACTTAATGTATAATGTATGCACGATCGGTGGTACCTGGCACAGATGAAGGCTTTTAGGTGACTGCCTTGATCAGGTTGAATCTTAATGTCGGTGGCGACAAGGAGAACACCATATAACCATAAGTTTGAATATCAATGCAATTATACTATCCTAAGGCCATCATGGTCCAATACCTAGAAGACTGTGCATTCATGATTGGCAGGATATGGCATGGATGGTGGTGTATGGTATGACCAGAAACAGGGAAACTTTGGCATTGTAACAGTTTATGTGGATTCGATGTACCATAGCACTTATACCACTTGTCATACACAGCAGAAATTTTCCATTGAAGGGTTAGTGTCTATGTGAATTATTTCATTTATACAATTACAAACCCTTTGAAGCACACCCATTTAGATTGTTTTTGTTCTTACCTTTTATCATGAGGATGTATTCAGTATGTATATATTTTACTACAGGATGTTTAAATTGGCTTAATTCAATGAAGTGTTTGTCACAGATCATTACATTGACGTCTTCAATGCCTCACCAGTACACGTTAATCTACATATAATTCTTTATTTTTTATTGCAATGAGAATCCCATACACGTGGCTTTTGAATGGCCTAACAAGTGAAAGTTACTGCAGAAAATTCTCCACCTGCTAAGCACTTCAGTAACCATTTACCTCAATTAGTTTGAAAAGTGATGTACATCAGCATATTGCTTACCTGCAGAATGTGTAAATGGAATATCTGTGTGTTTTACGTGAGGAGACTAAATAAATAAAATATGCTCATTTGTTTTAGAATTTCCATCGTTGACTTGGAATGGTAAGCTCTCACAAATCTCAGCTTTAACCTTGCCAATTGCTGTATGCCTGTAAGTGCGCTTGCAGTTATTTGGAACATTTCTACGTTTGGCGCTGCATCCTTTGCTAGATTACATTTATGCATTAGTACCATCTGTGCCTTGCTGCTCCTTCTGCGAGTTAGCCCTGGCCAAATGACTGGCATTTATCTGGAAGTGCACTGAAATAAGTAAAAAAAAAATAATAATAAAAAGGATAGATAGCAAGACGCTATCTGTGAGACTTTATGCTCTACAATGTTTGCTAGTAATAACACAAAGAGGAACACGAGAAAACACAAAAATGCAAAGCATCTGGGTGGCTATGTCTCAGATGTTTATAAAGCAGAACTATTTTTCATTTTTATTTGGCTTATAGCGCCATTTATATGTACACATAGGTAGGAGGTTTAGGCTGGTAAATGTTTGTCAATTAAATTTATGACTTTGATGTACAGTGGAAGAGATTACTTTTCACCATCACCCCAACTCAAAGATCTACTTGCTACAATCTTTTTTTAAAAACAAGTGGTGGGGTGTTACTGTAGGTAATCTAATTCCTCTCTATGGGCACCTTTTCTACGTTTGTCTGCTTTTATAATAAGTAGTCTAGAGTTGAAAGACTTACATGTACAAAATACATTGTTGAAATCTATATTGTCAATGTATTTTTAGTCAAGTGATCTTATTTTATTAAGTGTTTGGAGCTTGGTCCTGTCAGTTATAAGAATGAGTGATCTAGAGACTCCCATAATGTACATATAACTATGGGGTCCTGCAGGGATGTTACGCCTGACATACATAACATTCAAGTTTGAATGATCACACCAGAGTAGTCAGATAGTCTTTATCAAAGTCTGTGAATAATCCTCTTCTAATTGTACTGTATATTCACAATCTTATGGTTTCCCACATATGCTCAACTCTGGAGCTATCTAATACACCTAATTGTGATGTCAATCACTAACAAGTACAAACAACCGGTCTATGAATAATGCCAGTCTGTAAACAATTATTCTCTCGTGACAAAATGCTTTTCTGGCAGATTGAGTTAGTCCTGAGCCACTCAGGATAAACAATTTTTCCTAATATTGAAATTGGAAATTGTGAAAATTCTACTTATATTCAATACCTGTCACTAATAGCAGCAAATTAATTTTAAAGTTCTAAATGCAGTACTCAAGTAATAAATTCCTTGCATAGATGCATAAAATATATTACATTGTGATTCATTTACTGATTTTATTTAAAAATTAATAAAAAAAACTTTGTTCACAATGTACTTTTTATGGATGTTTTCTTGTCACAACTCAGACCCTAGAGACATATTTACAATATACCTTGTTAACTGCTCTTTTTACAAGCTTATTAACTTGACATCATTTACTATGCATTCCTTGTAATGGTTGAGTTGGGACTTATTTAAATGGCTGCATGAGCTTGGTCTACTCTTCAGTCACTTGCAGATAATGAATTATACACCCACAGACTACACTGCGTGCAGAATTATTAGGCAAATGAGTATTTGACCACATCATCCTCTTTATGCATGTTGTCTTACTCCAAGCTGTATAGGCTCGAAAGCCTACTACCAATTAAGCATATTAGGTGATGTGCATCTCTGTAATGAGAAGGGGTGTGGTCTAATGACATCAACACCCTATATCAGGTGT
The DNA here is from genome assembly GCF_905171765.1 of Bufo bufo. Taxonomy (NCBI): domain Eukaryota; kingdom Metazoa; phylum Chordata; class Amphibia; order Anura; family Bufonidae; genus Bufo; species Bufo bufo. Next base: position 522,791,177 of record NC_053390.1, on the reverse strand, counting down.
GCATAATTATTAGGCAACTTCCTTTCCTTTGGCAAAATGGGTCAAAAGAAGGACTTGACAGGCTCAGAAAAGTAAAAAATAGTGAGATATCTTGCAGAGGGATGCAGCACTTTTAAAATTGCAAAGCTTCTGAAGCGTGATCATCGAACAATCAAGCGTTTCATTCAAAATAGTCAACAGGGTCACAAGAAGCGTGTGGAAAAAACCAAGGCGCAAAATAACTGCCCATGAACTGAGAAAAAGTCAAGCGTGCAGCTGCCAAGATGCCACTTTGCCACCAGTTTGGCCATATTTCAGAGCTGCAACATCACTGGAGTGCCCAAAAGCACAAGGTGTGCAATACTCAGAGACATGGCCAAGGTAAGAAAGGCTGAAAGACGACCACCACTGAACAAGACACACAAGCTGAAACGTCAAGACTGGCCAAAAAATATCTCAAGACTGATTTTTCTAGGTTTTATGGACTGATGAAATGAGAGTGAGTCTTGATGGGCCAGATGGATGGGCCCGTGGCTGGATTGGTAAAGGGCAGAGAGCTCCAGTCCGACTCAGACGCCAGCAAGGTGGAGGTGGAGTACTGGTTTGGGCTGGTATCATCAAAGATGAGCTTGTGGGGCCTTTTCGGGTTGAGGATGGAGTCAAGCTCAACTCCCAGTCCTACTGCCAGTTTCTGGAAGACACCTTCTTCAAGCAGTGGTACAGGAAGAAGTCTGCATCCTTCAAGAAAAACATGATTTTCATGCAGGACAATGCTCCATCACACGCGTCCCAGTAGTCCACAGCGTGGCTGGCAAGAAAGGGTATAAAAGAAGAAAATTTAATGACATGGCCTCCTTGTTCACCTGATCTGAACCCCATTGAGAACCTGTGGTCCATCATCAAATGTGAGATTTACAAGGAGGGAAAACAGTACACCTCTCTGAACAGTGTCTGGGAGGCTGTGGTTGCTGCTGCACGCAATGTTGATGGTGAACAGATCAAAACACTGACAGAATCCATGGATGGCAGGCTTTTGAGTGTCCTTGCAAAGAAAGGTGGCTATATTGGTCACTGATTTGTTTTTGTTTTGTTTTTGAATGTCAGAAATGTATATTTGTGAATGTTGAGATGTTATATTGGTTTCACTGGTAAAAATAAATAATTGAAATGGGTATATATTTTTATTTTGTTAAGTTGCCTAATAATTATGCACAGTAATAGTCACCTGCACACACAGATATCCCTCTAAAATACCTAAAACTAAAAACAAACTAAAAACTACTTCCAAAAATATTCAGCTTTGATATTAATGAGTTTTTTGGGTTCATTGAGAACATGGTTGTTGTTCAATAATAAAATTAATCCTCAAAAATACAACTTGCCTAATAATTCTGCACTCCCTGTATATATCTGTCTGTCTATCTATCTACAGTCAGGTCCATAAATATTGGGACATGGACACAATTCTAAAATTTTTAGCTCTATACACCACCACAATGGATTTCAAATGAAACAAACAAGATGTGCTTTAACTGCAGACTGTCAGCTTTAATTTGATTTACATCCAAATCAGGTGAACGGTGTAGGAATTACAACAGTTTGCATATGTGCCTCCCACTTGTTAAGGAACCAAAAGTAATGGGACAATTGGCTTCTCAGCTGTTCCCTGCCCGGGTGTGTGTTATTCCTTCATTATCCCAATTACAATGAGCAGATAAATGGTCCAGAGTTTATATCAAGTGTGCTATTTGTATTTGGAATCTATAGCTGTCAACTCTCAAGATGAGATCCAAAGAGATGTCACTATCAGTGAAGTAAGCCATCATTAGGCTGAAAAAACACAACAAACCCATCAGAGCGATAGCAAAAACAACTGTTTGGAACATTCTTAAAAAGAAGGAACGCAGTGGTGAGCTCAGCAACACCAAAAGACCCGGAAGACCACGGAAAAGAACTGTGGTGGATGACTGAAGAATTCTTTCCCTGGTGAAGAAAACACAGTTCACAACAGTTGGCCAGATCAAGAACACTCTCCAGGAGGTAGGTGTATGTGTGTCAAAGTCAACAATCAAGAGAAGACTTCACCAGAGTGAATACAGAGGGTTTACCACAAGATGTAAACCATTGGTGAGCCTCAAAAACAGGAAGGCCAGATTAGAGTTTGCCAAACGACATCTAAAAAAGCCTTCACAGTTCTGGAACAACATCCTATGGACAGAGTGATGGGAAGAGAAGAATATGGAGAAGGAAAGGAACTGCTCATGATCTTAAGCATACCACCTCATCAGTGAAGCATGGTGGTGATAGTGTCATGGCGTGGGCATGTATCGCTGCCAATGGAACTGGTTCTCTTGTATTTATTGATGATGTGACTGCTGACAAAAGCAGCAGGATGAATTCTAAAGTGTTTCGGGCAATATTATCTGCTCATATTCAGCCAAATGCTTCAGAACTCATTGGACGGCGCTTCACAGAGCAGATGGACAATGACCTAAAGCATACTGCAAAAGCAACCAAAGAGTTTTTTAAGGGAAAGAAGTGGAATGTTATGCAATGGCCAAGTCAATCACCTGACCTGAATCCGATTGAGCATGCATTTCACTTGCTGAATACAAAACTGAAGGGAAAATGCCCCAAGAACAAGCAGGAACTGAAGACAGTTGCAGTAGAGGCCTGGCAGAGCATCACCAGGGATGAAACCCAGAGTCTGGTGATGTCTATGCATTCCAGACTTCAGGCTGTAATTGACTTCAAAGGATTTGCAACCAAGTATTAAAAAGTGAAAGTTTGATTTATGATTAGTATTCTGTCCCATTACTTTTGGTCCCTTAACAAGTGGGAGGCACATATGCAAACTGTTGTAATTCCTACACCGTTCACCTGATTTGGATGTAAATGCCCTCAAATTAAAGCTGACAGTCTGCAGTTAAAGCAGATCTTGTTTGTTTCATTTCAAATCCATTGTGGTGGTGTATAGAGCCAAATTTTTTAGAATTGTGTTGATGTCCCAATATTTATGGACCTGACTGTATCTATCTATCTATCTATCCCCTATCTACCTATCTATCTGCACTCATTTATTGGAAATATCTTATTTTATGAATACAGTTCCTATGCAAATATGTCTCCATGGTTACAGATGGAGATGAACGAATCAAATCCCACAAAGTGGAATTTGATTCGAATTTCAGGATAAATTCGATTTGCCTCAAAGCCGAATTTCCTTGTGCTTCATGTTAGCGAATCAATTTAACCTGAAATAGTATTAAAAAAAAATAAAAAATCATACTTACCTCCTCCCTTTGCTCGCAACGGGCTGTTAGCCATCATCTTGATTGAACATCTCGGACGAAATCCTCTGTGTGGTGACGTATGACATATAATGCGAGATTTCACTCCATATTTTCAAGCAAGATGGCGGTGGCTGGCCCGTCGTGAGCAAATGGAGGTGGTAAGTATGACTGAATTTTTTTAGGTTAATTTTATACAGTTTTTTTACTCAGATCGTGCAATCATGAGTGTACAATGACAGAAGACGGCACTGTTGCAGCTCCCTGTCATTGCACCCGCTATTTTTTTAAAAATGCGCTTTGTGACGAAGCAAATTTTTGGGTAAAATTCCGCAAGTCAGCCGAATTGAACTTTTCAAAAATTCGCTCATCTCTAGTCACAGACTGAAAACAACTCTATGTAGCCTAAACCTAACAACAAACAAACTCTGTGTGTAGTCCGATCCTGTAGTCATGTAAGAAAGTAATACATGACTACAGGATCGGACTGCACACAGAGTTTGTTTGTTGTTAGGATCAGACTACATTGTTGAGTTGTTTTCAGTCTGTGATAGAGATGAGCGAATTTTTGAAAAGTTTGATTCGGCTGATTTGCTGAATTTTACAAAAAAATTTGCTTTGTCACGTAGCGGGTGCAATGACAGGGAGCTGCGATAGCGCCATCTCACATCATTGTACACTCTTGATTGCGGCATCTGAGTGTAAAAACAGTATAAAATTAACATTAAAAAAATTCTGTCATACTTACCACCTCCATTTGCTCGCGACGGGCCAGCTGCCGCCATCTTGCTTGAAGATCTGGCGTGAAATCTCGCATTATGCATCATACGTCACCACACACGGGATTTTGTCCAAGATGTTCAATCAAGATGACGGCTGGCAGCCTGTCGCGAGCAAACAGAGGAGGTAAGTATGACAGAATTTTTTGTAACATTAATTTTAGACCGTTTTTACAATCAGATGCCGCAATCATGAGTGTACAATGACGGGAGACAGCGCTATCGCAGCTCCCTGTCATTGCACCCGCTACTTACAACAAAAATTTGCTTCGTGACTAAGCAAATTTGTTTGTAAAATTCAGCAAATCAGCCGAATCGAACTTTTCACAAATTTGCTCATCTCCAGTCACAGACTGAAAGCAACTCTATGTAGTCTGATCCTAACAACAAACAAACTTTGTGTGTAGTCCGATTCTGTAGTCATGTATTACTTTCTTACATCTACCTTCTTTTCTGATGTCTGTAGGTTTGGAAGAAGAGGGGGCAGAGCAGTAGAATAGCATACTTCTGCAAGTTTAGACTGCATGCAGGGTTTGCTTGAGGTCTGTTACCTTGGGAATAGATGGATCTGTGATTAGTCTGCTCAAACAATAAAGCGTTGTAGAGAACAGATTCAGAATTTGAGACATGAATGTGTAAGTGGAATATTCTTATATTGGAAATGAAAAATGATTCATGAGTAAAGAGATTTAGCATGGTGCAGAATTATCAATAGGTTTTAAGATGAAGACAAAAATAGGAGTGGATTTGGAAGATATACTATAAGTTAATAAAAGAGTTGGATTGAAAGTTCAGCTCATTATCTAATGAAAGTACCGGTATACCATATTTATTTTATAATATACTATACATTTTTCAACTACTTTCAACGTATCAACTTTCTATCATTGAATACTTGCAGTAATTTGGAGGTTAGAACTTTCTGCCCACACAAATGGAAATTAGGACCTTTGCATTAATGTGCTTAGTACAATATTATGGCAGATTTTCAGACTAAAGATTTCCATCTCCCAATAAGCTAATCTCATAAAAGTTGTGACGTATTGAACAGTATATTAGAAAGTTTGCAAATTTTTCTTTACATATTACATTTTATTGGCATAAAAATGTATTTTAAGATAATACCAGTTGGTAAAGTGTTATTGCGACCTTACACTTTATATGAATGGGACTGGCACTTTAGTATGACCAGCTAACCATCTAATGTATAGGGTGGTTCCCAACTCTCCACCTTTAGCAGATGTCAGATCCTTTGTTCTCAATGATAATAATCCATCAGCAAAGGTGTCTTTCAGCACTTACTTCACTCTCTCTGAGCCAAAAGTGCATGTGTATGGGGGAAATTGGAAGGAATAGATGTTAGCCAAATGATCATTGAACTGTCAGCTATCCAAATCATATGACCAAGGAACGATGTACAAGGAAATCGAATAGTTGAAACCCAGTGAAGTGCCACTTAGGGGACACATTACCACTGCAGCCAGTCATTGACTGCCATGGTACATGTCATCAGGGTTTACAAATTTCAATGGAGGGTCTCCCTCTTCATCAGGTACATGATATGTCAGATGAAGAGGGAAGCCCTCCCTCGAAATACTTTGCATGTTTACATCCTTTTTTGTATGTTTTAACTATTCTAAATAAACCCTTCCATCTATTAGCAATAGCACCCCTGTCTACCTGACTTTTTATTTTGTACTGTTATCCTTCCGCAGATGTGACTAGGGTGGGCGAGTGAAAGTTTATTAAAAAGCTGGATAACCACTTTAAGTTAAATTGAAAAAAAATGTTCAAGTAAAAATATTCTTAAACTAAAAGTGGTTTCAGGCTTAGACCACATCTGCACTAAATATTAGGAGCAGAACAATGAAAATCATTGAGGCATCAATCTGTTGTGTAATAGAAACCACCAAATTACCCTGTAAACACCATTGACTTTAATGGGATCAGTTGGGTTTCCTCCAGTTAGCCCACCATTTTACAGGGTAAAAATAGTGCATCATGCTGGATGAATATTATTATTATTATTATTGTTTTTATTAACTGCACAATAAATGACATAAATGAATAAAGAACATTGGAGGAATTGTTTTTATCCATCCCACATCATTCCCAAAAAATAGTAATAGTAAAATAAATTCTTTAAAAATCATACAATGTGATTTCCTGAATTTTTTTTTTATTCTGTCTCTCAGAGTGGGAATGCACCTACAATGTGAATTTCAGACCCCTCCATGATTTCTAAGTGGGAGAACTTGCAAAATCGCAGGGTGTTCAAATACTTCTGTTCCTCACTGTACATTACAGATTCAAAGGGAGATATCTATTGATGTGTATTATATGAAAATATCATAACATCAAATAAATAACTAATAATAATATACACTTCCTGTACAAAAAAAAAAGTTGCTACCTGGATTTAACTTAGCAAATAGTTATGAGCCTCCTATTGGATAATTACTGCATGGGCGATTATCTTTCAGCTGGCAATAAGTTATTTAGCCCCAACTGGTGCAATGAGGTTGCTTAACATTTCTTAAACAACCATGTCGACACATCTCGTGGTCGTGGAAAAGATGTTAGTCTGTTTGAGAAGGGTCAAATCATTGGCATGCATCAAGCAGAGGAAACATCTAAGGAGACTGCAGAAACTACTAGAATTGGGTTAAGAACTGTCCAACGTATTATTAAAACTGGAAGAATAGTGGGGACCTATCGTATTTGAGGAAAAAATGTGGCGGGAAAAAAATCCTGAATGATCGTGATCGGCAATCACTTAAATGTTTGGTGAAATCAAATCGAAGTAAAACAACAGTAGAACTCAGGGCTATGTATAATAGTGAAAGTAAGAGCATTTCCACATGCACAACACAAAGGGAACTCAAGGTATTGGGACTGAACAGCTGTGTAGCCGTAAAAAAAACACTAATCAGTGAGGCAAAACAGAAAAAAAAGTTTCAATTTGCTAGGGAGCATAAAGATTGGACTCTGGAGCAATGGAAGAAGGTGATGTGGTCTAGAGTGATGGGCGCATCAGGGTAAGAAGAGAGGCAGATGAAGTGATGCACCCATCATGCCTAGTGCCTACTGTACAAGCCTGTGGGGGCAGTGCTATGATCTGGGGTTGCTGCAGTTGGTCAGGTCTAGGTTCAGCAACAGTATGTGCTCCAAGAATGAGATCAGCTGACTACCTGAACATACTGAATGACCAGGTTATTCTATCAATGGAATTATTCTTCACTGATGGCACGGGCATATTCCAAGATGACAATGCCAGGATTCATCGGGCTCAAATTGTGAAAGAGTGGTTCAGGGAGCATGAGACATTATTTTCACACATGGATTGGCCACCACAGAGTCCAGACCTTAACCCCATTGAGAATCTTTGGGATGTGCTGAAGAAGGCTTTGCGCAGCAGTCAGATTCTAATATCATCAATGCAAGATCTTGGTGAAAAATTAATGCAACACTGGATGGAAATAAATCTTGTGACATTGCAGAAGCTTAACGAAACAATGCCACAGCGAATGCATGCCGTAATCAAAGCTAAAGGCTTTTTTTTGTGGCAACTTTTTTTTGGACAGGCAGTGTATTATTAATATTATTATTAATAATATTATTAATATTATTATTATTATTCTTATCATCATCATTTTACTGTTTACTAAGCTGCTAGTGATGCTGCACAGTATTTGCCCTTGTGTCTTTTTTTTGTATTTGTAGCCATTGCTTCTATAAAAGGTTGATAACATTTTAAGTAGTCAGGACATGGCCTAAGCACATGGCCAGAGAGGGTTGCATCCCTGTGCCTTATAATGAGTTCTATTCCTCTTTGAAACTGAAGGGATTACGGTAAGAAATGGAGTCTGGCATGGATATTCTTTAGAGGACCCAGTGGTCAGTGTCATTAACTGTGAATTCATTATGACTGCAAAGGATCCATCTATCAGATTACACTGTGAAGGCTTTGTTGATGAAGCAGACAGCTGGATCACAGTGGCATCTAGAGGGTTGTTGCATAGAGCATGTGGCCGAGCAAGATATATTCCTTTCTTTACCAGTATATTTATGTTTTTATTGCATAATAAAGAGTGTGGAAATGTTCCCTCGTCTGAAGTTAAAATGTAATTACTTTGCTTCTCTGGCATTTTTTTCTTTAGTCAAATTGTCTTCTTAAAGTTGTAGTTACAGAAATTAATACATATAAGACATTCACAGTATTTACATAAGGAGCTGTGTACAACAACTCTTAAGGCCCCTTTATGCTACCTGATGGTGCAGGTGATTGTCCGGGAGGAAGCGTTCCTTATCGACAATAGCCTGCTCTTTAATGGAGGAGAAAGCTGTATTTACATGCAGTGACCCTCTCCACAGTATGAGGATGAGGGATCACTAATAGCATCACTCGTCTTCATACAGCTACATTGTTTCTGAGCAGCAGAGGTGTTTGGACGGTACGATCTGCTGCCCAGAAACAATAATTTATGTAACAGCATCAATGATTGTATTACCTGATGAACAAGTGTTTCGCTCATTGGGTGGGGTGATTGGTAGCACCTTTACACCGGCAGATTATTGTGAACGTTAGTGCAAACGTTTGTCCCCGATAATCTGCCTGACAATTGGGCAGTGTAAAAAAAGCCTTTAAACTATCTATGGAAATGTGACTTCTGACATAAAGGGGTTCTCCAAGTTTTTTTTTTGTCCTTTGTATGTTTCTAACTAGGGATGAGCGAATCGACTTAGAATGCAACATCCCAAGTCGATTTTCATAAAACTTCATTAAAATACTGTACTGAGCGAGTGCTCCATACATTATTAGAATGTATTGGCTCCTATGAGTCAAAGTTATTACTGCGCAAAGTCTCGTGAGACTTCGGGTAATAACTTCAGAAATTAATTTCTACTGTTAAAAACCTTTTGCCGAACTCTGTTTTAGTTCCAAGTAGCAAATATAATAGATATTAATTTCGGAAGTTGCAGAATGGCAACAAATATTCTTAGCAATTCCACCTGCAACAGAATGTGACCTTATTTTTGCTAATTCCAAATGGTACAATTTTGACCATAGCTAGAGATAAAATTATTGGAATATTTGATTCAGCTGCTTCGCCGAATTTTACAAAACAATTTGCTTTCTGATGAAGCACATTTCTTTGTAAGTAGTGGGTGCAATGACGGGGAGCTGCACAATCGTCATTGTATCCCTCAGATGCCACATTCGTACATAATTGCGGCATCTGGTACAAATAACAGTCTAAAATAAAAAATCATACTTATTTGATCCATTTGTTCGCGATGGGTTGGCCACCACCATCTTGCTTGAAGATCTAGCATGAAATTTTGCACTGCACAAGATGATGTCATTATGCCGGCCGGTGGGTGACGTCATACGTCTATGCGCACAGGATTTTGTGCGAGATCTTCAAGCAATATGGCGGCGGCCGGCCCGTCGCGAGCAAATGGATCAGGTAAGTATGATTTATTTTATTTTTTTACACTATTTCAGGTTCAATCAATTCACTACCATGAAGCATGAGGAAATTTGTGGCAAATCAAATTTATCCTGAAATTCGGATCAAAGTCCACAAATTCGCCATCATTAACCATAGCTATATGTTAGGGAATATTTACTTGTGTACTGTAGTTGCGTACATATTACTATACAGAATATAGCAGAGTTGAATTTGTCACTTTTGTGTACTGTAATAACTCACTGTTATCACAGTTGTCAAAGTTTAGCCTACTTATTGGTGTGATGTAAGAGTGAGATGTAATGTTTCATATAGTAAAAAAAAGTTAAAAAATTAAAAAAAAAATATAGCAAAAATTGTTCCATTGAAAAATAAAATGTAGTTAAGTGCAAAAATACACATACACTGAGCAGAAAAAGTATCAAGCAAACAAAGATAAAAGTTGGCAAACTTTTAAAGGGTGTCTGTGTAATATTACAATTCCCTGTTACCCCCTTTAAAAATTTGATACTGTACATTTCGATTGAAAAAAAAAAAGCTCATGTCATGTAGTAAAGAACTATATATGAGAAGTATATATACGACCAGATTCTGCTGTAGTGGAGTGCTTCCAAACAACTTTATGTATTCATGGCGTAAAGAGGGATCTTGCACTGTATGCTCAGCTTGTCGAGGAATATTTACGAGGTGAGTGTAATATTGTAAGAGTTACTGCACTGAAATACATCCTAAGCCAGTAAAGGAGCCCAGGAATGTTAATGCCAGTAGAATTTTAATGCCCTGCAGCCGGGGAATATGACACTCGTTTTTTTATGCTTTTTAAACTTGCATTGGTGAGTGAGAGTGGATAGCTGATGTCAGGCTCCAAATGTTTCAACATGGCCAAGTCCTAAACACTTAACCTGGAATGGATGTGTCAGCGTGCACTGATGTGCCATTAACACTGCAGGATAAGAAACATTGTGAGAACTCGATGCAGTTCCTAGAATAAACATCCACTGTTATGTGGCATTTATAGTACTAAAGAATGTGCGGTGTGACAACGGTTATAGCATGGCCATAGTGTTACAAAAGTATATGGGAAAAATGTGTGTAATTTAGTTCCCCCTTCCTGCAATATTGGAAACACTTGGTTAAAATTCTTGGTGGCAGATATATCAATTCTGTTGAAATGACATGTTCTGACTTTTTGTAAACATTGGTGTATACCTGGTGATCTGCGTCATATTATTTAAAGGATGTATGTTAGTTTAAACTTTTTTTATTTTTTTTTCAACTGTGACGTTTTCTGTTAAGGCTGCAACAGTTCTGACTAGTGTTGAGTCGAGTCAGTGTATTTAAATCTAATTTAGCCTCTATTTCTATGCAGAAGATCACTGTACAGTGAGGGAATCCCTCAGTGTGAGTCCGCGGCTTAGGAGTCCCTGCTCTGACTCCATATATAGCTATGTCCATATATGGAGTCAGTGCTTGGGGACACCCCAGTGTATTTAGATATAATTTAGCCTGTATTTCAGAAAAGTTTCTGCTGGGATTCAAACTCACAACCTTCTGCATTAAAGGCAAGGCACTTAACCACTTAGCTATAATAGCTGCATAGCCAGTTAATTAATTAATTAATAAATAACACTAGAAGACACTAGAAGTCTCATATTTTAAATTTTCTTTTTTTTTTTTTGTAATTCACTATGCAGCTATATACTGTAGTTTGGGTTTAAAGTTCTGGGCTATGATGCAGACCCTGTGAGTTCAAATACCATTACCATTAACTTTTTCAGAAATAGAGGTTAAATTCATCAATCATAATTCTGATATATATATGAATGCATAATATGTGGGGAAACTACTACTGATGTTTTAGCCATGATATATTTACATATATTGTATTATAATATACACTGCTCAAAAAAATAAAGGGAACACAAAAATAACACATCCTAGATCTGAATTAATTAAATATTCTTCTGAAATACTTTGTTCTTTACATAGTTGAATGTGCTGACAACAAAATCACACAAAAAAAAAAAATGGAAATCAAATTTTTTAACCCATGGAGGTCTGGATTTGGAGTCACACTCAAAATTAAAGTGGAAAAACACACTACAGGCTGATCCAACTTTGATGTAATGTCCTTAAAACAAGTCAAAATGAGGCTCAATAGTGTGTGTGGCCTCCACGTGCCTGTATGACCTCCCTACAACGCCTGATGAGGTGGCGGACGGTCTCCTGAGGGATCTCCTCCCAGACCTGGACTAAAGCATCTGCCAACTCCTGGACAGTCTGTGGTGCAACATGATGTTGGTGGATAGAGCGAGACATGATGTCCCAGATGTGCTCAATTGGATTCAGGTCTGGGGAACGGGCGGGTCAGTCCATAGCATCAATGCCTTCATCTTGCAGGAACTGCTGACACACTCCAGCCACATGAGGTCTAGCATTGTCTTGCATTAGGAGGAACCCAGGGCCAACCGCACCAGCATATGGTCTCACAAGGGGTCTGAGGATCTCATCTCGGTACCTAATGGCAGTCAGGCTACCTCTGGCGAGCACATGGAGGGCTGTGCGGCCCTCCAAAGAAATGCCACCCCACACCATTACTGACCCAATGCCAAACCGGTCATGCTGGAGGATGTTGCAGGCAGAAGAACGTTCTCCACGGCGTCTCCAGACTCTGTCACATCTGTCACGTGCTCAGTGTGAACCTGCTTTCATCTGTGAAGAGCACAGGGCGCCAGTGGCGAATTTGCCAATCTTGGTGTTCTGTGGCAAATGCCAAACGTCCTGCACGGTGTTGGGCTGTAAGCACAACCCCCACCTGTGGACGTCGGGCCCTCATATCACCTCATGGAGTCTGTTTCTGACCGTTTGAGCAGACACATGCACATTTGTGGCCTGCTGGAGGTCATTTTGCAGGGCTCTGGCAGTGCTCCTCCTGTTCCTCCTTGCACAAAGGCGGAGGTTGCGGTCCTGCTGCTGGGTTGTTGCCCTCCTACGGCCTCCTCCACGTCTCCTGATGTACTGGCCTGTCTCCTGGTAGCGCCTCCATGCTCTGGACACTACGCTGACAGACACAGCAAACCTTCTTGCCACAGCTCGCATTGATGTGCCATCCTGGATAAGCTGCACTACCTAAGCCACTTGTGTGGGTTGTAGACCCCATCTCATGCTACCACTAGAGTGAAAGCACCGCCAGCATTCAAAAGTGACCAAAACATCAGCCAGGAAGCATAGGAACTGAGAAACGGTCTGTGGTTAAAACCTGCAGAACCACTCCTTTATTGGGGGTGTCTTGCTAATTGCCTATAATTTCCACCTGTTGTCTATTCCATTTGCACAACAGCATGTGAAATTGATTGTCACTCAGTGTTGCTTCCTAAGTGGACAGTTTGATTTCACAGAAGTGTGATTGACTTGGAGTTACATTGTGTTGTTTAAGTGTTCCCTTTATTTTTTTGAGCAGTGTATTATATATTCTAAATATATAATATGTGTAAATATATTATGGCTAAAAACATATATATATATATATATATATATATATATACACATATGATTAAATTAAGTTTAGCCTCTATTTCTGAAAAAGCTTGTGACAGGATTTGATCTCACAGGTTCTGTATCACAGCCCAAAACTTTAACCACTACACTATATAGCTACATAGCCAGTCACAAAAAATAATTAAATATGAGACTCCTACTGTATAGGTCTCATTAGAAGTACAGTACAGTAGAAGCATCTCTTTTTTTCTTTTTCTTTTTTTTGTAACTGGCTATGCAGCTATTATAGATGAGTGGTTAAGTGCCTTGCCTCTAATACAGGAGGTTGTGAGTTTGAAACCCGGCAGAAATTTTTCTGAAATACAGGCTAAATTTGATTTAAATACACTGGGGTTTCCCCAAGCACTGACTCCATATATGGACATAGTTATATATGGAGTCAGAGCAGGGACTCCTAAGCCGAACTAGAGTCCTGACACCCTTCGCTCTTCAGAGCAGGGGGTGACTGGGGTCCTCATATTGACTTTCATTGTGCTCAGGTGCTCGGTAGAACACCCGAGCATCGCAAAGTGTTCTACTCGAGCACACGAGCACTTTGGTGCTCGATCAGCACTAGTTCTGACCCGTCTTTTGTCCAACTGATCTAAAATAATGTTTTTTTGGGGGGGTTTAAAGCACTGTTGTTAACAAGTCATGCTCCATTTATGTTATGTGTACAAAGACAGATTCCCATTGAATCGGCACAAACTGATGCAAACTTTTGCTTTAGCTTACATTTAGAGATGAGGATACATTTTAGGATAAATCCGATTCGCCTAGAAGCTGAATTTCCTCATCCTTCGTGTCAGCGAATCGATTTAACCTAAAATAGTATAAAAAACAAAAGAAATTAAAACTTACCTCCTCCATTTGCTCACGACGGGCCGCCAGCCTCCATCTTGCTTGAAGATTTCGGCCGAAATCCCATGCGGCGTGAGACTACATCATCACACCGGCGGGCGTGCTGACGCAATCTTGCGCTGCACAGGATTTCGGCCAAGATCTTCAAGCAAGATAGCGGCGGCCGGCCCGTCGCAAGCAAGTGGAGGTGGTAAGTTTGGTTTCAATTTTTTTTTATTGTTCATTTTGCACTCAGATGCCGCGATCATGTATGACTGCGGCATCTGAGGGGTACAATGATGGTGGTGGGGCTATCGCTGCTCCCTGTCATTGCACCTGCTACTTACCAAAAAATTCAGTTCATGACAAAGTAATTCACCACAAAGTAAATTTTTTGTGAAATTCGCCGAATCAGCCGAATCAAACTTTTAAGAAATTTGCTCATCTCTACTTACATTCTATAGAATTGAACAGGGTCCATCTTTTACTTTTTTAATGGGGATATCTCATAAAGATTAGGGGATATGGGCATCATAGAGGGGCCTCCTACTGTGGCTGATATGGGCCATCCTTGGATTACACAGCTATTTATCTGAGTGGCTGTAGTGTATTACCCTAGCTGGTCATTGCTTTCAGCACCAAATCTGTTTTCCATGGGAGATGGGAGTTGAGCTTGAGAAGATTAGCCTCCTTTTTTTAAAGAGGTTTGTCTGATGAGGGGATCCCTTTAAATCCTTGAGTGTGTGAATGAGATCTTAATTTAGCTCTACCTTAGCACCACAGGAAACTCTCTTTATACATTGATATATATGTATTACCCCTATCCCTTAGAATAAATAGCACAAAACAAAAAAGAACCTCATATCGAAGTGTTACAAATGTTTAAAAAATATGGAGAAAGACAACTGAGACAGTGGGGCACATTTACTAATCCTGTAGATGGTGTAAACCTAGACAGACTGTCTAGACCTGCATTAGATTTATCACAGTGGCTCAGGCTGAATGATAAATATGATGTATGGATAGACACTTTTGTCTAGCTCTGTGCCAACTATTGACTGGCTTATTTTGAGTCAGAATTTTATGCCAGAATAGCGGTGGAATTTTGGCACAAAATGTAGCATATGAGGAAACACTCTTTTTCCTGGGAAGCCACGCCTTTTCTGCTAAGCCCCACCACCTTTTCAAGAGAGTCAAAAAATTTGAGAAACTCTAGGTGCATCAAGATGCACCAATTTGTGCCTGCTTTGTAGACAGATTCTAGGTGCCATTGTAGATTCTAGGCACATTTTAAATCCAGTTTTGCAGCTGGGACACACTGGTAAATTTACTCAGTTTTTGCAATTGTTATTTACTACATGCCAAGTTACTTGTCTATAAATACTAGGGTCAATTTCATATGTATCTAATTAACCTCTTAGTTTTTTAGAGCATATTAAAAAGTAAAATTATACAGAATAAATGTATACATGTTTAGAATTTTTTAGTAATTAAGTTACAATAGTATCTTAACCTTCTTAAAAGGCTGTTAGTGTCCTATGACTGGACCTGTGCTACGGTCACAAATTAGATGTCAAATTCCCCTTAAGTGATAAATTTAAGTGCACATCCTTGAGATCATAATTTCCTATTTAACTATTTAAGGAGACACTTCCATCAGAAAGGCTATATTTATACAAAATATTTATAGAAATGTTAGACTTTTTCCTTCTCATTTAGTCAGTAATATGCTATTGAGAATTCAATACAAAATACTGTTCTTCTATAGCAGTGACAAATGATAAGACCTCATATATTAATGGATAACCTATGGTCAGTTTACTGTTGCTGTGAGGGAAAGGTGTTATCTGCTAGATAATCTGTAATAGTAGTGGATGTATAAGTGGAAAAACAGTGTGACAGTTCTATTATTCTCTTGCTAGGCCTAGATAAAGATGCCCACAGAAGAGCATTGCATTGATTAGTTTAACGTGATGTTCTGAGTCAGAGAGGCTCCACTTAGGCTACTTCACACTTGCGGCAGACTGATCCGGCAATCTGCATACAAACGGGCAGCATTTGTAGACGGATGCGGATCCGTCTTACAAATGCATTGCAAGAATGGATCCGTCTCTCCAGATGTCATCCGGAGAAACTGATCCGTTATATTTTTTTTCCACATTTTTACCAGTCTGCGCATGCGCAGACCGGAAGGACAGATCCGGCATTGCGGTATCTAATACATTTCGATGTAAATTAATCCGGCATTCCGGCATGCTGCGGTATTTCCTCCGTCCAAAACGCCGTTCAGTGACTGAACTGAAGACATTCTGGTGCATCCTGAACGGATTTCTCTACATTCAGAATGCATGGGGATAAAACTGATCAGTTCTTTTCCGGTATTGAGCCCCTATGAACGAACTCAGTGCTGGAATAGAAAAACGCTAGTGTGAAAGTACCCTTAGAAAGTCAAGCAAAGCTGTTTGCTGTGCTACAAGCCCAAACAAAGAGGAAGCTTAAGAGCCAGGGCAAGAAGAAGAATACATGGAATGACATAAAAAGGATATCAAGAAAACTATTCATCTGTTTTTTTATAAATAAAAGTTGAACTATAGAATATTCAGGTATACGTTTTTAATATGCGAGTGTTCCTTTGGGACTTATATTCCAATTACGTACAACTTAAGCCATTATCATTAGTTCACTATCAGCAGAGTTTAAGGTTTTTGGAGGCTGCCATAAAATCCTCCAATGTCAGGGAAAATAATAATTAGGTTGGATTTTTCTGTCTCACTGTACATAAATGTTGCTGAAAAGCTGCCATTGACCTCCTTCATTCTGTTAAAGTAGCATCTAATATAGACCAGCATTAGCAACACATACTGTAGATTTGCATCTAGTTTTGAGTCTAGAAAAGGATTTGCAATAACAATGGATTGATTACATGTATGTATTATTCAGTTTTTGTGTTTGTATTATTCAGTTTTGTGTTTTGCTTTTAAATTTGTCTCCAGGTAATGTTATAAAATGTTAGTGGTTTTTTTTTTCTTTCATTAATTAGATGGACTAAGTCCTTATTGGTGGAATGTCTGGTACTTATAAGTGTATAAATTTTAAAGGAAAATGCAGTTTTAAGCTTGGTTTTATTCAATTTTTATATTAAAGGAATTTTTGGTAAAGTATGTTTTTTTATTTTATTTTTACTATTGACATTTTTCAATTTGATGTTCACTATCCTGACTTCAGACGGTATAACTTTTGGTAACATTTTTCTTCTTTTCATTCTTTAGGGTCGTTGCATCAACTTCTCAAGGGTTCCATCAAATTAAATGATGACAAAATGCCTTTCTTCCTTTAAACCAAAGAACACAAGGAAATGTCTGTGACTTCACATTTGTGCCCAAGCCTGGGAATCTTGTCTGACATGATGGTTTTACACCAGCAACACTTGCTTCACCACTTTTTGAACTACAGGTTCAAAATATTGTAGTTTCTATATGGAATGGGGAAAATAAATAATTTCACAACTACACAAAAACCAGTCTGGAGTCAACCAAGAATTTATGGCCAATGGACATTGGAGCTGTAACATTTCTTTATGTGGATAAGCAAAGCTGTTGGGACACAAGCCAGTGTTTTGTTTCAAATAGGGACTTTAGGCCAAATGCAGAAGAAATTATTCCCACCAGCCCAGCAAGTGCAAGAGTTCATTGGCTCATAGCAATGTCATGGAACAAAATATTTTCTAATCCCCCCATGTCTGTGTGCCTCACGGGTACGTTCTGACTTAAAATCTTGCCATTGTAACACTGAGAAGTGCACACGCATGACAAAATGTAGACAAGATGCCTGAAGGTACTGATAGGCAGTAGAGATTTTGCCATTTCAGTTCTGAAGACACCTTTCTTTCATTATGCACTCGAGACAGGAGGGAAATTAATAGAGCGTTAGTTTGCAGGAAGACAGCCTTTAACCAGAGATCTTGATCTTAGTTTGAGGGACTGATACATCAAGACCTTGACACTGTGGCTGCTGGTTCCCATTCCCATTCACTGTCTACCCAGTTCACTAATGCATGAAGTATTAATGGCTGTGTTTGTACCTTTTGGTTATGTTCTAATATATGCTCGATATAGTTTTACGAATAAAAAAAGAAATATATAGGCAAAAACTGATATCTTGGAGGATTCCCTCCCCCGAAATCTCCAAAGGCTCTCCAGCGTCACAATTCAGCAACTCTCTTTTGCATGAGAATTTCAAAGTTTAATTAATATAATTAAAGGCAACAGCAAGCAGCAGCCTGTGAAGATTTTGCTCATCTTTTTTATGCCTTTTGACATTGAATGACCTACCACTGTATGCGCATAACTCAGATTTCGTAAAGATTGTGCATTGGCTAGCATTCAGCAGTGAAAAGACTTCCTTTTTCTCGATTGATAATTTAAAAACACAGAAAAGCGTGTCTACCATCTGAAATAAAATGTATGTATTCTAATTTTTTTTTAAAGAAAAACAGCGTTGTGTCACGTTGACGATCCTAAATTATGTTAGCGTGAGCGGAAACACTGTGGGGGAGGAAGGAGGCAGCAGCTGAAGAAAAAGGCTCAAATGATCTAGTCACTTTCGATACTGTACTTCAGATGCAAAATGGATATTCGAGTCGAAACCTGACAAAGCGCGCCTGCTTTGATGTGAAATGGTATAGACAATGACCAGTGGCTGGGTCAGTGGGATGTCTCTCTGCGAGCAGGGAGGCTTATCAAATGACACTAAAAATAAGTTCAACAACCATCACATTTGAGGGGAAAAGGCGAGCATTTCATATTTGGTGGGCATGCATGTGCGCAAGATGGGAAGAGCAACACAAGGCGTCCTGGACTAATTATCCTCCCTGTGCTCTTCATCAAAATTCTAAGGGACATAAATAATTCTGTTGGTCGATCTCCAAATACAGTAGACTGCACTGTCCAAAGAGGACCTCACAGATTTGCCTTTTACTTGTTGTTCTTATAGTTGCGTGGATATTACATTGTGTGCAAAAATCTGTCACACATATGTAAGACATGTGTATATATATATATATATATATATATATATATATATATACAGTGATGCTCAGACATAGATACATGGTTCAGCACATAGCACACTGAAGCGCCTTGAATAACCTCTGGGTACTAGCTGTTTAAACGCACCAAATCATCACAAGGTCTCTGTGGAAGTCCTTACCAAGAAGTCTTTGTTTACTTTGTGTATTTATATTGTGGAAAATGTATGGCTAAAATTGCCATATAGCAATTTGCAGCATTTGTAATTAATAATAATTCTACTATATTAATCTACTATTTTAATCTCTGACTGTTGCTGTTTAAATGTTACAAACAAGTGCACTTCTTTAATCCATCCTAGTATATACATTAGACTGAATTATTATGTAGTTATTATTGTCCATTAACAGAATGAAAATGTAGAAATCTTTAATTGATAGCATTGACCGTTGGTTCTAACCATAAACAAATTTGTAATATAATTGTACATACAGTATTAAACATGTTTTCC
Organism: Bufo bufo; assembly: GCF_905171765.1. Lineage (NCBI taxonomy): Eukaryota > Metazoa > Chordata > Amphibia > Anura > Bufonidae > Bufo > Bufo bufo. Next base: position 522,771,740 of record NC_053390.1, on the reverse strand, counting down.
ATTATTTATATTGTTTTCTACATTTTTTTTTAAAGAAAACATTTTTTATAGTTTCTTTTTTTTCGGACCGATATATTACCAAAGATGATATATATAAAACACTTTAGTAGTTAGTTGTCAAAATATCTTTTGTTTCCCTGATTTTAGGACGTGTTACTAAAGTTTTATGAAATTTAAACTGTATTTGGCATACGTATCCATTTTTGAGCCCCAATATGATTCCATGTTGCCATGAAATGATGTCTTGGTTCATTTTATCAATAAGACTAATTTCCAAATACCAAAAAAATGTATGTTACATTGTACCATTACTTATTGCCTGCTGAGCACAGTATTCTCAAGGATATCATTTGTTTTATTTTGGTTTTTTTTCTACATTTTCATTTTTTTTAATTGTGTTGTTTTTTTAGAAGCTTAAATAAAGTTGATTTCATGAAAACGCAGCATGTCTGTATCTGATTGACAAATATTTGAAAGAGCTGCTTGTTTATATTTGTAACGCCGTTGATTTATGGTGTTATCTAGGATATATTTAAAAGAATGAGCAGCAGATTATTTGCTGATTACTTCTCCTTTCCTTTTTTATATCTTATTAATAGAGATTGTATTTTCACTATTGACAAGTTAGATACATTTTTTTGGAACGTGTTATTTAAAACAGAATTAGATCAATATAATTTCATTTTTTTTTTTAAATGTTTATATGTTTAAGTAAATTTTTAAATGTATAGGGGCTGTTTTCACAGCACATTTAAAAAATAAAAAAGCCTATACGTTAAACGGATACTTTTTTTTTTTTTTTTTACAATGGAACCGTATGGTGAAGGATGCCACTGTATGGCATCCGACTGAGGGATCCATTTAAAGTATAAGTCATGTGTATACATTAAACGTGGGACAAAAACGTGATGTGAACATAGCTTTGAATGTGTTATTATTATCATCATCATCATCACTTTTTGTACTAGTAGTAGTGATATTAGTGGCAGCACAAGCATTTTTGCTATTATTGATATCAGTCTTTTGTTATGTAGCTCAAGAGCACTGAAACAACAGAATGCGAATTAAGATTTTTTTTAAAAAGTCACTGCCCTACTCACTGCCTGCATAAAGCTGGAATCACACATCCAGATTTTGGTGTGGTTTGTGATGCAACTTTTTGAAACAATGTCAGGAGTGGATCATAAGGCCTCATTCACACGTCCATGTTTAGTCAGTGATTTCCATCAGTGATTTTGAGCCAAAACCAGGTGCGGCTCCACACACAGGCCAGGTGAAGATCTTTCCCTTCTACCTTATGTCTGTGGAGGCTTCACTTCCGGTTTTGGGTCACAATCACTGATGGAAATCACTGACCAAACACTGACTGTGTGAATGAGGCTTAGGGCTCATTCAGACGGCCATATGCTGTCCGCAAAAATGCCGATCAGTTTTTTGGCAGACAGTTCAGCATGTCTGCAAAAGAACGGATTGCATTCTGCATTTTTGCAGACCCATAGACATCAATGGGGCCACGTCCTGATTTTCACTGACAAGTATAGGACATGTTTTGTTTGTTTTGCGAAGCCATAGAAAAGAAAAAAAGAGCCCCATAGAAGTGAATAGGTCCACATCTAATCCGCAAAAAAAACGGACCAGCATTTTGGCAGACAGCATACAGCCATCTGAATGAGCCCTTAAAAGAAGAAAAGTTATCAAGGAAAGACATACAGAATATCTCCTTTCATTTGTATCTACTGAAAAGCAAACAAACATAATAACTGCACAACAAATTGCATTTGTGATTCCAAACGAAATCAGTTCATTTGCAGCTCGTTTCTCTTTTAAAACCTCAAGTACACAAGGGGATCCAAAGTAAAGTGAAAATATGGGGTAAATACGGAAACAAAATACAAATGATTTAGTCTATATCAGTATCAAGTAAGTGTTTGTTTCCCAAGCTTCATATTGTTTAAACGCTTTCATCCGTACTTTATAAAATGGTCCGTAATACAGATATTATATGAATAAACAGTATGCCTCAGTATTTCTCAGATTTCATTGCCTTGCGTGTAGAGGCAATGTTCACACTACATCGGATGAACAAATTTAGTTATGCAGACTGCATATAGAAATATGATTGTTCAAACATATGAAAGTGCAAAAGAACCACTGGAAAACCGAAAGAGCTAATATAAGGTATGGCAAATATCAAACACACTTGTGTACATGAATCCTAAGCTTCCGGACTTAGTTCGCACATGCGATCGTTTCTGCCACTGAATATCTGTTCTATTCATCAGAATAGGTTTGTTTCTGCATGGATTTTTCGCAAATCCGATTCATATGAATGAAACAGTCACAGAAATTTTGGAAGCAAATCTCCAGTCACACCTGCATTTTTTTTTTTAACTAAACAGCACGTCATAACAAAAGAAAGAAGATGTGGATTAAACGCGTTTTTCTGTGAGGATTCTCATGCGTAAAAAGTACAGCATAAGGGCTTGTTCACACAAACGTAAGGGCTCCGTGCCCGTGCTGTGGACTGCAAATTGCGGTCCGCAATGCACGGGCTTCGACCATGGAGCAGCCGCATGCGGATCTCAGACCCACTCACTTGAATGGGGTCCGCGATCCGTCCGTTCTGCAAAAAGATAGAACAAGTTCTATCTTTTTGCGGAAACTGAAGAACGTAACCCCACAGAAGCACTCCGTAATGCTTCCGTTCCGTGGTTCCATTCCGCACTGCATCTCCGGATTTGCGGACCCATTCAAGTGAATGGGTCCACATCCGTGATGCGGAATGCACGTGCCCGGGGCCCCGTGTATTGTGGACCCGATGTATGTGGGCTGCAATATGGCCATGGGGGACACACTGTCGCGTTAAAGAGGCCATATTCTGCATTTTTCACGCAGCCCTGGCCCCATAGAAGTGAATGGGGCTTCAGTGAAAAACACATTACATCCGGATGTAATCTGGATGCAGTCCAGATGCATTTTTAACTGATGGTTACTAGGAGATGTTGTTTGTAAACCTTCAGTTTTTTTTTCCACGTGCGTGAAAAACGCATTAAAGCGCATTGCACGTACACAGAAAAAACTGAACGCAATCGCAGACAAAACTGACTGAACTTGCTTGCAAATGGTGCGAGTTTCACTGAATGCACCCCGAACACATCTGTATCGTTCGTGTGAAAGAGGCCTACGTTTTTCTAGTCACCTTTAGATTGCCCCCATATAGCGGAACAGAACAGCATGGGTATTTTATTTGTGAATTATATTGCAGATTTCTGTGGGGATTACATCTCCAATGAAATGAATGGAGAGTAGGCATTCAGCTGCATGAAGGCTGCAACAAAACATTATTTGCTTTCTGTTCCACTGCAAAATTAATATTCCAAAGCTAAACAGAATGCAGGTATTGACACTTTTCATCCTCATAGACTAACAGTCTTTGGCCCCTTTCACACGGGCGAGTTTTCCGCGCGGGTGCAATGCGTGAAGTGAACGCATTGCACCCGCACCCATTCATTTCTATGGGGCTGTGCACATGAGCGGTGATTTTCACGCATCACTTGTGCGTTGCGTGAAAATCGCAGCAAGCTCTATTTTGTGTGTTTTTCACGCAACGCAGGCCCCATAGAAGTGAATGGGGCTGCGTAAAAATCGCAAGCATCCGCAACCAAGTGCGGATGCGGTGCGATTTTCACGCACGGTTGCTAGGAGACGATCGGGATGGAGACCCGATCATTATTATTTTCCCTTATAACATGGTTATAAGGGAAAATAATAGCATTCTTAATTCAGAATGCATAGTAAAATAGGGCTGGAGGGGTTAAAAAATAAAAAATTATTTAACTCACCTTATTCCACTTGTTTGCGCAGCCGGCATCTCTTCTGTCTTCATCTGTGAGGAATAGGACCTTTGATGACGTCACTACGCTCATCACATGATCCATTACCATGGTGATGGACCATGTGATGAGCGCAGTGACGTCATCAAAGGTCCTATTCCTCCCAGATGAAGACAGAAGAGATGCCGGCTGCGCGAACAAGTGGATTAAGGTGAGTTAAATTATATATATTTTTTTTAACCCCTCCAGCCCTATTGTACTATGCATTCTGTATTAAGAATGCTATTATTTTCCCTTATAACCATGTTATAAGGGGAAATAATGCAATCTACACAACCTTGAACCCAAACCTGAACTTCTGTGAAGAAGTTCGGGTCCGGGTAACACATTCATTTTTTATCACGCGCATGCAATACGCATTGCACCCGGGACCTTATCCGGACACGCTCGTGTGAAAGAGGCCTTTATGTTGCAGTTTTGTTGTGGAAAATTCTGCTACTTGTGAGGGCACCTAAAGTCTATTCCATGATACTTTCGCTTCCGTTCCGCATGTCCACAAAATACGTAAGGTATGTTTGCGTGTGTCTTCCGTTTTTTTTCGGATCAGCAAAAAAAATGGAAAGTATAATTTTTAATAAAGATTCAAAGGTGACCGCACAGACCACATTTGGCAGACAAGTATTGGACTTTTATGCAGATATATAGAATGGACATATGGAAGCAGATAGCACACTATGTGCTATCCGTGGATTTTGTGGTCACATAGAAAGGAATGGTCTATATCTGAAAAATGGATGCAGAAAGAAAAAAGTTGTTGTGTGAATGGGCCCTTATGTGGACATACAGAACGGACTTACGGAAGCGGATAGCACACAGTGTGCTATCGATGGATTTTGCGGTCCTATAGAAATAAATGGGTCTGCATCTGATCTGCAAAAATGTAGAATGGGCCCTAAGGGTGCATTCACACAAACATATGTATTTTGCGGTCTGCAAAATGCAGATCCACAAGAAATACGGATGATGTCCGTGTGATGTCATGTTGCATCCGTTTTTCTGCAGATCCATTGTAACAATGCCTATCCTTGTCTGCAAAACGGACAATAAGACATGTTCTATCTTTTTTTGCTGGCCTGCTGAACAGACATACGGATGCGGACAGCACACAGTGTGCTGTCTGAATTTTTTGTGGACCCATTGAAAGGAATGGATCCACATCCTATCCGCAAAAAAATGCGGATTAGATAAGGAACAAAAACACAGTCTTTTGAATGGGGCCCTAAGGGCTCATGCACACGACCGTATGTATTTTGTGGTCCGCAAAAAATGGATGACGTCCGTGTGCATTCCACATTTTGCGGAACGGAACAGCTGGCCCCTAACAGAACAGTACTATCCTTGTCCGTAATGCGGAAAATAATAGGACATGTTCTATTTATTGCGGAATGGAAATACAGACATACAGAAACGGAATGCATACGGAATAACTTCTGGTTTTTTTGCTGACTCGATGAAATGAATGGTTCTGCATATGGTCCGCAAAAAAACCCGAACGGACACAGAAAGAAAATATGTTTGCGTGCATGAGCCCTAAGGGCAGATCCGCACATAGGGGGACATTTATCAAATCATTTATGTCAGTTTTGTGGCTTAAAAAAGTTTCAAAATATGGCGTTTGCACTGTTTTCTGTAACATTTGGTAAATTTTTGCAACATTTGGTGTTCCTTGCCATTTTCCACAGCGGTCTATGTTTAAGAGCTAACAGTGAGATTAGACCGGGATTATGGCACATTTAGGCTACATGCACACGACCGAAGTTCTGGTCCGCATCCGAGCAGCAGTTTTTGCGGCTCGGATGCGGACACATTCACTTCAAAGGGGCCGCAAAAGATGTGGACAATACTCCGTGTGCTGTCCGCACCCTTTGCTCCGTACCGTGGCCCCGCAAAAAATATATAACATGTGCTATTCTTGTCCGTTTTGCGGACAAGAATAGGCATTTCTACAATGGGCTGCCTGTTCCGTTCCGCAAATTGCGGAAGGCACACGGGCGGCTTCCGTTTTTTGCCAATCCGCATTTTGCGGATCGCCAAAAACGGCACGGTCGTGTGACTATAGCCTTACTATGTGCGACTTTTACGAAAGTTCCATAAAAGTTGCAACCTACACCAGGCAGCCGCCGGGTGTATTTTTACACATAGAGGTGTAAACCACATTGCACTCACGTCAGATATATTATTAACATGCACCATTTCATTAATTTGGTACAGGCACACAAAGCAAATCCAGACTGATCATTGACACAATTGTATTTTTATGTTTTTACACTTAGGCCTCGTCCACATTTCTGTTTTTCACAGATATGTGCTGTCCGCCTTTTCTGCGGACAGCACACGTTCCCATTGATTTAAATGTGTCTGTTCACATTTCAATATTTTCTTACTGAACGTGGATCAGTAAAAAAATCACGGGGACATGCACGGCTTGCAGACTAAGCACGCCCATAGAAGTCTATGGGTCCGTGAAAATCACTGACACACATCCATATTGTGTCCGTGCTGCATCCGTTTTTCACTGAAGACTAATAGGAGATTTTTTTTTAGAAATAATTTTTCAGCTGAGCATCGTCAGTGAATTACGGATGACACACGGATGGTAAAATGGACACATGGAACAAACAAGGATCCTTCACGGACATCTTCACGGATGATACACGTACGCTTTTTGACAGACGTGACACTGACACGGAAATGTGAACAAGGCTTCAGGCTACATGCACACGACCGTGTTTTCCCCCCCGTGGCCGTATTGCGGCCCGCATACAGCGTGTCCGCAATACATGGGTACCGAACGTGTGCAATCCGCATCACGGATCGTGGACCCATTCACGAATCGGCACGAATCGGAACCCCACAAAAGCACTACGGAGTGCCGCATGCACAATTTTTTTTTCAGTGCCGACCATCGGATGCAAAATGCTGTAGTTATTGCATTATTTTTTTACATTTTTCCCAAAGGCTTCACTACAGACCGTGGTTGCCCCACGGTCTGTAGTGAAGCCTTTGGGAAAAATGTAAAAAAATAATGCAATAACTACAGCATTTTGCATTTACACAATATCAAAGAAGGATCTGTGCAGCATTCTGTTTAATTAGTTAATTAATAGCAAAAGCAATAGATCAGAGGAAGTACTTGCAGGGTAGAACCACAATGTGCAGCAGGGAGTTTGAGAGTTAAAGGTATATACACACCAGAATCAGCATAGTGTCCCTGGAATCTCTAAGGCCTCTTGCACACGAACGTTTTTTTCCCCCGTTTCTATTCCGTTTTTTTTTTGCGTTCCATTCGCAATCCGTATGCGGAACCATTCACTTCACTGGGTCTGCAAAAACAATGGAAGATACTCCATATGCATTCCGTTTCCGTATTTCCGTTCTGTCCAAAGATAGAACATGACCTATTATTGCCTGCAAATCACGTTCCGTGGCTCCATTCAAGTCAATGGTTCCGCAAAAAAAATGGAATGCATACAGAATGCATCCGTATGGCCTCATGCACACGACCGTTGTGTGTTTTGCGGTCCGCAAATTGCGGATTCGCAAAACACGGATGCGTCTGTGTGCGTTCGGCAATTTGCGGAACGGCTCGGACAGCCATTGATATAAATGCCTATTCTTGTCCACAAAACGGACAAGAATAGGACAGGTTATATTTTTTTTGCGGACCACGGAACGGAGTGCTGTCTGCATCTTTTGCGGCCCCATTGAAGTGAATGGGTCCGCATCCAAGCAGCAAAAAATGCGGCTCGGATGCGGACCAAAACAACGGTCATGTGCATGAGGCCTATGTCTTCCGTATCCGTTCCTTTTTGGCGGAACCATCTATTGAAAATTTTATGCCCAGCCTGTTTAAACATTATTGTTTGCTTCTGTTTCCTTTTGCGATCCGCAAAAAACTGATCACAAACGGAACCAAAACGGAACGGCAAAACGGAACGGAAGCGGAAACACTACTGAAGCAAAAAAAAATGAAAAACGGATCTGTTTAAAATGGACTGCAAAATACAGAAAAAGCCATACAAACGTGTGCAAGAGGCCTAAGGCATTGCACCCGCACTGAATCCGGACCCATTAATTTCAATGGGGCTGTGTACATGAGCGATGTTTTTCACTTGTACGTTGCGTGAAAATCGCAGCATGTTCTATATTCTGCGTTTTTCATGCAACGCAGGCCCCATAGAAGTGAATGGGGCTGCGTTAAAAACGCATTGCATCCGGATGCACTGCGTTGCGTTTTCACGCAATTAACTTAGCAACACTCAAGGGATATCGGACAGGAAATAGGATTTTCTCTGTGTCTGGCTTGAGGCAGCACATGAGCCAGAAGTTTGCTATAGGCCATGTCATATGCTATCCTCCCTAGTATATCGGCCATGTAATACATTATCCTCCCTAGTATATAGGCCATTTCATATGTTATCCTCCCTAGTATATAGGCCACATCATATGTTATCCTCCCTAGTATATAGGCCATTTCATATGTTATCCTCCCTAGTATATAGGCCACATCATATGTTATCCTCCCTAGTACAGTATATAGGCCATATCATACATTATCCTCCCTAGTATATAGGCTATGTCATATGTTATCCTCTGTAGAATTGTATATTTGCCTACATTTTCCTTTGTCTTTTTATTACAAGTTGAAGAGGTCAAGAATCGTTGGCGGAGGCACCGGAGACTGATGGTTATGTAAAGTGCAGCTCTCCTGCCAGCATAACCCTCATAGTATATTTATAACAGCTTACTGGACCCCACAATGATCAAGATCGGTGGCCAGAAACCCGCAGACCAGACGGGACATAATTGCTCCTTGAGCCAACCAGGAGAAATGGAGAAATTTATAAAAAAGGCTGCAGCGGTGAACAAGGAGCCCAAGATGGCGTCCGGAACCCCGCGCACAAGCCACAATGCAGACAGCGGCGGCAAGGGGTGATAAGGTAGGGGAAGATCCCAATGAAATAGACTGCCTACCCATCTCTAGAGCTTACCTTAAAGAAGCTCTGGCAGACGCCCTGGGACCCCTTAGCCTTGACTTGTGAGTTTCCCCTGAAGACGCCGAATCACTCGGCGAAACATGTAGGGAAGCAGGCTTCAGACTTTAGGCAGGAAGGCTATTTAGGGATCCACAACATGTGTATGTGAGCACTCAGTGTGCAGCTCAACCCTTTGGGGGCGACATTATCAAAGACCATATCCCGTTAATAGCCTGTCCCTGAGAGTTTTAACCTTCTGATCCCAAGATTTATATGTTGTTTTAGCAATTACAATAAAGATTTAGTTTTAGTGCACTGTCGGTGAGGTTGCAACAACACGCTAAGGTCCTAGAGACCACCTGATTATTTTTTTCTCTCTAATGAATAGCGTGGCAACCTCCTGAGGGATCCATTTGTTTGTTAATAGTGGCCCTTAGCCTTGACCTCTCCTCTATCAAGGAAGATGTACGCCACATAGGCCGGAGGGTTGAATCATTAGAGGAAACCCAGGCCGCAATCCTACATCACCAAAACGAGGTGACTTCCAGCTTATCACTAGCTCAAAACCACATTAACTCCTTGTACACTGCCATAGAAGATCAGGAGAACAGTAGTAGACGTAACAACTTACGCTTCCGAGGTATTCCTGAAACGATACCTGCAGTTGACATCCCTGAAATGGTGATCCAGATCTGCCTAAAACTACTACCGGACTCTGCACATGAAGTGATAATTGAGAGGGCACATAGGGCTCTCCGCCCTAAGCCGCAAGCCACAGAACCCCCCAGGGATGTGATTTGTAAATTTTTACATTTCCCAGTTAAGGAAGCCATACTGGCAAGAGCCAGAAACTCCAACTCAGTAGAATGGGAGGATAATTCCATTACCATTTTTCAGGACTTAGCCCAATCTACACTTAAAAAACGCAAGGCAGTGAAACCGCTTACAGATTGGCTGCGTCATCACAAAATCATTTACCGCTGGACTTTCCCATTTGGTCTTTCATTCCTTCACGATGGACGCCGCATCCACATTTCTTCCTACAGTGACCTGGATAAAGATTATGACCTCCTCCAAATCTCCCCATTGCCCATAGAAAATTGGGAAATGGTCCAGAACCTAACCGCATTACCTAACTTACCTAAAGTGCCATCCTGGGAGCTTCCTCGCACCCCAAAGCTCCAAAGGCCCAGAAGAGGGAACTTTCCACCTACCCCAAAACGCCTATCTCTTGTGGATAAGTAACCAGCTTCCAGCCATCCTCACTTTGAAAAGAGAGCCCTATGACCTACAACACGGGACTGTTTGCTACTACTCGGGACTTTTGATATTGTATGCTCCACACCACGCTGCTTTCATTACTGAGTGGAGATAAAGGAGCCCATATTTTTGCATCGTCCAGCTAGATGCTATCTCCACTCTGTATGGGACGGCGAGACAGTGGGGATCCCTCCCACTTGTCCTTCATCTAGGGCAATTTCATAGCTAGGGAGTAATTTACAAGATGTACACTGTATTACCCGTAGTATAACAACTTGCGTCCCTTAATGCACAACCAGTGGAGCACTCACTCCTGTACCTTTATTGCCTTTATCATCTCACTAAGCTCTCTTTCCTAGTTAGGCCAGAGGAGGCCTACCCCCCCCCCCCCACTCATTTAGAATAACCTCAATAATGGTGGACCTCCAGAAATACATAGCTCCTCAGGTCCCCCAATACTAATAATTTCCAGTACAAGTGGTTCCAAAGAGGGAAATGCTTCAAGGTATTCTACCTTTTCCCCCCTTATGTGGCCTAATCAGAGAGGCTCTGCTGCTAAGTCCTCTCTTGAATGGCAAAAGAGCCGTCAATTTTGTTTTCTATTCCATGTTTTATTTTATGTTTTACACTTTTGTTGTTTTGACAGGTACAACTAGCTTTACTATTCATCTATGTGTATGATAATGGGATTGATTTGTCGCCGTCCGGAAGGGTGGCTGGGGACGTCCTTTTCTCGAGGTGGCACCCTCCCTCCCCTCCTTTTACCGGTTGGTTATTGCCTTTTTACCAAGCTACCCATAGCCCCCCCTATACCCCTCTTTATACTCGAACATGTCTGACCTCAGACTAGTATCATATAATGTCAAGGGGTTGAGCTCTCCTTCAAAGAGATGCCAGAGCTTCTCCCTTCTGAACAAAGAGAAGTGTTCAATAGTTTTCCTCCAGGAAACTCACTTCAAGCATGATAACTATCCCAACCTCTCCTACTCTAAATTCCCCAGCTGGTACCACTGCGGGGCTGGAGGTGCCGCCTCGAGGGGAGTTAGCATAGGCTTCCACAGAGGACTACCCTTTCAATACAAGTCCCACATCCAGGATCCAGAGGGTAGATACCTCCTCCTCAAAGGCCTGGTGGGACAAACTATGTTCACATTTGTGAACATTTATGCTCCTAATACAGACCAAATTAGCTGGCTCATTACCCTCTTCTCACTAGTAGAAACCCACAGAGAGGGATTCCTGATCATGGCTGGAGACTTTAACTGAGCCTTTAATCCACTTATTGACACCTCCTCAAAAAAATCCACTGTCTTATCAAAAGCACTCAAATTACTACAAGCAAAACTCTATAACTTAGGTCTCCTAGATATATGGCGCTGCCTTAACCCTGAGACACTAGACTACTCCTTCTACTCCCTAGCAAACAATTCATACAGCAGGATAGACTATATCCTAATATCAAAAGAACATTTACAATCCTGCCCATCATCCTGGATAGGCGACACAACCCTGTCTGATCACTCCCCAATATTCTGTGATATCCGTCCCGTTGCCAGGTCTAATAGACACACAAGTTGGAGGTTCAATGAGTCTTTGTTGGGCAATGCCAAACATAAATCCCAAATATCCTCCTTCCTAGAGGAATATTTCTCAACCAATAACACTCCAGGAATATCCCCCCAGGTCCTCTGGGATGCCCATAAAGCCTGCATTAGAGGCAGACTAATTAGTCTCTGCTCCTTTCTTAGAAAGGAATCAGAGAAAAAACTCGCTACTCTGCTATCGAAAATTCATGCGTTAGAAAATGCTCATAAGCAATCAGTACTTGCTCAGCAACTCTCGGAACTTTCCTCTCTCAGAACTGAACTAAAAAACCTTAATGAACGTTCAGCCAAGTTTTTCTTGTCTGCCCAACAAAAAGTCTTTGCCCATGGCAACAAGGCTTCGAAATTTACAATGCAAAGAATAAAACAGAGAAGAAATTCCCACTATGTTCAGAGCATTAAATCCCCTCAAGGTACCCAATTATTTAAAGCAGAAGAGATAGCTCAACAATTCAGACTATTCTATGAGTCACTTTACAATCTCCCTTCCCCTTAACTTCCAAACCCTTCTCTGGGAAGAGAGGCCAACATTGAATCCTTCCTAGGCACTCTCAGCCTCCCGTCTCTAACCCCTTTACAGTGAGAATCTCTGATTAAACCATTCACTTCCTTAGAATTAACAACAGCCATTAAGTCAACCCCCAAGGGAAAATGCCCAGGCCACGACGGACTTCCCATATCTTATTACTCGGCCTTCAAGGACACCCTACTCCCCTTCCTGCTCCGAATTTGTAATCTTGCCATGTCCAACCACCCACTTTCATCAGACATGACAAAAGCCACTATTACAATTATTCCCAAAGAAGGCAAAGGTCCCACGGCTTGTTCCAATTACCGCCCTATCTCCCTACTTAATGTTGATCTCAAACTATTAGCCAAGAGGATAGCCACTAGATTACAAATTCTACTACCTAACAATCCATCCAGACCAGGTGGGATTTGTCAAAGGACGTGAGGGAAAGGTTAACACCACCAAGATCTTAAACGCCCTATATTATGCTTCACATAAATCAACCCCTCTAGTCCTGATTGGCATGGACGCCGAAAAGCATTTGACAGAGTTGATTGGACATACATTAGGTTGACTCTCTCTAAATTTCAAATATCTGACCTTTACATTAATGCTGTGTTCTCTATGTACTCTTGCTCATCGGCGTCCGTGTCGGTCAACGGGATCCTATCCTCCCACTTCCCAATCAGAAACGGAACGAGACAGGGCTGCCCACTCTCACCTCTCCTATTTGTCCTGGTGATGGAAACACTCATACAAGCCCTTAGACAAGACAACGAGATCAGGCGCCTAATGGTTGAGGGCTGTAAATTTAAATTAGTGGCTTTTGCAGACGACTTACTGATCCTTACAACAAATCCATGCCTATAATATTATCAAAGCTTAACCACTTTGGATCCCTATCCAATTTCAAAGTCAATCCCTCCAAGTCCCAAATACTTCATGTTGGCCTCTCTCCCCCAACTCTTTCATCCCTCCAGAAAAATTCTCCTTTTAATTGGCAAACCCATCAATTGACATACCTGGGTGTGAAACTTTCCCCCCACCTTTCAGATCTATTTAAGCTGAACTATAAACCTTTACTACTATCTATGCTTGCCCAGCTGGACTCATTGGACTTTCCTTATCTCTCCTGGTTCGGGAGAAAGAATATCCTCATGTCCTTGGTGATACCGAGACTCACATACCTGATGCAGGTATTCCCCATTGAGATCCCCAAATCTTACTTTATTTCCCTAAACAAACATATTCGCAAATTCATATGGCAGGGAAAAAACCCACGTATCTCCTTTGATACACTAACCAAGCCCAGAGCTAAAGGGGGAATTTAGCTACCCGACCCTGAGATGTACATGAAGGCTATCCAGCTTTCAAGAGTTGTACACTGGGTGAGAGGCCCAATTCATAAGTCCTGGATCATATTGGAAAATGCCTTGTTGCCTTCCCTTATCCGGGCCCTTCTGCTGGCTGACAGACCACCTCTTGCACCCAGCTCAATTCCTAATCCCCTGATCCGAAATACTCTAAAGGTCTGGAGGTGGTTCTCGGCCAGTTCTGGGGTCTTAACACTCCCCTCCCTCTTATGCTTATAAAATATGTTATTGCCTTAGCTCCCAAACAGCTGAAAGAGAGCTGTCCAATCCCATTAAGGTAATCTGAGGTCGCCATTTCAAAACTGTTAGATCAGGATGGTTGCATGCTTCCGGACCTTGAAATCTGCAAGATACTCAAAACACATATCCAGAACCCTATTCTTATGCGCTTTCTTAGATCAGAATCACTCCTCCTTGCAAAGAAGACTCCACCTTCACGTGAGTCTAACTGGTTCGAGAGGATGATAGGAAACTCGCTGTATCCCCCCAAAACCATATCCACAATATACAAACAATTAAAATCACCTCCCTCTTTAGCAAAACCTGCTGTAATTAGTCTTTGGGAGAAAGACCTACAGCGAACTCTAACATCTTCTGAGATTACAAAAATATTAATCACCCCTCATAAGATCTCCAGATGCATCCGTATCCAAGAAAATAGCTACAAAGTCCTAACATGATGGTACAGGACTCCAGATAAGACATGTTTATATAATCCTAGTGCCTCTGATGTTTGCTGGAGATGTCACAAAGAAAGAGGCTCCTTTATCCACATCTGGTGGTCTTGTGAGCTAATCAAACCCTGGTGGCTCAGCATAATCAAACTAAGCAACCAGATCTGCCAGACTTTCTTCCCCTGCACCCCTGAATTAACTTTACTATCCCTGGGGATTGGGGGAGTAGGCCCTCATAGATCGTCATTCTTCTCCCTTATGATAGCAGCTGCCACATTACTCCTACCGAAACATTGGCTGTCCTGGAGATTCCCAGTGTGAAACATTGGGTTAACAAAGTGGACCAGATCTACAGGCTAGAAGAAATTTCTCACTGGGAGTCACGCTCTAGATCCACCTTTCTCCAGATCTGGACTCCCTGGAGGATCTACAGAAGATTCTCTTAGCACTCACCCCTTACTCGTACCCTAACCCACAAACCAAAATTAAGATGTTCGTGCACTAGAAAATCCCTAACTCATAACACATTATCTGTGCCTAGGTATTCATGTCATACTGTTATCTTAAACCAGTACAATTGTTTAATCCTGTTTGTTACCTGTCCTGACTGGGCCATGGCAGCCACGTTTTGTACATGCTAGTCCTATTTGTGACTGTTTCATTACAATATTACACCTGTGATGTTATTTTATAATGTCCATGGCTATTTACAAATATATGAAAAAACAATAAAAATTGTCAATATAAAAGAATCGTTGGCGGAGCTACCGGGACCAATTCAGAAAATAAATGAAGCACCATGGGCGGAGTGGTTCCGAGCCACCCAAGAAAAGGCCCTATATATTCAAGGAGCAGCTGATGTTCCTCTGTGATGTCATGGAGCTGACCACTACATGTTAGGCAATACACACTGTATGTAGACTAGTTAGGTACTGTGATTGGTAACAATTGTTAAATGTGAAATGTCATTGTTGCCGATAGCAACCACTGCCATTCCTCCTTTCTTTAGCAAAAATGTCATTGTTGCCGATAGCAACCACTCCCATTCCTCCTTTCTTTAGAAAAAGTAGGTGAACAACATGACAAGTGGAATAGGAATTGTTGGTATGGCCACCTATGACACTTATAATTTACCCAATGTAGCTAAATGACCACATATGTCATATGTAGTTTAGATCATGTAGTACTATGTGACAAATGTATTTTGCTCATGATAGGAATATGTGAAATGAATATTTTGAATCTTAAATAGTGTTCATATAGTTATGTAGTATGTTTGTTATATTTTTTGCAGAACGGAGGACAACCTAGAGGAGGAAGGGGAAGAGTTGGCTCCGCAGCTATCAAGCACCAGCGAAGAAGACGCTACCTCTGGGGCCGTGGCAGGAGCCAGCACGGCAGAAGCAAGGCCTCCCCCTGCATCCAGAGGTGATTTCCCCCCCGTCCCCCTTTTGGCTAGACCCATCGGGCTCAGACGATGGCCAGTGCCTCCTGCCGAGACTCATGAACACGCAGGTTCTTGATTATTTATCTCGAGCTCGGCAGGAGGATCATCACAATTTATTTGTCCGGAGTCTGGCCCATTATGTGCACCAGCTGCCTCCAGAACAATTACAGAGAACCCTACAGAAATGTTTACCGCCCTGGAAACCTTGACCCTCCATGGGCATATGTTTGTCCCCCACCCAATGCCACTTTCACAGGGCTCACAGCGTCCCCCACAATTCCCTCCTCAAAGGGATTTTTTATGGGCCACCTATGCGCCCATAGGGGCCACAGTATCAGGGGCAATCTACGTATGGCCAGCATGTCCCCTCCTCCTCCCAAGCTGGGCCATCCCAGTACTCTGGGTTCCCCTCCAACAGTCCCAAACACCCTACCCTGGGCCTCAGTATCAGGGCCCCCCCTCGCCATCTGGGCGTTATGTTAATTTATAAAAAATTTTTATGTTTCAGTGATTGTATTTTATGTTCATTCCTCAAAAAAAAAAAAAAGATTTTAGTCAAGTTGACTATTTCATATGTTAGTAAACATCGTTTTAATTTCCATTTTTTTTTATTGTTAGTTCCCTTTATTATATACAGTGCATCATGATCTTTATGTCGCACTAACACATACACAACATTAATAATTGTACACTTTTAGTAAACATTAATATGACCCAAATACAATGAATATTTTCACTTTGACCCTCTATCACTTACACACCTTAATAATATTAGTGTGCTTTTCACCAATATGCCAAAAATTACAAACCGCTTTTTAAATAAATACCTTTATTATACATATATACATTACATGTTAGAAATAAGATAATGTCCTTTAAGCACACGATAGTCAAAACATGACAGTTGAAGTGTAAACGCCATGACACATGCAATTATATTTTTTATTATATGAGAATGAGGCCAACTAAAACTTTATTAATGATGATGTAAAAACATGCATACATTTGAGGATACATTTTTACACTTGTAATGAATGAGGTATTAGTACATATTTCACCTACTGTGTTTAAAACAATTTATGGAAGCAAAATATGTAAGCTCGCAACCCATGTCAAGGGTCCTCATTATCTTGTGAGTCCCTAACTAAATAACCATCCAGGTTAGCAAAAAATACTGGCAAACACAAACTTCCATGAGTTGAGGACTACTGCTGAAAAGGGAAGGAACTGATAGGGGACATAAAATAATGTGAAAATAATTCCCTTACTCTCAGTCTAGCAGATCCAGATCGTACAAGTGGTAAAGTGTCTCTTCCTGATGGCGGACTGTAGACTTGGGCGTCTTTATCAGGTGGCGACTCATAGGTGCGTATGTAGTTGTGCACCACATCACCACATTGACATTTTGTGGGGCCAGATGTATGGGCGACAGGAAAACCCGCCATTTATGAGAAAAAATACCAAAGGCGCACTCCACAAACCTTCTGGCTCTACTTAAGCGATAATTAAAATTGCGCCTCTTGGCATCCAAACCTCGTCTAAGAAAGGGCCGCATGAGGTGGCTAGAAATGGCAAAACCCTCGTCCCCTATAACCACATAAGGAACTGGTGGGCCAGTTGAGCCAGGAAAGTTTGCTGGCTGTGGTACGTCCAGTTGGTTGGACTGAAGCCAGCGACCCATTCTGGAAGCCCTGAAGATGCGAGCATCTGCAGTACTTCCATAGGACCCAATATCTACAATTACAAACCTCTGGTTTGTGTCAGCCAAGGCCAACAAAACTACAGAGAAAAACAGCTTTTAATTATAGTATTGGGACCCTTAGTTCAGTGGCTTCCTTCCTGTCAAGGGCACCAATACAATTTGGGAATCGAGCCCTCTCCAGGAAGCTCTGGGCTAAATCAAGCCACCGCTGCCTGGTTGGATGTGGCAGCACTGAAGCCTTCAGTGTCAACCAAATGGCGGAACATGTAGCCTGTACCATGCCAGCAATTGTGGAGGTCCCCATTCGAAAATCAAAATGTAACGACGAAAAAGAATTTCCTGTCACAAGATATCTGAAATGAAACAAAAAAAAATGAATACACTAAATAGCACAAGTTTAAAAATCTAGTACAATTTTTTTTATATTATTTAATGTGTCTGGCAAGTTGAAATTAAAACAGGCCATACTCCAAGATTGGAACTCTATACTTTATATTCATAGATACTTTAAAGAAAGAAACAGCATTTAGCTAAATAAACTTCCAGACCATTACCAGATACACACAGGTGAAGTAACCTCATCATTACAGCCAGGATTTGAATAATTAACTCCCACGGAACTGGAATCTGGTGTGACTAATTAATTACTTGTTAGTACACCAAGTGACTTTATACAAAGTGGCTGGCCCAAAAGCACACAATTAATGAATAAAAATGAACCATATACAATACATGTTTACTACTATTAAGGACATAAAACAGGTAAAGTTATGAAGACACAGGCCATAGACAAAACTGCCATGTATTAGCAAACAGTGGGTCATTCATGTATGAGTATGATAATATAGTCTTACCTTAAAGTAATAATTAGACGTTCTTCAGGTGACATACTCCGCCGCATGTTGGTGTCCTGGAAAGTCAAGGCAGGCCTCAACTCCCCCAACAGCCGATCAAAGGTAGCCACCGACATGCGGCAATAATTAAAGAACTTCGGAGGGTGCGCACGGAGCTCTGAGTACAAGCCAACATAGAGACCTTTGCTGGCCAGCTGCAAATTAATAGGATGCACTCACATACGCTTCCTCCGTGGTTCCTCCTCAATCATTTCTGTCTGCTCTCCAAAACAGGGGAAGACCAGCCAGTGTAAGAAGACATGGTCAGTGGATGATACAGTGAAAGTCGACATCCTGCAAATGGAAATCCAATCACCAAACACACACACACGGCAAACGACCAAAACTTATCAAACAAATGAAGCTGTCCAAAAAACCAAGGCATGCTGGAGGTATTTATATGTGTTTGGAGTAACAGGTGAATGTAGAGGATGGATCTTGTGTGAAAACGCATGTCACCCGCGCGGGAAAAATGCAATAACGCGACGCAATCGTCTTCAAAACTGACAGCAGTCGCAGGCAAAAATCGCATGATTTTCCCTGAACACACCCACAAACAGGGGCGTAACTAGAAGTGACTGGGCCCCACAGCAAATATTTGTAAGGGCCCACCTAGCGCGCTTCGCACCTCCCTCCTCCTGTGTAAACCCCACTCCTTTGGCACAGTGTAGCGGTATACTGTATATTGTGGGGCACAGTGTAGAGGTATACTGTATATTGTGTGGCACAGTGTAGAGGTATACTGTATATTGTGGGGCACAGTGTAGCGGTATACTGTACATTGTGTGGCACAGTGTAGGCTATATGTGTATAACATAAACATATTTCATATGAAAACTTACAGTTACTTGACTTGGCCCTTGGGGATCTCGGACGCCACTTTCACACTTTGGTCGGGGGCTCGGTGGAGCTGATGTTGTGCTTTATCCTAATGAGAAAGATTTCATAATAAGGATTTGGAGAAGGGGCAGAGGGGTCACAGAGCAGGGAGAGGCTGGTGCTGTTACTAGGAGCTCATACCATGGGGGAGTAAAAAAGCCCACCATAATGCCCCCCCAGTAGAAATAATTCTCCTTATAATGTGACAGTGCAAAAATACCCCCTTGTAATGCCCCCAGTTGAGCTAATGTCCCCATAGTGCCCCCATAATCTCCCAGTATAAAATACCCCTATATAGTGCCCCCAGTAAATTCCCCCATAGTGCTCCTCTCCCCCCTTCCTGCTAGTGCCCCCCATAATGTACCAGTATAAAATGCACCATATATAGTGCCCCAGTAGATGCCCCTCAGTGTCCGGCCTCTGATAGGCTGCCGGCCTAGTGTCCCCCATAATGCCCCCCAATAATGTGCCAGTAAGTGTCCCCATAGATGCCCCCATCATGTGCCAGTATCAAGTTCCTCTCTCCTCCCCCCCACATGTCCCAGTATCATAGTGCCATCTCCCATCCCCCCAATGTGCCAGTATCAAGTGCTTCTCTCCTTCCCACCCCCTATGTGCCAGTATCATATTGCCAAACCCCCCCATGTGCCAGTATCACGTGCCTCTCTCTTCCCCCCCATGTCCCAGTATCATAGTGCCATCTCCCCCCCCAAAAAAGTGGCAGTATCAAGTGCCTCCCCCCCGTGTGCCAGTATCATAGTGCCAAACCCACCCATGTGCAAGTATCAAGTGCCAACCCCCCCCACGTGCCAGTATCACGTGCCTCTCTCTTACCCCCCATGTCCCAGTATCATAGTGCCATCTCTCCCCCAAAAAAAGTGCCAGTATCAAGTGCCTCTCTCCCACCCATGTGCCAGTATCAAGTGCCAAACCCCCCCTCCCACGTGCCAGTATCAAGTGCCTCTCTCCCCCCTCATGTCCCAGTATCATAGTGCCATCTCCCCCCCCCAAAAAAAAGTGCCAGTATCAAGTGCCTCTCCCCCCCCATGTGCCAGTATCAGGTGCCAGCCAACCCCTCTCTCCCCCCATGTGCCAGTATCAGGTGCCTCCCCCCCATGTGCCAGTATCAGGCGCCAACCCCCCCATGTGCCAGTATCAGGTGCCAACCCCCCTCCCCCCATGTGCCAGTATCAGGTGCCAACCCCCCCATGTGCCAGTATCAGGTGCCAACCCCCCCCCATGTGCCAGTATCAAGTGCCTCCAGCTCCCCCCATGGCAGTGACAGTCGGGTATAAAAAAAAATAAAATAAACACTTATACTTACCTCCATGTCAGCCTCTTCCTGTGTCCTGCCCTGTATGTCCATATATGGAGTCAGTGCTTGTATTTCAGAAAAGTTTCTGCTGGGATTCGAACCCACGACCTTCTGTATCAGAGGCAAAGCATCTAACCACTCGGCCATAAGAGCTGCCTTGCTGCTGACTAATAAAATATGAGACTTCTACTGTTATAGCTGGCTAAGTCTACATCTATACACAACACACCCAGCTGCCCCAACACACCCAGCACTGCTATATCTCTATATGACAGCTGTCCCAGCACACTCAGCTCTGCTATATCTCTATATATGATAGCTGCCCCAGAACACCCAGCTCTGCTACATCTATATATCTCTAAGTATTGCTATACAGTAGATAGATATATAGAGATATAGCAAAGCTGAGTGTGCTGGGGCAGCTGTCATGTGTATAGATGTAGCAGTGCCGGGTGTGTTTGGGCAGCTGTCATGTGTATAGATGTAGCAGAGCTGAGTTTGCTGGGGCAGCTGTCATATATAGAGATATAGTAGAGCTGAGTGTGCTGGTGCAGCTGTCATGTGTATTAGATGTAGCAGAGATAAGTGTGCTGGGGCAGCTATCATATATAGAGATATAGCAGAGCTGAGTGTGCTGGGACAGCTGTCATATAGAAATATAGAAGTGCTGGGTGTGTTGGGGCAGCTGTCATGTGTATAGATGTACACTTAGCCAGCTATAACAGTAGAAGTCTCATATTTTTTCAATCAGTAGCAATGCAGCCTTTATGGTTGTGTGGGTAAATGCTTTACCTCTGATACATGGTACATGGAGGTTGTGGGTTCGGATCCACACATCAGGAGACAGTAATATTAGATCACATTAGCGAGGGGGCCTGGTCCTCTGCCGCTGCTGCTGTGAAGGGGCCCTGAACATTAAGACAAGAATCGATCATATTTAACTAACTTGAAAACTGTCACACACGCTGCCGGAGCGCCGGGCCCCGAAGCAGCCGCTTCCCCGGTAGTTACGCCACTGCCCACAAACAACGCATCCGGACCAAATCCGTGACGTCCGTGTGAAAGAGGCCTAAGGGTACGGCCTCTTTTTATGAAGCCACAATCATAAAAGGAGAGAAAGTACAGATATAACTTTTCTGTTTTAGGTCTCATGCTCATGAATGTATTTTGCAGTCTTTTTCCGTTCCGCAAAAAAATAGAACATTTCCTATTATTGTCCGCATTATGGACAAGGATAGTACTGTTCTATTAGGGGCCAGCTGTTCCGTTCCGCAAAATACTGAATTCACACAGAAGTCGTCCGTATTTTTAAAAAATGCATACGGTCGTGTGCATGAGACCTAAGAGATAGGGTCCATGCCTGGATCTGTGGAAGGTTAAACAAAAGCCCTGATGTCATAAAGGTAATTATAGACCTGTAAGGTTATCCTCTACTGTGGGAAATGTGTTTGAAGGCCAGACACAGAAGAGCCGGTTGAATGCAGTGTGTCATTAAGAGGTCTCCTTCAGGCCTCTGCTCCTCTGATCTCACAGCTATTAGGCCCCTTTCACACGAGCGAGTTTTCCGCGTGGGTGCAATGCGTGACGTGAACTCATAGCACCCACACTGAATCCGGACCCATTAATTTCAATGAGTCTGTGTACATGAGTGTTTTTTTCACGCATCAGTTCTGCATTGCGTGAGAATCACAGCATGTTCTATATTCTGCGTTTTTCACACACCCCTGGCCCCATAGAAGTGAATGGGGCTTCAGTGAAAAACGCATTGCATCTGCAAGCAAGTACGGATGCAATGCGTTTTTCACTGATTGTTGCTAAGAGATGTTGTTTTCAAGCCTTCAGTTTTTTATCACGCGCTTGAAAAACGCATCAAAACTCATTGCACCCGCGCGGAAAAAAGTGAACAACTGAAGGCAATCGCAGACAAAACTGACTGAACTTGCTTGCGAAATGGTGCGAGTTTCACTGAACGCACCCTGAACGCATACGGACCTAATCCGTCACGCTTGTGTGAAAGAGGCCTTAAGCTGTGTAACCCTTGGAGTCCTGAAATAGAATGAATTACGCTGACATAATGCTATCAGTGTAATACAATAGATTTTAGGACTCTCAGGGCCACACAGCATTATAAATCAACATAAAGGCTCATGCACACAACTGTATGTATTTTGCGGTCCACATACAGTAACACGGATCCACAAACAATGCAGATGACGTACTTGTGCATTCTGTATTTTGGGGAATGGGACAGCTGGCCCCTAATAGAACAGTCCTATCCTTGACCGTTATGCGGACAATAATAGGACATGTTCTGTTTTTTGCGTAACGGACATGAGGATATACAGAAACGGAATGCACATGGAGTACTGTTTTTTTTTTGCGGAGCCATTGAAATGAATGGTTCCACATATGGTTCGAAAAAAAGAACGGAATGAACATTAAAAGAAAATAGGTTTGTGTGCATGAGCCCTAATGCTATGCGATCGTGTCAGAGGAGTGGAGGCCAGAACAGGACCTCTTACTGACACATACAGCGAGTTTATCACATTCAACTCGGTTGTGTGTGTCTGACCTTAAAGTACCTGCACATGTTGAGGATTATGCACTTTTTTTCTGCACAGAATTACATGCAGAAAAACAGTGTAAGGCCTCATGCACACGACCATTGTGTGCATCCGTGGCCATTGTGCCGTTTTCCGTTTTTCTTTTTCGCGGACCCATTGACTTTCAATATGTCCGTGGAAAAATCGGAAAATGCACCGTTTTGCAGCCGAGACAGTGATCCGTGTATCCTGTCCGTCAAAAAAATATGACCTGTCCTATTTTTTTGACGGACAACGGTTCACGGACCCATTCAAGTCAATGGGTCTGTGAAAGAACACGGATGCACACAAGATTGGCATCCGTGTCCGTGATCCGTGGCCGTAGGTTAGTTTTTATACAGACGGATTCGAAGATCCGTCTGCATAAAAGCTTTTTCATAGCTGAGTTTTCACTTCGTGAAAACTCAGAACCGACAGTATATTCTAACACAGAGGCGTTCCCATGGTGATGGGGACGCTTCAGGTTAGAATATACTAAAAGAACTGTGTACATGACTGCCCCCTGCTGCCAGGCAGCAGGGGGCAGCCCCCCCCCCCTGTAGTTAACACATTGGTGGCCAGTGTGGCCGGCCCCCCCCTCCCTCCCCTGTAGTTAACTCGTTGGTGGCCAGTGGCCCCCCCCCCTCCCTCCCCTGTAGTTAACTCGTTGGTGGCCAGTGGGCCTTCTCCCCTCCCTCCCCCTCCTAATTAAAATCTCCCCCCTATCATTGGTGGCAGCGGAGTGTACCGATCGGAGTCCCAGTTTAATCGCTGGGGCTCCGATCGGTAACCATGGCAACCAGGACGCTACTGCAGTCCCGGTTGCCATGGTTACTTAGCAATTTGTTGAACCATTATACTTACCTGTGAGCTGCGATGTCTGCGTCCGGTCGGGAGCTCCTCCTACTGGTAAGTGACAGGTCCGGTCGGGAGCTCCTCCTGCTGGTAAGTGACAGGTCCGGCCGGGAGCTCCTCCTACTGGTAAATGACATGACCTGTCACTCACCAGTAGGAGGAGCTCTCGACCGGACGCAGAGATCGCAGCTCGCAGGTAAGTATAATGGTTCAACAAATTTCTAAGTAACCATGGCAACCGGGACTGCAGTAGCGTCCTGGTTGCCATGGTTACCGATCGGAGCCCCAGCGATTAAACTGGGACTCCGATCGGTACACTCCGCTGCCACCAATGATAGGGGGGAGATTTTAATTAGGAGGGGGAGGAAGGGAGAAGGCCCACTGGCCACCAACGAGTTAACTACAGGGGAGGGAGGGGGGCCGGCCGCACTGGCCACCAATGAGTTAACTACAGGGGAGGGGGGGGCCCACTGGCGACCAACGAGTTAACTACAGGGGAGGGAGGGGGGCCGGCCGCACTGGCCACCAATGAGTTAACTACAGAGGAGGGAGGGGGGGCCGGCCACACTGGCCACCAATGTGTTAACTACAGGGGGGGGGGGGCTGCCCCCTGCTGCCTGGCAGCACCTGCCAGGCAGCAGGGGGCAGTCATGTACACAGTTCTTTTAGTATATTCTAACCTGAAGCGTCCCCATCACCATGGGAACGCCTCTGTGTTAGAATATACTGTCGGATTTGAGTTTCACGATGTAACTCAAATCCAACTGTATATTCTAACATAGAGGCGTTCCCATGGTGATGGGGACGCTTCAAGTTAAAATATACCATCGGATTGGAGAAAACTCCGATCCGATGGTATATTAACTCCTGACTTTACATTGAAAGTCAATGGGGGACGAATCCGTTTTAAATTGCACCATATTGTGTCAACGTCAAACGGATCCGTCCCCATTGACTTGCATTGTAATTCAGGACGGATCCGTTTGGCTCCGCACGGCCAGGCGGACACCAAAACGACTTTTTTTTCATGTCCATGGATCCTCCAAAAATCAAGGAAGACCCACGGACGAAAAAACGGTCACGGATCACGGAAAAACGGAACCCCGTTTTGCGGACCGCAAAAAAATACGGTCGTGTGCATGAGGCCTAATACAGTCAGCAAAGTGTATGAGATTAGACAAATCTTATGTCCAGTACACTTAGCTTTTTCAGTGCAGAAATTGACCTAACATGTAGATTTTGAAGTCCTCAGCATGTCAATTGTTTGTGCAATTTTTTTCTTGTGCGGATTTCACCCTTTTCAATGCAAGGGTGAGATCTGCATCAAATACTGCAAGTAACGTAATTTTTGGTGCAGAAAAGCACAGAAATTGCTTGAGTCTGTGTTTGAGTACTTTGTGCCACATGTATTGAATGTCACAGGTTGTCTTGTCTTTAAACCTAACACTTCTGTCTAGAAAAGCTATCCCAGTTTTCCTACTCAACCCTCCTGGAGTGAGATTGCAACCATACACCCTTTTCCACCCATATTACAAAACTGGAGTAAGTGGTGTGAAAATGAAAAAAAAGTTGCAAAATCTTGCAAAAAAAAAACCACACCCTATTTTGCGACTTTTTGACTCCAGATTTCTGGAGTGAAGGTATGATTAATCAGGGCCTATGGATTTTCTGTTTTGAAATTTGCATTCATGTGAAGGTACCCCTAAGGGACTATATATGGGAGACCCATGATGGATAGACACAAATAATTTTGATCAAAATATATTTGCTAAGTACTAATGTTGATCGAGCACCAAAGTGCTCGTGTGCTCGGGTGCTCTAGCCAAACACATCGGTATTCTTGTGTGCTCTACCGAGCACCCGAGCACAATGTAACTCAATGGGAGAACCCCAGGCACCTCCTGCTTGGAAGAGAAGAGGGTGTCTGGTTCACAAAAAAAGGTTAGAAATTGATGGAAACCCCATCAAAATGGTTTGGAAACAGCATTAAGAGGATAGCTGGATGCGTCTTGGACTCCTATTATCTGCGACATACAATAGACCAGTGTTTCCCAACCAGCGTGCCTCCAGCTGTGGCAAAACTACGACTCCCAGCATGCCCGGACAGCCTTTGGCTGTGCAGGCATGCTGGGAGGTGTAGTTTTGCAACAGCTGGAGGCACGCTGGTTGGGAAACACTGCAATAGACAACCACACAAAGGCTATATGCCAAATGCCAGGTATGTGCAAGTCATCAATCTATCCATGAGGCAGATAACAGGCTTAGTCAGAATACCTTACAATGGCAGCCTTGGGCACTATGAGACATTCCAAACCAGCTCTCATCTGACTGAGAGCCAGTAAGCCTCAAAGTTACTTCAGATCTGTTGGATGGCTTGGGTGGACCTGCACACCTAGATCAATATCATTAGGGTGAAACAACTTTGAGGCTTACTGGTTCTCAGTCAGATGAGAGCTGGTTTGGAATGTCTCATACTGCACAAGGCTGCCATTGTAAGGTATGCTGACTCAGCCAGTCATCTGTCTCATGGATAGATTGATGGCTTGCACATACCTGGCATTTGGCATATAGCCTTTGTGTGGTTGTCTATTGTATGTCGCAGATAATAGGAGTCCAAGAAGCATCCAGCTATCCTCTTAATGCTGTTTCCAAACCATTTTGATGGGGTTTCCATAAATTTCTAACCTTTTTTTGTGAACCAGACACCCTCTTCTCTTCCGAGCAGGGGGTGCCTGGTTCGATGCTCGGGTCTCCCATTGACTTTAATTGTATTAAATTGTACTCGAGCACCCGTATTCGGCCGAGCACTCTGATGTGCTGAGCATAGCGATGCTCGAGCCGAACAGCAGTTCGGCCGAGCATGCTCGCTCAACACTACTAAGTACCTCAGTAGATTATAGCATTACTAAAATTTACAATTTATAGATTCAATAGTTGCAGAGTGCTCTTGCATTGTGTTTTTGCTACAGTGATGTGCACCTGCATTTTACAGGATCTGCTGACTAAGAGCTCATGCACTCAGCTGTTGCCCGTCCGTGGCCATATCCGCAATACACGGAAACCAGCCATGTGCACCCCATGGGCACTCGCATCACGGATGCAGACCCATCCATCCAACTGTCTGTGCCTCCGCACCACAAAAAAGTAGTGCATGCACTACTTTTTTGCTGTGCGGACCCCATTCAAGTGATTGGGTCCACAATCCACAGGACCTGCACTGACATCACCGCGCTCACCACGTCAGCACAGGTCCTTTTGCATGTCCTGCAAGAGGAAGAAAGAAGACGATAACGGCTGCGCGATCAAGTGGGTGAGGTAAGTATTTTTTTTATTATTTATTTAACCCTTAATGGACATTTATAATGGAAAATAATAAAGTAAATGGACTTTAATGTAGTACCGGGGCTCATCTCATCATCTCCTTAGCAACCATCCGTGAAAATCGCATTGCATCCACACTTGCTTGCGGATGCAATATGATTTTCACGCAGCCCCATTCACTTCGATGGGGACTGCGTTGCGTGAAAAACTCAGAATATAGAACATGCTGCGATTTTCACGCAATGCACGAGTAATGGGTGAAAAACATCGCTCATGTACACAGCCCTATTGAAATGAATGGGTCAGGATTCACGTTACGCATTGCACCCGCGCGGAATACTCGCCCATGTGAAAGGGGCCTAACTGATGTACCCCAGTTTCAGTGATCTCCCATGTACTCCAGTTGCAGATAATACCAAGCTATGTAGTACTATTCAAGTCTATTCCCACCCTTGTCCCCAGGAAGTTCACTATATAATTTTCACTGGGATGTGGTAAGTGAGATAAAATCCCAGATTATTCCACAGGCTGCTAGTACGGTAATTTGTCTCCAATTTAAATTTGTACCCTGAAATGGTTAAAAAATCGCAAAGAGCTTGTAATAAAACCTGGGGTGGGAAGATAGTTGTCATGAACCGTGAACATTATTATTCTCAATTTATGCGACAATTATAGGATGATACCACCTAAATGCGGTTATCTGATGAACCCATTATGAAAATACAGCAAAAATTGTGCTCCCTGTTACGTAAAAATGTTCTTCCAAACCTAATTGATATTTATTTCCCAAGATTCATAAGGACACTGAGAGACCCCCTGGCAGTCCCATTGTGGCTGGCAGGGGGTCTGTCACTGAGCCTTTATCGCAGTATTTAGACTGGTTTTGGCAATCCCTTCTTAACCTTTTCCTGATGAGGTGATTTTGTGTTTTTGTGTTGCTTCGTTTTTCGCTTCCTGTCTTCCCAGAGTCATAACTTTTTTTATTTTACCATTCACATAGCCATATGAGGGCTTGTTTTTTGTGAGACAACTTGTACTTTCTAATGCCACTATTTAATATTGCATAGGATATAGTGGGAAATGGGAAAAAAATCCAAATGGGGTGGAATTGGGAAAAAAAAAACACAATTCTGCCACAGTTTTACGGTACGTGGTAAAACTGACTAGTGCTCTTCACTCTCCAAGTCAGTACAAATCCAGTGATACCACATATGTATATATATATATTTTTTTAAGTTTTAAATTTTTTTATTAATTCAATAAAAAAATGTACATACAATACTATAAATTGTACGGCATATAGATCAAACAAAGGCCGTACGAGTACACAGGGAAAAGTAGATGTTTCATCAGATTAGTAATAATCATACAGTATGAAGACAATTCAAATATTGTTCAGTGACAGTTCTATTTGAAATTTCTATATATCTCCCAGTCTTTCCAATTGTTCTTAAGCTTAGGATGGGTTCTACAGGGTGGGCCATTTATATGGATACACCTTAATAAAATGGGAATGGTTGGTGATATTAACTTCCTGTTTGTGGCACATTAGTATATGTGAGGGGGGAACTTTTCAAGATGGGTGGTGACCATGGTGGCCATTTTGAAGTCGGACATTTTGAATCCAACTTTTGTTTTTTCAATAGGAAGAGGGTCATGTGACACGTCAAACTTATTGGGAATTTCACAAGAAAAACAATGGTGTGCTTGGTTTTAACGTAACTTTATTCTTTCATGAGTTATTTACAAGTTTCTGTCCACTTATAAAATGTGTTCAATGTGCTGCCCATTGTGTTGGATTGTCAATGCGACCCTCTTCTCCCACTCTTCACACACTGATAGCAACACCGCAGGAGAAATGCTAGCACAGGCTTCCAGTATCTCTAGTTTCAGGTGCTGCACATCTCGTATCTTCACAGCATAAACAATTGCCTTCAGATGACCCGAAAGACCAATCCACTTTCCAGAAAACTGTTTATCTAGGAATTCTCGGACCTGACACCCATAATGTGGTGGTGCACCATCTTGCTGGAAAAACTCAGGGAACGTGCCAGCTAGATGAACAGTTTCCTGGAAAGTGGATTGGTCATCGTGGGCCAGTTGAATGGCCCCCAAGGTCTCCCGATCTGACCCCCTTAGACTTTTATCTTTCGGGTGATCTGAAGGCAATTGTCTATGCTGTGAAGATACGAGATGTGCAGCACCTGAAACTAGGGATACTGGAAGTCTGTGCTAGCATTTCTCCTGCGGTGTTACTATCAGTGTGTGAAGAGTGGGAGAAGAGGGTCGCATTGACAATCCAACACAATGGGCAGCACATTGAACACATTTTATAAGTGGTCAGAAACTTGTAAATAACTCATGAAAGAATAAAGTTACGTTAAAACCAAGCACACCATTGTTTTTCTTGTGAAATTCCCAATAAGTTCGATGTGTCACATGACCCTCTTCCTATTGAAAAAACAAAAGTTGGATTCAAAATGGCCGACTTCAAAATGGCCGCCATGGTCACCACCCATCTTGAAAAGTTTCCCCCCTCACATATACTAATGTGCCACAAACAGGAAGTTAATATCACCAACCATTCCCATTTTATTAAGGTGTATCCATATAAATGGCCCACCCTGTATTTTCCCAGGCAGCAATTTCTTCAAAACGGTAAATTGTGTCAATTTTATTGACCCATTGATCATTCTGAGGGAAGATCTGATGAGAGCCAACACTGCGGTACCAGGAGACCTGCTGCAATTATTAGTTTGCTAAATAGTAAGGGAATCCTAAAGGGTGTATCGGAAGGATAATAACTACAGAGGGTGAATTGAGGAGACAACGGGATTGTTGAGTTACAGATTTTGTTGCTCCTTGAAAATATATTTTCCCACCAATTGTGGATAGATGGACACGTCCACTAGATGTGATAGAAGGTACCCCTTTCTTGACCGCAGAGCCAACAGACATCCGAGTTCCCCTCTCCATATCTACAAGTTATATCCGGTGTCTTATACCACCTTGTTAAAACCTTGTAGCCATTTTCCTGAATTCTCACACAGCGAGAAGAAGTATGGGGAGTCAGGAGTATGCAGGATTGTTCTCTTGGGGAAAAGGTCTTTCTCCCAGAGACTAATATAAGCCGGTTTTGGCGGCATGATCGGTGAGCTAAGTTTTCTATGGAGTTGCGAGATAGGTTTGTTTAGAGGGGATTAACTGTGTATCAAATATTCAAACCACGTGAGAGGTCTGATCAGTGAGTGGTAAGGTATGTTTTTGATGATATAAGTCCTTAGAAAGGAGACAATAAATGAATTAGTAGTAGGGGCGTGGATTGCAGATAGAAAGGCATTACCCTCCAACAAGTCACCAGTATCATTAAACAATGAAAGGATGGGAATTTCTGAGTGACTGAGCGAGGTGGATATGCATTGTTTCAGTTCTTCAGAGGCTAGGTCTAGTACGTCCCTGATTTGTACAAGGGGAGAGGGATGCAAAAAATGGAGTTCTGGAACCATGTCCATGCTTCAATGGTAGGCTTGACCATTGGGCAGGTATTAGGGTCTTTGAAGGGAAAGTTAAAAGTGTTTACTAAAAGGCCTCTAAATGAGTAACCTGATTGAGAGGTTTCCATCCCTACCCATGACTTGTGGGGAGATTTCCTAAACCAATCAAGGGCCCTTGTCAGGAGGATTGCTCTGTTGTATAAGAGAGGGTTGGGTAGGCCAATACCCCCAAAAACTCTAGGTCTCTGGAGAACTGAAATGGAGATCCTGGGTTTTTTCCTGTCCCAAATAAAGGATCTAATTAGTTTTGAGAGAGCAACGTAGTAGTATTTCGGGATAGGGATGGGTAGTACCTGTTGAAGATAATTGAGTCTGGGAAGGACTAAAGACATGACCATGTTTTTGCGACCAAACCAGGAAAGAGTTGGGGAGTGTAATTTAGTCAATTGATCTTGCATGGATTTGAGGAGAGGAATATAGTTAAGTAACAAGAGTTTATTTATATCATGTGATATTTTGATCCCTATATATGTGAGGAATGGGGCCTCCCAATTGAAGGGGGACGTTTGGTCCAGTTTTTGTTTAACTGATGGTCTAAGACCTATTGAGAGGACGTTAGATTTTTTCAGGTTAATCTTGAAGTTTGAAAGGGGACTAAAGACTTCCAAAATGTTATAATTTATATCCCAAATCACATGGGGGGAGGTCTCTGGGAGGGCGTTCAAGACAAAAAACTCATCCATAGCTTTTTGTAAGACTTGTATCTGATCCTGTGAGGATAAGAGCTGTTCATTAAGCCTCCAGTTAAAGGCTCTGGGGGTCGTTTGTGGGGTGGAGATGGAGACCAAGACTGGGGAATGATCTGATAGATGGATTGAGTCAATACAGGCTTTAGTACAAAGATGGAGATGTTCTTTAGATGTCATAATATAGTCCAATCTCTGATCGGAGCCATGGACATGTGACAAGAATGTGTAGTCTTTAGACTCAGGGTTAAGGGCTCTCCAAACATTTATAAGATGCTGACTGTGGAACAGTTTTTTAATGGCATTTAATTCTTTATGAGAGAGAGCCGACTTGTGAGAGGTTGAGTCGATAAGAGGGTCAAAGGTCAGGTTAAAGTCTCCACCCATAACTACTATGCCTTCTTTAAAGGTGTCTATTATTGGGGTGAGACTTTCAAACCAAGTCCGTTTGGGGCATAAATATTAATAAATGTATAAACTTGGTTAGAGATATATCCCTTAACTAAAATATATCGTCCATCTGGGTCTTGTGTATGAGAGCAGTACTGGAAAGGCACATCTCCTCTAAAACCCACACTCACCCCTCTTGAGGCTGAAGAGTTTGAACCACAGTGGAACCAAAGTGTGTATTTGGAATGGGAAAGGTTCGGATAATGGTTAAATTTGAAATGTGTTTCCTGTAGTAGTAGGATAGAACTGTTTTTTTTTTTTTTCAGGAATGAGAGGATCTGGCATCTTTTGGAAGGGGCATTAAAACGTTTCACATTGTAAGAAGCTATGGTTAGATCAGCCATCATAACCTATTATTTGTAGGGTTTGTATAGATGGTTCCAAAAGATGGCTTTTAGAGAAAAAAGGGTTGCCTTCCAGAAACTTCTCCCTTCCCCAACTGTATTCCTAGTCTGATATATCTTAATATTGTTATCCGTGAGACATCTACTGTACTTGCAATACAAACAGGTTTAAACAATCTTAACCTGAAAAAATACCACCACATTATCATTTGCTGTAACCTTAGTAATGATAGAATGTGGTAGAGGACAGTGAGGGTAAAGTAATAGTGTAGAGTACACTAAGTGGTTAAATAAGTAAATAGGTAGGGGGAAAAGAAACATGTTTCAGTGCCCTTATTTTGAGATATTGGGCAAGACCAGAGGGGGATAGAGACCGGAGATGGCATAGGAGGGAGGGAAAGGATAGGAAAACTAGGGAGGGATAGGAGGCAAAGAAGCAGTAGGTGAAAATGTCTGAAGTAAGACATGACTGATAAGTCACCTATACATTAATTTCTTATTCTCCTAGTGGCAGCCTTCTTGGAGTAGATTTCTGATTTCCTCTTCTGCCTTTTTGTTGCCTAGGAGTAAGCTGCTTATCCCAGGATTCAGTAGGAGGAAGGGCTGGTAGTCCTGCCAGAGCTTGAACCTGGTCCCAGTCTTGAATATCCAGTGGGCCGATGTTCAGATGATGATAGACTGGATCCAGATCAAGGTAAGATGTAATGGTCATCCTGCGACCTTCAAATACAAAGGTGAGACCAAAGGGGAATGTCCACCTGTAAGGAATGTTCTTTCCCGTGAGCCAATCTGTTAACGGCTTGAGAGCTCTTCTTTTCTTGAGGGTGTATTGAGCAAGGTCCTGAAGACCGGGATATCGTTACCATCCCATTTAACAGCTTGTATGTCTCTAGGTTTAGTGAGGACGGCTTCTTTCACAGGAAAGCTCAAGAATTTACAAATAACATCTCTGGGCGATGCTGAGGGAGCTGGCTTAGGTTTCAGGGCCCTGTGGGCTCTCTCTAGCAGGACTTCATGCACCAAGTCGGGGCCCAGGAGGGACAAGCAGATTTGCACTATTGTGTTAGGGATATCTGCCTGGGCAACCGTTTCAGGTATGCCTCTGAAGCGCAGGTTGTTGCGTCGTCCCCGGTTTTCCTCATCTTCTATTGCAGGGATGGGCAAACTGCGGCTCTCCAGCTGTTGTAAAACTACAACTCCCAGTATGCCCAGTCTGCCTACAGCTATCAGCCTACAGCAGGGCATGATTGGATTTGTAGTTTTACAACATCTGGAGAGCCGCAGTTTGCCCATCACTGTTCTATTGCATTATATATGGAATTCAGATTACTTTGCACTGCCTGTATCTTTTGTGTGACCACTGCTTGGTACTCTAACAGGGCTGTTTGTGAGTCTTCTAGCATCTCAACTCTGCGCCCTATGTGGCGGACATCTTGTTTTATAGCACCTATGTCGGCACTAAGTGGCTCTAATGCAGAAGCCAGTGAGAAGGTCAGAGTGTCTCTCAGGTAGAAGCGAGATATCGGGAGGGTATCGGGTTCGTCCTCACCTCCCTGTGCGCCATGAGAAGACTCTGTTTGCTTTAGGCTGGCTGAGTGTGAAGACTCCAGCGCCATCTTGGTATCTCTGTTCACACAGCCATTCGGCTCAGATGCAGGCTCCGCCCCCCACATATGTATAGTTTTGATACTGAAAAAAAACCTGGATTATTTATATTTTTTTTGTGGTCATGTTCTGTAGTTTTGTGTACAGAGCAGGGTGATCTGTACTTTTCATTGATACCGTTCTGGGGTGTATACGAATTTTTGATCACTTTTCATAAAAAAAATTGTGGGAGGAGAAACGACCAAAAAAGGAGAATCAGCCATTTTGTCACTTTTTTGATTCTCCTTTTTCCGTATGGGATAAATATTTTTATATTTTGATAGTACAGGCGTTTTTGGGGTTGCTACATACATGTTCTGGCTCCTCCGATAGGCACACGCAGTATTTCATGCTCTCTGATGCCGTGGTCAGGTTTGACCATGGCATCTGAGAGGTTAAATGTCCGCGATCAGCATTAGCGCTGGTCATGGACATTAGCCATGTATGAAAGAGCACAAATCAGATTACTAAGGCACCAGCTCCGTCCTGGAGCAGGCACCCACTTTAATGACTCGATATGTGACGTACTATTAAGTCACATGTCGGGAAGGGGTTAAAGTGGTCCCATCTTTCTTGTTAGACACTAAAACTTTGTTACAACAATTGAATAATGTGTCCTGACAGGACAATTGACAATTGATGTTGGAAATCTGTATACCCGCATATGCCATAATGATGGCATTGAGGTTGGTAAAAATGAATTAATGTATTGACTTTGTCTATGAAACTTTGGATTTTGTGTTGTCCAATAAGGTTTTCAGGTGTGGCGACCACTGGTATGCCCAAGGCAGTGGAATGGCGATGGGCACGCCAGTGGCGTCAATCTTTGCAAGCCTGTTCTTGTCAATAGGGGAGGAAAAATATATTTATAATGTGAACAATCCATTTACTAAACATATCCCATATTGGACTAGATTCATAGACAACACGTTAGTCATCTGGTCAGGCGCAGAGAAAGAATATTATTATTTTGTGGAGTATATAAATGTTAATGAACTAAATATGGAATTTACAGCACATTTTGTGGGGGAACAGTGTGGAGTTTTTGGATACTGTTACTCTACAGGGGGTGAATTACTGACAAAAGGGTTCAGGAAATTCACTGCCACCAATTCTCTTTTAGGCCCCTTTCACACGGATGAGATTTCCACGCGGGTGCAATGCGTTAGGCGAACGCATTGCACCCGCACTGAATCCGGACCCATTAATTTCTATGGGGCTGTGCACATGAGCGGTGATTTTCACGCATCAATTGTGCGTTGCATGAAAATCACAGCATGTTCTATATTGTGCGTTTTTCATGCAACGCAGGCCCCATAGAAGTGAATGGGGCTGTGTGAAAATCGCAAGCATCCGCAAGCAAGTGCGGATGCGGTGCGATTTTCACGCATGGTTGCTAGGAGACGATCGAGATGTGGACCTGATCATTATTATTTTCCCTTATAACTTGGTTATAAGGGAAAATAATAGCATTCTTAATACAGAATATACACTCACCTAAAGAATTATTAGGAACACCTGTTCTATTTCTCATTAATGCAATTATCTAGTCAACCAATCACATGGAAGTTGCTTCAATGCATTTAGGGGTGTGGTCCTGGTCAAGACAATCTCCTGAACTCCAAACTGAATGTCAGAATGGGAAAGAAAGGTGATTTAAGCAATTTTGAGCATGGCATGGTTGTTGGTGCCAGACGGGCCGGTCTGAGTATTTCACAATCTGCTCAGTTACTGGGATTTTCACGCACAACCATTTCTAGGGTTTACAAAGAATGGTGTGAAAAGGGAAAAACATCCAGTATGCAGCAGTCCTGTGGGCAAAAATGCCTTGTGGATACTAGAGGTCAGAGGAGAATAGGCCGACTGATTCAAGCTGATAGAAGAGCAACGTTGACTGAAATAACCACTCGTTACAACCGAGGTATGCAGCAAAGCATTTGTGAAGCCACAACACGCACAACCTTGAGGCGGATGGGCTACAACAGCACAAGACCCCACCGGGTACCACTCATCTACACTACAAATAGGAAAAAGAGGCTACAATTTGCACGAGCTCACCAAAATTGGACTGTTGAAGACTGGAAAAATGTTGCCTGATCTGATGAGTCTCGATTTCTGTTGAGGCATTCAAATGGTAGAGTCCGAATTTGGCGTAAACAGAATGAGAACATGTATCCATCCTCTGATGGCTACTTCCAGCAGGATAATGCACCATGTCACAAAGCTCGAATCATTTCAAATCGGTTTCTTGAACATGACAATGAGTTCACTGTACTAAAATGGCCCCCACAGTCACCAGATCTCAACCCAATAGAGCATCTTTGGGATGTGGTGGAACGGGAGCTTCGTGCCCTGGATGTGCATCCCTCAAATCTCCATCAACTGCAAGATGCTATCCTATCAATATGGGCCAACATTTCTAAAGAATGCTATCAGCCCCTTGTGGAATCAATGCCACGTAGAATTAAGGCAGTTCTGAAGGCAAAAGGGGGTCCAACACTGTATTAGTATGGTGTTCCTAATAATTCTTTAGGTGACTGTATAGTACAATAGGGCTGGAGGGGTTAAAATAAAGAAATAATTTAACTTTAACCTTAATCCACTTGTTCGCGCAGCCCGGCTTCTCTTCTGCCTTCATCTTTGCTGTGCACAGGAAAAGGACCTGTTTTGACGTCACTACGCTCATCACATGGTCCGTCACATGAGCGCAGTGATGTCATCAAAGGTCCTTTACCCAGGTCCTGAAGAAAGAAGAAAAGCCGGGCTGCGCGAACAAGTGGATTAAGGTGAGTTAAATTATTTTTTATATTTTTTTAACCCCTCCAGCCCTATTGTACTATCCATTCTGTATTCAGAATGCTATTATTTTCCCTTATAACCATGTTATAAGGGAAAATAATAAAATCTACACAACAACTAACCCAAACCCGAACTTCTGTGAAGAAGTCCGGGTCTCGGTACCAAACATGCCGATTATTCTCACGCGCGTGCAAAACGCATTAGAATGTTTTGCAGTCGTGCGGAAAAATCGCACATGTTCCTGCAACGCACCCGCATCTTTTCCCGCAGCTCCCGTGTGAAACCAGCCTTAAGGTCCATTCACGCGTCCGCAAAATGGTTCCGCATCCGTTCCGCAATTTTGCGGAACAGTGGCAGATCCATTCATCTTCCATGGGGCCGGAATGTGCTGTCCGCATCCGCATTTGCGGATCCGCATTTGCGAATCCGCACTTCTGCAAAAAAATAGAACATGTCCTATTCTTTTCCGCAATTGCGGACAAGATTAGGCATTTTCTATTATAGTGCCGGTAATGTGCGGTCCGCAAATTGCAGAATGCACATTGCCAGTGTCCGTGTTTTGCGGATCCTCAATTTGCGGATCAGCAGAACACTTACGGACGTGTGAATGGACCCTTACACAGTCATAGATATCACCCTGATCAGATGATATCTTTGTCATACAGTCAATATCTCAGATGACGGTGCAATAATGGTGAATATGATACAATCCTAGAACAGGCATTGGATCTTTCTGGCCATCTTCGGCATCGAGGCTACCCAGAAATGATCATATCTGAAGCCTTTTCTAGGGCTCTCAATCAAAATAGAAAGGAACGATTATCGAGCAAAATAATAAAATTGAAAAAACAATTAAAAAAAACTATTGGTTTATCTTGTCATTTCAATATAGCCCTATGGCAGATAATATTAACAGGGCCATTAAAAAACCTTGGTATCTGATTGCATCCGATCCTGAACTAGTAGATAGGGCAAAAGATCTCCAAATTGTATTGTTTAGGCGATGCATAAATTTGAGAGATCAACTAGTGAAGGATCGATGGTGTCCTGTTGAAATGTGAAGCAAATTGGATTATAAAAGCAGATGCTTTGGGACTAGGCATGAGCAAACCCAGACCATACTGTTAGGGTTCGTACTGAATAGTGTTGGGCGAGCATGCTCGGCCAAACACCTTTTTCACTCGAGCATCACGATGCTCGAGTCTCCTCCCCACAAGTTTATTGAGTGCTGCGCAGCCAATAAACGTGCGGGGAAGTAGTGCCACTCACTGTAATGCCGTAGCCATGTTGGTTAATGGCATTACAGTGATTGGCTGGCCGTAACGTGTCATCGGGTGCTATATAGCACCTGATGACACGTGGTTCGGCTCAGACTTAGTCAGGACGAGCTGCAGCAGAAGGGACAGATAGTGTAGGGAGAGGAATTGTGTTTTTTTAGGGAGTTTTAAATGTGTTGAAAGGTGTAAGAGACCCAAAAGTCCTTTAAAGGACTATTGTTTTATCTGGCTGCAAAATATATTAGCGCAACGTGCACTAAATTGCGTGCAATTGTTTGGCTGCTGGTGACAGCAGGGACATTACCTGCACTAAATCTCCTGTATAACGTTAGCCGCTGGTGACAGCAGCGACATTACCTGTGCTACATCTCCTGTAAAACGTTTGCGCACCATAAATATCAGTGACATTTAGTCAACTTTTTTCGCCGCTGGTGACAACAGCAAGATTACCTGCGCTACATCTCCCGTATAACGTTTGCACATCATAAATATCAGCGAAATTCAGTTTAATTTTTTTGCCGCTGGTGACAGCGTCATTACCTGCGCTACACCTCCTGTATAACATTTGAGCATCCTAAATATCTGTGACATTAAGTTAAATTTATTTGCGCATACACTTACAAAACCTGAGCTACTGTACGTGTGACATACTTGCAAGCATATTTACCATTTAATATGCTCAAAGCGAGCAGTAAGGGACGGGGAAGTGGCTGTGTTGCTGATGATGCATGCAGAAGCCGTGGCCCTGGGTGAGGTGAAACTGTGCCTGCTGCCAGAGCACAAAAAACAAACTCATCCACGATAACTAGCTTCATGACCCAGTTTGCAGGGCGGCGCAGAACACCACTCTCAAAGTCACACCAGTGCGACCAGGTAGTCGGTTGGATTGCAGCAGATAATGCTTCTAGTTGGTTAAGCACCACCCTCTCTTCCACAAAGTCCAGTCTCACTAGTCAAGAGTCTGGTCAACAGAATCCTCACCCTGATCCTCCTTCCTCCCACCATGAAGAGTCTTGGCAAACAAGTGATCCCACACTCGGATATTACGAGGAGCTCTTTTCATTGCCATTCCTTGCTTTAGCCCTCTCGCCAAGCCAGCTCGAAGAGGAAAATGAGGAGATCTTGTGCACTGATTCCCAAACTCTTGAGCATCCACAGTCAGAGAAAGATGACGGTGGGGAACAGCAATTAGTGTTTCATGAGGTGGGTGATGATGATGAGACACAGTTTCCAATAAGTCAACCGCAATTCGTGTCTCAAGAGGTTCATGATGAGGATGAGACACAGTTGTCAATAAGTGAGGCTCTTGTAAGGTCAACAGGTCAGGAGGATGACCAGAGTGAGGAAGTGAAAGAGGAGGACGATGAAATCACTGACCCAACCTGGGAAGGTGGCAAGCTGAGCGAGGACAGCAGTACAGAGGGGGAGGGATCCGCAGCACCACAACAGGCTGGAAGAGGAAGTGGGGTGGCATAAGGAAGAAGGCGGGCCACACCAAACAGGCCCGCAAATGTTCCCTGGAGCACCCCCTTGCGGCAATCTCCATTTCCAAGGGGTAGGTGTTCCGCAGTCTGGCACTTTTTTAAGTAAAGTGTGGACGATAAAAGAATTGTCATTTGCAACCTGTGCCGTACCAAAATGAGCAGGGGCATGAACACTAGCAACCTCACCACCACCAGCATGATCCGCCACATGGCATCAAAGCACCCTAATAAGTGGGCCGAACGCCTGGGTCAACAATCAGTGTCTGCGGGTCACACCACTGCCTCCTCTTCCCTTGTGTTACTTGGCCAATCCCCTGTCCAAGACGTAGGCCAGGATGCCTCCCGCCCTGCACCTGGACCTTTGCAAGCACCATCAGCTAGCACATCCACTTCTGTGTCCCAGCGCAGAGTACAGATGTCCATACCCCGGGCCTTTGAACGAAAGCGCAAATAGCCAGCCACCCACCCACAGGCCATAGCACTAAATACGCAACTTTCCAAATTGCTGGCCATGCAAATGTTGCCATTTAGGCTTGTGGACACTGAGGCTTTCTGCAGCCTAAGGGTGGCGGCGATCCCTCGTTACTCAGTCCCCAGCCACCACTATTTTTCCCAGTATGCCATCCCCACCTTACACCACCATGTGGCCCGAAACATCACCCATGCCCTGACAAACGCAGTTATTGGCAAGGTCCACTTAACGACTGACACATGTACAAGTGCTTTTGACCAGGGACGCTACATTTCCCTGACGGCACACTGGGTAAACATTGTGGAGGCCGGGAGCGAGTCGTACCCTGGGATGTCACAGGTGCTACCGATGCCAAGGACTGGTTCTGTTTTGGTTCTGACCCAAATGTCAGTAACTTTGTGACAGCTGTTTCCAATTATTCTATTTTTTGGCAATATTGCAAATCTGTGCGCATAGAGAGAGGAACTGACTCACCACAGACGTTATGAGACAATACTCTGTTTTATTTGAGGAAGTTACATTTTTTATATTGCCTTATCAGGGCGTTATCGAAAAATCTAATAAGCTAATAAGCGTATTTATGATAGGCTTAATGTTAATGTCCAGTATCTCAAGTACACGTACTTAGTTCTGCAGTTCTGCAATTCGCTATATATGGAAATAAAAGTGCGCAGATTATATGTTATCCTATCGCATACAAGCTTTATACTTATGTACGTCATGTGCGTAATGTATTTGTATAAAAAAAGCAACCATATGATTATTTGGTAATTGCAATACTGAAAAGGGGAAGTAGGGGAGAAGAAGGAGGGGGAGACAGACAGACAGGGGGGAGAGACATGGAGAGACAAGAGGCTGATGAGAGAGAGATATGAATCAAGAATACATTCTGTCATCCCATTTCATAATTCCATAACAGTCCCCCCTTTTGTATTCTTGGTTGATGACATGACTGACCCTGCCTAATGATCCCTTAGAATGTCCTCCAGGTGGTACTTCTTCACCCCCAGTGCACCCGCCTCATCTCTAGTAGATGAGGCCCATGATGAGGGACGGACATTGCTTTTGGATCTCTTGCCCTATTTTTATCAGCCACTTTTCACATGAGTAGGAGGAGGAGAAGGAGGAAAGAAGTCATCTTCATCTTCTCTAGGGGTTGTTTCCATGGATGTGGATGGCAGAACGTCCTGATACTCGAGATGAATGAGGAGAGGGGTTTCTGAACAAGTAGGTGTGAGTGGTATCGGAGCCATGTCTTGTCAGAGAGTTTACGAAAACAAGGAAGTACGCAATGTGTAATAATCACAAAAAGTATCAAAATAATCAAGATAGTCACCCCTATCTGAGCCAGCATTTTCTGCCACTCAGACATCCATCCAAAGTACCGTTCCCAGGGATCTGAGACCCCTGAATTTCTTTTAATTTCATCTGCTAGATCGTCAAGATTTTTAATGGCTAGAGTAACTTTACCATTGGGACCGGTGTCATCTGGGATATAAGTACAACATACACTAGTTTTTGGGATCATTTTACACACCCCCCCTTTTTCTGCTAAGACCATATCTAGAGCAATCCTGTTTTGGAACGTCATCTGGGAGGTAGCCTCGAGTTGTTCAGCTACGCCTTTTATAGCATATCTAGTGTAGTATAAAAACCGCTGCTGATTATAGTAAATGTAATTGATCCAGGCCACATTCTTGTTAATGGTCACTAAGGGAATAAGGGATTCAAATCCTGCCTTAACTTCATCTCTGGCCATAAAATCATTTGGTACTCCTCTAGGAACTCCTATGGAGTCTAAGTAAACATGTGGATCCAGACTCCCTGCTACTTCTCTCCTATTTCTACGAGAAGCAGTTAGATTTTTAATATCAGCCATAGCTACAGACCGTCCTCTGCTTACATCCGCAGACAAAATATGAACTAAGTATATATTCCCCAGCATCCCCTGGACTGGGGTTCTCTATTGTCAGAGTCAGTGGCATATTAGATCCAGTCTTCCCAAGCCAAGAGCAACTATCGGTCTTTCTAATGGTCATACGGGTAAGGAGTGGTTTACCATTTTATCCACTCGATCTAGTGCACTTGTGGGTTTATATCCCCAGTCAGGGGGCCTGTGGTCTAGCCAACAGAGCCCCAATATGCACAATTCTTTCCCCAATAATCATCATCTGTTACACATATGTATATTGCTTGGGCTTTTGTAGAGCCATCCACATAAGCATTACATTGCCACCCTGGGGTTGGACAAGGCTTTACTATGTTACAGTAGTCAAACTTAAATACCGCCACATGGACAGCTGAGGAGTTATACCAAAATATGGTGTTGACCTGTGAATCTTCCTGTTCTTGTGTAATGGCTGTCTGGACTCCATGGACCATCACTGTTTTAGACTGAGGTCCAGACGATTGGAGTAGAAGTAGAATCAATACAACAATACGACATAAAAGGATATACATGATCACGATGGTCTGGTCAGTGATCTTCTCCCGAGATTTTCACTCGTTTGCAATGGGATGCGTGTATCCAGGTAGGTTTTCCCTCCAATTTCACTGAGGTGGGTGTTGTGAGCAGGATCAGGTATGGACCTTCAAATCTGGGTTCAAGGGTAGACCTGGTTTCAATGTGTGAGAGTCATTCAAATCGTTGGGATCTGGAATAGAAGAGAATACTGACACATGTATGTTAGACAATTGTTTACATAAGTTTATTACATATTTTGCAACTGACTCACAAGGCATTTGTATTTGTTGTGGGAAGTATCGTCCAAGACGAGGCCCTGATCCAAACAAAATCTCATGTGGTGTGAGTTTATGTGGAGGTTTTGGGGTGTGCCTGACAGAAAAGAGCACAATAGGCAAACAATGTATCCAAAGGAGTCCTGTCTCCCTGGTCATTTTCAATAATTTAAATTTCAGTATCCCATTTAAGCGTTCCACTTTTCCGCTCAATTGTGGTCTGTAGGGTGTGTGATAGGCTAAATGTGACCCTATCATCTTCCAAACTTCCTGGGTTAAGCTAGCAGTGAATGCTGGGCCCTGATCACTCTCAATGAACTCAGGTACTCCGAACCTACAAACAGTTCCTTGCATTAGTTTTTTTGCAGTTGTTATAGCTGTCTGATTTCGGACGGGGTAGGTTTCTGGCCACCCAGAGAACAAGTCTACCACTACTAGCACATATTGAAACCCTTGACACATTGGCATCTGGATGTGGTCAATTTGAATTTGTTGAAATGGGTACTGGGCCTAGGGGAGACATTTAGTTGGTGTGGGCTCTGTTCTTCCTGGATTACATTGTGCACAGATCAGGCAAGATTGGCATGTTCTAACCAAAACTGGGGTAATTCCTGGTGCTACCCAGATTTTGTCAATCAGTTCTTTCATGATGGTTTTAGACACATAAGTAGGGCCATGAGCCAGACTAGCTACCATGGGGTATAGACTTCTGGGAAGGCACACTCTTTTCCCTTGAGTCCATAGTCCGTTTTCTTCCTTGATAGCAGCTTCTTTCGTCCAAGTCCATTTTTCACCTGGGGTGGCCTGTTCCTGCATTTTCTTCAGCAGGTCCCACGTAACAAGTTCTTCAGTGGATTCTTCAGTGACCAACATCACTGGGGAGGGCAATGTCACATCTTCTTCTTCTTGTATAGCTGCCTTTTTTGCAGCCTGATCAGCTAGGGCGTTTTCCCTTGCTTCTGGGGTGTCTGCCTTTGCAGGAGCCTTTATTTTTACAACTGCCACCTGAACTGGCAGCAATACGGCTGCCATAAGGGTTGATACTGCCACAGCATTTTTTATGGGGGTTCCAGCAGCTGTTAGAAAGTCACGTGCCTTCCATATGTCTCCAAAGTCGTGGACCACTCCATGGGCGTATCTTGAGTCAGTATAGATGTTGGCTGTGGATTCTTTAGCCATAGTACATGCTTTTGCTAGAGCCAGCTGTTCAGCCTCCTGAGCGGATTGATGTGGGCTCAGTTTCTTGGCACATAGGACTTCAAATTCACTGGTGAATGCCATACCAGTATGAAACCTTCCTTTGTCATCGGCATATCTGGAGCCGTCCACAAATAGGATCCACTGTGGATTTGTCAGTGGAGTTTCACGGATATTGGGCGGAGTTCCTTCTTCAGCTTCCATCAGTTCATAGGATGAGTTCCTTGCTGTCCAGAGTTCTTCTTCTTGTAAGTCCTCTTCCGCTTGCATGTCTATGAAATACAGTTCTTTTTCCTCCGATTCATCCCACTCCC
Organism: Bufo bufo; assembly: GCF_905171765.1. NCBI lineage: Eukaryota > Metazoa > Chordata > Amphibia > Anura > Bufonidae > Bufo > Bufo bufo. The sequence continues at coordinate 522,727,495 of NC_053390.1, read as the reverse complement.
CCCTTGGAAGAGGAAGTAGGGCTGCAGGATTTATGATATGACTAGAGTTGAGCGAACACCTGGATGTTCGAGTTCGAGAAGTTCGGCCGAACTTCCCAGAAATGTTCGGGTTCGGGATCCGAACACGATCCGAACTTCGTCCCGAACCCCATTGAAGTCACGGGGGACCCGAACTTTTGGGCACTAAAAAGGCTGTAAAACAGCCCAGGAAAGAGCTAGAGGGCTGCAAAAGGCAGCAACATGTAGGTAAATCCCCTGCAAACAAATGTGGATAGGGAAATGAATTAAAATAAAAATAAAAAAAATAAAAATGAACCAATATCAATTGGACAAAGGTCCCATAGCAGAGAATCTGGCTTCACGTCAGCAGAGAATCAGTCTCTTCATGCCATAGCAAAGAATCTGGCTTCATGTCAGCAGAGAATCAGTCTCTTCATGTCATAGAAGAGAATCAGGCTTCACGTCACCCACCACTGGAACAGGCCACTGTCACACATTTAGGCCCCGGCACCCAGGCAGAGGAGAGAGGTCCCGTAACAGAGAATCTGGCCTGATGTCAGCACAGAATCTGTCTTCATGTCATAGCAGAGAATCAGGCTTCACGTCACCCACCACTGGAACAGGCCACTGTCACACATTTAGGCCCAGACACCCAGACAGAGGAGAGCGGTCCCGTAACAGAGAATCTGGCCTTATGTCAGCGCAGAATCTGTCTTCATGTCATAGCAGAGAATCAGGCTTCACGTCACCCACCACTGGAACAGGCCACTGTCACACATTTAGGCCCAGGCACCCAGGCAGAGGAGAGAGGTCCCGTAACAGAGAATCTGGCCTTATGTCAGCGCAGAATCTGTCTTCATGTCATAGCAGAGAATCAGGTTTCACGTCACCCACCACTGGAACAGGCCACTGTCACACATTTAGGCCCAGGCACCCAGGCAGAGGAGAGAGGTCCCGTAACAGAGAATCTGGCCTTATGTCAGCGCAGAATCTGTCTTCATGTCATAGCAGAGAATCAGGCTTCACGTCACCCACCACTGGAACAGGCCACTGTCACACATTTAGGCCCCGGCACCCAGACAGAGGAGAGCTTCATTCAACTTTGGGTTGCCCCGCAATATAATGGTAAAATGAAATTAAAAATAGTATTGAATGAGGAAGTGCCCTGGAGTAGAATAATATATTGTTAAGGGGAGGTAGTTAATATCTAATCTGCACAAGGGATAGACAGGTCCTGTGGGATCCATGCCTGGTTCATTTTTATGAACGTCAGCTTGTCCACATTGGCTGTAGACAGGCGGCTGCGTTTGTCTGTAATGACGCCCCCTGCCGTGCTGAATACACATTCAGACAAAACGCTGGCCGCCGGGCAGGCCAGCACCTCCAAGGCATAAAAGGCTAGCTCTGGCCACGTGGACAATTTGGAGACCCAGAAGTTGAATGGGGCCGAACCATCAGTCAGTACGTGGAGGGGTGTGCACAGGTACTGTTCCACCATGTTAGTGAAATGTTGCCTCCTGCTAACACGTTCCGTATCAGGTGGTGGTGCAGTTAGCTGTGGCGTGGTGACAAAACTTTTCCACATCTCTGCCATGCTAACCCTGCCCTCAGAGGAGCTGGCCGTGACACAGCTGCGTTGGCGACCTCTTGCTCCTCCTCTGCCTTCACCTTGAGCTTCCACTGGTTCCCCTGTGACATTTGGGAATGCTCTCAGTAGCGCGTCTACCAACGTGCGCTTGTACTCGCGCATCTTCCTATCACGCTCCAGTGTAGGAAGTAAGGTGGGCACATTGTCTTTGTACCGGGGATCCAGCAGGGTGGCAACCCAGTATTCCGCACACGTTAAAATGTGGGCAACTCTGCTGTCGTTGCGCAGGCACTGCAGCATGTAGTCGCTCATGTGTGCCAGGCTGCCCAGAGGTAAGGACAAGCTGTCCTCTGTGGGAGACGTATCGTCATCGTCCTGTGTTTCCCCCCAGCCACGCACCAGTGATGGGCCCGAGCTGCTTTGGGTGCCACCCCGCTGTGAACATGCTTCATCCTCATCCTCCTCCACCTCCTCCTCATCCTCGTCCTCCTCGTCCTCCAGTAGTGGGCCCTGTCTGGCCACATTTGTACCTGGCCTCTGGTGTTGCAAAAAACCTCCCTCTGAGTCACTTTGAAGAGACTGGCCTGAAAGTGCTAAAAATGACCCCTCTTCCTCCTCTTCCTCCTGGGCCACCTCCTCTTCCATCATCGCCCTAAGTGTTTTCTCAAGGAGACATAGAAGTGGTATTGTAACGCTGATAACGGCGTCATCGCCACTGGCCATGTTGGTGAAGTACTCGAAACAGCGCAACAGGGCACACAGGTCTCGCATTGAGGCCCAGTCATTGGTGGTGAAGTGTGTCTGATCCGCAGTGCGACTGACCCGTGCGTGCTGCAGCTGAAACTCCACTATGGCCTGCTGCTGCTCGCACAGTCTGTCCAGCATATGCAAGGTGGAGTTCCACCTGGTGGGTACGTCGCATATGAGGCGGTGAGCGGGAAGGCCGAAGTTACGCTGTAGCGCAGACAGGCGAGCAGCGGCAGGGTGTGAACGCCGGAAGCGCGACGAGTGGTTGCTGCCAGTGAGCCTCAAGCCCGGCCTGGTGGTGTGCGATAATGGGCGAAATCTTGTTGCAGCTCTGGGACTAGCCGGTTTGACGCACATCCCTTGCCTGGCGCATGTGCTGAATTTGGTGGTGCAGAAGTTCATTCACAACTACCCCGACATGTCAGAGCTGCTGCACTTTATGCAGCAGCTCTGACATGTCGGGGTAGTTGTGAATGAACTTCTGCAGCTTTATGCAGCAGCTCTGACATGTCGGGGTAGTTGTGAATGAACTTCTGCACCACCAAATTCAGCACATGCGCCAGGCAAGGGATGTGCGTCAAACCGGCTAGTCCCAGAGCTGCAACGAGATTTCGCCCATTATCGCACACCACCAGGCCGGGCTTGAGGCTCACTGGCAGCAACCACTCGTCGGTCTGTTGTTCTATACCCCGCCACAACTCCTGTGCGGTGTGGGGCCTGTCCCCCAAACATATGAGTTTCAGAATGGCCTGCTGACGTTTACCCCGTGCTGTGCTGAAGTTGGTGGTGAAGGTGTGCGGCTGACTGGATGAGCAGGTGGAAGAAGAGGAGGAGGAAGCTGAGTAGGAGGAGGAGGAGACAGGAGGCAAAGAATGTTGCGCTGCTATCCTTGGCGGCGGAAGGACGTGCGCCAAACAGCTCTCCGCCTGGGGCCCAGCCGCCACTACATTTACCCAGTGTGCAGTTAGGGAGATATAGCGTCCCTGGCCGTACTTACTGGTCCACGTATCTGTGGTTAGGTGGACCTTGCCACAGATGGCGTTGCGCAGTGCACACTTGATTTTATCGGACACTTGTTTGTGCAGGGAAGGCACGGCTCTCTTGGAGAAGTAGTGGCGGCTGTTAACAACATACTGTGGGACAGCAAGTGACATGAGCTGTTTGAAGCTGTGTGTGTCCACCAGCCTAAATGACAGCATTTCATAGGCCAGTAGTTTAGAAATGCTGGCATTCAGGGCCAGGGATCGAGGGTGGCTAGGTGGGAATTTATGCTTTCTCTCAAATGTTTGTGAGATGGAGAGCTGAACGCTGCCGTGTGACATGGTTGAGATGCTTGGTGACGCAGGTGGTGGTGTTGGTGGTACATCCCATGTTTGCTGGGCGGCAGGTGCCAACGTTCCTCCAGAGGCGGAGGAAGAGGCCGAGGCGGCGGCAGCAGCAGAAGAGGCCGAGGCAGCAGCAGCAGAAGAGGTAGCAGGGGGAGCCTGAGTGACTTCTTTGTTTTTAAGGTGTTTACTCCACTGCAGTTCATGCTTTGCATGCAGGTGCCTGGTCATGCAGGTTGTGCTAAGGTTCAGAACGTTAATGCCTCGCTTCAGGCTCTGATGGCACAGCGTGCAAACCACTCGGGTCTTGTCGTCAGCACATTGTTTGAAGAAGTGCCATGCCAGGGAACTCCTTGGAGCTGCCTTTGGGCTGCTCGGTCCCAGATGGCGGCGGTCAGTAGCAGGCGGAGTCTCTTGGCGGCGGGTGTTCTGATTTTGCCCACTGCTCCCTCTTTTGCTACGCTGTTGGCTCGGTCTCACCACTGCCTCTTCCTCCGAACTGTGAAAGTCAGTGGCACGACCTTCATTCCATGTGGGGTCTAGGACCTCATCGTCCCCTGCATCGTCTTCCAACCAGTCTTGATCCCTGACCTCCTGTTCAGTCTGCACACTGCAGAAAGACGCAGCAGTTGGCACCTGTGTTTCGTCATCATCAGAGACGTGCTGAGGTGGTATTCCCATGTCCTCATCATCAGGAAAAATAAGTGGTTGTGCGTTAGTGCATTCTATCTCTTCCACCCCTGGGGAAGGGCTAGGTGGATGCCCTTGGGAAACCCTGGCAGCAGAGTCTTCAAACAGCATAAGAGACTGCTGCATAACTTGAGGCTCAGACAGTTTCCCTGATATGCATGGGGGTGATGTGACAGACCGATGGGCTTGGTTTTCATGCGCCATCTGTGCGCTTTCTGCAGAAGACTGGGTGGGAGATAATGTGAACGTGCTGGATCCACTGTCGGCCACCCAATTGACTAATGCCTGCACCTGCTCAGGCCTTACCATCCTTAGAACGGCATTGGGCCCCACCAAATATCGCTGTAAATTCTGCTGGCTACTGGGACCTGAGGTAGTTGGTTCACTAGGACGTGTGGCTGTGGCAGAACGGCCACGTCCTCTCCCAGCACCAGAGGGTCCACTAACACCACCACGACCATGTCCACGTCCGCGTCCCTTATTAGATGTTTTCCTCATTGTTCCCGTTCATCACAATTTTGAGAATGGCAAATTTGGGAATGGTTTTTCAACCCAGAAAAAAAAGTGTGCTTTTACGGTCACTACAAATAACTTGACCAGCTAAAACAGTAGAGATTTGGTTAAATAGAGATGTGAGGCCTGTTTTTTTTTGCGCTGTGTGACAGGTATAGGTTTAATCACAGAATCAGATTTCTATCAGCACGCTAGCGTGTGTCTTAGGTTTTTCTGAATGACACTATCACTAGCTTCAATGTAAGATATTCTTTTTGGGATAGATTTCAAGTAGGCCTCAAATACCAGAAACTAGTTATTTTGAGAATGGCAAATTTGGGAATGGTTTTTCAACCCAGAAAAAAAAGTGTGCTTTTACGGTCACTACAAATAACTTGACCAGCTAAAACAGTACAGATTTGGTTGAATAGAAATGTCAGGTCTATTTTTTAGGCGCTGGGTGACAGGCTCAACTTGCCCCTGATGTAATATATGGCCAAAAAATAACCACACTGTTGATGGTTAAATGCACTTGGGTGACACAGGCTCAGCCTGCACCAGATGTAGTATATGGCCAAAAAATAATCAGACTGTCGATGGTTAAATGCACTTCGGTGACACAGGCTCAGCCTGCAGCTGATGTAGTATATGGCCAAAAAATAACCAGACTGTTGATGGTTAAATGCACTTCGGTGACACAGGCTCAGCCTGAAGCTGATGTAGGATATAGCACAAAATAACCACACTATCGATGGTTAAATACACTTGGTGATAGCTTGTGCTGGCGCACCACAAGTCACAAAATGGCCGCCGATCACCCCAGAAAAAAAGTGATCTAAAAACGCTCTGGGCAGCCTCAAAAAAGTGAGCAAGTCAATAATAGCACTTCAATGATCCACAGCTGCAGATCGATCACAGAATGAAGTCTTTTGGAGGAGTTAATCTGCCTAATCTCGCCCTAACGTCGCAGCTGCAACCTCTCCCTATACTGATCATAGCAGAGTGACGTGCGGCGCTACGTGACTCCAGCTTAAATAGAGGCTGGGTCACATGCTGCACTGGCCAATCACAGCCATGCCAATAGTAGGCAAGGCTGTGATGGCCTCTTGGGGCAAGTAGTATGACGCTTGTTGATTGGCTGCTTTGCAGCCTTTCAAAAAGCGCCAAGAAAGCGCCGAACACCGAACCCGGACTTTTACGAAAATGTTCGGGTTCGGGTCCGTGTCACGGACACCCCAAAATTCGGTACGAACCCGAACTATAAAGTTCAGGTTCGCTCATCCCTAGATATGACACCTTTGGATTGTAATATTATCTGGGAGCAGGAGGCTGCACTGGAGTCTAAGGTGACGCTGATTTGTAAGATGTTTTGGTTGTGTTTGTTGCAATATGGCATATATATTATGTGGAGCCAGGATTGTAAGTGGGTGACCTAACACAATATCAGATGTAGTGTCAAGGAGTAGGCTAGCTGCATGGACAGCCTTGACACAAGAAGGAGCAGCTCGAGCCACAGGGTCTAATCTTTTGGAATAGTATCCTATACGGCGATTTCGGCCACCATGTGCTTGGGTGAGGACTCCAGTGGTGTGGCCCTTCTTCTCCATAATGTACAATTCAAAGGGCAGTCTGTAATTAGGAATACCTAGTGCAGGAGCAGCTGATATGAACTTTTTTAGTTCACAAAATGACTGGTGCGCTTCAGGTGTGAGAGTAAAGGGTTTAGAAGCATCACGTGGAATACAGTCATATAATGGCTGCATGAGGATGCTAGCATCTTGGATCCAAGGTCTGCAATATGACACGAGACCTAGGAAAGTCTGCAGTTGGTTGGGGGTCTCAGGAATTTGAATGTTTGTGATAGTTTTAAGTCTGGCCTCAGTCAGATGTTTACAACCTTTGGAAATGCAGTGTCCAAGAAATACAACCTTGGGGAGGCAAAACTGAAGCTTACTCTTGGAAACTTTGCAGCCTACTGTGGATAGGAAATGGAGAAGGGAAATTGACATTTTCAGAGCCACTTCCTGTGAAGGGGCACACAGCAGAAGGTCATCCACATATTGTAATAGCTCCACTTGTGGGTGTTCAGCTTGCCATGGTGTGAGCACCGTTGACATGGCTTTTGTGAAACAGGAAGGACTATTCTGTGCTCCCTGTGGTAACACTGTCCATGTATATTGATGATTCAGATGTGTAAAAGCGAATAAGTATTGTGAGTCAGGGTGTAGAGGGACTGAAAAGAATGCATTTGCAAGGTCTATGACAGTGAACATTTCAGCTGTTGGTGGAATGCCTGAGAGTAGCATGTGTGGATTGGGCACCACTGGGGTATCTAGGATGGTGCACTCATTGACCACCCGTAGGTAATGGACCATCCTATATACAGGGGGTTGACCTTTTATTCTCTTTTTCTTAATGGGGTATAATGGAGAATTACAGGGAGAGGACGTTAGCTTAACAGCCTGTTTTGAGTCTAATTCAGAGGCAAAACACTGGCCAGCAGATTAAACCGATTCCTCCCCTTCTGAGACCTCTTCAGTGACAGACAGATACTCTGACTGTCTGTCAGGTTCAGGCACATGAGGCAATCTTTGACAGGCTCAGTAGTGATCTCGTCTCCTTCTCACCTTGTTCAACAAGGCAACACAATAGCAACTGTCACAAAGATCTTCATCTTCCAAAGTATACACAATTTAACTGTGGGGTTCTTACTCACATGCCCTCGAAGATGCCCCAGACTGATGCCGCACCCCTCCCTCAGACTGATTCTGAGAGGCTACACCAGGGGACACAATACAAGTAGGATAACTTCTATTTTCCTACCTTATTTTACGGGCTGCAGTCCCGGTGTTCGTTAGTGCGTTTCCCCTCGTCTGGTCTCCGGGGGTATGGGAACAGGGGGTCTTCTCTCCGAGACCCACGTTGGGCGCCAAAGATGTCCTGGTTCTGTTTTGGTTCTGACCCAAATGTCAGTAACTTTGTGACAGCTGTTTCCAATTATTCTATTTTTAGGCAATATTGCAAATCTGTGCGCATAGAGAGAGGAACTGACTCACCACAGACGTTATGAGACAATACTCTGTTTTATTTGTGGAAGTTACATTTTTTATATTGCCTTATCAGGGCGTTATCTAATAATCTAATAAGCTAATAAGCGTATTTATGATAGGCTTAATGTTAATGTCCAGTATCTCAAGTACACATACTTAGTTCTGCAGTTCTGCAATTCGCTATATATGTATATAAAAGTGTGCAGATTATATGTTATCCTATCGCATACAAGCTTTATACTTATGTACGTCATGTGCGTAATGTACTTGTATAAAAAAAGCAAGAATATGATTATTTGGTAATTGCAATACTGAAAAGGGGAAGTAGGGGAGAAGAAGGAGGGGGAGACAGACAGACAGGGGGGAGAGACATGGAGAGACAAGAGGCTGATGAGAGAGAGAGATATGAATCAAGAATACATTCTGTCATCCCATTCCATAATTCCATAACACTTATCAGGATTTCCGCCACCACCTAGTGGCTGCAACCCCCCCCTTCTCCTCCACCACCTCCTCCTCCACTTCCAACTCTGAATTCTCATCTTGCAACACCAGTCAGCCATCAGTCAGTAGCTGGAAGCAGTGTAGTACTGCAGTGGGCAAGCGGCAACAGGCCGTGATGAAACTAATTTGCTTAGGTGACAAAAAGCACACCGCCGAAGAGCTGTGGCAGGGTATAAGGGACCAGACTGAGCTGTGGCTCTCGCCACTCAACCTACAACCAGGCATGGTTGTGTCTGATAATGGCCGTAATTTGGTGGCGGCTTTGGGGCTCGGCAAGCTCATACACATACCATGCCTAGCCCACGTGTTCAACTCAGTGGTTCAGCTGTTTCTCAAAACTTACCCCAATTTGCCTGAGCTACTGGTGAAGGTGTGCCGCATGTGTGCCCATTTCCAAAAGTCATCTACAGCTGCCGCCGGTCTGGCAACACTGCAGCAGCACTTGCAATTTCCAGCTCACCAAATGTTGTGCGACATGAGCACGCGCTGGAACTCCACATGTTGGCCAGGCTTTGTGAGCAGCAGAGTGTAGTAGTGGAATACCAGCTGCAACATGGTCGTCGCCTTTCCAGTCAACTTCCGCTCTTCACAAGCGATGAGTGGGCATGGATGTTTTACCTCTGTGAGGTTTTACGCAACTTTGAGGAATCAACACAGATGGTGAGCGGAGATGCCGCTATTATCAGCGTAGCCATCCCACTTCTGTGTCTATTGAAATGCTCGCTGATCACAATGAAGGCGGACGCTTTGCATGAGGAAGAGGTGGTAATGGGGGGAAGACAGTACACAGGGTGAATGCCAGACCAGCCTCAGTTTGTCTTCTCAGCGCAAATTGGATGATGATGATGAGTCGGAGCTGGAGATGGTTGCATTCGCTACAGAGGGTAGTATCCATAGCAGGTTTATTCCACCTGTTCAGCGTGGATGGCCTGAAGAGGAGGAAGAGGATGAGGAGATTGAGAGTCATTCTCCTGATGAGGACAGCGAAGTCTTGTCTGTTCGAACTCTGGCACACATGGCTGACTTTATGTTATGCTGTCTTTTCCGTGACACTCACGTTATACGCATTTTGGCCAACACCGATTACTAGTTGTTCACCCTTCTCAACCTTTGCTACAAAAAGAACTTCTCATCTCTCATTCCTGTGATGGAGAGGACTAGCAGAATGGTACAATACCAGAAGGTCCTTGTGGAAAAATTGCTTCGAAAATAAAGCTAACAATGCTGGCAGCAGAGTACGTAGTTCCTTGGGCAACCAAAGAGGGGAGACGAGGGGAACACACAGCAGTTCCAACAGAGGCAGGGCAACACTATCCAAGGCCTGGGACAGTTTCATGACACCCCGCCAGCACCCTCACCCTGATGCGTGGCCTAGTGTCACAAGGAGGGAAAAGTTTTGGAAGATGGTGAAGCAGGTATTTAGTGCCCCTGGGGGCATAATAACTGATAAACGCATCCGCCTGTTAATTGAAAATGCTGAAAGGTTGACTCTTATTAAAATTAACAAGGCCTGGATTGCCTCTGACTTCTCTACTCCACCAGAGGAAAGCGGCTGAACATAAAGGCACTTTGAATGTGTTTTTTGTAATGTACTGAATACACTGTATTCCCATGCACTCCTTCTACCACAAAAAAGGTTATATGGTTCAATCTTCCTTTTCTCGCCCTCCTCCTCCTCCATCATATCAACATGCTTATTAGGCTGCCCTCGCTCCTAGTGTTTTAGATGGTCAGATCAGCAGCAGGCCCTCGACCCTAATGTTTTATATGGTCAGCTCAGCAGCAGACCCTCACCCCTAATTTTTTAGATGGTCAGATCACCAGCAGGCCCTTGCCCAAATGTTTTAGAGGCTCAGCTCAGCAGCAGACCCTTACCCCTAATTTTTTAAATGGTCAGCTCAGCAGCAGATCCTCACCCCTAATTTTTTAGATGGTCAGCTCAGCAGCAGGCCCTCGCCCCTAATGTTTTAGAGGGTCAGCTCAGCAGCAGACCCTCACCCCTAATTTTTTAGATGGTCAGATCAGCAGCAGGCCCTTGCTCCTAAATGTTTTTGAGGGTCACCAGCAGGCCATCAATCATAATTTTTCAAGGGTGTGTATGATGCCCTCCTTTATGTGTAATAAAGGGTGTATTGGAGTGCCCGTTATGTGTAATTTTTGGCAGCCCTTTCACTTAGTGCATAGACTTTATGAGTGTAGGAGTCCCACTACCTGAACTATTGTACCACAATGTGAAAGAGGCCCTCCTTTATGTGATATACAGGTTGTATCAGAGTTCCTCTTCCTTGTAATTTTTGGCAGCACTTGCACTTTATTTACAAGTAAATATACAGGAAATAATGGTTCATAACAATGTTTCCTCCAAAATAATTTTTTTCTTCGGTTTTGTGCGTATTATTGTCAGTCTGTAAAAGTGGCGTACTACTCGGACAACATTGTTCCCAGCAGCGACCTGGGAGTCCAAGATGCATCCAGACATCCTCCCCATGGTGTTCACAAACCATTTCAGTGGTGTTTCTATCCATTTCTGACCTCTTCCTATGAACCAGAATCCCTCCCCTCTTCCTGGTTTAATGCTCGGGTTCTCCTATTGACTTCCATTGTGCTCGGGTGCTCTGTAGAGCACCCGAGCATCCCAAAGTGTTCTACTCGAGCATGCGAGCAGCGGAGCACTTTGGTGCTCGTTCAACACTAGTAGTGAACATTAAGGTGTACAGGCACCCGAACCCGGACATGGACATTGGTGCCAAAGTTACAGGCCTAGTGCCTATGGCCTATCATAGGCCAATGCAGGCGGTGCAATAACGTCATTGCGCTGCCTGACCCGTACAGTGCAGGACACAGGCCAGTAGAGGCCTGCATCGCACCGCTGAAAGTGGCATGGAGGTAAGTATATGTGTGTATTTTTTATTTATTTACGCTATGCTGGCTGCCCTGTCTTATGTACTGGCACTCATGGGGGCACTATGGAGGGGTAGGGGTACTATAGGGGCCCTATTTTATATACTGGCACACATGAGGGACACTATGGAGGGGGAGGAGCACTATGGGGCCCTATCTTATATACTGGCACACATGGGGGCCCTATCTTATATAATTACATCATTTCTTTCAGTGACCTATAGCAATTTTTTGGGGTGCAAAACACTTCTTTTGCACCCGTGACACAGAAATACAATTGTTTGTCTGCCAGCCAACATTTTGGTTGAGAGTAAAAAAAATGAAGAGAGCATCAAATAGGGGACATGGCCATGGTCATGCTGCTCCTGGATTTGGTGGTGGTGGAGCTCCTGCTGCAGGGAGAGGACATTGTTGATCTGTGGCAGTTACTCGCCCAAATGAAACACCTTCCTCTGGTGCACGCAGCCAACAGGAACAAGTAGAGGCATAGTAGATTGGATGGCTGACAGTGCCTCCAGTTCCTTCACATTGTCTCCCACCCGGTCCCCTGCTGAAAGTGCAGAGTTGGCATCAGCAGCCCATGGGCATCTGTCTTCCACCTCAACCCCTTGCACATCAGCCAAGCAGTCTGAGTCCCAAGTCATGCAGCAGTAACTTATGCTTTTTGATGACTCTGCTGGCGGGGTTTCCGTTGGCCATCCACCTAGTGTAGTGTCCCACAACGTAAAGGTGGGCACTACTCAAGGGTCAATTGGGTCATGTTGTTCTTCACCTCCTGTGGAACATGGTCATAGTATTTTGTGTTACATTATAATGTGTATTTTAATGTTATTTCCTGTGTACCAGGCCTGTTAGGGGTGTAGTTTCTCCTCCCAAGCTGTAGAGGGAGCTAGGGAACCCCCTAGTATATATAGACAGGTCCAGTCCAGGGAAAGGGTGTGGTCAGAAGCCAGGATTCACTTCAGCCAGGGAGTAGCTGAGGACCAGCTTCTAACATGCAGCTAGATAGCCCAGATTTCTCCTGAAGTTATCCTGCATCTAGCAAAGTACAGAGCAGCGCTAATTGTATCCAGCCAAGTAGAAAGCTTAAAGGCAGACGTTTATTTACAGCAAAAGGATTTATACCAGAGGAACGTTTCCCTACCCAAGGATAAAGCCAGCTATTAGGCATTCGGGCCTTGGAGAAAGTCAGACAGGATTCTGCAGAAAGTACAGCCTGATCTGTGAGTTTATTCCCTCTGAGTTATCTTGCTAGGATTCTACCTGCCATTTATGTAAAGCCTGCCTGTTACCAAATCTACTTCCTATGGAACTGTTTGAAGCTTGTATATACACTGTGCGCAGAATTATTAGGCAAATGAGTATTTTGACCACATCATCCTCTTTATGCATGTTGTCTTACTCCAAGCTGTATAGGCTCTAAAGCCTACTACCAATTAAGCATATTAGGTGATGTGCATCTCTGTAATGAGAAGGGGTGTGGTCTAATGACATCAACACCCTATATCAGGTGTGCATAATTATTAGGCAACTTCCTTTCCTTTGGCAAAATGGGTCAAAAGAAGGACTTGACAGGCTCAGAAAAGTCAAAAATAGTGAGATATCTTGCAGAGGGATGCAGCACTCTTAAAATTGCAAAGCTTCTGAAGCGTGATCATCGAACAATCAAGCGTTTCATTCAAAATAGTCAACAGGGTCGCAAGAAGCGTGTGGAAAAACCAAGGAGCAAAATAACTGCCCATGAACTGAGAAAAGTCAAGCGTGCAGCTGCCAAGATGCCACTTGCCACCAGTTTGGCCATATTTCAGAGCTGCAACATCACTGGAGTGCCCAAAAGCACAAGGTGTGCAATACTCAAAGACATGGCCAAGGTAAGAAAGGCTGAAAGACGACCACCACTGAACAAGACACACAAGCTGAAACGTCAAGACTGGGCCAAGAAATATCTCAAGACTGATTTTTCTAAGGTTTTATGGACTGATGAAATGAGAGTGAGTCTTGATGGGCCAGATGGATGGGCCCGTGGCTGGATTGGTAAATGGCAGAGAGCTCCAGTCCGACTCAGACGCCAGCAAGGTGGAGGTGGAGTACTGGTTTGGGCTGGTATCATCAAAGATGAGCTTGTGGGGCCTTTTCGGGTTGAGGATGGAGTCAAGCTCAACTCCCAGTCCTACTGCCAGTTTCTGGAAGACACCTTCTTCAAGCAGTGGTACAGGAAGAAGTCTGCATTCTTCAAGAAAAACATGATTTTCATGCAGGACAATGCTCCATCACACGCATCCAAGTACTCCACAGCGTGGCTGGCAAGAAAGGGTATAAAAGAAGAAAATCTAATGACATGGCCTCCTTGTTCACCTGATCTGAACCCCATTGAGAACCTGTGGTCCATCATCAAATGTGAGATTTACAAGGAGGGAAAACAGTACACCTCTCTGAACAGTGTCTGGGAGGCTGTGGTTGCTGCTGCACGCAATGTTGATGGTGAACAGATCAAAACACTGACAGAATCCATGGATGGCAGGCTTTTGAGTGTCCTTGCAAAGAAAGGTGGCTATATTGGTCACTGATTTGTTTTTGTTTTGTTTTTGAATGTCAGAAATGTATATTTGTGAATGTTGAGATGTTATATTGGTTTCACTGGTAAAAATAAATAATTGAAATGGGTATATATTTGTTTTTTGTTAAGTTGCCTAATAATTATGTACAGTAATAGTCACCTGCACACACAGATATCCCCCTAAAATAGCTAAAACTAAAAACAAACTAAAAACTACTTCCAAAAATATTCAGCTTTGATATTAATGAGTTTTTTGGGTTCATTGAGAACATGGTTGTTGTTCAATAATAAAATTAATCCTCAAAAATACAACTTGCCTAATAATTCTGCACTCCCTGTAGTTGAACTGTTCAGTAAAGAGGAATTCTACAAACCGGATTCCAAAAAAGTTGGGACACTATACAAATCGTAAATGAAAACTGAATGCAATGATGTGGAGGTGCCAACTTCTAATATTTTATTCAGAATAGAACATAAATCACGGAACAAAAGTTTAAACTGAGAAAATGTACCATTTTAAAGGAAAAATATGTTGAATCAGAATTTCATGGTGTCAACAAATCCCCAAAAAGTTGGGACAAGGCCATTTTCACCACTGTGTGGCATTTCCCCTTCTTCTTACAACTAGTGTTGGGCGCGAATATTCGCGATGCGAATATTTCGCGCGAATACCGCATATTCGCGATTTCGCGAATATTTAGAATATCGTTCTATATATTCGCGAAATCGAATATTCGTTTTTTTTCTTTTTTTTTTTATTATATTTTTTTCTTTCCCACTTCCCTAAAGTTGTTCTTACCTGTCCTTTGGATTCCTGGCTTCCTGGCTGCTCCAGTCAGTGGCGTTTTCAACTTACTGCTATATTCCATATTAGCTAAATTACAATCTAATCTATATGTGTATTTTACGAAATTTCGCAATAGTCGCAATTGCGATGCGAGTAATATAACACAAAATATTTGCATGAAGATTTCAACTTAGCACTGCTATACTCCATATTCTAGCCTAATATGGAATATAGCTGTGCTAAGTTAGCACTGCTATATTCCATATTAGGCTAGAATATGGAGTATAGCAGTGCTAAGTTGAAATCTTCATGCGATTATTTCGTGTTATATAAGTCGCATCGCAATTTCGACTTTTTCAAATGTTCTTAATATTGCTCTAACTTTGTCTTTTAGAAATTTCGTAATATTGCTCTAACTTCGTCTCTTAGAATATTACGAATATAGTGCTATAATCCCTTTTTTTTCCTGTAATTTTTTTTTGCCTCTTCTGAACTTAAGTTTTGTAAAATATGTACACTAAAAATTATTACTATAGCAGTATATTAGCTTAAATACAATCTATGTGTATTTTACGAAATTTCGTAATATTGCTCTAACTTCGTCTTTTAGAATATTACGAATATTCTAAAAGACGAAGTTAAAGCAATATTAAGAACATTTGCAAAAGTCGAAATTGAGATGCGAGTAATATAACACGAAATAGTCGCATGAAGATTTCAACTTAGCACAGCTATATTCCATATTCTAGCCTAATATGGAATATAGCAGTGCTAACTTAGCACAGCTATATTCCATATTAGGCTAGAATATGGAATATAGCAGTGCTAAGTTTAAATCTTCATGCGACTATTTCGTGTTATATTACTTGCATCGCAATTTCGACTTCTGCAAATGTTCTTAATATTGCTCTAACTTCATCTTTTAGAATATTCGTAATATTCTAAGAGACGAAGTTAGAGCAATATTACGAAATTTTGTAAAATACACATATTAGCCTAGCCATAGTCATTAGCATAGGAACGTTGCCTTATACTAACAAGATAAATTTTCGCAATATGCGAAAAAATAATTTCGCGATAATTGGAATAATTGCGAATATTCGATTTCGACGAATATAACACGAATATTCATGCGAATATTCGCGAAATATCGCGAAATCGAATATGGCACCTCCCGCTCATCACTACTTACAACACTCAACAGACATCTGGGGACCGAGGAGACCAGTTTCTCAAGTTTAGAAATAGGAATGCTCTCCCATTCTTGTCTAATACAGGCCTCTAACTGTTCAATCGTCTTGGGCCTTCTTTGTTGCACCTTCCTCTTTATGAAGCGCCAAATGTTCTCTATAGGTGAAAGATCTGGACTGCAGACTGGCCATTTCAGTACCCGGATCCTTCTCCTACGCAGCCATGATGTTGTGATTGATGCAGAATGTGGTCTGGCATTATCTTGTTGAAAAATGCAGGGTCTTCCCTGAAAGAGATGAAGTCTGGATGGGAGCATATGTTGTTCCAGAACCTGAATATATTTTTCTGCATTGATGGTGCCTTTCCAGACATGCAAGCTGCCCATGCCACACGCACTCATGCAACCCCATACCATCAGAGATGAAGGCTTCTGAACTGAGCGTTGATAACAACTTGGGTTGTCCTTGTCCTCTTTTGTCCGGATGACATGGCGTCCTAGATTTCCAAAAAGAACTTCGAATCGTGACTCGTCTGACCACAGAACAGTCTTCCATTTTGCCACACTCCATTTTAAATGATCCCTGGCCCAGTGAAAACGCCTGAGCTTGTGGATCTTGCTTAGAAATGGCTTCTTCTTTGCACTGTAGAGTTTCAGCTGGCAACGGCGGATGGCACGGTGGATTGTGTTCACTGACAATGGTTTCTGGAAGTATTCCCGAGCCCATTCTGTGATTTCCTTTACAGTAGCATTCCTGTTTGTGGTGCAGTGTCGTTTAAGGGCCCGGAGATCACGGGCATCCAGTATGGTTTTACGGCCTTGACCCTTACGCACAGAGATTGTTCCAGATTCTCTGAATCTTCGGATGATGTTATGCACAGTTGATGATGATAGATGCAAAGTCTTTGCAATTTTTCACTGGGTAACACCTTTCTGATATTGCTCCACTATCTTTCTGCGCAACATTGTTGGAATTGGTGATCCTCTACCCATCTTGGCTTCTGAGAGACACTGCCACTCTGAGAAGCTCTTTTTATACCCAATCATGTTGCCAATTGACCTAATTAGTGTTAATTGGTCTTCCAGCTCTTAGTTATGCTTAAATTTAGTTTTTCCAGCCTCTTATTGCTACTTGTCCCAACTTTTTGGGGATTTGTTGACACCGTGAAAATTGGAATCAACGTATTTTTCCTTTAAAATGATACATTTACTCAGATTAAACGTTTGATCTGTCATCTACGTTCTATTACAAATAAAATATTGACATTTGCCATCTCCACATGATTGCATTCAGTTTTTATTCACAATTTGTTTAGTGTCCCAACTTTTTGGGAATCCGGTTTGTAGTTCACTACAATCGTGTGTACCTCCATTATTCCTCCTAACAAATCGGTGTGCCACCGTTACCGGCACTGGCGTCACGAACTGTAAGGGATCTTGCCACAGGCACGCTAAACTTTCAACACCCAGGGCACCTCACCAATCACCCGGCCTGGTCCCTATATCTAGAGAGTGCCCCAGAGGATCTACGTGCCAGTCTCTTCATCACTGCTGTACGCCTGCCCAGGGTATACTACAAACTGTGAGTACTAAGAGCAACCCTCGGTCTGTTAACTGACCCCCGTGACCTCACATTCGCTCACCCTGAAGGACTGCCGTATTGCACTAGCCCTGGAAGATGATGTAGAGGATGATGAGTTCCTAGACCTCACATGGCATCCAGGTCATCCGAGTGATGTGTGCAGCTTGGAGGAAGAGGTGGGGGTCACGCAGCGCCAGCCGCACAGCACTTGAGGGAGCAGGGTGCAAAAGCAGAGCGGTCGGCCCCCAACCAGTATGTCGGCTACTGCCCAATGTGCCGAGGGACAGAGCACACCAAAGCCAGCTCAAAGGAGTTACCTGGCATGGCACTTCTTCTGCTGTGGTCTCGGCCTCTTCCTCCCGCTCTGTAATGACAGGGCCACCTGGCACCCCTCAAAGTCAGGATGTGACACTCCCACCACCGAGCATCTCCACACTGTCCCATGGAAGCGTTCAGCTGTCCATCCCCCAAACACTGGAGAGGGTATATTTCCACTGGACCGGGGGTCGAATGGAGGGGTGGACCGTAGGCGCAAAGACGCAACCAGAGTATTTTTATAAACCAATAGGTTTTTTTGTTATAGTGACAACGCGTTTCGGGGTTCTGTGGACCCCTTTTTCAAGTCGGTGGATGGAACCGCTGGTGGAGAGAGCGCTGCTTCCAGCTCCTGGCACGTGTGGCGTACAGCCTCCACAAACCAAAAAACAAAAAAAGTAACAAAAATAAAAACAAAATAAAAAGAAAATTTTGGCTACCTCCTCCGTCAGTTACTCAATGACCAATCATTATAAGACCCTAGCGCGTCCTGCGAACATTCAGCATTGATTAAATCTTTATGATCAAATATTGCAGCAACAATTTTTTGTGGACTTAACGTGCACTCAAATTTTTTGTGCAATTAGCTATTATCCAGTTTGCACTCAGCACTTTTTTGTATTCAGCCAGCACTTGGCACCTTATGCACTCAGCACATATCAAGCATTTGATGTATTGATATATGCAAACATTACCTCCTGTGGACCTAGTGTGCAATATATATAGTTTTATACTGTATCTTTATGTACTCAGCACTTTTATGTACTCAGCACTCTTATTTAGCAAGCACCTGGCACTTTATACATTCTGATCATATTCAGTATTTGATGTATTTTATATGCAATATTGAACCATCACCTCCTGTGTATCCAGCGTGCAATATATATTCTTGTGTACTCAGTTTGCATATAGCCCTTTTTTGTATTTAGCTGGCACTAGACACTTTGAACCATCACCTCCTGTCTATCCAGCGTGCAATATATATTCTTGTGTACTCAGCTTGCATATAGCACTTTTGTGTATTCAGCCGGCACTAGACACTTTGTAGCATCCAAGATTCAGTATTAGTGCAGAATCGCTGCACACAAGGAGGGTCCTACATATTTTAGGGCTACTTGAGAAACCTTGGCGTGGTGCCCGGGCTTAGACATGTTCTACACCGTAGGACATGTTGACTAATCTCTCAATTTTAAAATCAGTTTGAGGGTTTAGTGAGACTGCAGAGTGCACCTGTCTTTGTTATTGTTTTGTTATATTGTTATATTAATTATGACATCCGCACTTGTTACCTTGTGTAGGATGTCTATTGTGGTACTTGTGGTTTGCCGCGGGCATCCTCCACCGTATGCATTTTGCTGGCGATTGCCATTAGCAACGGGCCACAAGTGCAGGATTTGCTCCCCTATGTATATGCACAACTGCATGTGGGTTTGAGCACCTCCTGCTAATGCCAACCTGTCTTCTTAGTTTGTATATATAGATTCCTGGAGGTGTATAAACTCCAATTTAAATGTGCCTGTTTTCCATTTACAGGCCACATTTAGGTGCACCTGTGAGGCCTGGGACATATCAGCCAGTCTTGAGTGGGACTCGCAGACTCCTCCCTCCTCCCATTGAAAGCATGGCTACATGCTGGAGGTAACTGGTGAGCTGTTTGTGAGTCGGCCTTACGCTCTTGTAATTTGCCCACTGGCTCCTGGTATTGCCCATACGGCTCAGGTAGGAGAGTGTTAGGTCCCGGGCTACTTGAGAAACCTTGGCGTGGTGCCCGGGCTTAGACATGTTCTACACCGTAGGACATGTTGACTAATCTCTCAATTTTAAAATCAGTTTGAGGGTTTAGTGAGACTGCAGAGTGCACCTGTCTTTGTTATTGTTTTGTTATATAGTTCCTGGGCCATGCCAACTAAGCCTGGTGTCAGAGTAGCCCACCAATTCCTGACTGTGTGTATGTGTTGTCACTTGAGTTGATGTTGAAAGCGAGTCAACCATTTCAGTAAAGCTAGATTGTTGATCAAAACACAACCACTGGATGACATTGGCAGCTCTAGCCAGTTGTTCTAGCTAGTGCTACCACCACTGCTTCTTCTGCTGCTACTTGTGCTGGCTACAGCAATATTTTTGCCACTGCCCCTTCCTTTGGAGGGCCCAGGCAACTGTCTGTTGGCCATAGTGTACAGCAGCAGTTGAACAAGATCCATATGGTGATCACCCTCAACCTGCAGTCTCCCTATTCTCTCCCTACAGTCTCAAACAACTCTCCATATGATCTCCCTGCATTATCCATGCACTGTCCCAATCCAAAATACTGTAGGTAAATAGTTTTCAGCAACACTGTCCCTAGCACATGAGCGCTTTTCACATCTCTCCAAATGCTTAGCTCACAGTGAAATGGCGGAGACCGCACAGGATGAGGCTTTTATACGGCTGTGACATCACAAGGGATGGCTATCTGCGAATTGGCTGGCTGTACTGTATTATGGCTGATCTTGTGTTCCCGGACTTCTTACTTTAATTTTGTAACACATGCTGCTGCCATGTTAGAAAAAAAATGATTCATTACCAAGAAAGGTGAGGAAATTCAGATTTGTGGTGAATCATATTTCTCCTATACATTGGATCGAATTCCACTTCGGATGCTTCAATTCGCTCAACACCAGTCAGCAGTCATCTCATTATCAGCATAGTCAGAAATGCAATGACAGAAATCATCAATAAACATATCGCACAGGTTCCACTATTCACGATAGGAGCTTTTCTACTCCCTTCCTGCACACCGACTTCCACACAGGTCGCAAAGTATACTTCAAAAATTCTCCAATAGAAATTAATGAGTCCCCTCCAGTCTATTGTATCTATTGCCCATGTGACTGTTGTAAAATATATCTCTAATTGCTGCTAACATCAGCTCAAGCAAGATGACTGACATAGAAAATAAAATAAAATACAATCAGAAAATAAAAACAGCTGAAAAAAAAAAAAAGAATATGTATCACTACCTGGACCATTTAATGGGTCTGAGTTGTACTAAATTGTATAATGGTATAGAAAACTAATAGAAATCTATGGGGCCAAATTGTGCCTGAGATTCCAAAATCAAGCATATACTGTAGGTTTTTTTCTGTTGGATTCCATCCTAATATTGCAGAAAAACATGTACTCCATCAGATAATGTATTACAATAGTATTATCCCCTAGAAGCATTCAGAGATTATTTTCCATCCGTAATGGTTTTGTACACATGGATCTGCCATCTCTATGATGTCTTAGTCTCATAGCACCTCAGTGATGTTAGTGGTTTTCTGCAAACTGATAAAATGCATTATGACTCGAAGAATGGATTTCTCCAGTGTCAGTGACATGTTATGTTCTAGGGGCCATACCTCAGAATTGTTGACTCTTCAGTAATAAACTTCTCAAATAAGATGTTATAGTGACAGCGAATGTTCTCTAGGGTATAATGTTATATGTGCTGACTTAAGTTTTTTTGTCCATACCTACAGGTGTTGGACACAGGAAACAAAAGAAAATCGCTCTACTGTCAAATTTGCTCTGCATCTGGAAGATAAAAGAAACTCACTTGTGACATACTTATGTTTAGCATTGTTTCTGTCAATGTTTCCGAAGATATTAAGGGCCTAAGGTCATGATGCTCCAAAGTGTTGGCAGCTAAGGAAAATTAACGTATGTGCATTCAAGGAGATAGAAAAAAACTACTTGAAGAAAGTCAGAAAATATGTAAAAGAATGGGCCCTGACAGATATGTGATTGCCAGAGCAACTATGAAACGCCTGAAGGAAGAAAGTCATACTGCACTAAATGGAAAACAAATGTTTGTACCATATACAATATGTTGGAAAATAAGCTTTACAATACACGCAAGACACCACAGTCTAATCTAATTATTCAAGTATTTGCTTACTGGAAAAGGGAGTTTGGCCAAGAGAATATGTCAATTCAGAGAGCAAATCTTCATAATATTTTAGAAAACATTGCCATGTGTGAGTACAAGCATTAAGTAAGCTTTTGTAAAATATGAATTGTTAAATGCTAGTAATTGTCCACAAGACATTAATAGCTTGATAGATATAGAATTGTAAATTTTCTATCATTGCAAAAAGTTTTGTAAATTATATCTGTGTCTAAATGTTCTTACTATTTATACTTGACAGTTAATATTAATATTTTTAAAGAACATACATTAAAATTATTGCAACCGTTAAAGAATATCTATATATAGGAAAGTAAAAATGTGTTTGTATATTTGTTCTTTATAAGCTCCTTGTGCCTTGATGGACCAAACTTTTCATGATCCAACTTAAAATACTTGGGGGTTATCAAGTCCATCCAACAGTGGAACATTGTAAAGTAATGTGAATTCAAAATTATTTGAGAATGAATAGACGTATGCAGGCTGAGTTAATAAATATATTTACTAAGTGTGATTAAATATATGATAACACAAACAAATCACAAACAGAATAATAAAAAGTAAATAAATATCACTAATATTTAATTAATTAATTGTTAGTGCAGACCACAGTTATTCCCATCAGCCCCTCCTCCAGTTAGCATCACACACATCTCTGAGATCACTCAGGAAGGTGTTCTTATCAGTACAATGGGGCATGTGTACTATCTCTAACCCACTACTTTACAAGGCACATCATTACACAGAATGGTAAAAATAAAAGGGCACAGAATTAAAGGGACAGAACAAATCATTACTTAAAAGTTCCCTTACAATACAAACATTCTAAAAGTAATGTGTTTTTGATGCAGCATGCATTTTATACACCAATGTAAATGTCACTGTTTCTCACTCTGCTTCTAATCTCCCCTGCATTTCAGTCTGCCTCTCATTTCTCTGCATGTGCTGTCTAAAAGAGAAGATGTTTGCTGCCCATAGCAACCAATCCCAGCACAGCTTTAATTTTACTATATATATTCTCAGTATGTCTCTTATCTCCCTGGCTGGCATTAAGTATCACAATCAACAAGGCACAGGGCCAATCAAAATCAAGTGCTGTAGTATTAACTTGTTTGTCCCAAAGACGGATATATGTAACAAGTTCAAGAGTAGGCTCACCAAATCATTTCTTTATCTATACTCTAGATGGAAATATCCAAAATGTTGCTTATAACCAAGTTTTTCAATGAAGCTCAATAGCCAAGAAAGACATGTACATTGCACGTTCCAGAGGTTTGTAAGATGAATGAAAGATTATTACATACGTTTAAGAAAAATGATAAAAAAAATTTGTCTTAAGTGTTATAGAAAAAAATATGAATAAAGGATTTTTTTAAATGGTGGATGTTTTCTTTACCTTCATAAATGGGACAAAAACAATAATCAATATTTCTAGGTAGAAAATATCATTTGTAAAATATTCAGAAACTAGTTTAAACAAAATAAAAAAACATATCTGCATATTATGGAAAATAAAACTATTTAGATTGTTCCTAGTCAACTACTTTACTGGCTATAGTAATTTTCTTTTTCTTTAGTGTATAAATAAGAAGTTGTAGACATGTAAAATCCATTAATCTGGACGCAAACAAAGGCCTGACAGCTAAAATAAGACAGAGGGTTGTGGAACAGTAGTCAAGTTCAAAACCATGGCCCATTTAAAAATCTACAATAATGTGAGCACACAAGTAATTGAGTATACTGCTTCAATGCACACTAAGGCCTCATGCACACGGATGTTTTTTTCACGGTCCGCAAAAGACCGTGGGTCTTCCTTGATTTTTGGAGGATCCACGGACATGAAAAAAAAGTCATTTTGGTGTCCGCCTGGCCGTGCGGAGCCAAACGGATCCGTCCTGACTTACAATGCAAGTCAATGGGGACGGATCCGTTTGACGTTGACACAATATGGTGCAATTGCAAACGGATCCGTCCCCCATTGACTTTCAATGTAAAGTCAGGAGTTAATATACCATAGGATCAGAGTTTTCTCCAATCCAATGGTATATTTTAACTTGAAGCGTCCCCATCACCATGGGAACGCCTATATGTTAGAATATACCATCGGATTTGAGTTAGATCGTGAAAACTCATATCCGACAGTATATTCTAACACAGAGGCGTTCCCATAGTGATGGGAATGCTTCAAGTTAGAATATACTAAGAACTTTGTACATGACTGCCCCCTGCTGCCTGGCAGCACCCGATCTCTTACAGGGGGCTGTGATCCGCACAATTAACCCCTCAGGTGCCGCATTGCCTATAGCACAGACCTGTCACTTACCAGTAGGAGGAGCGCCCAGCCGGACACAGACATCGCAAGTAAGTATAATGCTTCAAAAAAATTGCTAAGTAACCATGGCAACCAGGACTGCAGTAGCGTCCTGGTTGCCATGGTTACCAATCGGAGCCCCAGCGATTAAACTGGGAATCCGATCGGAACTCTCCGCTGCCACCAATGATGGGGGAAGGTGATTTTAATTGGGGGGGGGGGAGAGGGGAGGCCGCCCTGGCCACCAATGATGGGGGGGTGATTTTAATTAGGGAGGGGGGGAGAGGGGAGGCGTCACTGACCACCAATGATGGGGGGGTGATTTTAATTAGGGAGGGGGGGGAGAGGGGAGGCTGCACTGGCCACCAATGATTGGGGGGTGATTTTAATTAGGGAGGGGGGGAGAGGGGAGGCCGCACTGGCCACCAATGATGGGGGGGATTTTAATTAGAGGGGGGGAGAGGGGAGGCCGCACTGGCCACCAATGATGGGGAGATGATTTTAATTAGGGAGGGGGGGAGAGGGGAGGCCGCACTGGCCACAAATGAATATAATACTGGGGAGGGAGGGAGGGGGGCCGCACTGGCCACCAATGAGTTAAATACAGGGGAGGGGGGTATGCCCCCTCCTGCCTGGCAGCACCTGATCTCTTACAGGGGGCTATGATACGCACAATTAACCCCTCAGGTGTGGCATCTGAGGGGTTAATTGTGCGGATCACAGACCCCTGTGAGAGATTGGGTGCTGCCAGGCAGCAGGGGGCAGTCATGTACACAGTTCGTAGTATATTCTAACTTGAAGCGTCCCCGTCACTATGGGAACGCCTCTGTGTTAGAATATACTGTCGGATCTGACGAAGTGAAACTCAGCTCTGAAAAAGCTTTTATGCAGACGGATCTGCGGATCCGTCTGTGTGAAAGTAGCCTACGGTCAAGGACCACGGACGCGGATGCCAATCTTGTGTGCATCCGTGTTTTTTCACTGACCCATTGACTTGAATGGGTCCATGAACCGTTGTCCATCAAAAAAATAGGACAGGTCATATTTTTTTGACGGACAGGAAACACAGATCACGGCCGCGGATGAACAATGGTGCATTGAAAGTCAATGGGTCCGCAGAAAATCATGGAAAATGGAACAACGGCCACGGATGCACACAACGGTCGTGTGCATGAGGCCTAAGTTGGATGTCAAAAGAAGCAAACATGAAACCAATCAGTGCAGGTTCAGCTGTGGTCAGTTTAGTAGAAACTTGCTATTTTTATAATTCAGAATTCATTGTCACATGCCATCTCCATGATTAAAGTTGAGCAGACACCTGGATGTTCGGGATCGACGGGTTCGGCCGAACTTTACAAAAAAGTTTGAGTTCGGGACACGAACTTGACCCCGAACCCGAACCCGAACCTTATTGTAGTCAATGGGGACCCGAACTTCTGAACACTAAAAGGGCTCTAAAATTGTCATGGAAAGGGCTAGAGGGCTGCATATGGCAGCAAAATGTGGTTAAGAGCATGGCAAGTGCTCTGCAAACAAATGTGGATAGGGAAATGACTTTAAATAACATAAAATACGTAAAAATAAGAAATAATAATCTTGATCTAGGAGTACAAGGTCCATGTGGAGTAGGAGGTTGAGGAGGCAGCGGATGTGGCGGTGTAGGCGGAAGGGGCGGTGGAGGAGGAGGTAGCCAACAGTTTTTTGTTTTAAATTTTTTTGTTTTTTTTGTTTAAATTAGGGTACACCCCAAAACATTCGGAAATATAACCTGTGATAACCCCCTCCAAATACACGTTCAGACAATACACTAGCTGCAGGGCAGGCCAGCACATCCAAGGCATAAAGGGCAAGCTTAGGCCATGTGCCCAATTTGGAGACCCTGAAGTAGAAGGGGGCAGACCAATCAGTCAGTACGTGTAGGCGTGTACACAGATACTGCCCCAACATGTCGCACGTCCCCGTGATGGTCACGATCCAATTGGATATCTTCTCTATCAACTTTGTTGAAATGCCGCCTCCTGCTAAGACGTTCCATATCAGCTGGTGGTGCTGGTTGTTGTGGCGAGCTAACAAAGCTTTTCCACATTTCGGCCATGCTAACCCTGCCTTCTGAGGTGCTGGTAGTGCCCCAGCTGCGTTGGTGACCTCTTCCTCTTCCTCTGCCTTTGCTTTGTGCTTCCACTGTGCCCCCGCTGTCAAGTGGGAATGCCACCAGCAGCGCGTCTACCAGCGTGTGCTTGTACTCGCGCATCTTACGATCACGCTCCAGTATGGGAGGTGTATCGTCTGTGTCCTCTGTATCTTCCCAGCCATGCACCATTGATGGCCATGGGCTGGTTTGGGTTCCACCCTGCTGTGAACACGGTTCCACCTCCTCCATCTCCTCATCCTCCACCTCATCATCCTCCAGAACTGTGTCCTGGCTGGACAATTGTGTACATGGCGTTTGTGGGTGCTGGAACCCATCCTCGGAGCCACTTGTGAATGATTGGCCGAAAACCCTATGAAATGATCCCTCTTCCTCCTCCTCCTCCTCCTGTGCCACATCGTCTTCCATCATCGCCAGAAGCGTTTTTTCAAAGAGGCATAGAAGTGGGATAGTAACGCTGAGAATGGAGTTATCGGCACTGGTTATGTTGGTGTAGTACTCAAAACAGCGCAACAAGGAACAAAGGTTGTTCTGGTTCTGGCCAAGCTGCCAGTTCGGTTGATGTACTGATCCAAATCAATTAGTGTACGTGCACGGAGAGATCAAACTGAGACAACCCACAGCACGGGGTTAAACAGGATCTCTGCTTTATTTTCTGAAAACAGCATAATACATAGGTTTTACGACAGGGAGAGGTGGGAGGGGGGGGGGGTGAGTGAAAGATAAAGTATATCTTCCCTATTGGCTACAAACACTGTACTTTTTCTGTAACCTTCACAGCTCAGAGTAAATTCCTCCCCCCTTCCTCCTGGCTCGTGGGAGAAACCGTTACTTCTTTCTACTTTCTAACTGCTTGCTTGAGCTGAACGGAAACCTCTTTGTAACTGCTTGCTTGAGCTGAACGGAAACCACAAAGAAACACATGATAAAACACAAAGTAAGATTCTAGTTTATAGGTGTTGGCTGAATGCCTGGCCGCCATCTTAGCTAAACATAGTCCTCAACAAGCAAGTATCCATTTTGTATTAATAGTCCATAACAGTCCCCCCTTGGAAACTTGATTGTAGACTTTCCCTTCGCCTAGCGAATCCCCTGGGCATACCATTCGTATCCTCTTCACCCGCAGTGGCGACAACCTACCCCTTATAGGTAGGCTCCCGGTTGCTCGGACTTGTGGTAATACCCTGGGATTCATCTCACCCTATCTCAGCCAGGCATCATTGTGAGGAGGGGGAGCTGTGTTGAACGATGTTTCCTTCTGTCCTTCCTCATCGTAGAGGAGCATAATAGGTCGTTCATCAGTTTTCTTCATTCTTTTTGAAAAGCGGGTCACACAAATAAGAACGAGCTTAATCACTACATATATCACCAATATTATTAGGGCTACCTGTAATATTACTTGGACAATTCCCATGAGCCAACCCCCAATACCTTTTGACTGACTTTCGGTGTCGTTAGCTAATATACCTGTGATAAGGTCCTGTACAGTACGGTTGTTACAGGGCAGATCCTTTCCGTTCACAGCATCTACACCAATACACTGCACGTGGCTGTCTGTTTTTTGAATCATTGCAACCTGAGTGTATGTGTGGACTAAATGTCATACCTTTGGTTTGTACTTGGAGACAATAACAGTGTATCCAGCTAGGAAAACATGTGACATTAGCCCAGTGTCCCTCTTGCCAAGGAGTAGAGCTATGATCTACCGAGGGTCCTGATTTGTTTATCATGAGCCATGGGGCATCTGCCCACCCTGCAACAGGTAAGGCTACTTCCCTGTCCTTGTTTGTACTGGATTTAACTTGGTGTATACTAGTGAGAAAGATGGTAGAATTAGACAGGTCAATCAGTTCAGAAAGGTCCAGGGGTATTGCAAAATAAGGCATACTGGTTGAACTCACGGGACTGTGGGTACAGATCCAACAATCTCTCAGAGTTTCAGTCTCCTTCAACCCCTGGACTAAAATTTGATGGTGCCGTATCAGTGAATTGTCCCATTCATCACCCAGTGGCGTGAATACTGCAGATATGCCCACTGTCAAAGTCATGATCAGTATGTGAATCCTCATGGCTTATGGTTCCTGGGACGGTGGGACAGCCTTCACTCTTTTACAATGTGAAGCGTGGATCCAGGTGAGTCTCCCTTCGAGTTTCACAGAGGTTGGGGTGGTCAGCAACACCTGGTAAGGTCCCTCGTATCGTGGTTCGAGGGTGCTTCTGACGTGTTTCTTGACCACCACCCACTCTCCAGGTTTGAGAGTGTGGCTTCCCTCCAGGGAGTTAGGATCTGGAATGGAAGAGAAAACTTGTGCATGTATATTAGACAATTGCTTGCTCAAGGCTATCACATATTTTGCAACAGATTCATAATGCATTTGTAACTGTTGTGGGAAATACTGTCCCATTCTTGGCCCTGTTCCAAATAAGATCTCATATGGGGTTAGTTTGTGTGGGGGCCTTGGTGTATGCCTAACTGAAAAGAGGGTTATAGGCAAACACTGAACCCAATTAAGCCCTGTCTCCCTGGTCATCTTCAGCATTTTAGATTTTAACACCCCGTTCAATCTTTCGACTTTGCCGCTGCTTTGGGGCCTGTATGGGGTATGATACGTCAGGTGTGACCCTACCATCTTCCAGACCTCTTGGGTTAGACTAGCAGTGAATGCTGGGCCCTGATCACTCTCAATGACCTCAGGTACTCCGAACCTACAGACAAGCTCCTGCATCAGTTTTTTTGCAGTAGTGGTTGCTGTCTGGTTTCGGACGGGGTAGGCTTCTGGCCACCCAGAGAACAAGTCTATCACTACTAGCACATATTGAAACCCTTGGCACATTGGCATCTGGATATGATCGATTTGTATCCTCTGAAAGGGATATAAGGCTTTCGGGAGACATTTTCTGGGAGTGGGCTCGGTTCTGCCGGGGTTACACTCTGCACAGATGAGACACGCTTGGGTATGTCTCACCAGGACAGGGGTTATCCCTGGGGCCACCCATATTTTGTCAATTAGTTCTTTCATGATGGTTTTGGATTGGTGGGTGGGCCCATGGGCCACTGAGGCTATTAGGGGATAAAGAGCTCTGGGTAGGCAGACTCTCTTTCCTTGTGTCCAGAGTCCAGATTCTTCTTCGAGGGCTGATTCTTTCAGCCAGATTTCCTTTTCCCTGGGAGTGGCCTGTTTCTGCATTTGTTTCAGTAGGTCCCATGTGATTTCTTCTTGTTCCAGGTCCTCCTGTGTTATCATAATCTGGTCTGACTGGACTCTTTCCTCTTTCACTGCTGCTTCCTTGGCCGCTTGGTCAGCTAGGGCGTTTCCTCTGGCCTCAGGGGTGTCAGCTCAAGTATGGGCCTTTACTTTGATCACTGCCACTTGGTTGGGCAGGAGTACTGCTGCCATTAGGGCTGCTACTGCTGCAGCATTCTTAATCGGGGTTCCTGCAGCTGTGATGTAATCCCGGGCCTTCCATATTAGTCCAAAGTCATGAACCACTCCAAAGGCATATCTAGAATCTGTGTAGATATTGGCGGTAGAGTCTTTTGCCAGTGAGGGCAATGAGTTCAGCTTCTTGTGCTGACTGGTCTGGGCGCAATTGTCTTGCACACAGCACTTCATGCTCACTTGTGACTGCCATGCCTGTATGGAACTTCCCCTTGTCATCGGCGTACCTTGAGCCGTCCACAAAGAGAATCCAATGAGGGTTTGTCAGAGGAGTGTCTTGGACTGATGGTGGTGTCCCTACTTCAGCTTCCATCATTGTGATGCAATCATGTTCTTGTTCCTTGTAAAGAGAGTCGGTTGAGGCCCATAGTTCTTCTTCCTGAAGATCCTCTTCAGCATGTAGATCAATAAAATCTTCAGAATCTCCATTATACTCCCCCCTTGGAAGAGGAAGGAGTGCAGCAGGATTTTACAGCCGGAAAGGAAGGTTGTAGTTCGGGATGCCAAGAGCAGGGGCAGATGCAATGGCGGCCTTCAATGACTGAAAAGCTTCTCCGGCCTCCATTGTCATCTGGAAAGGAGTAGCAGCATTGCGAGGTATACAGTCATATAAGGGCTGCATGAGGATAGAAGCATCAGAGATCCAGGGCCTGCAGTAGGAGATGAGTCCCAGAAAGGTTTGCAGCTGATGAGGAGTGTCCGGGAGTTGGATGTCAGAGATAGCCTTCTTCCTCGCCTCAGTTAGGTGCTTGTGACCTTGAGAGATGCAATGACCTAGGAAGACAACTTTGGGGAGACACAGTTGTAGTTTGGCTTGTGAGACTCGACATCCAGCAGAGGCTAAAAACTGGAGAAGTGAGACAGATTTGGTCATGCAGATTTGGGGAGAGACTGCACAGAGGAGAAGGTCATCCACATACTGGAGGAGTTCCACATCCGGGTGATCTGCTTGCCAGGGTTGCAGAACAGAGGACATAGCCTTGCTGAAGCAGGGAGGGCTGTTTTGAGCCCCTTGAGGCATAACAGTCCAGGTGTACTGTTTGCCTGCATGTGTGAAAGCAAAAAGAAACTGACATTTCTCATGTAAGGGAACAGGAAAGAATGCATTGGCCAGATCAATGACAGTAAAAGTTGTGGCAGTGGGTGGAATGCCAGCAAGGAGTGTGTGCGGATTGGGGACAATAGGTGTCTCAAGAACAGTAGCCTCATTGACAGCTCGGAGGTCCTGCACCATGCGGTACGTTGGAGGCTGTCCTTTCTCCCTTTTCTTCCGTACTGGGTAAAGGGGTGAGTTACAGGGAGAAGTAGTGATCTTGATTGCCCCATTCTGCAGGAGGGCCTGCACCTGGAGGGTAATAGCATCCTGTTGTGAGATAGAAAGCGGATATTACGCTTTGTATGGCAGAACCTTGGGATCCTTCAGGGTCACAGTGACCGGTGGGACATTGAGGCGTCCGATATCATGGGTTCCTTTGGTCCAGAGAGTATTGGGGATGAGGTGCAAAATGGTTTGCAGCGAATCCCCTTGTTCATATGAATCAGTGCAGAATTTTATTGTCAGACATCCAGCAGCCGTGGGTGTCACATAATTTGAGTGAAAACCACAAAGACCAAGAAGCAAGACAGTTTCTTATCAGAAAGAGGATCTTAAACTAACACAGCAGAAACTAACATTTCTGTGAAAAGAAAAAAGGTGGGGGTCAACTGATCCCCCGTAGCTGTCCTGCAATGTGGTGGAATGATCTGCTAATCTTGCTTTCGCCCATTTGTCTGTAATTGTTCTATAAAGAATTCTCCAGACTCATGATCCCGGGGTTCAAAGTTAGCACCTTTAAGTTCAGGGATGTGGATTTGATCCATTACCAGTGTGGAGTATTCACCTGTCTTGTTTTCCACTATACTTTGCAGGTCTAACCATGTGCACCCATAGGTTTGGTGCACTTGAGACAGTTTCCTGAAAAAGGGCATGGGATGGGTCTCAGGGTCAGGCAGTAAATTCACTATGGTGAATAACTGTTGTGGGGATGTGGATTCTGCAGCACCGTCTGCATCCCCCTGTTCTGCTTCATCAGGTTGCCCCCCTACCATTATAGGAGTAAGGGTGGCAGGTGAGTGTGGTAGCATGAATGTACCGTCCGGGTTAACCATGGGGTACAAGGTAGTAGGAAGGGGCAAGGGTGACATAGGAGTGACGGGGGGGGGGGGGCCGGACCGAATGATATTAAAGGTCCGTTCATGGGCGTTGCCTGGGGACAAGATGGCGCTGTAGCTAACACGGGAAGTGATGGTACGTGCCGGGGAGTAGTTACCAAGGTGTGGTTTTGTGGGTGGGGAGCCCCACAGTGAAGGCACGTATTTCGGGAGGAGGGATTCTGTTGACCACATGTTTTGCAGATCCACCCACCTGCTTTCTTCCCGGCGCCATTTATAGGGTGTTGGCAAGTCATGTATCAATGCAACACCAGGTTTACAGAAATATCTCTGTCTTTTCTCATCCAAATTTTGTTCTCCCCCCCGTCTGTTCAAATTCTTTACTACAGTCCAACCACACACGGACCATGTCTGTCAATTTATCATCTTCTAACTTCCCCCTCTTCTCGTTTAACAACACTTGCCAGGTGGCACTACAAAGGATGCCTCCTTTACAGACACTATAACTCTTCTCCAACTTAGTTAATCCTTTTATGAAACGTTTGCCTCTCCTGTCTGCCACGTACTGTTCAGGAGAACAGTAACCCTTCGGGACACTTTCCTCATTTCCCATTATCTGGATCCTTTACCTTGTTCTGGACAACACAGAAACCTGATATAACACGTTGAGCCTAATGTCCTACACACTCTGGGTAGACACTGGCCGGTCTCCTCCCTTCTGTCGCCTCTCGGTCACAACACCAGGGTGACCGATTGACACAGGCACTTTAGGAGACCTTTGGGTTTCTATCAGTCTGTGTTTCCGTTACAAAGGGTCGCACATTAAAAACAATAAACCACAATACATCAAGGAAGAACCCTTGCGTACTGTCTAATCGTCTCTCGCACCTACTGGAGCCGCCTAAAGACCTCTGTATAAAGTAATCACTGGACGTGAAGACCTTTGAGTCCCGGCAGCACACTCTGGGCTACCCCGAACCGCTCTCCACCCATCTGTGATCGTCCCCTTTATGGAGATTTGAGTCAGACGCCGGGCTGAACTCCGATACAGGCACACAGGAGAACTCCGTGTCTCAGTCAGTGATACTTGTCAACAGGGTCTTCACAACTTTATAGGCACAACACAGTACATCAAGACTTTAAAAAACATATGGGGTTCTTACTTTCATGCCCTCGAGGACGTCCCAGACTGCTTCCGCACCCCTCCCTCAGACGAACTCCAAGAGGCTACACCAGGGGACACTTTATAGGCAAGATGACTCAATTTTCTCACCTCATATCACGGGTTGCGATCCCGGTGTCCGTTAGTGCGCCTCTCCTCGTCTGGTCTCTGGGGGTACGGGAACAGAGGGTCCAATCCTCGAGCCCCACGATGGGCACCAAAATTGTTCTGGTTCTGGCCAAGCTGCCAGTTCGGTTGATGTACTGATCCAAATCAATTAGTGTACGTGCACGGAGAGATCAAACTGAGACAACCCACAGCACGGGGTTAAACAGGATCTCTGCTTTATTTTCTGAAAACAGCATAATACATAGGTTTTACGACAGGGAGAGGTGGGAGGGGGGGGGGGGGGGGGTGAAAGATAAAGTATATCTTCCCTATTGGCTACAAACACTGTACTTTTTCTGTAACCTTCACAGCTCAGAGTAAATTCCTCCCCCCTCCCTCCTGGCTCGTGGGAGAAACCGTTACTTCTTTCTACTTTCTAACTGCTTGCTTGAGCTGAACGGAAACCTCTTTGTAACTGCTTGCTTGAGCTGAACGGAAACCACAAAGAAACACATGATAAAACACAAAGTAAGATTCTAGTTTATAGGTGTTGGCTGAATGCCTGGCCGCCATCTTAGCTAAACATAGTCCTCAACAAGCAAGTATCCATTTTGTATTAATAGTCCATAACAAGGTCTCGCATGGAGGCCCAGTCATTGGTGGTGAAGTGGTGCTGTTCCATAGAGCGACTCACCCGTGCGTGCTGCAGCTGAAACTCCACTATTGCCTGCTGCTGCTGCACACAGTATGTCCAGCATGTGCAAGGTGGAGTTCCACCTTGTGGGCACGTCGCATATGAGGCGGTGAGCGGGAAGGCCGAAGTTACGCTGCAGCGCTGACAGGCGAGCAGCAGCAGGGTGAGAACGCCTCAGGCGCACACAGACGGCCAGCACTTTATGCAGCAGCTCAAGGCCCGTCCACAGCTCCTGCACGGTGTGGGGTTTGTCCCCCAAAAAGATCATTTTTAAAACTGCCTGCTGTCGTTTACCCCTGGCTGTGCGGAAGTTGGTGGTGAAGGTGTTACGCTGACCAGATTAGGAGCCGATAGAGGATGAAGAGGCAGAGTAGGAGGAGGAAGCAACAGGAGGCAAACTGAAGCGCCCTGCAATCCTCGGTGGTGGAAGGACATGCGCCAAACTGCTATCTGCCTCAGGCTCAGCCGCCACTGCAATTACCCAGTGTGCTGTTAGGGAGATATAACGTCCCTGACTGTGCTTACTGGTCCACGAATCCGTAGTTAGGTGGACCTTGCCACAGTTGGCGTTGCGCAGTGCGCACCTGATTTTGCCCTCCAGTTGGTTGTGCAGGGAAGGGATGGCTCACCTGGAAAAGTAGTGGTGGCTGGTCACGACGTACTGTGGGACAGCCACCGCCATAAGGCTTTTAAAGCTTTCTGTCTCCACCGAATGACAGCATTTCAAAGGCCAGGAATTTTGAAATGCTGGCATTCAGGTCCAGGGATCGCAGGTGGGTAGGGGGGTACCCAGTGTTTGGGAGATGGAGAGCTGAACGCTTCCGTGAGACATTGTGGAGATGCTTGGTGACCCAGGTGGTGGTGGTGCTGGCAGATCCTCTGTTTTCGGGGTGGCAGGTGCCACTGTCACTCCAGAAGTGGATGAAGAGGCCGAGACTGCAGCAGAAGAGGAAGCAGGAGGAGCCAGAGATCTTTCTTGGTTTTTGAGGTGTCTACTCCACTGCAGCTCATGCTTTGCACTTAGATGGCTGAACATGCAGCTTGTGCTCAGGTTGAGAACGTTTATGCCTCGCTTCAGGCTCTGATTGCACAGCGTGCAAATCACTCGTGTCTTGTCGTCAGCACATTGTCTGAAGAACTGCCATGCCAGAGAACTCATTGGAGCTGGCTTTGGTGTGCTCGGTCCCTTGCTGCAGTGGGCAGTAGCAGGCGTACTGTCTAGGGGATGGCCGCTCCGCTTTTGCACCCTGCTCCCTCTTCTGCTGTTCTGGTAGCTCTCTGCGACCACCACCTCTTCATCCGAACTACCGTAGATTCCCTGTGGGGTCGAGGACCTCATCGTCTTCCACATCATCTTCCACCCAGTCTTCACCCCTGCCCTCCTTGTCGGTCTGCACACTTTCGAAAGCCACAGCAGTTGGCTCCTATGTTTCGTCATCATCCGAGACGTGCTGTGGTGGTCCTCCCATGTACTCATCTTGAAACATAAGTGGTTGGGCATCAGTGCACTCAATCTCTTCCACTTCTGGGGCAGGGCTAGGTGAATGGCCCTGGGAAACCCTGCTAGCGGAGTCATCAAAAAGCAGAAGAGACTGCTGCATGACTTGGGGCTCAGACTGCTTGGCTGATTTGCAAGGGGGTGAGTTGAAAGACTGATGGACATCGGCTGCAGGTGCCAACTCTGATCTTTCAGCAGGAGACTGGGTGGGAGACAATGTAAAGGAACTAGAGGCACTGTCAGCAACCCAATCTACTATCGCCTGTACTTGTTCTGGCATCACCATTCGTAGAGCCGCATTAGGCCCGACCAAATAATGCTGAAGATTCTGTCGCCTACTCGCACCTGAGGAAGGTGTTTCACTTGTGCGTGTAGCTTGCACAGATCGACCACGTCCTCTCCCTGCAACAGGAGCTCCACCAGCAGCACCACAACCGGGGCCATGTCCCCTATTTGACACTCTCCTCATATTTCTCAAATTTAGGATCTTGCCCAAAATGGGTGTTTTTTTTAATAACAGAATATAACAGCACTATCTAACGCGGGTATCTCACACTGACAGATGCAGCAAAGGCTGCAAATTTAGTATTTGGCCCAAAATGGGTGTTTTTTTAATAACAGAATAGAACAGCAGTATCTAACGTGTGTATCTCACACTGACAGATGCAGCAAAGGCTGTGAAATTAAGTATTTGGCCAAAAATGAGTGTTTTTTAAACCCAGAAAAATATTGCAGTATTGCAAGCTTGTATGTCACACTGACAAATCCTGCAAACGCACCAGATGTAGGATATTGCCAAAAATGGTGTTTTTTTTAAAACCAGATCAATATTGCAGTATTTCAAATGCACATATGCTGTGCTGGTGCACTGAGCTTGCATAAAATTGCATCTGCCGCCCACCTAACTAACAGACGGATAAAAGTTATTTTTCTGTGTCACTGGGCTCAGGGCAGGGTAAAAATATTGTAGATCGCTGCGTTAACAAGCACTTCTGATTAAAGATTATTTTCTATTCTCTCCCTCACAGCAGCAGCATCCATCCCTACACTAATCAGAGCTACGTGACTCCAGCTTATATAGAGGCTGGGTCACATGCTGCACTGGCAAATCACAGCCATGCCATTAGTAGGCATGGCTGTAATGGCTTCTAAGGGCACGCGAGTTAAACACTTGCCATAAAATAGCCGAACACTGAACCCGAACTTTTACTTTACAGTTCGGGTACGCTCAACCCTATCCATGACCAACAGTAGTTTATTTGGGAGATGTTCCATACATAGCCTTTCTTAAAGGAAAAAGGAATATGTCATTGTTTAAATTACGTTTTTATGTTAAATGTAATTTTTTTAAGAATATTTGGTGAGTTTTATTTTTAAATGTTTTCATATCATTATCTATATTTAAAAAAATATATATAATCCTGCAGTTTTAACACTGTCCACTAGGCCTAAAATATGTTAAGACTACCTTTCTTTTGTGAGCATCTACAAGGGCCATAGACACAATGGACAGGAGGGGACCTCATTGACCTCTATGGGAGAGTTTTCTAGGCATGCTCTGACCTGTGCAGAAGTCAGAAGGGAACTGATTTGCTGTGATATCACCTATTGTGAATGGTGGATTCTGTGTTATCTATACAGATGTGTTATTTGCCATTGTTATTATTCCTATGGTGATAATGATGATGGCTACTAAAGAGTTACCTGTAAAGAACAGAAAATCATGACCTATTATTAGACCTAGAGACCAGTGTGAAAATTGCAGGATTGTATACTTTTTTTAAATCCATATAGTGACATGGAAAGAGAAAAAAAAATTGTAACATAAAAATGTGATTTAACCGCTTTACGTCCACCCATAGGATATAAACGTCCTATGGGTGGACGTCTATTTCTGAAAGCACGTTTTAGAACGTCCTTTCAGAAATAGCAGCTGCACGCTAATCGTGCAGCTGCTGATCGGGTTGCCCGCTGTCAGTGACAGCAGGGCAACCCTAAGACAAGGCAGGGACAGTGCCCAGGTGTCCCTGCCTTCCGGATCGCTGCAGACACAGCGCTCACTGAGCGCTGTGTCTGCAGAGAAGGAAGCGCTATGCGCTTCCTGTTCCGGCCCGGCGGTCATGTGACCGCCGTGACCGGAGAGTGCAGGGGCTGTGTGAGGTCTCTCAGAGACCTCGATCAGCCCTGCTCTGAGGCTGTACAGCCTCTCTAGGGGTGTATTTGTCCTGTAACTGGGGCTACTATGTCAGCCCCAGTTACAGGAGAAATCAACAGTGAAAAAAAAAAAAAAAAAACGTGAAGCAAATGTCCCCCAGGGGTCTTGTATGACCTTATGGGGGACGAAAAGTGTAAAATAAAAAAAATAAAAATAAAAGGTTGAAAATAAAAAATAAAAAAAAGTTTCACATGTAAAAAAAAAAAAGTCCCCAAGTAAGGAATGAAAAAAAAAAAGTTAAAAATAGAAAAAATAAAAAAAGTATACATATTAGGTATTGCCACGTCCGTAAAAACCAGCTCTATAAAAATATCACATGACCTAACCCCTCGGGTGAACACCGTAAAAAAAAAAAAAAAAAACTGTGTCAAAACAAGCAATTTTTGTCACCTTGCATCACAAAAGGTGCAACACCAAGTGATCAAAAACGCATATGTCCCACAAAATAGTACCAATAAAACTGTCACCTCATTACGCAAAAAATGAGCCCCTACATAAGAAAATCTCTCAAAAAATAAAAAAACTATAGCTCTTAGAACATGGAGACACTAAAACATCATTTTTTTGGTTTCAAAAATGCTATTATTGTGTTAAAGTGAAACAAATGAAAAAAAGTATACATATTAGGTATTTCCGCGTCCGTAAAAACCAGCTCTATAAAAATATCACATGACCTAACCCCTCGGGTGAACACCGTAAAAAAAAAACAAAAAAAAACAGTGTCAAAACAAGCAATTTTTGTCACCTTGCATCACAAAAGGTACAACACCAAGTGATCAAAAACGCGTATGTCCCACAAAAAAGTACCAATAAAACCGTCACCTCATCCCGCAAAAAATTAACCCCTACATAAGAAAATCTCTCAAAAAATAAAAAAACTATAGCTCTCAGAACATGGACACATTAAAACATAATTTTTTTGTTTCAAAAATGCTATTATTGTGTAAAACTTTAATAAATGAGAAAAAGTATACATATTAGGTATCGCCACATCCGTAACAATCTGCTCTATAAAAATGTCACTTGAATGAACCCCTCAGGTGAACGCTGTAAAAATAAATAAATATAAACTGTGCTAAAACAACCAATTTTTTGGTCACCTTGCCCCATAAAGTGTTATAATGAATGATCAAAAAATCATATGTACCCAAAAATAGTACTAATAAAACTGGCACCTTATCCCCTAGTTTCCAAAATGGGGTCACTTCTAAGGAGTTTCTACTGTAAGGGTGCATCAGGGGGCTTCAAATGGGACATGGCATCTAAAAACCATGTGGAGTTCCTTTTCTTCTGCGCCCTGCCGTGTGCCCATACAGCAGTTTATGACCACATGTGGGGTGTTTCTGTAAACCGCAGAATCTGGGTAATAAATATTGAGTTTTGTTTGGCTGTTAACCATCGATGTGTTAAAGAAAAAAATTGATTAAAATGGAAAATCTGTCAAAAAAGTGAAATTTTAAAATTTGATCTCCATTTTCCTTTAATTCTTGTGGAACGCCTAAAGGGTTAACAAAGTTTGTAAAATCGGTTTTGAATACCTTGAGGGGTGTAGTTTCTACAATGGGGTCATTTATGGGGGTATCCACTATGTAGGCCCCACAAAGTGACTTCAGACCTGAACTGGTCCTTAAAAAGTGGGTTTTGGCAATTTTCGTAAAAATTTGAAGAATTGCTTCTAAACTTCTAAGCCTTCTAACGTCCTAAAAAAATAAAATGACATTTCCAAAATGATGCCAACATAAATTAGACATATGGGGAATGTTAAATAATAAATATTTTATGAGGTATCACTTTCTGTTTTAAAAGCAGAGAAATTGAAATTTAGAAAATTGCGAATTTTTCAAATTTTTGGGTAAATTTGGGATTTTTTCATAAATAAAGGTGAAATATTTTGACTCAAATTTATGACTATCATGAAGTACAACGTGTCACGAGAAAACAGTCTCTGAATGACTTGGATAAATAAAGGCGTTCCAAAGTTATTACCACATAAAGTGAGATATGTCAGTTTTGCAAAATTTGGCCTGGTCAGGAAGGGGGCAAATGGCCCAGATGGCAAGTGGTTAAACAATGGGTCATGACACATTTCCTACATCAGCAAGCCATGAAATGAAATGCCTGAACTTGAAAAATCTAATTGGAACTACAAATTGTGAATAGTGAAATTTCATCAGATGAAGCAAAGGTGTAACTTTTTGTTCACTCACCCATTCTCAGGTTTTGGTAAAGAAAAACACTACATGCAAAGAAAATCTTCTGATACCAGATGAGAAATATAATGGTATGTCTTTTATGGTGTAATAAACTGCTAGTAATTTATGGACATCAATGCCCATCATTGGCATATTGAATACCTTCAGATCAAACTCCAAAATCAGACACCCAAGCTCCATCAGCTTCAGATCAGACCCCTCAACCTCCATCAGCCTCAGAACAGACCCTCATCAGCCTCAGATCAGACCCACATGAGTCTCATTTCAGACCTCATCAGCCTCATATCAGACCCAACCAGCCTTAATCAGGCTGGGCTAATTGAAGCTGACAAAGTGGAATTCGATCCGAATTTCAAGAAAACTCCGATTCGCAATGAATGCGAATTTCCTCGCGCTTCGTGGTAATGAATCGCAATTTGAATTATAAGTGCAGGGAAAGGATAGGTAGGAATCATTTCACAGCATCTTATTGCAGGGAGAAACATCAGAAGGCGCTAGGGACATTGATTGGAAGAATAGCAATGTAGCGTGGCGCAGACATAGCGGAATGCGCCTTGACTTGGGGGGAAGACTGCAGGCAGGTAAGGGTTAACGGATTGGGAGTGTGGGTGTTAAGGGGAGCTAGTGCGAGGGGTGGAGTTGAGGAATGGTTTGGCAGGCAGTATAAAAGGAAGGGAGAGTAGGGGCTTAAGGAAAGTTTGTCAGAAAGCGTGGAAGTTTGGGAGCAGCATGGCAGACCTGGAGGTTCTGATGGCGGCGGTGAGAGATGCAGCGCGGCAGCACGGTACGGCGTGGCTGCAGGAACTTCTCACTGGGGCGCTGAGTGGGGTTCCTGCCCCGAGAGCACCGGGGGAGGTGAGGACCAGGACGCGCCGTTCGGTTCCCCCGGAGTGGCTCAGCCCTGAGGCGACCCCACGGGTCAGGAGGCGGGTACGGAGTCCTTCCCGTGGCCCACAGCGGTGATCGGCGGTGCCTGTTCCCTACTCGGCACCTCGTCGTAGCGGGAGGTCAGTGGCGGTGCGTGCGGGGTCAGCGGGGGAGGCTCGGTTATCTGCTGGACCTGCCCCCAGGTCCGGGAGGGAGACGCGCGGTGGTGCGAGGCCCCTGCGATCGGCAGGGCTTGGTGAGCGGCGCACGATGGCGGACTCACCTGCGGCTGCGGGGGAAGTCCTTCTGGAGAGTGAAGGTGCGGCCAGGCGGGAATCCGCTGCGGCCTTTCGGGACGAGGAGGTGGAGGCGGGATCTCGGTTGGAGGCCCCTGTGCGTGGAGGAGGATGGCGCCGAGTGATGCGGCAGGGAGCAGTCGGGATGAGAGTGCGTCGCGACCCCTGGAGGTGGGTCGGCGACAGGATCGGGCAGCGCCGACTAGTGGGCCGGAGTTGTCTCCGCCCCCTGTGCGGCGGCGCAGCGGAAATGGAACTGTAGAGGAGGGGGTGATTTCACCGGCGTATGATACAGCTGAGACAGCGGTGACTGGGGCCAGGAGGTCCTTGGGGTCATCAGGCCGACGCGGACACACGGAACAGGGGTCCTGCTCACACACCCTCGCTAGGAGCCCCAGCGGTGGGTCGTCATCTGGACGGAGTATGGAGGAAGGAGAACTGGAAGTGGAACCTTCTCTGGCGGCAGGTGTCCCAATGGAAGAGGTGGTGTCGGATGCTGTGCCGTGTTCGTTTGGGGGCCTGTCGGCGGCATCTGGTGGAGGAGTTGCGGCTGCTGGGTCGGCCAGGTGAGAGGACGTCTGGACAGGTTGCTGTGGGGGCGGGGGTTGGGGGTGTTTTGACTAGTCAGGTGGTGGGGGGGGTCTGCGGGTTTAGCGCAGGATCTGTTATCCGGCATGTTGTCTCTTTTGTCGTGGTTGGGGCAGGGCACCTCCTTGTCGCCGGCTGCGGTCTGGGCTCCTGTGCAGGGTGTCAGTAGTCTGGGGGTTGTGGCTGTGGCGGAGTGCTTGGGTGTCCAGTCTGGGTCAGCTGCGGGGTCTGCGGTGGGGGAGACAGCTAAGCAAGGGAGTGTGTTGGGAGACGGTGTTCGGTTGGCGGACACGTCTAAGGGCGAAGTTTACGTTTGTTTCGAGGGTCCGTTGGGGGCGCACTTGAAGCAGGAGGTTAAGGAAAAAATATGGAGGGACGAGTATGTAGAGATTTTTTTACTGCTTCCGTTGGAGAAGTTTAATTTGGATAGGGGTAAACCAGACGAAAGTAAGCGAGAGGAGGAGGAAAAACGGAGGTATAGGCTCATTCCGCGTACTTTTCAGAATTGGCTTCAGGCGTTTGCCATTTTTGCTAGTGTGATAGGGGAGAAGGCACCAGAACATTGCTCTGCGTTGTTCTGTTATATGGATGCCATTGGTGAGGCTCATCGGGTGTATGGGGGTGTGTCTTGGCTCAGGTACGATGAGCAGTTTAGGCAGAGGAAGGCGGTCAGACCGAGCATCCGATGGGATCACAAAGACATTAGTCTTTGGATGAGATTGATGACGGCACCAAAACCGGTGTCTTTGCCCTTTCGTGGAGGGGCCGGGGGTTCCTCGGCCGGGGAGAGGCAAGGGGTTGGGAGAAAGGGTTGTTGCTGGCAATACAACGAAGGTCATTGCCGGTTCATGGCCAACTGCCGGTTCAGACATGAGTGCTCCGGTTGCGGAGGCGCCCATAGTTTGTCCAAATGCTTCAGGAGAGGGAGAGGCAAGGGACCCGAGGTTGCTTCGAAGAGGGGTGACGCTGGTGAAGGTGGGAGAGATGGTGCCTTATTTAAAGAAGTACCCAAATAGGGAGGCGGCTGAATTGTTGCTAGCAGGTTTTCAGTGGGGTTTCAAAATTCTGTGTCGGTCGGTGGGTGATGGTACCGTTCCGCGGAACTTGTCCTCGGCTTTGCGTTGTCCTGGGGTGGTGACCGAGAAGATTGCTAAGGAGGTCGCGGCTGGAAGGGTCGTGGGTCCTTTTATTCGTCAGCCATTGCCAGAATTTTGGGTCTCGCTGTTGGGTTTAGTACCTAAAAGGGAGCCCAATAAATTTTGTTTAATCCATCACCTGTCCTTTCCACCGGGTGGGGCGGTGAATGATGGAATAGCGGAAGAGTTGTGTTCTGTTTCGTATACTTCTTTTGACGCGGCTGTTCGGTGGGTCCGTCGCTTTGGGCAGGGGGCTCTGTTGGCCAAGACCGATATTGAGGCCGCTTTTCGATTGCTA
This sequence comes from Bufo bufo, assembly GCF_905171765.1. Classification (NCBI taxonomy): domain Eukaryota; kingdom Metazoa; phylum Chordata; class Amphibia; order Anura; family Bufonidae; genus Bufo; species Bufo bufo. Next base: position 522,684,711 of record NC_053390.1, on the reverse strand, counting down.
CCGATCCATCCGGAGAGTTTCCATTTGTTGGGTTTTCAGTGGGAGGGTAGTTTTTATGTAGATTGTTGTTTACCGATGGGTTGTGCGATTTGATGTTCCCTGTTTGAATGCTTTAGTACTTTTTTGGAGTGGGTAGTAAAAAAGGAATCGGGTTGGAATTCGGTATTACATTATCTTGATTACTTTTTGTTTATCGGCCCAGCTGGTTCGCGGGTTTGTTCGGTTTTGTTGCGGACTATGGAACGGGTGGCTGCTCGTTTTGGAGTGCCGTTGGCCCCGGACAAGACTGAAGGGCCTTCAACGGTTCTTCGTTTTTTGGGGATTGAAATAGATAGCAAGGCTATGGAATGTCGGCTGCCGGTTGATAAGGTTGGGGATTTGTTGGAAGATTTGGCGTTTCTGGTGCAGGCTAGGAGGGTTCAGTTGCGGAGGGTTCAGTCGGTGCTGGGCAAGTTGAACTTCGCTTGCAGGATTTTGCCAATGGGACGGGTTTTCTGTCACCGGGTGGTGCAGGCCTCAGCTGGAGTGGTAGTTCCGTTTCATTATTTGCGATTGTCCTCTGAGGTGAGGGAGGATTTACGGGTGTGGCAGGCCTTTCTGGTGGATTTTAATGGTCGGCCTATGTGGATGGAGGCGCCCGTTTCCAATGTGGATTTGGATTTATTCTCGGATGCGTCTGGTTCAGGCGGTTATGGGGTTTATTGCGGGAGGCAGTGGAGTGCTGGGCCTTGGCCAGTGGAATAGCGGGAGGCCGGTTTTCTTGGGAACTTGATTTTGTTGGAGCTTTTTACAATAGTGTTGGCTACGGTTCTGTGGGGTGACAGGTTACGTAATAAGCGGGTACGTTTTTACTGTGACAACATGGGGGTGGTGCAGGTGATTAATAGTCAATCGCCCTCGTCACCTCCGGTGCCGAGATTGCTCAGGCTGTTGGTGCTAAACGGTTTGCGGTTGAATGCTTGTTTTGTTTCTGTTCACCTTCCGGGGGTGGAGAACTCCATAGCTGATTCTCTTTCTCGTTTCCAGTGGGATCGTTTTTGAGGACTGGCGCCAGAAGCGGAGGTTCAAGGGCTGTCCTGTCCCCAGTGGCTCTGGAGCGTGGCCTTGGGGTCTCAGCTGACTTGATTCGGCGGTCTGTGAGTAGCGGGACATGGTCGTCTTACTCGGCGGTGTGGTCTCTTTGGGAGGGTTTGTTGGAACGAGTTGGGGGAGGTAATTCGGTTGAGGAGTGGCAGACGTTGTTGGTGTATTGGTTGGGGGAGTCGTTCAGTGACGGGTTGTCCTTTTCGGTTGCTTCCAAGAGGTTAGCTGCGGTGTCCTTCTGGTTGCGTTTGCGCGGTTTGGTGGACATGACTAAGAGTTTTTTGGTGCGGCAGGCTTTAAAAGGCTATCGCCGTGGTGCTGTTCGCAGGGATTCACGGCGCCCCGTGTCTTTCGAGGTTTTGTTGCAGTTATGGGAGCAGGCCGGGGTGATTTGTGTTTCGTCTTTTGAGGTCGTGCTGTTTAGGGTGGCTTTTTCCTTAGCTTTCTTTGGGGTGTTTTGGATCTCAGAGTTGGTGTCGGCTACTCGTAAAGGGGCCGGTGGTCTGTTCAGGGAGGATGTTAGTATTCAGGATGGAGTGTTGCGGTGTAGGTTGTGCAGGTCCAAAACGGATCAGGTAGGAAGGGGGACGGTGTTGTGGTTGCGGCCTCTGGCGGAATCTGTTCTTTGTCCGGTGCGCTGCGTGGAGGAGTTTCTGGCGGTGCGGCCTGGCGGTTCCGCTCCTTTGCTGGTGCATCAGGACGGATCTAGTTTGTCTGTTTTTCAGTTTGTGGCAGTGTTTCGGTTATGTTTGAGGGCGGCGGGGTTGCCGGCCCAGGAATATGCGTTGCATTCGTTTTGTATTGGTGCAGCGACCGAGGCAGCCAGGTGGGGTCTGGGGGATAGTGTTATTAAAAGGATTGGTCGGTGGGAGTCGTCGTGTTTTCGGTCATATGTTCGACCGCATTTGTTATATGGAGGTACAAAGTAAATATGGCCCCGGGGAGTTGTTCTGATGTTTGATATCAGTTGTTTTGTTTTGCAGAGCCGGCGACCTGTTTGGCGTAGATTTTCGGACACTCTTATGTCTACTGGGGAGCCTTGCGGGCGGACGTGCGACGGAACGGTCGTCGTTTGGGTTTTTCCCCTGCGCAGTTACAAGTACGGTGGATTGGGCTGCGGGGCCTCATGTGGGGTCGGGTGCTGCAGGAGTTTCAAGCTTACGTAGCCTTGGATCGGGCACCTGACATTGTAGTACTACACGTGGGGGGGGGGAATGATTTAGGCGTTCGCAGGTCACGAGATGTGATTAGAGATATTAAGCTGGTCCTGCTCCAATTGCTGTCACAATTCCCGGACTTGATTGTGGTCTGGTCTGATGTAGTTGCCAGGAGGACATGGCGGTTCGCGTGGTCGGTGGACCGTATTAATAAGGCCCGGGCGAAATTGAACAAGGAAGTAGGGCGTTTTGTTCGTCGCCAGGGTGGTTTGGTGGTTCGGCATCAGGAGTTGGAGGCGGTCTCGCCTGAATTTCTGAGGGCGGACGGGGTCCATCTTAACAATCTGGGGATTGACATGTGGGCTTTGGGGATTCAGGACGGATTGGAAATGGCTCTCAAGGTGTGGCGTGACTCCCACAGGTGAGGTGTCACCGGTGGTCGTTGGTGGCAGTTTTTGATGTGGGATCCTGGGGGGCAATTCATGGTTAAGAGATGCGTTAGATGGTGGAATGCGCGTCTATTGGAGTTAAGAAGCTGGTTAATGCGCCTCCTGTTCGGCCTATGAAGGCCTAGGGGAGTTGTATACTTGAAATTGGTGGATCTGGTGTCCTTGGGTCGGTGAATGCAGCCAAGGGCAAGGAAAGTCATAAGTAACGGAGATCAGGAATAAGACGTGTTTGGGGTTGCCTCCCAGGATCTCTTTGAGGGATAACAGCGGTTAAAATGTTAAGATGATATTTTGATATTATTGTTAAATAATATTTATGTTTAAAAGAAAGGTTGTAATTTTATATGTTAAATTAATAAAGGTGGCCTTTACGGCCATATTTTACCAACAAAATGGTGGTTTGTGTCTTATTAGGAAAAGGGGGGTTGTGGTATGGGAATGGGGTAGCCGGAAGGTGTTTTTCCATCCCATTAAGTCAAGTTATTTACAAGTGCAGGAAACCATTATTTGGGGATCCAAATAGTCATTAGACAGCTCTGTCATTCCAGCTTTTTGTTTTTGGGCTGCAAGTGTTATGTTGGAAAGCCTTTAGTGGCTTATATCTTAGTATCTTATTCAGTACGACAAGAAAAATATATACACACTGCACTGTTCCAGTTATTTCTGGTCAAAGCATATAGGGGCGTATAACAGTAAAAAAAAAAATATATATTCTCAGTGTATTTCTGCAGTTAATTCTGGTGAAAGTGTATAGGGGCATATTTCAGTCAAATAAGAAAAAAATATACACACTGCACTGTTGCAGTTATTTCTGTTGAAAGCGTATAGGGGCGTATTTCAGTAAAAAAAAGACAAATATATACGCACTGCACTATTTAATTGTTTTCTGGTTAAAGCATATAGTGGCCTATTTCATTCCAACAAGAAATATACTGTATATTCTCAGGTCACTTCTGCAGTTATTTCTGGTGAAAGAATATAGGGGCGTATTTCATTAAAAAAAGAAAAATATATACGCACTGCGCTGTTGCAGTTATTTCTGTTAAAAGCGTATAGGGGTGTATTTCAGTAAAAATAGACAAATATATACGCACTGCACTGTGTCAGTTATTTCTGGTGATTTCTTTATTGAAGTATGCGGTTATATGTGGTTAAATCTCCATGATGTCTCCATGATAAATCTGCAGTGTGGGGGCCCCGTGTGGCTTCTACACACTTTCAAAATAATCCTGTAGTGGAGCGAATAGATGCCGGATGACCGGGACGCTCCATGACCTTCCAAGGAGCTGCTGTCCGGAGCAGCAGTTCATTTCTGAGACGTCCATATAGTGCGGGGAGAATCCAAAGAACCTTTCCATCTCCATGCTCCGTTATACAGTGGGATGCGAAAGTTTCGGCAACCTTGTTAATCGTCATGATTTTCCTGTATAAATCGTTGGTTGTTACGATAAAAAATGTCAGTTAAATATATCATATAGGAGACACACACAGTGATATTTGAGAAGTGAAATGAAGTTTATTGGATTTACAGAAAGTGTGCTATAATTGTTTAAACAAAATTAGGCAGGTGCATAAATTTGGGCACTGTTGTCATTTTATTGATTCCAAAACCTTTAGAACTAATTATTGGAACTCAAATTGGCTTGGTAAGCTCAGTGACCCCTGACCTACATACATGTGTGTGTCTCCTATATGATATATTTAACTGACATTTTTTTATCGTAACAACCAACGATTTATACAGGAAAATCATGACGATTAACAAGGTTGCCCAAACTTTCGCATTCCACTGTATATGGGGTAAAATCTTTCTTGAAGTATTTTGGTGGAAAAATAAATTTTATTCAGCATTCAGCGCTGCACTTATATGCGATAAAATCTTTTGTGAATTAATTTGGTGGAAAAACAAATTTCATTCAGCGTTCAGCGGTGCAGTTATATGTGGTAAAATCTTTTGTGACTTACCATATTTATTACCCTATAAGACGCACCGGCCCATAAGACGCACCTAGGCTTTTGAGGAGGAAAATAAGAAAAAAATTATTTTTAACCAAAAGGTGTGCTTTTGGTGGGTTTGAACTAATGGCGGTCTGTGCATGACACTATTATGGGGGATCTGTGGATGATGCACTGTTATGGGGTGGGGGATTTGTGGATGGCACTGTTATGTGGGGGATCTGTGGATGGCACTGTTATGGGGGGAGCTGTGGATGTCATTATTCTGGGGGCGTCTGTGGATGGCATTATGATGGTGGGGGGATCTGTGGATGGCATTATGATGGTGGGGGGGATCTGTGGATGGCATTATGATGGGGGGATCTGTGGATGTCACTGTTATAGGGTGGTGGATCTGTGGATGATACTGCTATATGTGTCATCCACAGATCCCCCCATAACAGTCCCATCCACAAATCCCCCCATCATAATGCCATCCACAGACCCCCCCCCCACATAATGCCATCCACAGAACCCCCCCACCATCATAATGCCATCCACAGACCCCCCCATCATTATCCCATCCACAGATTCCTAGGGAGGGACTGTAGTAGTGCCTGCACTGCCTGCCGCTCTCCCCGCCGCTCAGTATGTACTGCATTATACGTAGTGTTAATCATAATATCTAAACTGAATAATGATGCGCTCCCCCTGTGCTTACCGGTACATGTCACGCTCCTGTAGTAAGCACTAGCAGCTAGCAGGCAGGCCGGGCGGCCGTAACTCACTGAGGTCACGTGCCTGCTCCACCTACTTTATGAATGAAGTAGGCGGAGCAGGCACGTGACCTCAGTGAGTTACGGCCGCCCGGCCTGCCTATTAGCTGCTAGTGCTTACTACAGGAGCGTGACATGTACGGGTGAGCGCAGGGGGAGCGCATCATTATTCAGTTTAGATATTATGATTAACAGTACGTATAATACAGTACATAATGAGCGGCGGGGACAGAGTACAGTGCCTGCACTGCCCGCCGCTCTCCCTGCCTACTACAGTCCCTCCTCCCTCCTCACTAATACATCGCAGACTGCGATGTGAAATGCCAGCATTCGCCCCATAAGACGCTGGGGCACTTTGGGGGGGAAGTGCGTCTTATGGGTCGAAAAATACGGTATTTCAGTGAAAAAATAATTGTATTCAGTGTTTAGCGCTGCAGTTATATGTGGTAAAATCTCCATGATGTCTCTATGATCAATCTTTAGCGTCGGAGACCCTGTGTGGCTTCTACACACTTTCAAAATAATCCTTCAGCACAGCGAATAGATGCCGGATGACCGGGGACGCTCCATGACTTTCCCAAGAGCTTGTATTCAGTGATGCTATTATATGTGGTCAAATCTTGTGTCATTTATTTTGGTGGAAAAAAAATTTTTATTCAGCGTTAAGCGCTGCAGTTATATGCGGTGAAATCTTTTTTTTTATTATTTCGGTGGACAAAAAATATTGTATTCAGCATTAAGTGCTGCACTTTTATGCAGTAAAATCTTTTTTTTATTATTTCGGTGGACAAAAAATCTTGTATTCAGTATTAAGCGCTGCCGTCATATGCGGTAAAATCTTTTTTGAATTATTTTGGTTTACCAAAAATCTTGTATTCAGCATTAAGTGCTGCACTTAAATGCAGTAAAAAAAATTTTTATTATTTCGGTGGACAAAAGATCTTGTATTCAGCATTAAACGCTGCACTTTTTTCGGTGGAAATACAGATTTCCACTTCCTCCATTAACTTCCTCATCTCTTAATTAGAAGTGGACACACTAACTTTACACCCCCCCAACTATATATATAATTGGTGCAAGCACCACCTAGGGGAGAATAAAGGTAAAGGACACTGCCAGCCTGTTAAAGGGAATTACAGCATGATACCACAATACATTTGATATGACATTTAGCAAGAGTTTAAAGTGCCCACATATAGCACATAGTGGGACACTGCATCAAAAAGAATCAGGTGTGGATCAGCAAGGCTTTCCACACACCAGTGCCTGATGCATCAGACTAGATCATCCATGGTGCCACACCAACAATTTGACAAAAGAGATCGTTTTTTTTCTGGCTACCTGCCTCAGCTACTATTCTGATGCTGTTACCCGCCTTATGCAACACATCTGATGCCAAGTGCTCCTTATTTCACCGACCATCTTTAGCGGGTACTGGTATTGCCACCCACCTCCACATTATGTCACCTTGCCAATCTGGTCGTGATGCTGCCGACACCTCCAGACTTTGTCATTGTGCCACTCTGTGGCCTACTCATGCTGCTGCCACCTCCAGACCATGTCATTGGGCCAATGTTGTGGTCTTCTCATGCTGCTTTCACCTCACCAGTCACCACTATGTCATAAAAAGACGTAAGGCAGCTCTCACCTGCAATAGTAGAATCACCAGAGGTGCACGGATGCCGCTCCTGGGTGCGGTATATGCAATAGAAAAGAGAAGAAAATCCGGCTCTCTTTGGTGAAAAAATAAACTTTATTCCAGCGAATTAAAATCCGTACAGGTGTACATGAAACAGTCAACGCGTTTCAGACCTCAAAGAAATGTGGGTCCTTCCTCATGACAAACGTGTTTATGAAATGGGAGCTCCCTCTTAAGTGGGAGCTCCCATTTCATAAACACGTTTGTCATGAGGAAGGACCCACATTTCTTTGAGGTCTGAAACGCGTTGACTGTTTCATGTACACCTGTACGGATTTTAATTAGCTGGAATAAAGTTTTTCATTTTTTCACCAAAGAGAGACGGATTTTCTTCTCTTTTCTACCACTATGTCATAGGTCCACTCTGTGGACTTCTCATGTTGTTCCTACCCTCCCCACTTCATGACTGGTCCATTATTTTGGTTTTCGGCTTGGCTGACATAATTTATTTGACACTTCTTCTGATCTATCAGAAGGAAGGAAAAACAAGACGCACAACGGATCCTGTCTGTGTAGCAGCTTTAAGGCCTGTATGGTCCCATCAGAATTTGCTTATGATTTGGCAGCCAAAAGCAGGAATTGCCTTTAGCAATACTGATGGATTATTGAGCAAATGCTGACCGAGTGAAGGCGGATGCTCCACAGACAGGATAATTTTTTTCTGGGTAATTGTTCTGATGGATCAGAGGAAGGGCAAATTAATCAGTGATGTCAACACAAACTTACTGCTGACACCCTCTCCACTCTGTCGGGGGGCTCTACTTGAATAAGCGTTTAATAGAACAGGTTCTGTAGACATCTATGTGGAATCAGCTGATGACGGTGTAAAAGGAATGTGCTTCTTCTTGGTGCTAACATCTACCTGTAAGGTTGAGTTGATACTTGTTATTTGATCAGTTTTGGCCCCGTGACCGCCCAAATAAGTGAAGTATGCTGTGATTCTAAGAGCGACGCCTGTCATCTGCATGTCATACGGACTCACAGTATTATATTACTACCAAAGCAGACTCTCTATGCATGTTACTGCAAGGCACATTGTTCTACACCACTATAAAGGCTCTCAGCAGCCAGGAAAAAGCAGTTTGTTTATGTAATTTGCCGCTAATTTATTTTCGGGAAAAATTCGGCCAACCGGCGAATAGAATTTTTAAAAAAATTGGCTCATCTCTAAACAATATAAAACAGTATACAGTATAAACAACTGAATAAATAAGAGTTCAAGTTAACCTTTCCAAGTGCTGTAAAATAGTGAGTTGATGACTTTGCATGGTAGCAATAGGGGCCAATATCAACAAACCTCCCTAGTCCAAAGTACCCTTGCTCCAGGGCACTACAATCTACAAATGTAAAACATATAACTATATAAAAGATACATAGGGAGTCATTTACCATCCAGTAATACGTGTATATTAGGTGTATTTCTGGTGCAGAATGCGATGCTAAGTTTTTATTGCAGCACAATCTGCCACTTTTTCCCACTCAGGTCTAAGAAAGTGGGCGTGGCGTGGACATGGAAGGGGCCCTAAAACAGGCATAGAAAATGATGAGTGAAAAACTCATACTTTTCTATGCATGTTTTAGGAGTAGAAAATGGTCTAAATGTAAGCCAACAAGGAAGCTGGCTTACATTTAGACTGGCACTGGATACGCTGAAGTTATGTAGAGGCCTGCGCCTCTTCATAACTTTGGCGGATCCACCACCAGCTATAGGCATTATTAAGACAGGCGTCTAAAATACTGGTGTTAATAAATTACCCCCATAGTCCATAGTATCAGCAAATTACTGTAAGAATACATATAAATCATTATGATCATCAACCCTAAAGGACCAGTAGCTTTACATTTTTAAATTAAAGCAGATTATCTCTGTAGTAGTGTTTCATGTGCCCGCACACCAGGTTTAACCCTCATGAGGTCACCAATTTTTAAGCATTATGCCATACCTCCATGTACCTCCCTCACATGTTCTATTATTCTTGGTGATCTAAGATCAGTAACAAGTGATTATTGATGTTCTTAAAACCTAGCAAATACTGTCCTGATGTGCTTTAACTGAGCAAGGAATTCAAGGGCTCAGTTAGTGAGGAAAACATTTTTGTCTCACATTTGCAGCGAGCCCCTGAGGAGCAGGTGCAGAGGATGGGAGTGATAATGACCCAGATGAGGTATTGTGTCCTAGTGTAGTCCCTCAGACCTTTTCTCCCTGGGGATTGGTTCTTTGGAAAAGTAGTTTGAAGAATCAGGCCAGAAGTAAATGTATAAGTCAGTCTATTTTTACTAAGTGCAGAATATAACTTGTGGTACATCCAGCAGCATCAAATACAAAGTGCAGTTTGTGACACCAACTGAGGAGGTATGGTGGCAGGTTGGATGACTATAGATTGACAATAGCAAGCACTTGTAGAGATAAATGTCCACTGTAAGATTCAGACTTGAGCTTTGTATGGCCTACCGGTGGTATAGGTGATGGGTGTGTTAGTCATAGTCCCTTACCTTCCCTCATGGTCTGTAAAGCTGTATTTCGCTGATCACTTTTCTGTCTTGCTATACAAATGCTTTCTTGAAGCAGAATTTGCTGATCTTCCTGGAGAGTTGTTCTCACAGGAGACAAATATATTGTTCCCAGAAGTAGGAGCTCTAGCATGTGCTTCTTCTCCTCTCTGAAGCTACACTGGAACTCCTCATCCTGGCAGGAAACAGGACCATCCACTCCTACCAAGAGAGGAGGAACAGTGTGGTTAGCCCTGTTCCTTCCAACCTTTGCCAACCATACCTCTACTTAATGGTACACCCGTCTGAAACAATAAAATACAAAACATTACAATGCATAACTATGGACAAAACCCTTCTGCACTCAGGCTTATTCATGATGCAATCAAATATGCTTTTATTAAAGAGTGGCTACATAACTGTAACATTTCAGTCAATTTAACCTCATTCAAACTATTGCCGCATCAGAAGAAAGGAAGTAGTGGAAAGAGCGCTAGGAAATGTGTATAAACAATCTGTGATGTGCATTACACAATGTTTACACATATTTCCTAGTGCTCTTTCAACTACTTCCTTTTTTTTGATGCGCTACAGTTTGGAAAAATGGTTGAGTTGACCATAAAGTCACATTTATGTAGCTGCTCTGTAATAAAAGCATCTTTGCATTGTGAATAAGCTTGAGTGCTGGAGATTTTTTAAGTTTTTATATCAATGGGGTGGGAACCCTATTCCCAGCACTACATGGTTTACAGTGTGCTGCAAGAAATTGGATTAGTATGTATCTGACCCGATCTGCTCCTGCTAGATTGCAGGAGCTTTTATCCTTTGCTTTACTTGGTCATGCCTCTATGTAAACCATCAGTACACGGAAGGAAATAAAAATGAAACAAAAATGCCTAATCACATGGTCAGAGGCATACATTACCCTCTCCAACAGCAACACATACCACTTTAAAGCTAAAAACACCTCCCGAGCAGCATCAATTACCACTGTGAAGCATATAATCCCAGCATTGCTAAATAATCACCACCATGCAGCACAAAATGCCACGCCAGCAGTAACAAATACACAGTACAGCATTAAAATATCTCCCGAACAGCCAAATAACCAAGTAAATGTCCTCCTCGAGTACAAAATACCAATTGTCTCCTGATGAGCCTTCCCGCACTGGCTACAGAATTGTCCCTTGATAAGCTCTCCCACACTGGAAGCAGCATTGTCCCCTAGCAACCCATCCCCTACTGACAGCAGTATTGTCCGTTGACAACCACTGTCCAACTGGCAACAGTATTGTCCCCGTATGTCTCACCTCTCTTGTGGACTTGCTGAGCAAGAATAGTGAGGCTGAAGTTAGAGAAAGTGAGCTTCTCCTGCAGTTCTATTTGCTATCAGGGGATGAAGGACCTTTGATGCTGTCATCACCTTGGAACTAAACCATTGTTAGTGCAGTTCCACTTCCTTAACTTATAGAGGGTTCAAGACCTGTGATATCATAACGTAGGTCCTTTAACTTTTAATCCTCTGAACTGCACTAATGATGCAGGGTTCGCATCATCAGTGCAGTTATTGTTAAGTCATGTCAGATGGACCTCTGGCAGACTGGGCACTTGCAAATCTGCCTAGTAGGGCAGATTTCCTGTCTGGGCCTTGTTTTGTCCTGGCAGACAGGCACTCCCCGGAAGTTTGGCACCCAGGTCAACTCTCCCTCTGGCCCTCCCCACACTACACCACTGTTTTTGGAAGCTTGTACAGAACAGGATACTGTTTCTTCCAATTCTACCATGTGTATATAAACACAGGCAGGCATCTTCCCCCAATAAGGGACAATTTGGGGAATTTTTTTAAATCTTAACAAATCAGTGTTTTTAGCAGGCTGTTTGCGTTTTTATCCATAGCTATTTATGCCAGTGTGACATTATTTACTATTGATGTCTTTGCATTAACCCCTTCCTGACATCCAAGGTACAAGTATGGCAGATGTTGGGTCTTTAAAGATGGAGCCTGCTCCAGAGTGGAGCGGGCACCATAGCATCCGGGTGCCTGATGTTTCACATAGCAGACACTTGTGGCTAACGTCCACGATCAGCGGTAACTGATCAGGGGCAGGTAATGATCCAGAGTCTGTTCTAGGCTTTTATGCGCATCAAAATGAAATCACTAATAATAAAGTATACTCACACAATTTTTATACTTACCAGTTTGAAGTCACCATCATGAAGGGTGGAAGCATGTAACACCTATATATAAAAAATAAAAAATATATATATAAAAAATAAAGAAACATATTAAAAAATTAAAAAATACTAGAAAATATATAATAAATAAATATAAATATAATAAGTGGATGTAGTAGACGACTTATTAAGTAATGTTATAAATAATGAGCACGCAGATCTCCTATACGTAAAGAGAGATACAGTTAACAACAATAGAGGGTAGTCCCCCCTCCCTCCCCCCTAATAATATACATCTTTAAGACAGTGACATAGGAAGGAATTAAGGTAGATGATGGTACATATGAATTAGCTAATCCAACAGGACCCCATAGATTAGAAAGACCATCACATCCAGTGTTGAATAGTAGATCCGAAATTAGTACCATCAGCCCGAGCATGCCCAGTCAGTACTAGGTAAGTATGTGCAGCAGTAAGTCCGGACACATGCGCATTGAAACCGCAAGCAAAGCGGTACCGATTACTAAGTTCAGGAGCATGCGCAAACAGGACGTAGCATCGATGTCTGGCACCAAGTTCCGACGCAGGCGCCTTACCAATAATACGACTATGGAGGTGAGATCTAAGTGCCCGGGCATGCGCACAAGAAGCTGACAAGCAGACATAGCAGCCCACGCCAAGTCCGTGCGCATAGATGAGCGGCGCAGTCCAATGCCGATTGGAGGAGAGAGGAGTGGGAGGATCCCATCACGGTAACACATCTAACGCTAGTAGGGATTGGTTAGATTAGAACGGAGTGCAGCAAGAGGGACGCACATAGGGCAATATGATTATGACTGTGAATAGGAGGTGTTAAAAGCCAGGTTCCGCCCCCAACACAAACACTGCCCGTTCCCCTGAAGACGCCAAGAGAGCTTGGCGAAACATGTCGGGGGGCAGAGTGTGTTGTATGTTATTTTAGGCAGTGAGTGCGATGCCAAGCAGCAGGAGAATCACATACTAGTTACTATTAGCACACTGGGAAAAAGCCCGCCGCTCAGTGAGCGCATTGTGGAAAAACAGTGCGCAGATACTAACTAGTAATCTGGGAATAAGCCCGTACCTAGAGGAGTACACTGTGCTAATAACAGTGCACCAGAAATAACGGCGAAATACTGCTGCATCGAGACAGCAGGAACTAGCTAAGAGAACAGTAAAGGGCCCCCCAGTGGTCAATAAGCATATCACCAAAGGATACAATATAAGATACATTGTAATAGGGCAGGCACCACTGATAGTTTTAATGTGTGAGTTCAAGGCATTTATTTTAAACGTATCAAATAAACGTTAAATTTTATATGCAAATAACCAATACATTTAGTAGCACGTATAAACCAAGAGACATTTTGTGGTCTTACTGACCAAATGAAAATATTCCCATATATAGAGTCTCAATACGTGCTAATGGGTCGTATGTAATTTTCATGTTCTAGGCTTTTAGGCTCATTTCTTGTACAGTATATTACAATACAGGCCTCGAGGTGGCTGCACTGAATTGTAATATAACAATTTCTATATAGGATAAGGGAGAACATTTCATTACTCTATATAAATTGCATCTTTCAAGTTGGGGTCCACTTGAGGACATAATAAAAAGTAAAAAAAAGTTTTAAAAAAAAGTAAAAAAAAAATAAAAAATTATAATCACCCTGCTTTCCCCAAAATCAAAATAAACTATTAAAAAATAACATTGCTGCATGCGAAAATGCCCATACTATTAAAATATAAAAAAACTTATCTCCTATGGTGAATGATGTAGCTGAAAGAAATAGAAATGGCCAATTCACCATTTTTTTTAAATCACTTTAACTCTCAAAACAATTGAATAAAAAGTGATCAAAAATAGTACACACCCCACCACAAAATGGTATTACTAAAAACTAAAGATTGTCCCGCAAAAAAAAATTAGCCCTCACACAGCTCCATAAGTATAACTATAAAAAAGTCAAAATATAGCGACAAAAAAATAAAATAAAATTCTTACGCTTTTATCACTTTTCAGTATTAAAAGTCAGTTTTACTGCATAGTGAACACTGTAGAAACAAAACTCATAAAAAACTGTTGCAATTCCACCCCATTTGGATTTTTTTTATTTTTATGGTGCCATTAGAAAGTACAATTTGTTCTGCAAAAAACTCCTCATATGGCTATGTGAATGGAAAAATAAAAAAGTTATGGCTCCAGGAAGATAGGAAGTGAAAAATCAAAAGCACTTTTGATTCATGTAGTGATTCGGATTTGAATCAAAATGTTTTAACTGATTTATTTGAATCGGACCCGAGATGACTTTCAAGAAATTCCCTCATCTCTAGTGTGCAGCCATAAACTGAACATAGAATAGCATGTGATAGAAAGTTTTTGATTAATGTAATTTTTTTTTTCATAATCAATAGTTGCATGCTTTATTTGTGAATAAATATAAAAATTCTGATGAAACTTAATGTGCAGAATCCATCAGTAAACCATAGAGTTCAATGAGTTAATGTGTATGTTTTTTTGTGGTGTGTTATTTTACAGCTTGAATTATATTGTTTTATGTTTGCATTGCTAAAAAACATGTTTCAACCATGTAATGCTGTTTTAGGAAAACCTGATAATATAATTGTATGAGGGGTGTTCAATACGTTATCTACCCCAGCATGTTCTGTCAGTGTTAGAGATCTGAGTTTATCTGTGCAGGTGAAGACATGTCTGGACATGCAACACACGGTAACAGCTTAGTCTGATGAAAGCACTGAAAGTGACCAGATGGCAAGTTCAGTACAGTACAAGTCCACCACCATGATCCTGGGGCCAAACAAGAGTCCATGCAATGAAAGCACAAGGGGTCATCAATAGTGTTGATCGAGCATGCTTGGTCAAACACCAGTTCGGCTTGAGCATCTCGATGCTCGGCACATGGCGGTATTTGGCCGAATACCGCATGTGTTCGAGCACAATGCTCGAGTCTCCTCCCCGCACATTTGTTGTGCAGGTAAGTACTGCCCTTCACTGTAATGCCATAGCCATGTTGGTTATTGGCATTACAGCGATTGGCTGGCCGGAACGCGTCATCGGGTGCTATAAAGCAACTGATGACACGTGTTCGGCTCAGTGTTTTCTTTTTTTCTGTTAAAAAACTTGTCAGAGACCCAAAAGTCCTTTTAAGGACTATTATTGTGTGCGGCAGCAGCAATATATATTTTTAGCACAACCTGTGCTAAATTGCTAAAACTTTACAGACCCAAAAGTACTTTTAAGGACTATTGTGTGTGGCAGCAATATCTATTTTTAGCGCATCCTACTCTAAATACCGTGCAATAGTTAGGCCGCTGCAGACAGGGACATTGTCTGTGCTGCATCTCCTGTTTAACCTGTACGCATCCCAAAAATATCTGTGACATCCAGTGTACTTTTTCCGTAGACGGTGTCCGCTGTGGACAGTGACATTAGCTGCGCTACATCTCCTGTGTAAAGTGTGCAGAATAAAAAAATATCTGTGACATCCAGTGTACATTTTCCGTAGACAGTGTCCGCTGCGGACATTGACATTACCTGGGGTACATCTCCTGTGTAACGTTTTCACATCCCAAATACCTGTGACATTCCCTGTCATTTTTTATTAGCCGCTGCTGACATCAGCAACATTATCTGCGGTACATCTCCTGTGTGACATTTCCACATCCCAAATAACTTTTTATATTTTTTTGGGTATACACTTACAAATCCTAAGCTACTGTACGCGTGACATACTTTCAAGCATACATAACATTTAATATGAAGAAGACGAGCAGTAAGGGACAGGGAAGTGGCCATGATGCTAATGGTGCACACAGAGGCCGTGGCTCTGGGCACGTTGAAACTGTGCCTGCTGCCAGAGAAAATGAAAAGAAATCATCCACTATACCTAGCTTCATGTCCCAGTTTGCAGGGTGGCACAGGACAACGATCTCAAAGTCAGACCAGTGCAACCAGGTGGTCGGTTGGATTGCAGCAGATAAGGCTTCCAGTCGGTTAAGCACCACCCTGTCTTTCACCAAGTCCAGTCTCAGTAGCCAAAAGTCTTGTTAACACAATCCTCACCTTGATCCTCCTTCCTCCCACCATGGAGAGTCTTGCCAAACAAGTGATTCCACACTCGGATATTCCGAGGAGCTCTTTTCAGCGCCATTCCTTCATTTGGGCCTCTCGACAAGCCCACTTGAAGAGGGACATGAGATCTTGTGCCCTGATTCCCAAAATCTTGAGCATCCACAGTCACAAGAAGATGACGGTGGGGAACAGCAATTAGTGTTTCACCAGGTGGATGATGATGATGAGACACAGTTGCCATTAAGTCAACAGCAATTAGTGTCTCAAGAGGTTAATGATGAGGATGAGACACAGTTGTCAATAAGTGAGGCTCTTGTTAGGTCAACAGGTCAGGAGGATGACCAGAGTGAGGAAGTGAAAGAGGAGGACGATGAAATCACTGACCCAACCTGGGAAGGTGGCAAGCTGAGTGAGGACAGCAGTACAGAAGGGGAGGTATCTGCTGCACCGCAACAGGCTGGAAGAGGCAATGGGGTGGCAAAAGGGAGAAGGTGGGCCACACCAAACAGGCCCACAACTGTTCCCTGGAGCACCCCTTGCAGCAATCTCCCTTTCCAAGGGGTAGGTGTTCCGCAGTCTAGCGCCTTTTTGAGGAAAGTGCGGACGACAAAAGAATTGTAATTTGCAACCTGCACCATACAAAAATGAGCAGGGGCGTGAACACTAGCAACCTCACCACTACCAGCATGATCCGCCACATGGCATCAAAGCACCGTAATAGGTGTGCCAAACGCCTGGATCCACAATCTGTGTCTGCGGGTCACACCACTGCCTCCTCTTCCCTTGTGTTAGGTGTTGGCCAATCCCCTGTCCAAGATGCAGGCCCGGATGCCTCCCGCCCTGCACCTTGACCTTCACAAGCACCATCAGCGACCACATCCATTTCCATGTCCCAGGCCAGTGTACAAATGTCCTTACCCTAGGCATTTGAATGCAAGCGCAAATACCCACCCACCCACAGGCAAAAGTACCAAATGTTTAATTAGGAGGCATTTTTTTGCCCCAGGCGTCTCATGGCCAGGATATGCTGGCAAGGTCGGGATTAAAGGTCAATTATTATTATCCAGTATATTCTGGCATTATTTAGATTGCACGAATAGGTCCATCGGCATTATGTCTGTATTTATCTGTTGATGGAGTTTATTTTTGGTGTGTGTCTATGGGTCTAATATCAGGAAAAATAGAGGAGACTTGTGGCATAGGATCTATGTTGGGCATGTATTTGGTTATCAATAGATGGAGCACAAACTAACCTCGTGATTTAATCATCGGCGATTTGCCTATCCGTTATCATCTTAATAACGGTCACGTTGCTCCTGTTATCTGGCAAAAAAATTTCCTCTCTGTTTAAGTGATAATCTTTTAGGTGACAGGTAATTTTGGTGTTTGTGTGTTCCCTGAGGAGCCTGAAATCAACTAGGTGAAACGCATAGGAAAGGTGTAGGACATTATATATTATTTAATATTCTATTTGCTTTCACTATATCTTGGTGGTTCTTGTCACCCCGCCTTGTTTTTTTTATATTTTTGGCAACTTATACTAGCCCAGGTCTACATCTAGGACTAGATTCCACATTGCTAGAATATATCCCCGTGTCAGGGTCATCCTAGGGCTATCAGGAGGCACGAGACACGGGATCGCCCCTATCCGGGCGGCTATTCCGTTTGTAGGCAGGGCGGCAGAAGTAGGGACATCAATAGGGATACTGCCCTATATCCTATGCATATGGTAGGTCGATTATACCTGCCTACAACTAAATTCCACCGGAATAGTTTTGAATTTTGTTTTTGATTTATCTTTTCTTTATTATATTTGTGCGTATACTGGTTTTACCATTTAAGAATTAAAGGTTATGTTTTAGAACAGTGGTCATTCTGTGAGCCCTAGAAATACTTACCACTTTCAACTATAATTTCCCCTGGACAGGATTATGTCCCTTCTGTGATTTCTTCATAGCACTAAATGTGCAACTTTCTAAATTACTGGCCCTGGAAATGTTGCCATTTAGGCTTGTGGACACTGAGGCCTGATGTCGGCAGCCATCCCTTGTTACGCAGTCCCCAGCCGCCACTATTTATCATGGTGTGCTGTGCCCGCCTTTTACCAGCATGTATCCCGTAACATCACTCGTGCCCTGACCAACGCAGTTACTGGGAAGGTTCACTTAAAGAGGACCTTTCACTAGTTTAAAAACTAAAAACTAACTATATCAGTGGGTAGAGCGGCGCCGAGGGGTCCCCCTGCACTTACTAGTATGTCTGGGCGCCGCTCCGTTTGCCCGGTATAGGTTCCGTACAACAGAGGGAGCTGCACACACCGGAGCCTATACCGGGCGAACGGAGCGGCGCCCAGACATACTAGTAAGTGCAGGGGGACCCCTGGGCGCCGCTCTGCCCACTGATATAGTTAGTTTTTAGTTTTTAAACTAGTGAAAGGTCCTCTTTAACCACTGACACATAGTCAAGTGCTTTCAGCCAGGGACGCTACATTTCCCTGACGGCACACTGGGTAAACGTTGTGGAGGCCGGGAGTGAGTCGTATCCTGGGATGGCACAGGGGCTACCGACGCCAAGGATTGCGGGCCCTAATTTCATCAGGGTTTCCGCCACCACCTACTTTAGTGGCTCCAACCCCCACTTCTCCTAAGCCTCCGCCTCCACTTCTACCTCAGAATTATCCTCTTGCAGCACCAGTCAGCCATCAGTCGGTAGCTGGAAGCAGTGTAGCACTGCAGTGGGGAAGCGTCAACAGGCCGCACTTAAGCTGATCTGCTAAGGTTACATACAGCACACTGCCGCAGAGCTGTGGCAGGGGATAAGAGACCAGACTGAGCTGTGGCTATCGCCTCTCAACCTAGAACCAGGCATGGTTGTGTCTGATAATGGCCATAACTTGGTGGCGGCTTTGGAGTTTGCGAAGCTCACACACATCCCATGCCTAGCCCACGTCTTAAACTTAGTGGCTCATCGGTTTCTCAAAACATACCCCAATTTGCCTGAGCTACTGGTGAAGCTGCACCGCGTGTGTGCCCATTTCCACAAGTCATCGACAGCTTCCGCCAGTCTGTCAACGCTGCAGCAGCAATTACAATTGCCAGCTCACCAACTGTTGTGTGTCGTGAGCACACGTTGGAACTCGACGTTCCACATGTTGGCCAGGCTTTGTGAGCAGCAGAGGGCAGTAGTGGAATACTAGCTGCAACATGGTCGTCACCTTTCCAGTCAGCTTCCGCTCTTCACAAGCGACGAGTGGGCATGGATGTCTGACCTCTGTAAAGTTTTAAGTACCTCATAGTAGCCCCCACCAGAAGTACCTCATAGTAGCCAACAGTCTGCTAATAATCATATATTTTATCCTGTTGTCCGATGCTGCATAAGTTCAAAAAATGCAGTTTTATTCTCCATCAGCGCCTTAGTGCCAGCCAGCTTGAAGTCAAGGGGGCATCGGCCTCCTTGCTTCAAGTCAAGGTAACCATGCCCCCTAACGTCCCCTCTTGCCTGAGACTGACAGCCTCCAATGCGGCCGCGATTCCCCAAGTCTCGAGCATGCGCGGTGCACTCTGCAGTAATGCGTTATTCCATCTCCTACTGCCGCTGTTAGCCGGGTTTCAGCAGCGCAATGCGCATGCCCGAGACTTGGGGAATCGCGGACGCATTGCAGGCTGTCGCTCTCAGGTAAGAGGGGACGGTTAGGGGGCGTGGTTACCTTGACTTGACGCAAGGAGGCTGCTGCCCCCTTGACTTCACGCTGGCCGGCACTGAAGCGCTGAAGGAGAATAAAATTTCGTTTTTTGAACTTACACAGCATCGGACAACAGGATGAAATATATGATTATTAATAGGCTGCGGGCTACTACGAGGTACTGCTGGCGGTTGTAGATGCATTTTTTAGGTGACAGGTTCCCTTTAAGAAACTTTTAAGAATCAACATAGATGGTGAGCGCCGATAATGCTATTATCAGCGTCACCATCCCACTTCTGTGTCTACTCAAACGCTCGGTGCTCACAATTAAACCGACGCTTTGCATGTGAAAGAGGTGGAAATGGGGGAAGACATTACACAGGATAATAGCCAGACCACCCTCAGTTTGTCTTCTCAATGCAAATTGGATGATGATGATGATGAGGAGGAGGAGGAGCAGGAGACAGCTGCCTCTGCTACAGAGGGTAGTACCCATGAAAGTTTAATTCCATCTGTTCATTGTGGATGGGCAGAAGAGGAGAAAGAAGATGAGGAGATTGAAAGTCATCCTGATGACGACAGCGAAGTGTTGCCTGTTGGAACTCTGGCACACATGACTAACTTAATGTTAGGCTGCCTTTCCCGTGACCCACTGTCGGGTATATAAAGCAAATTCTTTATATATATATAAAAAAAATTAACAGATCAAAAGAAAAAATATGCTAATGATATTGATCCGCGAGATGGACATAAACATCTCAAAAAGAGTTCAATCGAGAATCTGATTATTTTGCACAATCAGTAAAACAGGGTACAAGCGTTTATGACAAAATATATGGTTTATTGTACAATAGTTTAAAATACAATCAAAAATTTATCAACGTAAATTTCAATAATATACAATGATATGCAGTACCCAGAATTCGCCACTATATGGTGCCAACAAAACACTACTCAACCAACACAAGAATATCATGCAATACGGCTTTAAAATTGTGAGAGATATAAAGTCAATGGATTATGCGCAAAACTCAATCAAGAAAATGACAGATACGAGCCCTTGCTCTGCCCAAAATGATGACCAATCTCAGATATGGGGTAGTATTGCAACAAAACTTATAAATTATTGGCTTGATATCAAACTGGGGAAAATAAAGATTCCCAACAGAGAGTTTCTCCAATATTACCCCCTTTATTCAGTTATATGCATCGTAACTAAAATCATGCGAAAATATTGATGTAGCAACTAACGTTACACGTCCGCAAATGAGCAGGTATCTGGCTAAGTATCAAGCCATTTAATTTATATCAATACTACATAAAACAAAAATATACATTACCCAAGGGTCAAGTGATGTGCAGAGTCTTGGGGCAGTCAGCTCTCAAGAGTTTTTCCGATAATCCAAATCTTTCTCCAAAGATCTCCCTTTCTTTCTTTGTTTTTTTCTCTTTCTGCCTTTCTTTCCTTTTTTTTTTTCTTTTTGGTATCTGGTTTCTTAACCCAAAACTTATCAGATGAACACACCTTCCTAGTTTGGAACTTTCCAAACATTGTTGGATGGGCGTGTGCATTGATAAGGAATGTGACATCGTAATACTACCCAGAATGCACTTTTGCTACTGGTGTAGTATTAACTGCTCATATCTCGGTTGTATAAGCTATAGGCATCATACCATTAAGGGTTAACTCGGACATGCCTGACATTTTCAATACTACACACCTCTGACATCTGGAGGTTTTGTCTTAGAGCCGAGGGACAAGCTTTGATACATGAATGTATACTTTGAGGAACATCTAGATAATTCTCACACTGTGGAATTCATGTTCAGATAAGAAATATAATGAAGCCTCTAAATCTGCAGGTGTCGTGTATCTTCTAACTGTGTAAATATATAATAGATTGTTACAATAACACTAGCTCTTTGAGCGGCACAGTAATCTTTCCATGGACTAACTTCGGCCTACATGAAAATCCATACAAAATAGTGAATATTAATCTACATTGCTCTTAAAGGCAATGAATACCCATTATAATTAAAATAAGTAGATATAACTGTTTACACTTATGGAAAAGCACAACACCACGCGCTTTACCAAATACTGGTTGTTCACCCTTCTCAACCCCCGCAACAAAGACTACTTCTCATCTCTCATTCCTGTGGTGGATAGGACGAGCAAAATGGTGCAATACCAGAAGGTTCTTGTAGAAAAATTGCTGCAAAAATTTCAAGCTGAAAACGCTGGCGGCAGAGTCCGTAGTTCCTTTGGCAACCGAGGAGGGGAGATGAGGGGAACACACAGCAGTTCCAACAGAGGCAGGGCAATACTCTCCAAAGCCTGGGACAGTTTCATGACACCCCGCCAGCACCCTCACCCTGATGCACAGCCTACTGTCACAAGGAGGGAGACATTTTGGAAGATGGTGAAGGAGTACGTAGCAGCCCGTCTCAGCATCCTCAATGATACTTCTGTGCCTTACAACTACTGGATGTCAGAGGTGGACACGTGGCAAGAACTGGCGCTCTACACCTTGGAGGTGCTGGCCTGCCCTGCCGCCAGCGTTTTGTCAGAGCGGGTATTTAGTGGTGCTGGGGGCATAATAACTGATAAACATCAGCATCCGGCTGTCAACTGAAAATGCTGACAGGTTGACTCTTATAAAAATAAACAAGGCCTGGATTGCCCATGACTTCTCTACTTTGGTCAGCTCACCAGCAGGCCCTCAACCATAATGTTTTACAGAGTCAGCTCACTAGCAGGCCCTCACCTATAATCTTTTAGGGGATCAGCTTACCAGCAGGTCCTCGCATATAAAATGTTTTTGAGGGTCAGCTCACCTGCAGGCCCTCGCATATAATGTTTTTGAGGGTAAGCTCACCAGCAGGCCCTTAACCATAATGTTTTACAGGGTCAGCTCACCAGCAGGCCCTCACCTACAATCTTTTAGAGGGTCAGCTCACCTGCAGGCCCTCATATATAATGTTTTTGAGGGTCAGCTCACCAGCAGGCCCTCGCCCATATTTTTTTCAATGGTCAGCTCAGCAGCAGGCACTCACCCATAATTTTTTCGATGCTCAGATTAGCAGCAGGCACTCGCCCCTAATGTTTTAGAGAGTAAGCTCTGCAGCAGACTCTCACCCCTAATGTTTTAGATAGTCAGCTCACCAGCAGGCCCTCGCCTGTAATGTTTTAGAGGGTCACCAGCAGGCCCTTGCTCCTAATGTTTTTGAGGGTCACCAGCAGGTCATCAATCATAATTTTTCAAGGGTGTATGAAGCCCTTCTTTATGTGTAATAAAGGGTGTATTGGAGTGCCGGTTCCTTGTAATTTTTGGAAGCCCTTTCACTTAGATCATAGGCTTTATGAGTGCAGTAGTCCCACTGCCTGAACAATTGTACCACATTGTGAATAAGGCCCTCCATTATGTGATATACAGGTTGTATCAGAGTGCCTCTTCCTTGTAATTTTTGGCAGCACTTGCACTTTATATACAAGTAAATATACAGGAAAGAATGTTTCCTAACAATTTTTCCTCTAAAATCCTCTTCCTCAGACTCCTCTTCCAGCGTTGCCGCAGGTCCAGGAAGCGATGCTGATACGGCTGCTTCTGGTGGTGATGGTGACCACAACTCTTCCTCTTCACACTCATCTACGGCCTGATCCAGCACTCTTTGCAGGGCACGCTCCAGGAAGAAAACAAATGGGATGATGTTGCTGATGGTGCCTTCAGTGCGACTGACTAGGTTTGTCACCTCCTCAAAAGGACGCATGAGCCTACAGGCATTGCGCATAAGCGTCCAGTAACGTGGCAAAAAAATTACCAGCTCCGCAGAGGCTGTCCTAGCACCCCGGTCATACAAATACTCGTTGACGGCTTTTTCTTGTTGGAGCAGGCGGTCGAACATTAGGAGTGTTTAATTCCAACGTGTCGGGCAGTTGCAAATCAAGCTCCTCACTGGCATGTTGTTTCGCCGCTGGATATCTGAAAAGTGTGCCATGGCCGTGTAGGAACACCTGAAATAGCAACACCTTCCTGGCCTGCTTGAGGACGTCCTGTAAGGCTGGGTACTTATTCACAAAGCGTTGTACAATCAGATTCAACACATGTGCCATGCACGGCACATGTGTCAACTTGCCCAAATTGATTGCCGCCAACAAATTGCTTACGTTGTCACACACCACTTTGCCGATCTCCAGTTGGTGCGGAGTCAGCCACTGATCCACCTGTGCGTTCAGGGCGGACAGGAGTGCTGGTCCGGTGTGACTCTCTGCTTTCAGGCAAGTCAACCCCAAGACGGCGTGACACTGTCGTATCCGGGATGTGGAATAGCCCCTGGGGAGCTGGGGGGGTGCAGTTGATGTGGAGCAAGACGCAGCAGCAGAAGAGGACTCAGCCGAGGAGGTTATCGAAGAGGATGGAGTAGGAGGAGTAGAGGAGGTGGCAGCAGGCCTGCCTGCAAGTCGTGGCGGTGTCACCAACTCCTCTGCAGAGCCACGCATTACATGCTTGGCAGCCGTCAGCAGGTTTACCCAATGCGCAGTGTAGGTGATATACCTGCCCTGACTGTGCTTTGCAGACCAGGTATTAGTGGTCAGATGGACCCTTGCCCCAACACTGTGTGCCAGACATGCCATGACTTCCTTTTGCACAATAGAGTACAGGTTGGGGATTGCCTTTTGTGAAAAGAAATTTCAGCCGGGTACCTTCCACTGCGGTGTCCCAATAGCTACAAATTTTTTGAAGGCCTCAGACTCCACCAGCTTGTATGGTAAAAGCTGGCGGGCTAAGAGTTCCAACAAGCCAGCTGTCAGACGCCGGGCAAGGGGGTGACTCTGTGACATTGGCTTCTTTCGCTCAAACATGTCCTTGAGAGACACCTGACTGTGGGCAAAACAGCAGGAACTGCTCAAGGCGAGAGACGGAGTGGCGGATGGTTGAGAGGGGGCAAGGAGGACAGCAGTGGTTGACGTGGCTGAAGATGCTGGACCAGGAGGAGGATGGCGGCTTTGAGTTTGTGTGCTGCTTGTACTCATGTGTTGATCCCATAGGCATTTGTGATTTGAGATCATGTGCCTTAGCAAAGCAGTTGTACCTAGGTGGATGTTGGACTTCCCACGACTCAGTTTCTTTTGGCACAGGTTGCAAATGGCATCGCTGTTGTCAGAGGCAGACACACAAAAAAAATGCAACACTGCTGAGCTTTGCAATGACGGCATTCTAGTGGTGGCAACAGCATGCGTTGATTGGCGTGCTGTCTGGTTGACCCCGGGTGCCGATACATGCTGACTGTGCCACTAGCTCCTTGCTACGACCTCCCCCTGCTTCCAACTCGTCTCCTCCTCCTCTCTGTCTCCCCATCTGAACTTTCCCCCTGTTCTTCTTCTCTTCGAGCAGGCACCCACGTGACATCCACGGACACATAGTCATCATCAACCGCTTTACTTGTATCTGACAACTCAGCAAAGGAAGCAGCAGCGGGTACAACATCATCATCATCACACCGTACGTCCATGTGTGTAATGCTGCCTGACTGAGACATATCCCTATTATCTACATCTTCTGGCAATAATGGTTGCGCATCACTCATTTCTTCCAACTGATGTGTAAATAACTCCTCTGACAATCAAGTGAAGCAGCTGTGGTGCTAGTGTTGGTGGTGGCGGTAGACGGGCGAGTGGTAACTTGAGAGGTGCCCGAAGCTGAGCTGGAGGAGGATGGTGCGTCAAGGTTCCGACCGGAAGCTGTAGAAGATTGGGTGACCTGTGTTAGCCAGTCAACTATGTCCTCAGAACTTTTCGAGTTCACTGTACGTGGCCTCTGAACACTGGGCATTATTCTAGGGCCAAAGGGAATCACAGCACCACGACCACGACGGCCCCTGCGGGGTGGCCTGCCTCTGCCTGTCATTTTTTTTTTATTAGTTTAGTTGTACTATGCGTGCAAGCTACTGTGACACCAGATATGAGTGGCACTGTGCACTGGCAGAAGTTGGCAGAGTAGACGCTGTAGGCCTGACACACACGCTTGCAGACAACTAACTGCTATTCAATCTATTACAGTCCAATTATTTTTTTTTTTAAATGTAATCTACTGTGACACCAGATATGAGTTGCACTGGTGTGACACTGTGCACTTGCAGGGCCTGAAACACACACGCTTGCAGGCAACTGC
Organism: Bufo bufo; assembly: GCF_905171765.1. Lineage (NCBI taxonomy): Eukaryota > Metazoa > Chordata > Amphibia > Anura > Bufonidae > Bufo > Bufo bufo. The sequence goes on along the minus strand of NC_053390.1, from coordinate 522,658,981 downwards.
TATTATTTTACAGTCAAATTTTTATTATTTTTATTTTTTATGTAATCTACTGTGACACCAGATATGAGTTGCAATGGTGACACTGTGCACTTGCAGGGCCTGAAACACACACGCTTGCAGGCAACTGACTGCTATTATATTACAGTAAAAATTATAAAAAAAATGTAAATGTAATCTACTGTGACACCAGATATGAGTTGCACTGGTGACACTGTGCACTTGCAGGGCCTGAAACACACACGCTTGCAGGCAACTGACTGCTATTATATTACAGTAAAAATTATAAAAAAAATGTAAATGTAATCTACTGTGACACCAGATATGAGTTGCACTGGTGACACTGTGCACTTGCAGGGCCTGAAACACACACGCGTGCAGGCAACTGACTGCTATTATTTTACAGTCAAAATTTATTTTATTTTTTTAAATGTAATCTACTGTGACACCAGATATGAGTTGCACTTTTGACACTGTGCACTTGCAGGGCCTGAAACACACAAGCGTGCAGGCAACTGACTGCTATTATTTTACAGTCAATTATTTATTTATTTTTTAATGTAATCTACTGTGACACCAGATATGAGTTGCACTGGTGACACTGTGCACTTGCAGGGCCTGAAACACACACGCGTGCAGGCAACTGACTATTATTTTACAGTCCAAAAAGTTTTTTTTTTTTTTAATGCAAGCTACTGTGACACCAGATGTGAGTAGTGGCACTGGGCAAGTGGGCACAGTATACGCTGTGAGCCTGACACACACGCTGGCAGGCAACTGCAATTAGATTACACAGATCAGATGAGTCTTTCAGGACTGGAGTGGACAGTGAATACACTAGCCTAGCTATCGATTTCCCTATTAAATCAGCAGCAGCTACACTGTCCCTCCTCTCACTAAGACTGCAGCTTCCGAATGAATCTAAAATGGATGCTGTCCAGGAGGTGGGAGGGTCTGGGAGGTGGGTATGCTGTTGATTGGCTGGAATGTGTCTGCTGACTGTGAGATACAGGGTCAAAGTTTACTCAATGATGATGAATAGGGGGCGGACCGAACATCGCATATGTTCGCCCACCGCGGCGAACGCGAACAAGCTATGTTCGCCGGGAACTGTTCGGGACATCTCTACTAATCACACAGGAGGACAACTTACTTCATAACACTGAGTTAAAATGCTGCCTCAGACTCCTCTCTGCACTACTTGTTGCCCAATATACCAGTTTATAGGTACAAGTCTGTGTCTACATGGCAGGACAAACATAGTCACTCATCACTTACTGGCCCAAAATGTAATGATCGCTTTCGAGGATTACAACCTGTAGTTTGGGAGAAACAGATGTTTTTGTGCCTGTTCCCCATTGACTTAAATGGTTTATTCCCAACTAGATAAGTAGGGATGAGCGAACCCGAACTGTATAGTTCGGGTTCGTACCGAATTTTGGGGTGTCCGTGACACGGACCCGAACCCGAACATTTTCGTAAAAGTCTGTGTTCGGGTTCGGTGTTCGGCGCTTTCTTGGCGCTTTTTGAAAGGCTGCAAAGCAGCCAATCAACAAGCGTCATACTACTTGCCCCAAGAGGCCATCACAGCCTTGCCTACTATTGGCATGGCTGTGATTGGCCAGTGCAGCATGTGACCCAGCCTCTATATAAGCTTGGGTCACGTTGCGCTGCACGTCACTCTGCTGATTGAAGCATAGGGAGAGGTTGCAGCTGCGACGTTAGGGCGAGATTAGGCAGTGATTAACTCCTCCAAAAGACTTCATTCTGTGATCGATCTGCAGCTGTGGATCATTGAAGTGCTAATATTGACTTGCTCACTTTTTTGAGGCTGCCCAGAGCGTTTTTAGATCACTTTTTTTCTGGGGTGATCGGCGGCCATTTTGTGACTTGTGGTGCGCCAGCACAAGCTATCACCAAGTGTATTTAACCATCAATAGTGTGGTTATTTTGTGCTATATCCTACATCAGCTGCAGGCTGAGCCTGTGTCACCGAAGTGCATTTAACCATCAACAGTGTGGTTATTTTTTGGCCATATACTACATCAGGGGCAAGTTGAGCCTGTCACCCAGCGCCTAAAAAATAGACCTGACATTTCTATTCAACCAAATCTGTACTGTTTTAGCTGGTCAAGTTATTTGTAGTGACCGTAAAAGCACACTTTTTGTTCTGGGTTGAAAAACTATTCCCAAATTTGCCATTCTCAAAATAACTAGTTTCTGGTATATGAGGCCTACTTGAAATCTATCCCAAAAAGGATATCTTACATTGAAGGTACTGATAGTGTCATTCAGAAAAACCTAAGACACACGCTACCGTGCAGATAGAAGTCTGATTCTGAGATTAAACCTTAACCTGTCACACAGTGCAAAAAAAAACAGGTCTCACATTTCTATTCAAGCAAATCTGTACTGTTTTAGCTGGTCAAGTTATTTGTAGTGACCGTAAAAGCACATTTTATTTTCTGGGTTGAAAAACTATTCCCAAATTTGCCATTCTTAAAATTGTGGTGAACGGGAACAATGAGGAAAACATCTAATAAGGGACGCGGACGCGGACGTGGACATGGTCGTGTTAGTGGACCCTCTGGTGCTGGGAGAGGACGTGGCCGTTCTGCCACAGCCACACGTCCTAGTGTACCAACTACCTCAGGTCCCAGTAGCCGCCAGAATTTACAGGGATATTTGGTGGGGCCCAATGCCGTTCTAAGGATGGTAAGGCCTGAGCAGGTACAGGCATTAGTCAATTGGGTGGCCGACAGTGCATCCAGCACGTTCACATTATCTCCCACCCAGTCTTCTGCAGAAAGCGCACAGATGGCGCATGAAAACCAAGCCCATCGGTCTGTCACATCACCCCCATGCATATCAGGGAAACTGTCTGAGCCTCAAGTTATGCAGCAGTCTCTTATGCTGTTTGAAGACTCTGCTGCCAGGGTTTTCCAAGGGCATCCACCTAGCTCTTCACCAGGGGTGGAAGAGATAGAATGCACTAATGCACAACCACTTATGTTTCCTGATGATGAGGACATGGGAATACCACCTCAGCATGTCTCTGATGATGACAAAACACAGGTGCCAACTGCTGCGTCTTTCTGCAGTGTGCAGACTGAACAGGAGGTCAGGGATCAAGACTGGGTGGAAGACGATGCAGGGGACGATGAGGTCCTAGACCCCACATGGAATGAAGGTCGTGCCACTGACTTTCACAGTTCGGAGGAAGAGGCAGTGGTGAGACCGAGCCAACAGCGTAGCAAAAGAGGGAGCAGTGGGCAAAATCAGAACACCCGCCGCCAAGAGACTCCGCCTGCTACTGACCGCCGCCATCTGGGACCGAGCACCCCAAAGGCAGTTACAAGGAGTTCCCTGGCATGGCACTTCTTCAAACAATATGCTAACGACAAGACCAGTGTGGTTTGCACGCTGTGCCATCAGAGCCTGAAGCGAGGCATTAACGTTCTGAACCTTAGCACAACCTGCATGACCAGGCACCTGCATGCAAAGCATGAACTGCAGTGGAGTAAACACCTTAAAAACAAGGAAGTCACTCAGGCTCCCCCTGCTGCATCTTCTGCTGCTGCCGCCGCCTCGGCCTCTTCCTCTGCCTCTGGAGAAACGTTGGCACCTGCCGCCCAGCAAACATGGGATGTACCACCAACACCACCACCTGCGTCAACAAGCATCTCAACCATGTCACACGGCAGCGTTCAGCTCTCCATCTCACAAACATTTGAGAGAAAGCGTAAATTCCCACCTAGCCACCCTCGATCCCTGGCCCTGAATGCCAGCATTTCTAAACTACTGGCCTATGAAATGCTGTCATTTAGGCTGGTGGACACACACAGCTTCAAACAGCTCATGTCGCTTGCTGTCCCACAGTATGTTGTTCCCAGCCGCCACTACTTCTCCAAGAGAGCCGTGCCTTCCCTGCACAAACAAGTGTCCGATAAAATCAAGTGTGCACTGCGCAACGCCATCTGTGGCAAGGTCCACCTAACCACAGATACGTGGACCAGTAAGCACGGCCAGGGACGCTATATCTCCCTAACTGCACACTGGGTAAATGTAGTGGCGGCTGGGCCCCAGGCGGAGAGCTGTTTGGCGCACGTCCTTCCGCCGCCAAGGATCGCAGGGCAACATTCTTTGCCTCCTGTCTCCTCCTACTCAGCTTCCTCCTCCTCTTCTTCCACCTGCTCATCCAGTCAGCCACACACCTTCACCACCAACTTCAGCACAGCCCGGGGTAAACGTCAGCAGGCCATTCTGAAACTCATATGTTTGGGGGACAGGCCCCACACCGCACAGGAGTTGTGGCGGGGTATAGAACAACAGACCGACGAGTGGTTGCTGCCGGTGAGCCTCAAGCCCGGCCTGGTAGTGTGCGATAATGGGCGAAATCTCGTTGCAGCTCTGGGACTAGCCGGTTTGACGCACATCCCTTGCTTGGCGCATGTGCTGAATTTGGTGGTGCAGAAGTTCATTCGCAACTACCCCGACATGTCAGAGCTGCTGCATAAAGTGCGGGCCGTCTGTTCGCGCTTCCGGCGTTCACACCCTGCCGCTGCTCGCCTGTCTGCGCTACAGCGTAACTTCGGCCTTCCCGCTCACCGCCTCATATGCGACGTACCCACCAGGTGGAACTCCACCTTGCATATGCTGGACAGACTGTGCGAGCAGCAGCAGGCCATAGTGGAGTTTCAGCTGCAGCACGCACGGGTCAGTCGCACTGTGGATCAGACACACTTCACCACCAATGACTGGGCCTCCATGCGAGACCTGTGTGCCCTGTTGCGCTGTTTCGAGTACTCCACCAACATGGCCAGTGGCGATGACGCCGTTATCAGCGTTACAATACCACTTCTATGTCTCCTTGAGAAAACACTTAGGGCGATGATGGAAGAGGAGGTGGCCCAGGAGGAAGAGGAGGAAGAGGGGTCATTTTTAGCACTTTCAGGCCAGTCTCTTCAAAGTGACTCAGAGGGAGGTTTTTTGCAACACCAGAGGCCAGGTACAAATGTGGCCAGACAGGGCCCACTACTGGAGGACGAGGAGGACGAGGATGAGGATGAAGCATGTTCACAGCGGGGTGGCACCCAAAGCAGCTCGGGCCCATCACTGGTGCGTGGCTGGGGGGAAACACAGGACGATGACGATACGCCTCCCACAGAGGACAGCTTGTCCTTACCTCTGGGCAGCCTGGCACACATGAGCGACTACATGCTGCAGTTCCTGCGCAACGACAGCAGATTTGCCCACATTTTAACGTGTCTGCGGACTACTGGGTTGCCACCCTGCTGGATCCCCGGTACAAAGACAATGTGCCCACCTTACTTCCTACACTGGAGCGTGATAGGAAGATGCGCGAGTACAAGCGCACGTTGGTAGACGCGCTACTGAGAGCATTCCCAAATGTCACAGGGGAACCAGTGGAAGCCCAAGGCGAAGGCAGAGGAGGAGCAAGAGGTCGCCAACGCAGCTGTGTCACGGCCAGCTCCTCTGAGGGCAGGGTTAGCATGGCAGAGATGTGGAAAAGTTTTGTCACCACACCACAGCTAACTGCACCACCACCTGATACGGAACGTGTTAGCAGGAGGCAACATTTCACTAACATGGTGGAACAGTACCTGTGCACACCCCTCCACGTACTGACTGATGGTTCGGCCCCATTCAACTTCTGGGTCTCCAAATTGTCCACGTGGCCAGAGCTAGCCTTTTATGCCTTGGAGGTGCTGGCCTGCCCGGCGGCCAGCGTTTTGTCTGAACGTGTATTCAGCACGGCAGGGGGCGTCATTACAGACAAACGCAGCCGCCTGTCTACAGCCAATGTGGACAAGCTGACGTTCATAAAAATGAACCAGGCATGGATCCCACAGGACCTGTCCATCCCTTGTGCAGATTAGATATTAACTACCTCCCCTTAACAATATATTATTCTACTCCAGGGCACTTCCTCATTCAATACTATTTTTAATTTCATTTTACCATTATATTGCGGGGCAACCCAAAGTTGAATGAACCCTTCCTCTGTCTGGGTGCCGGAGCCTAAATGTGTGACAGTGGCCTGTTCCAGTGGTGGGTGACGTGAAGCCTGATTCTCTGCTATGACATGAAGACTTATTCTGTGCTGACATGAAGCCAGATTCTCTGTTACGCGACCTCTCTCCTCTGCCTGGGTGCCTGGGCCTAAATATGTGACAGTGGCCTGTTCCAGTGGTGGGTGACGTGAAGCCTGATTCTCTGCTATGACATGCAGACAGATTCTGCGCTGACATAAGGCCAGATTCTCTGTTACGGGACCGCTCTCCTCTGTCTGGGTGCCGGGGCCTAAATGTGTGACAGTGGCCTGTTCCAGTGGTGGATGACGTGAAGCCTGATTCTCTGCTATGACATGAAGACAGATTCTGTGCTGACATCAGGCCAGATTCTGTGTTACGCGACCTCTCTCCTCTGCCTGGGTGCCTGGGCCTAAATGTGTGACAGTGGCCTGTTCCAGTGGTGGGTGACGTGAAGCCTGATTCTCTGCTATGACATGAAGACAGATTCTGTGCTGACATAAGGCCAGATTCTCTGTTACGCGACCTCTCTCCTCTGCCTGGGTGCCTGGGCCTAAATATGTGACAGTGGCCTGTTCCAGTGTTGGGTGACGTGAAGCTTGATTCTCTGCTATGACATGAAGACAGATTCTGCGCTGATATAAGGCCAGATTCTCTGTTACGGGACCGCTCTCCTCTGTCTGGGTGCCGGGGCCTAAATGTGTGACAGTGGCCTGTTCCAGTGGTGGGTGACGTGAAGCCTGATTCTCTGCTATGACATGAAGACAGATTCTGTGCTGACATGAAGCCAGGTTCTTTGCTATGGCATGAAGAGACTGATTCTCTGCTGACGTGAAGCCAGATTCTCTGCTATCTGACCTCTGTCCAATTGATATTGGGTCATTTTTATTTTTTTAATTTTTATTTTAATTCATTTCCCTATCCACATTTGTTTGCAGGGGATTTACCTACATGTTGCTGCCTTTTGCAGCCCTCTAGCTCTTTCCTGGGCTGTTTTACAGCCTTTTTAGTGCCCAAAAGTTCGGGTCCCGGACGAAGTTCGGTTCGGGTTCGGATCCCGAACCCGAACATTTCCGGGAAGTACGGCCGAACTTCTCGAACCCGAACATCCAGGTGTTCGCTCAACTCTATAGATAAGCCCTTTAGAAAAATAAGATATTTTGATGTTCAAATGATTGCTATAAAACCCTTGGCAATCATCTCATATATGCAAGGAACACTACTTTGGACTACATGGTTAATGGATGATTACGTAAACCTTTTTATGCTACTGTCATGGCTTCCATTCTATAGCAATAACGTACCATAATGGGGACCATCAAATTTGTGTTACGGTTACAATACTTTCGATGCCTAGAAAAAAGAGATGCTAGCTATTCAGTTCTGAAAAAGCTGGCAAAACCTGCCTGTGACACCCTATCACCACAGGTCGCTTGCCTACAGCAAATAGCCATTCCGATAGAGGAGATCCTACTAAGGAATGTACAGTCAGGTCCATAAATATTGGGACATCGACACAATTCTAACATTTTTGGCTCTATACACCACCACAATGGATTTTAAATGACACGAACAAGATGTGCTTTAACTGCAGACTGTCAGCTTTAATTTGAGGATATTTACATCCAAATCAGGTAAACGGTGTAGAAATTACAACAGTTTGCATATTTGCCTCCCACTTGTTAAGGGACCAAAAGTAATGGGACAATTGTCTTCTCAGCTGTTCCATGGCCAGGTGTGTGTTATTCCCTAATTATCCCAATTATAATGAGCAGATAAAAAGTCCAGAGTACATTTCAAGTGTGCTATTTGCATTTGGAATCTGTTGCTGTCAACTCTCAAGATGAGATCCAAAGAGCTGTCACTATCAGTGAAGCAAGCCATCATTAGGCTAAAAAAACAAAACAGACCCATCAGAGAGATAGCAAAAACATTAGGCGTGGCAAAAACAACTGTTTGGAACATTTTTAAAAAGAAGGAACGCATCGGTGAACTCAGCAACACCAAAAGACCCGGAAGACCTTGGAAAACAACTGTGGTGGATGACTGAAGAATTTTTTCCCTGGTGAAGAAAACACCCTTCACAACAATTGGCCAGATCAAAAACACTCTCCAGGAGGTAGGTGTATGTGTGTCAAAGTCAACAATCAAGAGAAGACTTCACCAGAGTGAATACAGAGTGTTCACCACAAGATGTAAACCATTGGTGAGCCTCAAAAACAGGAAGGCCATATTAGAGTTTGCCAAATGACATCTAAAAAAGCCTTCATAGTTCTGGAACAACATCCTATGGACAGATGAGATAAACTTGTACCAGAGTGATGGGAAGAGAAGTGATGGGAAGAGAAGAGTATGGAGAAGGAAAGGAACTGCTCATGATCCTAAGCATACCACCTCATCAGTGAAGCATGGTGGTGGTAGTGTCATGTCATGGGCATGTATGGCTGCCAATGGAACTGGTTCTCTTGTACAAACCGGATTCCAAAAAAGTTGGGACACTATACAAATCGTGAATAAAAACTGAATGGAATGATATTTTATTCAGAATATAACATAAATCACGGAACAAAAGTTTAAACTGAGAAAATGTACCATTTTAAGGGAAAAATATGTTGAATCAGAATTTCATGGTGTCAACAAATCCCCAAAAAGTTGGGACAAGGCCATTTTCACCACTGTGTGGCATCTCCCCTTCTTCTTACAACACTCAACAGACGTCTGGGGACCGAGGAGACCAGTTTCTCAAGTTTAGAAATAGGAATGCTCTCCCATTCTTGTCTAATACAGGCCTCTAACTGTTCAATCGTCTTGGGCCTTCTTTGTTGCACCTTCCTCTTTATGATGCGTCAAATGTTCTCTATAGGTGAAAGATCTGGACTGCAGACTGGCCTTTTCAGTACCCGGATCCTTCTCCTACGCAGCCATGATGTTGTGATTGATGCAGAATGTGGTCTGGCATTATCTTGTTGAAAAATGCAGGGTCTTCCCTGAAAGAGATGACGTCTGCATGGGAGCATATGTTGTTCTAGAACCTGAATATATTTTTCTGCATTGATGGTGCCTTTCCAGACATGCAAGCTGCCCATGCCACACGCACTCATGCAACCCCATACCATCAGAGATGCAGGCTTCTGAACTGAGCGTTGATAACAACTTGGGTTGTCCTTGTCCTCTTTGGTCCGGATGACATGGCGTCCCAGATTTCCAAAAAGAACTTCGAATCGTGACTCGTCTGACCACAGAACAGTCTTCCATTTTGCCACACTCCATTTAAATGATCCTTGGGCAAGTGAAAATGCCTGAGCTTGTGGATCTTGCTTAGAAATGGCTTCTTCTTTGCACTGTAGAGTTTCAGCTGGCAACGGCAGATGGCACGGTGGATTGTGTTCACTGACAATGGTTTCTGGAAGTATTTCTGAGCCCATTCTGTGATTTCCTTTACAGTAGCATTCCTGTTTGTCGTGCAGTGTCGTTTAAGGGCCCGGAGATCACGGGCATTCAGTATGGTTTTACGGCCTTGACCCTTACGCACAGAGATTGTTCCAGATTCTCTGAATCTTCGGATGATGTTATGCACAGTTGATGATGATCGATGCAAAGTCTTTGCAATTTTTCACTGGGTAACACCTTTCTGATATTGCTCCACTATCTTTCTGCGCAACATTGTGGGAATTGGTGATCCTCTACCCATCTTGGCTTCTGAGAGACACTGCCACTCTGAGAAGCTCTTTTTATACCCAATCATATTGCCAATTGACCTAATTAGTGTTAATTGGTCTTCCAGCTCTTCGTTATGCTCAAATTTACTTTTTCCAGCCTCTTATTGCTACTTGTAGTTTACAGAACCGTATTTCAGCGGGTCAGGCTACAATCACTAAATAGCGAGCTAAACCCTTTTAGTCTAGAACAAATTAACAGGTTATGGGTAGCTTATTTCATTTGATTTAAAACTTAACATTTAATTTATGTCAATCATAAAAAGATAGGCCCTTAAGTATAAACACTCAAGAAAAGAATGTACCTGTAACCACTGGTTACACTAGTCTCCTGAAAAAATGGACGGAGACGGGAAGGAACCATAAACAGGGATAGCGTAAGGAACAGATAGGGTGAAGGGTACGTAAGTACCAAGACAGAGCAACACACTGCTGGGACCATACCCTAGATGTCCCTATTCTATCTAAATCACACCACTATCTAATCCAAAATACCTGCATTCGCCCTCCCTAAAGATGGACTGCCCAGCTTGGCCCGATAGACAGAATAGATGGTCCTGTGATGAATGAATTCTCTATCGGGTATGGGCACAAAAGTTGGCAAAAGGGACGTAGTGATTAGAGTCCAGGTAGAATGGCAATACCGTTGTAAGGGGTCGCAAAACCTGGTCTAGATCAACCACATACAGATGTAATAATCAGAAAGATACAGTGTCCCGACGCGTTTCCTCAGTGATGTCTGATTCATCAGGGGACAAAATTATATATAAGAGGCTCCCTGGTGTAAGGATACCTCTTCCAACCAAAACACGTGACACAGGATGGTATCTAGTTCATAGTCTTGAGTCCTGTGTAGACCCTGACTATATATCAACCACCATCCGGTTATATATCACAATCCGGATAGTGAGTCAAGAGCGATCATGTGTCACTTAATCACAGCGGTTATAAGGATACATAGACTGCTGTGACTTAAATCCAAGTATAGTGAAAACACCACGTATAAGGTTACATATAAATCACAATGGGTCAAAGTGTCAATTTCGTTTGCAGTGTAACAGATCCATGCTAGTTGTAGCCCCCAGCATAAGTTGGCGATCTGTACAGTGCTAAATGCATAACCATACTGAATCACTGTGGTAAATAAGTATGTCAGCGTGGTACACTTATCTGTCCAGTTCTAAATGACAACTGTTCCCAGGTATCGCTAGGTGGAAGGTGCTCCTTGGCGTCCCGCGTGTAGCAGTGGCAATGAAGCCGCGTTCGCGGGTTATTTAAAAAGGCCAGGTAGCTCCGCTCCTGCTCTACGCCCCCTCAACGTCATGCGGTGCCGTCATCATGTGATGTCTCAGCTGTTCGGCTTTAACTCACATGACCGCACCTCTTCCTATGATGCGGTGTATAGAGGCGTGTGCTGTCGCCAGGCAACCATCCGGCTAACCAGCTTCCTTGATGAAGCCGAGATCCAAACAAAACAGGTAACCCAGCAACCGGCCGTCTGACTAGTAACTGATCCTACGACGAGCACTCTATCTTGCGCATGTGTGAGGCGGGTATGTTATGGTGCAAAGATCGGGTCAAAGGGCAAGTTTGCCCTAACCTTTGCTACCACCTAAATACAATATAGTTTCCACCTGTATGCCTAGTTTGCAGTTCACATAGTGGAGTCTTGAAGTTTCTAAGGTAGTTCCTCAAAATTACTAACGTTGCCAACAGTGGCTGTCGCACCCCTTTAAAGAAAGGGGCTCATCCTCCGTAGATGACCAAACCAAGTTTAAAATGAAGGAAGCTTATTTTATCCTACAATGCATATGTGTTGTTAGTATTGTGTGGGCACAAGGGGTAGAAGATGTGGTCGGGTAGCATGTCCCAATTGTCAGAGAGAGACACTATGGATCTATATAGCAACTGAACGACAATTGTTCGTTCAGACCCGTAGGCACCACTGTTTTAAGATGGAAGATCCACCATGTCTCTCTCTGCAAAATCCTCCGATCCCAATCTCCCCCCCCTAGGTTGTCTTGCAATGGTCTCAATTCCCATAAATTTCAAAAATGACACATCACCTCCGTGCATCATGTTGACATGTTTTGCCAGGGACGTGTCTCTGTCATTCCTCATGTCACCAAGGTGTTCACCCACCCTTCGTCGCAGTTCGCGGGTGGTTTTCCCTATATATTCAAGGCCGCATCTACAGTTCGCTCTATAGATTACTCCTTGAGTGCGGCAATTAATGAAATGTTTAATTTGGTAGGTTTTGCCAGTGACGTTAGCACGGAATGACCGTCCCTGTGTAACATATCGACATGCCACACAGCCACTACATTGAAAGCAACCGATCGGGCGCTGAAGCCATGTCCCTTTAAGATCACGTGCCTCACTGTAGTGGCTGTGCACTAGGCGGTCCTTGAGGCTAAGGCCTCTACGATATGTGACCTGTACCCTCTCAGGAAGCACCTTTTTGATGTCCGGATCGATTAAGAGGACCTCCCAGTGATTCCTCAATATCTGTTTAACTTCATTTGAGGCATCATCAAACGTGCCTATAAGGCGTATATATCCGTCCCCAGTTTTTTTCGGTTTCGGGTAGAGGAGATCCTCTCGCTTACTTTCACATGCTCTCTTAAAGGCCAGTTTAAGCACTTTATCAGGGTAACCCCTCTCCCGAAAACGACTTCTCAAGTCATTTGCCTGTTCTTTAAAGGCTTCCCAGGTGGAACAGTTCCTCCTGATGCGCAGGTACTGTCCCACCGGTATTCCCTTCTTCAGGGGAAAGGGATGATGGCTACTCCAATGTAGGAGTGAGTTAGTGGAGGTGGGTTTCCTAAAAGTGCTTGTTTGTAGCGCGTCTTCCTTGTCTCTTGAGATCAGTATATCAAGAAAGGGTAGGGTGTCCTTTTCAATAACTGAAGTAAATCTCATGTTGATGTCATTCACGTTTAGATTTTTAACGAAATCACAGAAATCTTGCTCTCCCCCTTTCCAGACAACAAAGACATCGTCGATAAACCTTGCCCAAGTAACGATGAATGGGGTGTGTATGTTGGGAGTGTCACCGAAGACCAATGTCCTCTCCCACCAGCCCAGGAACAAGTTAGCGTACGACGGGGCACATGAACTCCCCATTGCGGTGCCCCTGAGCTGGTGGTAGAGGACCCCGTCAAACAGGAAATAATTCCTTGTCAGGACAAAGTTTAACAGTCGCAGGACAAAGCCATTGTGTGGATAGAACTGTTGTCCCCTAGTGAGGAGAAATGATTGCACTGCCCTCATACCTAGTTCATGGGGTATTGAGGAATAGAGTACCTCAACGTCAATTGAGGCTAGTGATGTATCCGCCTCTAGACTGATTCCCTCTAAACGACCAAGAAGGTCACTCGTATCCCTCAGGTATGAGGGCAGTGCTTTCACAAAAGGCGCCAGGAGGGTCTTACACATCTTTCTGTAGTCATTAGTATCCATCAGGACAATATTGCCCCCCTTATCTGAGGGTTTGATGGTGAGATTCTTCTTCTTCTCAAGATCTAGCAATGCTTTATATTCACTGATGCTACAATTAAAGCATCAATTGTAGCATCAGTGAATATAAAGCATTGCTAGATCTTGAGAAGAAGAAGAATCTCACCATCAAACCCTCAGATAAGGGGGGCAATATTGTCCTGATGGATACTAATGACTACAGAAAGATGTGTAAGACCCTACTTGATGACAAGGAGACATATGAGAGACTTGGAGGTGATCCTACAGCCGCCTATCAGAAAGATCTAATTGGTATATTGCGACAGGCAAAGACTGATAATTTGATATCTGGGGATGAACTTGATTTTCTCTATAAGAAACACCCCACGGTAGCCACATTTTACAGCTTGCCTAAAGTTCATAAGGGGGGTACCCCGGTTAAAGGGCGCCCAATCGTGTCAGGCGTAAATAGCCTGACCCAAAATTTAGGGATCTATTTGGATCACATCCTGGCGCCTTTTGTGAAAGCACTGCCCTCATACCTGAGGGATACGAGTGACCTTCTTGGTCGTTTAGAGGGAATCAGTCGAGAGGCGGATACATCACTAGCCTCAATTGACGTTGAGGCCCTCTATTACTCAATACCCCATGAACTAGGTATGAGGGCAGTGCAATCATTTCTCCTCACTAGGGGACAACAGTTCTATCCACACAATGGCTTTGTCCTGCGACTGTTAAACTTTGTCCTGACAAGGAATTATTTCCTGTTTGACGGGGTCCTCTACCACCAGCTCAGGGGCACCGCGATGGGGAGTTCATGTGCCCCGTCGTACGCTAACTTGTTCCTGGGCTGGTGGGAGAGGACATTGGTCTTCGGTGACACTCCCAACATACACACCCCATTCATCGTTACTTGGGCAAGGTTTATCGACGATGTCTTTGTTGTCTGGAAAGGGGGAGAGCAAGATTTCTGTGATTTCGTTAAAAATCTAAACGTGAATGACATCAACATGAGATTTACTTCAGTTATTGAAAAGGACACCCTACCCTTTCTTGATATACTGATCTCAAGAGACAAGGAAGACGCGCTACAAACAAGCACTTTTAGGAAACCCACCTCCACTAACTCACTCCTACATTGGAGTAGCCATCATCCCTTTCCCCTGAAGAAGGGAATACCGGTGGGACAGTACCTGCGCATCAGGAGGAACTGTTCCACCTGGGAAGCCTTTAAAGAACAGGCAAATGACTTGAGAAGTCGTTTTCGGGAGAGGGGTTACCCTGATAAAGTGCTTAAACTGGCCTTTAAGAGAGCATGTGAAAGTAAGCGAGAGGATCTCCTCTACCCGAAACCGAAAAAAACTGGGGACGGATATATACGCCTTATAGGCACGTTTGATGATGCCTCAAATGAAGTTAAACAGATATTGAGGAATCACTGGGAGGTCCTCTTAATCGATCCGGACATCAAAAAGGTGCTTCCTGAGAGGGTACAGGTCACATATCGTAGAGGCCTTAGCCTCAAGGACCGCCTAGTGCACAGCCACTACAGTGAGGCACGTGATCTTAAAGGGACATGGCTTCAGCGCCCGATCGGTTGCTTTCACTGTAGTGGCTGTGTGGCATGTCGATATGTTACACAGGGACGGTCATTCCGTGCTAACGTCACTGGCAAAACCTACCAAATTAAACATTTCATTAATTGCCGCACTCAAGGAGTAATCTATAGAGCGAACTGTAGATGCGGCCTTGAATATATAGGGAAAACCACCCGCGAACTGCGACGAAGGGTGGGTGAACACCTTGGTGACGTGAGGAATGACAGAGACACGTCCCTGGCAAAACATGTCAACATGATGCACGGAGGTGATGTGTCATTTTTGAAATTTATGGGAATTGAGACCATTGCAAGACAACCTAGGGGGGGGAGATTGGGATCGGAGGATTTTGCAGAGAGAGACATGGTGGATCTTCCATCTTAAAACAGTGGTGCCTACGGGTCTGAACGAACAATTGTCGTTCAGTTGCTATATAGATCCATAGTGTCTCTCTCTGACAATTGGGACATGCTACCCGACCACATCTTCTACCCCTTGTGCCCACACAATACTAACAACACATATGCATTGTAGGATAAAATAAGCTTCCTTCATTTTAAACTTGGTTTGGTCATCTACGGAGGATGAGCCCCTTTCTTTAAAGGGGTGCGACAGCCACTGTTGGCAACGTTAGTAATTTTGAGGAACTACCTTAGAAACTTCAAGACTCCACTATGTGAACTGCAAACTAGGCATACAGGTGGAAACTATATTGTATTTAGGTGGTAGCAAAGGTTAGGGCAAACTTGCCCTTTGACCCGATCTTTGCACCATAACATACCCGCCTCACACATGCGCAAGATAGAGTGCTCGTCGTAGGATCAGTTACTAGTCAGACGGCCGGTTGCTGGGTTACCTGTTTTGTTTGGATCTCGGCTTCATCAAGGAAGCTGGTTAGCCGGATGGTTGCCTGGCGACAGCACACGCCTCTATACACCGCATCATAGGAAGAGGTGCGGTCATGTGAGTTAAAGCCGAACAGCTGAGACATCACATGATGACGGCACCGCATGACGTTGAGGGGGCGTAGAGCAGGAGCGGAGCTACCTGGCCTTTTTAAACAACCCGCGAACGCGGCTTCATTGCCACTGCTACACGCGGGACGCCAAGGAGCACCTTCCACCTAGCGATACCTGGGAACAGTTGTCATTTAGAACTGGACAGATAAGTGTACCACGCTGACATACTTATTCATCATAGTGATTTAGTATGGTTATGCATTTAGCACTGTACAGATCGCCAACTTATGCTGGGGGCTACAACTAGCATGGATCTGTTACACTGCAAACGAAATTGACACTTTGACCCATTGTGATTTATATGTAACCTTATACGTGGTGTTTTCACTATACTTGGATTTAAGTCACAGCAGTCTATGTATCCTTATAACCGCTGTGATTAAGTGACACATGATCGCTCTTGACTCACTATCCGGATTGTGATATATAACCGGATGGTGGTTGATATATAGTCAGGGTCTACACAGGACTCAAGACTATGAACTAGATACCATCCTGTGTCACGTGTTTTGGTTGGAAGAGGTATCCTTACACCAGGGAGCCTCTTATATATAATTTTGTCCCCTGATGAATCAGACATCACTGAGGAAACGCGTCGGGACACTGTATCTTTCTGATTATTACATCTGTATGTGGTTGATATAGACCAGGTTTTGCGACCCCTTACAACGGTATTGCCATTCTACCTGGACTCTAATCACTACGTCCCTTTTGCCAACTTTTGTGCCCATACCCGATAGAGAATTCATTCATCACAGGACCATCTATTCTGTCTATCGGGCCAAGCTGGGCAGTCCATCTTTAGGGAGGGCGAATGCAGGTATTTTGGATTAGATAGTGGTGTGATTTAGATAGAATAGGGACATCTAGGGTATGGTCCCAGCAGTGTGTTGCTCTGTCTTGGTACTTACGTACCCTTCACCCTATCTGTTCCTTACGCTATCCCTGTTTATGGTTCCTTCCCGTCTCCGTCCATTTTTTCAGGAGACTAGTATAACCAGTGGTTACAGGTACATTCTTTTCTTGAGTGTTTATACTTAAGGGCCTATCTTTTTATGATTGACATAAATTAAATGTTAAGTTTTAAATCAAATGAAATAAGCTACCCATAACCTGTTAATTTGTCTTATTGCTACTTGTCCCAACTTTTTTGTGATTTGTTGACACCGTGAAAATTGGAATGAACGTATTTTTCCTTTAAAATGATTCATTTACTCAGATTAAACGTTTGATCTGTCATCTACGTTCTATTACAAATAAAATATTGACATTTGCCATCTCCACATCATTGCATTCAGTTTTTATTCACAATTTGTTTAGTGTCTCAACTTTTTTGGAATCCGGTTTGTATTTATTGATGATGTGACTGCTGACAAAAGCAGCAGGATGAATTCGGAAGTGTTTCGGGCAATATTATCTGCTCATATTCAGTCAAATGCTTCAGAACTCATTGGACAGCGCTTCACAGTGCAGATGGACAATGACCCAAAGCATACTGCAAAAGCAACCAAAGAGTTTTTTAAGGGAAAGAAGTGGAATGTTATGCAATGGCCAAGTCAATCACCTGACCTGAATCCGATTGAGTATGCATTTCACTTGCTGAAGACAAAACTGAAGGGAAAATGCCCCAAGAACAAGCAGGAACTAAAGACAGTTGCAGTAGAGGCCTGGCAGAGCATCACCAGGGATGAAACCCAGCGTCTGGTGATGTCTATGCGTTCCAGACTTTTGGCTGTAATTGACTGCAAAGGATTTACAACCAAGTATTAAAAAGTGAAAGTTTTATTTATGATTATTATTCTCATTACTTTTGGTCCCTTAACAAGTGGAAGACACATAAGCAAACTGTTGTAATTCCTACACCGTTCACCTGATTTGGATAGTTAGTTTCATTTCAAATCCATTGTGGTGGTGTATAGAGCCAAAAATGTTAGAATTGTGTTGATGTCCCAATATTTATGGACCTGACTGTAACTCTGCAGATAGCATGGGATCCTATCCTGCATTCTCTAGGTAGCTGCAAGCAAGCAAGCAGAGTATCCAGGGTTAAAAAAGAGCAGTCAAACATCAAAAAACACTATACAATAACGGAAAAAAGCCAAGTCAAAACCAAGAAAGACAAATGTACAGAGACAAAAAGGCAGGAGAATTATCACTAAACAGTTTGAGGTCAAATACAGCAAGAAAAGAGAAGGCAAAGTGAGATTTGTTTAACAATTGGAGCAAAAACACAAGAATTTGCACAGAGGTATCTAGCACACACAGAAACTGGTTTGAAAGTACAATAACTGGTATTGAACAATATCATAACAGGATTTAAGTAGAGCACAAATCTTACCAATTGCCTCTTAAGCCATGCCTTCTCCAGCCTCTCTGCTCCATGTCAGGAGTTAGTACATCTGGTGGCACTAGAGGCAGAGCTTGTTATGAGCTCATTTGCATTCCTTTCTTCCCAGAATTCCAGAGGAGCATCAATTGCCTATAAATCTTCTCATGCTGATTAAGGTGCCCTCTCCCCAAGGAGAGATAGTACCCCCCAAAAGGAGTTTGAACAGGTGTGATTATCACAACTCTCAGGCTAGGCCCTCTTCTACCTCTTTGCCTAGTATTCTGGAGCAGAGATTGCTACAGGAACAACGTGAATAGAACCTAAGCCAAAGTTGCTGGGAGTCTAACCATAGGAATCCTATTCAGGCATATGTGCAGGGATTATCCTTTATATAATGAGAGAAATTTCAAAGAAGTAAAACTGCAAATATTACTGCAAGTTACAGTTTTAATTATGGAACAAATATAAAAGCTTTTCTAATTTTTAATTTCAAAAAGTCTACAATAAATATTTGAGATCAAAACAGTAAAAAAAAACAAAAAAACATTAATATTTAATTGCATGTGACCATTGAAATAATAACTAAAAATACCACTGTATAATTAACTCCATAGTAAGCCTATAATATATTCCTAGATATAAAGTTACTATAATTCCTCACCATGCTATAAAATAAAACAAACACAATAATCATGTTATTAATATTCTATAAATCAACAAACATAAGAGCAATTATCTGAGAATATGGGGGATGGGTGGTCATGGGAGAAAGGACAAACAGCATTAAAGTATTTAAATCTCTTAATGAACGCTGCATTTAGAAAAAAAAATATTTGCACAATCACAGCCACAGTGATATTTATATATCTTATAACAGTTAATATTAATCAGAAAGGAAAATTTGTACAACACAGATGTCACTTCCATAGGAAAGTATTGTTTTTTTTAAATAGCATGCACAATATTTTACATATGTAGATATGTATATTTTTGTGATTTCTTTTTTCTTACATTTGTTGAACGATGACGTCCTTGCCTTAAGCGTGTGCCAGATTACTCATAAACCTGGACCATATGCCACTGCAATTTGCTGATGGGCCCAAGCTGTTTTGGTAGATATAAAATCCAAGGGGATTAAAAAGTCTCCATCCTAACTGTTAACAGAGCAATGATGGCCGGACAGCTGCCTGCTCTCTTCACTTTCAATTTAGGTCAGTATTCCGTGAAAATGTGCTGAAAACAAAAGTTGTAAAAACTTAGAATAGAAAAAAAAAGTTTTACACAAAGCTAGTTGTAGTATCAGCATTTAGAGCAGAAAGTCATTGATTGGTTAAGTACTTTATTATTTAAGGAGATGTCAGAGCTTTTAATATTTAGTATTGACTGCCAGTGATCATGTTAATCATAATCATGAAAACAATGAATCCACAGCTTAGCTCTCCTCTCGTCATATGTTTTATAAATCACAGTTCAGTGTAGGAGCCACGTGGCAAGGTTATATAGAAATAGTAATAGAACTGACACTGAACAAGGGGGCAATATATATATATATATATATATAAAAAATATTTGTATAAGGACTGTCTCTTTTTCATAGTACAATTTTTTTGCTTTTGTATGTACCTGGTGCTTCTGCAATCGCAGTCCGTTGTTTACAATAGCAGGTATTCATGAGGAGATCCCTCCTATTGGGTGGTAATGGGTGGGCTTTGATCACAGATGCAGTGTGACCCTACACTAGCGTGTTGGTGCGCAACTGATCTGGGGTCACGGATGTGGGCTGCAGCTCTGATGTTGTTGCGTCCTGTATCTGAACTCACCCAGCCACCAGTATAGGCTATAGAGCACTAATATGTGCCATTACCTTGCTCTGTTATGCATCGGTTGCTACTATCAGAAGTTCCTGGCAATAAAGGCAGGATGCCCTGAATTAAGATGGCGCAAGATACATCAGAAGGCTAACACGCAGTTGCGGCACTGCAAGCACATCGTAACCCGGAAGTACGCACATACGTCATCGAGTCATGCGCAGTTGCGCCACAGGCACGCCGAACCACATGAATTATGACAGCCGTCTATGCTATACATCCTCCTTCACCCTCCGTCTGCTTGACCTACGCAGTAAGCATAAAGCACTTTATCAGCACATACAGCTGACACTGTTCACTATATGATTGATAATTATGAATTTTTGCATATATTTGTGTACTCCACAGAATAATACACTCATTTTATAATTGATTATTTATTGTATGATCATGCACTGATGTCCACCATGAGATATACTGTAAATGTGATATATGTATTGCATTTTTTATTTAATAAATTTATTTATTATGAATTGAACACACCTGCATTGCACATTGATTGTATTCACTCCACTGGTATATATACTCAGTATTTTGTCTGTACTCACTGCTTGAGAAAGGCTCACATACTGAGCCGAAACGTCGCTTGTCCCATATGGGTAAATAAAGAATTTTTCATTTTTTACTTTCTGGAGTGCTGCCCTTTTTGTTATTTTTATCTATCTGGATTGGCTTATATCCACACTGGGCCAGCTGCACCCGCCTTTATTCCATTGACGGTGCTGCCACTGAACTTTTTTTTATATATATATACTCATAGAAAATCAACGCAGCACTCTTCTTGTAAAAAACGCAGTGTCTTTATTCAAACATGTGACACAAAATAGGCAACGTTTCAATCCCCTTCGGGATCCTTCTCAAGCCAAGGCACTTGGCTTGAGAAGGATCCGGGAAGGGGATTGAAACGTTGCCTATTTTGTGTCACATGTGTGAAAAAAAAACACTGCATTTTTTACAAGAAGAGTGCTGCGTTGATTTTCTATGAATATACAAGCCTGTTGTCAAAGGCGAGACGCTTGCACCGGATAATCTCTAAAGTGAGTGCTGCCGGAATTCACATTATATATATATATATATATATATATATATAAATACTGTATATTCCTGCGTATAAGACTACTTTTTAACACATGAAAATCTTCTCAAAAGTCGGGGGTCGTCTTATACGCCGGGTATGGCGGGCGCTGCAGTGCCGGGACGCCCGAATTATCAACAGAGAGCCCGGGCTATTGCCTTGTATCCCCAGCAGCTGAGAGCTGCGATGTAACCCACGGCATATGCCCCCCCTGCGCTGTACCTTGTATACCGCCCCCTGCTCTGTACCTTGTATGCCTCCCCCCTGCTCTGTACCTTGAATGCTCCTTGTACCGCCATCCTCCCGGCCGCTCGCATCTCTCTCCTACGCATGTGCGAGATTTCATGCGGCGAGCGTGGATACACGGGATCCTCACGGCCGCTCGCATCTCGCTCCTGCGCATGTGCGAGATCTCCGTGCGGCGTATCTAAGTGCGGTGCAGATGTGCATATGTGAATGTGAATATGAAGAATAACATAACAAAAACATGTTCAGGGTATAGGTGGCACATGTTTAGGGTGGTGGTGGGATGCAGTAATGTACTGCTCTGTGTTGAAAAAGGGGTAGTCTTATACGGCAAGTATATCCCAAACTCTATATTTTCAGTGTAAAAGTTGGGGGTCGTCTTATACGCCCAGTCGTCTTATACGCCGGCATATACGATATATATATATATATATATATATAAAAGCTAGTATGCTAATTTTCCAACGTTTAAAAGCCTCAAGCAGCCTTTTTCCCAAAAATCTGCATTTTCTTTTTATTGAATCACACTTGCTGCCACTTTAGGAACAAGTATGGTGGGTATGGTCTTATGTTAGATATACTTCTCAACAACTTGTTCTTCAGCTTGTTGGTCTTCATGTTGCTTGCTTAGTAGTGTTGCACACTCAGGGGTCTTACAGAACAGGAGCATTTATTTGAACATCATGTGACAGATCATGTGATGTTTTGATTGCACATAGGGAGAATGTATTCAACTAATTATGTGCCTTCTAATTATTGGGTTGGATCAGACCTTATGTCAGACATATGCATATCACAACTTAAATTTTTTTATTGATATATTTATTTTTGAAAAAAGTGAGTTTTTATTAACTCTGCTGTAACTATTTGGAATATCTTATCAGTTACATGACATAAAATCTAACTTAAAAGCCATTTTAGTTCAAGGTTGTAATGCAAAAACACATGAGAAACACAATGGGGGGTGGATACGTTTGCAAGGCATTGTACTGTAGGTGTGGGTAGGCTATGTGGTAGCCATACCCAAACTGGAAACCTTATTCAAACACAACTGGTTATTCTTGCATGGGAGAATCTATTGGGGCAAAAGGACCAAAATGGGGTTGCATCCCATGTGGTAAATGCATTGCATGCCCCAATATAATGTGGGATACTAATTTTACAGACTCTACCCACACTAAAATATATCAGATTACTCAATATATCTCTTGCCCTACAAAAGCAGTAGTGCATTATGTTACTTGCCCATGCCCGAAGATCTATATTGGCTTAACCACTAGGGAGCTAAAGAAACGAGTTAGAGAACACATTCAGGATATAATAAAGGCGAGGGAAAATGATGACCTTGTCAATCTTAAACCAATCCCTAAACATTTTAAAATGTGTCATGAGGGGTACCCTTCTCTTTTGAAAGTACGAGGAATTGACCATGTAGACCTAGGCTTGAGAGGAGGCAACATTATAAAACTCCTGGCTAGAGTTGAGCGGACACCTGGATGTTTCGTTTCGACGGGTTTGGCCGAACTTCACAAAAAAGTTCGAGTTTGGGACCCGAACTTGACCCCGAACCCGAACCCGAACCCCATTGAAGTTAATAGGGACCCGAACTTTTGAGCACTAAAATGGCTGTAAAAATGTCATGGAAAGGGCTAGAGGGCTGCAAATGGCATCAAAATGTAGTTAAGAGCATGGCAAGGGCTCTGCAAACAAATGTGGATATATAAATGACTTAAAATAATATAAAATACGTAAAAAAATATAATATAAATCTTGATCTAGGAGGATGAGGTCCATATGGAGTAGGAGGTTGAGGAGGCAGTGGATGTGAGGGTGTAGTTGGAAGAGGCGGTGGAGGAGGAGGAGGTAGACTACAGTTTTTTTTGCTTTAAATTATTATTATTTTTTAAATTAGGGTACACCCCAAAACATTGGGAAATATAACCTGTGATAACCCCCTCCAGTAGTGCTAAACAAACGTTCAGACAATACACTGGCTGCAGGGCAGGCCAGCACCTCCAAGGCGTAAAGGGCAAGCTCAGGCCATGTGCCCAATTTGGAGACCAAGAAGTTGAATGGGGCAGACCCATCAGTCAGTACGTGTAGGTGTGTGCACACATACTTCTCCCACCACGTTGCATGTCCCCGTGATGTCCACGATCCAATTGGATATCTGCTCTATCAACTTTCGATGTTCTTTTCTGCGCCTACCATGTTGATCACGGTTAGTGGCGAATCAGAGTTCCACGCCGGAGAGGGAGCGTGAGAAAGGGATACCACATCCAAGGGAGGTTAATTATTTGAAATTAAATATGATCGAGCGGAAAAGTGGGACAAATTATTGAAGTGCAAATGTGGGAGAAGTTGTTAAAGTTTAAGCATTAAATGAAAGGAGGGAGTGCGCGTCAATTAAAGAAGAATTTTTTAAATTTTATTCCTTGTCACCTATGCAGAGCAGGGGTTTATATACAGCAAAATTGGTAAAATGTCACCTGACAATGTAACAGACGATTTTTTTAAATTTATGTCCCTGTCACCTATGCAGAGCAGGGGTTTAATCATGGCAAAAATTGGTCAAATGTCACCCGAGAATGCAACAGACAAATTTGTGAAATTTGTTTACCTGTCTACTAGGTATAGCAGGGGTATATCACACCAAAATATTGGTGAATTTCAGCCGAATGTGTAACAGACAAATTAGTGAAATTTTACCTGTCTACTAGGTATAGCAGTGGTATATCACACCCAAAAATTGGTGTATTTCACCAGAAAATGTAACAGACAAATTAGTGAAATGTTTTACCTGTCTACTAGCTAAAGCAGTAGTATATCACACCCAAAAAATTGTGAATTTCACTCGTAAATGTAACAGACAAATTGGTGAAATTTGTTTACCTGTCTACTAGGGGTATATCACAGACACAAATTGGTGAATTTCACCCGAAAATGTAGCAGACAAATTAGTGAAATGATTTTACCTGTCTACTAGGTACTGCAGGGGTATATCACACCCAAAAATTTGTGAATTTCACCCGAATATGTAACAGAAAAATTAGTGAAATGACATAAAATAAAATACGTACAAATTAAAAAAAATAATCTTGATTTATGAAGTGGAGGTCCATATGGAGTAGGAGTTTGAGGAGGCGGTGGATGTAGCGGTGTAGGTGGTATCGGCGGTGGAGGAGGACGAAGTAGCCAACACTGGTTTTTGGTTTTAATTTTAATTTTTTTAATTAGGGTACACTCCAAAAGAGTGGGAAATATCCAAAATACAAGAATGATGCAATTGCGCTGTAGTATAACAATGGCTGGGTAAGACCAGTATACATGTCCATTCTGCACAAGGTACAGACAAGTCCTGTAAGATCCATTAATTTTAATGAACGTGAGCTTGTCCACATTGGCTGTGGACAGGCGGCTGCGCATGTCTGTGATAACGCCTCCTGCTGTGCTAAACATACGTTCAGACAATACACTGGCTGCAGGGCAGGCCAGCACCTCCAAGGCGTAAAGGACAAGCTCAGGCCATGTGCCCAATTTGGAGACCCAGAAGTTGAAGGGGGCAGACCCGTCATTCATGTTGGTAAAATGCTGCCTCCTGCTAAGACGTTCCATATCAGCTGTTGGTGCTGGTTGTTGTGGCGTGCTGACAAAGCTTTTCCACATTTCGGCCATGCTAACCCTGCCTTCTGATGTGCTGGCGGTGCCCCAGCTGCGTTGGCGACCTCTTTCTCCTCCTCTGCCTTCGCCTTGTGCTTGCACTGTGCCCCCGCTGTCAGGTGGGAATGCCACCAGCAGCGCATCTACCAGCGTGCGCTTGTACTTGCGCATCTTACGATCACGCTTGAGTGACGGAATTAAGGATGGTATGTTGTCCTTGTAACGGGGATGCAGCAGCGTGGCCACCCAGTCATCAGCACAAGTTAGAATGTGGGCAAATTGGCAGTCTTTGCGGAGACACTGCAGCATGTAATCGTTCATGTGTGCCAGGCTGCCCAGAGGCAACGAAAAGCTGTCCTCTGTGGGAGGTGTATTGTCTGTGTCCTTTTTATCCCCCCAGCCACTCACCAGTGATGGCCATGAGCTGGCTTGGGTGCCTGCCTGCTGTGAACACGGTTCCTCCTACTCCATCTCCTCCTCCTCATCCTCCACCTCATCATCCTCCAGAACTGTGCCCTGGCAGGACAATTGTGTACCTGGCATTTGTGGGTGCAGGAACCCACCCTCGGTGCCACTTGTAAATGACTGGCCGGAAACCCTATAAAATGATCCCTCTTCCTCCTCCTCCTCCTGTGCCACATCCTCTTACATCATCGCCAGAAGCGTTTTTACAAGGAGGTACAGAAGTGGGATAGTAACGCTGAGAACGGCGTTATTGACACTGGCCATGTTGGTGGAGTACTCGAAACAGCGCAACAAGGAACACAGGTCTCGCATGGAGGTGCAGTCGTTGGTGGTGAAGTGGTGCTGTTCCGTAGAGCGAGTCACCCTTGCGTGCTGCAGCTAAAACTCCACTAACGCAAGGGATGTGCTTTAAAACGGCTAGTCCCAGAGCTGCTACGAGAATTCGCCCATTATCGCACCAGGTCGAGCTTGAGACTCACTGGCACCAACCACTCATCGGTCTGTTGTTCAAGGTCCGTCCACAGCTTCAGCGCGGTGTGGGGTTTGACCCCTAACAGATAAGTTTTAAAACTGCCTGCTGTCGTTTAGCCCTGGCTGTGCTGAAGTTGTTGGTGAACGTGTTACGCTGACCGGATGAGGAGCCGGAAGAGGATGTAGGAGAAGGGAGTAGGAGTAGGAGAAGGAAGCAACAGGAGGCAAACTTAAGCGCCCTGCAATCCTCGGTGGTGGAAGGACATGCGCCAAACTGCTATCCGCCTCAGGCCCAGCCGCCACTGCATTTACCCAGTGTGCTGTTAGGGAGATATAACGTCCCTGACCGTGCTTTCTGGTCCACGTATCCATAGTTAGGTGGACCTTGCCACAGATGGTGTTGCGCAGTGTATACCCGATTTTGTCACCCACTTAGTTATGCAGGGAAGGGATGGCATGCCTGGAAAAGTAGTGGCGGCTAGGCACGACGTACTGTGGGACAGCCACCGCCATAAGGCTTTTAAAATGCTCCGTCTCCACCAGACAGAATGACAGCATTTCAAAGGCCAGTAATTATGAAATGCTGGCATTCAGGGGCAGTGATCGCGGGTGGGTAGGGGGTACTTCCTTTTCCCATCCAGCGTTTGGCAGATGGAGAGCTGTCCGCTTCTGTGGGACATTGTGGAGATGCTTGGTGACCCAGGTGGTGGTGTTGCTGGCAGATCCTCTGTTTGTGGGGTGGCAGGTGGCACTGTCACTCCAGAGGTGGATGAAGAGGCAGAAACTGCAGCAGAAGAGGAAACAGGAGGAGCCAGATACCTTTTTTGGTTTTTGAGGTGTCTACTCCACTGCAACTCGTGCTTTGCACTTAGATGCCTGGTCATGCGGGTTGTGCTAAGGTTGAGAATGTTTATGCCTCGCTTCAGGCTCTGATTGCACAGCGTGAAAACCACTCTTGTCTTGTCGTCAGCACATTGTCTGAAGAACTGCCACACCAGGGAACTCCTTGGAGCTGTCTTTGGTGTGCTCGGTCCCTTGCTGCGGTGGGCAGTAGCAGGCGTACTGTCTAGGGGACGGACGCTCTGTTTTTGCACCCTGCTCCCTCTTATGCTGTGCTGGTGGCTCTGTGCGACCACCACCTCTTTCTCTGAACTACACAAGTCACTTGCATGACCTTAATTCGATGTGGGGTCAAGGATCTCATTGTCCTCCACATCATCTTCCACCCAGTCTTCACCCCTGCCCTCTTTGACGGTCTGCACACTGCAGAAAGCCACAGCAGTTGGCACCTGTGTTTTGTCATCATCCGAGACGTGCTGCGGTGGTCCTCCATGTACTTATATTGAAACATTAGTGGTTCGGCATCGGTGCACTCAATCTCTTTCACTTCTGGATGAAGCAGAGTCATCAAAAAACAGAAGAGACTGCTGCATAACTTGGGGCTCAGACTGCTTGGCTGATTTGCAAGGGGGTGAGGTGAAAGACTGATGGACATCGGCTGCAGGTGCCAACTCTGATTTTCAGCAGGAGATTGGGTGGGAGACAATGTAAAGGAACTGGAGGCACTGTCAGCAAACCAATCTACTATCGCCTGTACTTGTTCAGGCCTCACCATTTGTAGAGCCGCATTAGACCCGACCAAATACTGCTGAAGGTTCTGTCGCCTACTCGCACCTGAGGAAGGTGTTTCACTTGTGCGTGTAGCTGGCACAGATCGACCACGTCCTCTCCCTACCACAGGAGCTCCACCAGCAGCACCATGGCCAGGGCAATGTCCCTTATTTGACGCTCTCCTCAAATTTCTAAAATTAAGGATCTTGCCCAAAATGGGTGTTTTTTTAATAACAGAATAGAAAAACAGTATCTAACGCGTGCATTTCACACTGACATATGCAGCAAAGGCTGCAATATTAAGTACTTTGCCCAAAATGGGTGTTTTTTTTAAAACCCAGAATATTATTGCTGTATTTCAAGCTTGTATCTCACACTGACTGACTGAAATTTAGTATTTGGCCCAAAATGGGTGTTTTTTTTAAATAACAGAATAAAACACCACTATCTAACATGTATATCTCACACTGACAGATGCAGCAAAGGCTGCAAAATTAAGTATTTTGCCCAAAATGTGTGTTTTTTTAATAACAGAATAGAACAGCAGTATCTAACGCGTGTATCTCACACTGACATATGCAGCAAAGGCTGCAATATTAAGTTCTTTGCCTAAAATGGGTGTTTTTTTAAACCCAGAATATTATTACTATATTTCAAGCTTGTATCTCACACTGACAGATGCAGACAAGGCCGCAAAGTTAGTATTTGGCCCAAAATGTTTTGTTTTTTTTAATAACAGAATAGAACAGCAGTATCTAACACGTGTATCTCCCACTGACAGATGCAGCAAAGGCTGCAAAATTACGTTCTTTGCCCAAAATGGGTGTTTTTTTATAACAGAATAGAACACCAGTATCTAACACGTTTTTCTCACACTGACAGATGTAGCAAAGGCAGCAATATTAAGTACTTTGCCCAAAATGGGTGGTTTTTTTAAAACCCAGAATATTATTGCTGTATTTCAAGCTTGTATCTCACACTGACAGATGTAGCCAAGGCTGCAAATTTAGTATTTGGCCCAAAATGGGTGTTTTTTTTAAATAACAGAATAAAACACCACTATCTAACATGTATATCTCACACTGACAGATGCAGCAAAGGCTGCAAAATTAGGTATTTTGCCCAAAATGTGTGTTTTTTTAAATAACAGAATAGAACAGCAGTATCTAACGCATGTATGTCACTCTGACAGATGCAGCAAATGCTGCAAAATTAGTTTTTTGCCCAAAATAGGTGTTTTTTTAATAACAGAATAGAACAGCAGTATCTAACGCGTGTATCTCACACTGACAGATGCAGCAAAGGCTGCAATATTAAGTTCTTTGCCTAAAATGGGTGTTTTTTTAAACCCAGAATATTATTGCTGTATTTCAAGCTTGTATCTCACACTGACAGATGCAGACAAGCCCGCAAAGTTAGTATTTGGCCCAAAATGTTTTTTGTTTTTAATAACAGAATAGAACAGCAGTATCTAACACGTGTATCTCACACTGACAGATGCAGCAAAGGCTGCAAAATTACGTTCTTTGCCCAAAATGGGTGTTTTTTTAATAACAGAATAGAACACCAGTATCTAACACGTGTATCTCCCACTGACAGATGCAGCAAAGGCTGCAAAATTACGTTCTTTGCCCAAAATGGGTGTTTTTTTATAACAGAATAGAACACCAGTATCTAACACGTGTATCTCCCACTGACAGATGCAGCAAAGGCTGCAATATTAAGTACTTTGCCCAAAATGGGTGTTTTTTTAAACCCAGAATATTATTGCTGTATTTCAAGCTTGTATCTCACACTGACAGATGCAGCAAAGGCTGCAAATTTAGTTTTTGCCCAAAATTGTTTTTTTTTTTTTATAACAAAAAAGAACAGCAGTATCTAACGCATGTATCTCACACTGACAGATGTAGCAAAGGCTGCAATACGAAATACTTTGCCCAAAATGGGTGTTTTTTTAAACCCAGAATATTATTGCTATATTTCAAGCTGACAGATGCAGACAAGGACGCAAAGTTAGTATTCGGCCCAAAATGTTTTTTTTTTTTTTTAATAACAGAATAGAAGACCAGTATCTAACGCGTATATCTCACACTGACAGATGTAGCAAAGGCTGCAATATTAAGTACTTTGCCCAAAATGGGTGTTTTTTTTAAACCCAGAATATTATTGCTGTATTTCAAGCTTGTATCTCACACTGACAGATGCAGCCAAGGCTGCAAATTTAGTATTTGGCCCAAAATGGGTGTTTTTTTTAAATAACAGAATAAAACACCACTATCTAACATGTATATCTCACACTGACAGATGCAGCAAAGGCTGCAAAATTAGGTATTTTGCCCAAAATGTGTGTTTTTTTAAATAACAGAATAGAACAGCAGTATCTAACGCATGTATGTCACTCTGACAGATGCAGCAAATGCTGCAAAATTAGTTTTTTGCCCAAAATAGGTGTTTTTTTAATAACAGAATAGAACAGCAGTATCTAACGCGTGTATCTCACACTGACAGATGCAGCAAAGGCTGCAATATTAAGTTCTTTGCCTAAAATGGGTGTTTTTTTAAACCCAGAATATTATTGCTGTATTTCAAGCTTGTATCTCACACTGACAGATGCAGACAAGCCCGCAAAGTTAGTATTTGGCCCAAAATGTTTTTTGTTTTTAATAACAGAATAGAACAGCAGTATCTAACACGTGTATCTCACACTGACAGATGCAGCAAAGGCTGCAAAATTACGTTCTTTGCCCAAAATGGGTGTTTTTTTAATAACAGAATAGAACACCAGTATCTAACACGTGTATCTCCCACTGACAGATGCAGCAAAGGCTGCAAAATTACGTTCTTTGCCCAAAATGGGTGTTTTTTTATAACAGAATAGAACACCAGTATCTAACACGTGTATCTCCCACTGACAGATGCAGCAAAGGCTGCAATATTAAGTACTTTGCCCAAAATGGGTGTTTTTTTAAACCCAGAATATTATTGCTGTATTTCAAGCTTGTATCTCACACTGACAGATGCAGCAAAGGCTGCAAATTTAGTTTTTGCCCAAAATTGTTTTTTTTTTTTTATAACAAAAAAGAACAGCAGTATCTAACGCATGTATCTCACACTGACAGATGTAGCAAAGGCTGCAATATGAAATACTTTGCCCAAAATGGGTGTTTTTTTAAACCCAGAATATTATTGCTATATTTCAAGCTGACAGATGCAGACAAGGACGCAAAGTTAGTATTCGGCCCAAAATGTTTTTTTTTTTTTTTAATAACAGAATAGAAGACCAGTATCTAACGCGTATATCTCACACTGACAGATGTAGCAAAGGCTGCAATATTAAGTACTTTGCCCAAAATGGGTGTTTTTTTTAAACCCAGAATATTATTGCTGTATTTCAAGCTTGTATCTCACACTGACAGCTGCAGCAAAGGCTGCAAATTTAGTTTTTTGTCAAAAATGGGTGTTTTTTAAAATAACAGAATAGAACACCAGTATCTAACGTGTGTATCTTACACTGACAGATGTAGCAAAGGCTGCAATATTAAGTACTTTGCCCAAAATGGGTGTTTTTTTAAACCCAGAATATTATTGCTGTATTTCAAGCTTGTATCTCACACTGACAGATGCGGCAAAGGCTGCAAATTTAGTTTTTTGCCCAAAATTGGTGTGTTTTTTTAATAACAGAAAAGAACAGCAGTATCAAACGCATGTATCTCACACTGACAGATGCAGGAAAGGGTGCAAATTTAGTTTTTTGACAAAAATGGGTGCTTTTTTAATAACAGAATAGCACAGCCGTATCTAACGCATGTATTTTACACTGACAGATGCAGCGAAGGCTGCAAAATAAGTTTTTTGCCCAAAATAGGTGTTTTTTTAATAACAGAATAGAACAGCAGTTTCTAATGCATGTATCTCACACTGACAGATGCAGCAAAGGCTGCAAAATTTATTTTTTTGCCCAAAATAAGTGTTATTTTAATAACAGAATAGAACAGAAGTATGTAACGCATGTATCTCACACTGACAGATGCAGCAAAGGCTGCAAATGTAGTTTTTTGCCCAAAATGGGTATTTTCTTAATAACAGAAAAGAACAACAGTATCTAACGCGTGTATCTCACAATGACAGATGCAGCAAAGGCTGCAATATTAAGTACTTTGCGCAAATTGGGTGTTTTTTTAAACCCTGAATATTATTGCTGTATTTAAAGCTTGTATCTCACACTGACAGATGCAGCCAAGGCCGCAAATTTAGTATTTGGCCCAAAATAGGTGTTTATTTAATAACAGAATAGAACACCACTATCTAACGTGTGTATCTCAAACTGACATGCAGCAAAGGCTGCAAAACTTTGTATTTTGCCCAAATTTTTTTGCTTTTTTAAAGCCAGAATATTATTGCTGTATTTCAAGCTTGCATTTCACACTGACAGATGCAGTCAAGGCCACAAATTTAGTATTTGGCCCAAAATGGGTGTTTTTTTTAATAACAGAATAGAACAGCAGTATCTAATGAGTGTGTCACTACCAGAGCTTTGGGACGTTCTCACAGCTCTGTTTCTCCACCCCTGTGATGATGTCACTACTAGAGTTTGGAGGAGTTCTCACTGCTCTGTTTCTCCGCCCCTGTGATGAAGTCTTTACTTTGTTTCCTTCCTCCCAGCTGTTCCTCCTGCGGTTGATTTCCCTGCCCTTAAATCACCCCTCCTCCTATTGTAGGGCATGGATTATATTTCTCATTTCAGTTGTAGCTCTTGCTTGAGTATCTTCACTTGTAGCTATCAGTTCACTGGACCTGTGTTCTGCTGCAGCAAGCACTCCGGATATTGCCAGCTGTCCTTGGATCCGTCTTCTCTGCGGCTGCAGCACCTTCAGCTAAGTGTGCAGACATTGTTGTGTACCTGGTTATTTTCTGACTGGATCTGAGGTGGCCACGGTTCCCTCCATATACTGAGCAGGGCACCGGTGGCCGTGCCCCTTCCACTATTGTAGGGGTTACAGTGGTCATCAGTCTTAGGTACGTGGGCATGCCTCGTTCCGCCATTTGGATCCGGGCATGTGCTTTAGCAGCATAGGGAGAGCTTTGAGGGTCTGACAGGGGTCACCCTTTATCCTCCCTAGTTTGGGTCCGGTCAGTAGCCCTTTTTACTGTGTATACCCTTGTTGCTCACATACAGCCGTGACATTATAATCCACCAAAACCGTCCTTTTTTGACATGGATCCGCTTTCTGGCCTGGTTGACTGCATGCAGGGTCTTTCTTTGGAAGTAGCGGATCTCCGTCAATCTATGACTCAGCTCCAAGCATTGGGCTCTGCTCCGGCTCATGGAGTCTGTTGCGAGACAAAGGTCTCACTTCCGGAAACGTTCTCCGGGGGCAGTGAGAATTTTGTTCGCTTCAGAGAGGCATGCAAACTCAATTTTTGCTTGTGTCCCCACTCCTCTGGTAAGGAGGAGCAGAGGGTGAGGATTGTCATCTCCCTGCTCAGGGGTAATGCTCAGACTTGGGCTTTTTCGCTGCCATCAGGGGATACATCCCTTCGATCCGTGGAAAGATTTTTCGTGGCCCTGGGGCAGATATATGATGACCCGGATCGTGTTTCTCTGGCTGAATCTAACTTACGTGTTTTATGCCAGAACAAACTGTCTGCGGAGCTTTATTGTTCTGAATTTCAGAGATGGGCAGCTGATTCAGGTTGGAATGATGCTGCAGTCCGGAGTCAGTTCTGTCATGGTCTCTCAGAGAGATTGAAAGATGCGTTTGCTTTCCATGAGAGACCAACGTCCTTAGAGTCTGCCATGTCATTGGCGGTACGCCTTGACAGGCGTCTAAGAGAAAGAAACAAGACCTCTTTGTCAAGCCATTGTCAGTCTAGGGGCAATGGTGCGGACTCATTCAGTGTGCAGGGGCCTCATCCTGTCTCGCTCCCCTCTGAGGAGGAGCCCATGCAGCTAGGTCGACTTGCCCCTGATAAGTATTAAGGCGATTCATTGGCCTGCATTTGTGGGAGGGGCGCCCTGCCCTATATCTAGCACGCACCTCTCTCCAGGGGACGGACGGCAGCAGTGTTCAGCAGGGCTCCTGTTCCGGCCGTCAGTGTCAGCGTTTCCCAGGCTACAGTGCGTCACTTCCGGCCAGCGCGTCACTTCCGGCCAGCGCTTCCACCCGCATTCCGGCGTCCCGGTCCTCCTCGTGCGGCGGGTAAGTTACTACTGCCGCATCGTACGTCGTCTCGATCAGTCCGGTCGGTGGGGTCGGTCTCTCTAAGGTAGGAGAGGGACATCCCCACACCGGAACGGCCGTCTGGCAGCACGCCCCGCTCCCACGTGACTGGCTCGTAGGTACAGGAGACAGCGGCACTCCGTCCTCATTCATACATTGTCAGCGTCTACATACATAGGGGAGTCTTGGGGATTTTCAGTGAAAATAGGGAGTATAAACGAGAGGATGCAAGCAGGGATATAAGGGGGGGGGGCGGTTTTAGTACAGCTCAGCAGTGGCTCCTTTTAATAAGTACTTTGGTGGCAGGCCACATGTGGCTGCGGGAGGCATGTTCATGGGTGCGCAGTGATTACTTTTCCAGCCTAAGTTATACTTCACTTAGAGCTAATGGTGGCTGGATAACTGGTACTGAGGGGGTACACGCAGGTAGTTTCTTGTTGGGGGGTCAAAGTCTGGCACGGGCCGCCGTGCTATCAGTTAGGTAGGGGGTAATGCCGTGCAGTGTGATGGGGAGGAGTCGTTGGGGGTAGCCCCCACAGTAACAGGCGCCCCTAGACCTGGCTAGCAGGGGCGCACCAAACCCTTCACATTGCATGGCATGTTTCTCCCTTTGCCTCTGTCTGATGGTGTGCAGATTTCCTCATTTGCTTATACACCTGTTGTTTTGATTGCTGCATAGGTAGTTGGGGTTTCAGGTGGGCGTCGGCCCGTCAGCCGTTCAGCCAACTCCACGGCACCGCGGCAATCCGACTTTCGTGTCTCGTCGCCCAGCTTCGGGCCGCTTAAACGCAGGCGCAAGCACCTTTACAAAAAAAATATAAATAATTGTGATATGTATACTTATTCTGCTTAATTCATGCGAACAGGTCTATTTTCTACGGTTGATTCCTTCTGTTCTTCTCACATCAGCATCGTGTTCGGTTCGGTAAGGTCCTCCTCCTTTGACGCCAATTGTTTCACTGTCACACGTCTCCTTTTTCTCCGTACCTCCGCTGTCAGGTGCTCACCAGGATTAGTTACCTTTGCATGACGGTTTCTGCAGTGCCGGTGGTGGTGTCTAAACACGGGTGTTAGTCAAACTTGTACCAAACGGTGTTAGTGACGGTCCGTCGTTTTGCTTGCTTTTCAGTCTGCTCATGTCTCACGTGTCAGATATCGTGGATGCTTCGGGTGAAGACTTGGGTTCCAGGGAATCGGAATCCGTCAGCATTCCATCTCTGCGTAATTGGACTGTGCCCAAACTCATGTCTGAACTAAGCAAGAGAGGCATTCCTTTTCCGGCCACTGCCCGGAAGGCGGAGTTGTACAGGCTGCTGGGGTCCACCCCTGCAGGACCTAGTCATCGAGAGGTCTCTATGGCCACGGTTCAGACCTCCTTGACGCAGCTCCATATCATGCTGAACAGCCTCACCTCCTCTATGTCTGGGGTGCAATCCAGGTTGGAGTCGGTTGAGACTAGGGTCACTGGCTTATCTGCACCCGCCACTCTGTTGCCAGTAGCAACGGCACCTGTTGCTAGTACCTCAGGTAACTTTGTTACAGTGCCCAACGTCACTCCAGCCCATTTAATTCCTGCTAATATTAAGAAGGACATCCTCGATGGCAGAGACGTGAACCTAGCCTCCCTCCTAATTGCCACTCGTGACCTATCAGACAACAGGGTCATTGCATGCGGCGATGTCTCTGTTGTCCTGAAGGGGCGCGATCTCAGGCTTAGCAGGAAATTAACAATTCCGGAGTTTGTACTCGCCTTTAGTCTCTACCGAGATATCGTCTGTTCAGTACGGCCAGACAGGAGAGAGGAATTGGACCTCTATCTGTTCAGGGTCACTGAATTGGGATATAAGTACGCAGGCTTCGGGTTTTATGACTACCATTGCTCGTTCTCTGCAAAGGCGGCAGCTGCGCTCTGTCAGTTCCAGTTTACCACCAACTGGGCTAACATTGACACAGAAATTTTCTGCAGGCACTTCGCTGGCCTTAAAGCCCCAGCGTGTTCTTCGTGCCAATCTATCTATCACACAGGAGAATGGTGTCATAATGCCGCGAGTGCCCCGAGGTCCAATTCTTCTCCCCCTATCCCTGGTCCGTCGACTGGCGTCCAGCAGAATCCTACGGTAGACAAACTCGGCCGCCCAATCAAGTACCTAGGCAGGTCACAAATTTGTAATAACTTTAATTTCGCTACTTGCAATTATAGTCAGTGCCGTCTGTTACACATTTGCGTTAACTGCTTCCGAGCCCACCCGAAGGTTGCGTGCTCATTAAAAACCGATAAACATTACATGAGTGTGGTAAATGTAGACCTCCTTGAACTTTACTTGCAGGAGCATGAGGATGCTTCCTTTCGCGACTTTCTTGTGTCAGGCTTCAGTAATGGTTTTCATACAGGTCTTGTAGCGTTACCGGACGACACCTATGAGTGTAGAAACCTGCAATCTGCGTCACACAACCCAGGGTCCATAGATAGGCTCCTCCAGTTGGAGTTAGACAAAGAGTACATCATCGGCCCCTTTTCGTCTTCCCCGTTCGAACGCTGGAGGGTCAGCCCCATAGGGGTAGTCACGGGAAAGTTCAGCCACAAAGAAAGGTTGATTTTCGATCTGTCAGCTCCCCATGGGTTGACTACACCCAGTCTGAATTCGCTCATTCCAGCTGAGGAGGTCAGAATGGTGTACGCCTCCATCGATCAGGCTATTGCACTCATCCTTGCCACAGGCCCTGGGGCGATCCTGTCTAAAGCGGACATTTCCGACGCTTTCAAGTTGATGCCGATCAGGCCAGAGCTATGGCGGTGGCACGGGATCAAGTGGAATTCCCTTTATTATTTCGCAACTAAGTTGACTTTCGGGTCCCGTAGCAGCCCTTGGATTTTCGATCAGCTGGCGAAAGCTTTGCATTGGATCCTTGAGAACAGGTTTGGTTGTGAACATGTCATACATTACTTGGACGATTTTTTGCTGATCGAATCTCCACAGGGCTCGCGGCGCGATCTCCAGAGCCTGTTAGCATGCTTCGCTCAGTTGGGGATCCTCGTTTCCCCCAAAAAAGTGGATGGTCCTGCGACCACCATCACCTTCCTAGGCATCGTTTTAGACACAGAGAGCATGTCAGCTAGGTTGCCGGAAGATAAGTTGGTTAGGGTCCGGGCAGTCATTCACGGTTTCGTCACTGGTAGGGTCACCACCAAGGTAGAACTGCAGTCTTTGTTAGGCATGTTGAATTTTGCCATGCGCGTCATCCCTCAGGGTAGGTCTTTTGTTGCCAGATTGTTACCACTTCTCTCGGCAGCCCCCTGTCAGGATAGTCCAGTATTCCTGGACAGTCAAGCGCAAGCAGATTTGAGCATGTGGGACCATTTCTTGAGCCATTGGAACGGCGTGTCCATGTTTGTCCCGGCGGTCTCGCACTGGTTTCGCTGCTATTTTTGGCTCCCATTGGCTGAATGGGGCGTGGCCGGAGGAGTTGTGCGAGGCCGCTGGAACTTCCCAGGCGACGGAGGCTAGGGACTTGTATCCCGTGGTAGCAGCGGCGCAGGTTTGGGGTAACCTTTGGTCAGGCCGTACCGTGGTCTTTGTCTCGGATAGCCCCTCCACCATGGCTATCCTTGACAGTGGCAAATCCAGGTCTCAACTGGCCATGTCCTTGATGAGACGTCTGGTACAGTTGTCACTCCTACACAATTTCTTGTTCTGTGGCTCCCTCGTACATGATGCGCAGGTAGTAGCAGTCGACGCGCTAGCTAAGCAGAATTACTCTTTGTTTTCTCAGGTTTGCCCGAAGCCGACACGTCGAGGACCCCGTCTCCTCATCCGTCCGCGCTCATCCTCAGCTGAACAAATTCTTGGCTGCGGCTCATGGGCTGTTTGCCAGGTCACTCTCGGTTAATACCGCCAGGGCGTATAACACTGGCTGGCGGTTGTACTGCAAATTCCAGCGGGAACACCCTCAAGGCAGCCTTGACCATGTTGATTTCATATTATCATTTATCGGGTACTGTCATGAGCACATGCACCTGTCTCACAGCACCGTCAAAACCTACCTGTCGGGGGTCCAACACCATTTGTCCCTCTCCCATCCAGGAAGAACATCGTTGTTTTCCAGTCACATGATCAAGGCCACGCTGAGGGGTCTACAGAAATGTACCCCAGGGGTCAGCCCCCGTAGACAGCCCATTTCCGGCCCAGTGTTCCGAGGCATGTCCGATCTGTTAGATCTAAGCCCTTTCGGAGTTCTACAAAGCCTAGTGCTCAAAACTGCCATCTACCTTGCCTTTTACGGATTCATGAGGCCGGGGGAATTCACGTCACTGTCACTTAGTGGCCCCTTCCTAGCCCGCCGTCAGCTGGCCCCTAGCCCGGAGGGCTTCATCTTGTCCCTGCCTGTGACCAAGACCTCCCAGTCAGGTCCCCCCATCCAAATCAAATTCTTCCCCACTTCTCACAAATGGTGTCCGGTCCACGTCCTGCAGTAATTATCAGGGGCACTGGCCGATCGCGGTGCTGATACCCCCTTGTTACCCTTCGGGTCAGCAGCTTTGTCCACCTCCCAATTCATAGCGCACACGCGTATACTCGGGGCCAACCTAGGGCTGGACCCCCTCACGGTGTCAGGACATTCATTCAGGATAGGGGCAGCCTCGGCCGCTTCCAGGAATCAGGTGCCTACGCACATCATACGTAAGTTGGGTCGGTGGCGCTCCTCTTGTTACAGCCGATATGTTCCAAACCCCAAACGGAAAATGCAAATGTGATCGCACACTACATCCAGCACTCTGCCCTCCATGCTGGATGAGACATTGGTTTATATTTTGGCCAAAGCATAGTAAGCCACTCACCGCGTCAAGGCTGTCTCATGAGTGGTCCCTAACTCTTGTTCCTACCTGTATAACTCTTGTTCCTACCTACCTAACTCTTGGAGTGTATCTCGCTAACCCCGTTAGCGAGATTTATTGTGCCTTTCAGAATTTGGTGTTGTGATTTGTCAATAAACACGCTTTGTATTCTCATGCTGGGTTTTTGGCCTCTTTCAGGTGTACTCTCGACGGTAGCGGTTATGGCACAACTCAAGCCGCTGTTTCTGTTGGGACGTACCTTAGAGGGATAGGTTCTTTCACATATAGCCCCGGCCACAAGTATTAAGGCCGATTCATTGGCCTGCATTTGTGGGAGGGGCGCCCTGCCCTATATCTAGCACGCACCTCTCTCCAGGGGACGGACGGCAGCAGTGTTCCCCTCCCAGCCCGCCCTTTTCCTTTTACTCTCCCATAGGGTATGCCCTCTTTCAGGTGTACTCTCGACGGTAGCGGTTATGGCACAACTCAAGCCGCTGTTTCTGTTGGGACGTACCTTAGAGGGATAGGTTCTTTCACATATAGCCCCGACCACAAAAGAGGATTTAGTCCTCAAAGTATGGTGTGTTTTTGTTGTGGGGGCATAGGTCATTTGGCAAATGTTTGTCCGTCTAGGAGATTCTTGAACTGTACTAAGAGCAATAATAAGAGAAAAACCTCAAAAGGTAAATCATCAAGTTCTGCTTCATCTGCTACTTTGGGCAAAGTTGATGTAGGAATTGATGCTTTTCCTCTGACCTGCAGTTCCCGTTTTCTCCTGTCTGCCAGGGTGGCGCTAGAGAGCAAGGTCATTTCTTGTGAGATTTTTGTCGATAGTGGAGCGGCTGTCAATCTTATTGACACTCAATTTGTAGCCATGCATGGTTTTCAGGTTTGCACATTAGAAGAGGATATACCTGTTTTTACTATTGACTCTGCTCCACTCTCAGAGATCTCTGAAGGGCATTGTTCACAATATCCAGCTAGCTGTAGGTGACACTCATGTGGAGGACATATCGGATTGCCTTCTCCTCTAGTTTTGGGGTTACCCTGGCTCACTAGACATAACCCCACTATTGATTGGCAAGGAAGGCAAATAAATGAGTGGAGTGACTTTTGTAGAGAGAATTGTCTCACAGCGACTTTTGCAGAGGTGTCTACTAAAACTGTGCCATCATTTCTCTCTGATTTCTCGGACGTGTTTTCCGAGAGCGGTGTTCAGGAGCTACCTCCTCACCGGGAGTTTGACTGTCCCATTAACCTCATCCCCGGCGCCAAGCTGCCAAAAGCACGCCTCTACAATCTCTCACAACCGGAAAGAATCGCAATGCGAACTTATATTTCCGAGAGTCTCGATAAGGGGCATATTCGTCCCTCAAAGTCACCTGTGGCCGCTGGTTTTTTTTTTTGTTAAAAAAAAAGATGGCTCTCTGAGACCTTGCCTAGATTTTAGGGAGCTGAACCGTATCACGATTCGTGATCCCTATCCCCTTCCTCTGATCCCGGACCTCTTCAACCAAATTGTTGGGGCCAAGGTCTTTTCCAAATTGGATTTGAGAGGCGCGTACAACCTGGTCAGGGTCAGAGAGGGGGATGAATGGAAAACGGCCTTTAATACCCCTAACGGGCATTTCGAGAATCTCGTTATGCCTTTCGGCCTGATGAATGCTCCGGCCGTCTTTCAGCATTTTGTTAATAGTATTTTCTACCATTTAATGGGGAAATTTGTATTGGTGTATCTTGATGATATTTTGATTTTTTCCCCTGATGTTCAGACCCATCAGGATCATCTTTTTCAGGTTCTGCAGATTCTGCGGGAAAATAAATTGTACGCCAAGCTGGAGAAATGTCTTTTTATGGTATCGGAGATTCAATTTCTGGGTTTTCTCCTCTCTGCTTCTGGTTTTCGCATGGATCCGGAGAAGGTCCGTGCTGTACTTGAGTGGGAGCTTCCTGAGAATCAGAAGGCATTGATGCGCTTTCTGGGTTTTGCGAACTATTACAGAAAGTTCATTTTGAATTATTCCTCTGTTGTCAAACCCCTTACTGACATGACAAAAAAGGGGGCGGATTTTTCCTCTTGGTCGGAGGAGGCGCTTGCAGCCTTTTCTAAGATTAAAGAGAGTTTTGCGTCTGCTCCCGTCTTGGTGCATCCCGATGTTTCCTTACCTTTTATTGTTGAGGTGGATGCTTCCGAGGTGGGTGTGGGTGCAGTTTTGTCCCAGGGCCCTTCTCCTGCCAAATGGCGACCCTGTGCCTTTTTCTCTAAAAAACTCTCCCCGGCAGAGAGAAACTATGATGTGGGAGATAGGGAGTTGTTGGCCATCAAGTTGGCTTTCGAGGAATGGCGCCATTGGTTGGAGGGGGCCAGGCACCCTATCACCGTTTTTACCGACCATAAGAATCTGGCATACTTGGAGT
Source organism: Bufo bufo (assembly GCF_905171765.1). Lineage (NCBI taxonomy): Eukaryota > Metazoa > Chordata > Amphibia > Anura > Bufonidae > Bufo > Bufo bufo. The sequence continues at coordinate 522,617,941 of NC_053390.1, read as the reverse complement.
TGGCCAGGCGTATGAATCCGAGACAGGCCAGATGGTCTCTGTTCTTCTCCAGATTCAATTTTGTCGTTACATTCCGACCTTGGATCAAAAATGTGAAGGCTGATGCTCTCTCTCGCTGTTTTCCGGGAGGAGGAAACTTCGAGGACCCGGGTCCCATTTTGGCTGAGGGGGTAGTTGTTTCTGCTCTATATTCCGATTTGGAGGCCAAGGTCCAGGCTTCCCAGACTGAGGCACCTGCCCGTTGTCCTTCTGGGAAGTTGTTCGTGCCTCCTGAGCTACGTCACAAACTCTTCAAGGAGCATCATGATACGGTTCTTGCTGGTCACCCCGGGAGTAGAGCCACAGTAGATCTCATTGCTCGGAGATTTTGGTGGCCGGCTCTTCGTAAGTCGGTGGAGGGTTTTGTGGCTGCTTGTGAGACGTGTGCTCGCGCTAAGGTCCCTCGTTCACGGCCTTCAGGTTCCCTTCTCCCGTTACCCATACCTTCCCGTCCTTGGACACACCTGTCCATGGACTTTATCACGAATCTTCCTTGTTCCTCGGGGAAGTCGGTGATCCTGGTGGTGGTGGACCGTTTTAGCAAGATGGCTCATTTCGTACCTTTCCCTGGTTTACCCAATGCTAAAACGTTGGCGCAAGCTTTTGTCGACCATATTGTTAAATTGCACGGCATTCCCTCTGATATTGTTTCCGATAGAGGCACGCAGTTTGTGTCCAGGTTCTGGAAGGCTTTCTGTTCTCGCCTGGGGGTTCGGCTGTCCTTCTCTTCTGCTTTTCACCCGCAGTCGAATGGTCAGACTGAGCGCCTCAATCAGAATCTGGAGACATATTTGCGCTGTTTTGTGGCAGAGAACCAGGAGGATTGGTGTTCATTTCTCCCTCTTGCTGAGTTTGCTCTGAACAACCCTCGTCAGGAATCTTCTGATAAGTCACCATTCTTTGGTGCATATGGGTTCCATCCGCAGTTTGGGACATTCTCGGGAGGGGCTCTTTCTGGTTTACCTGAGGAGGAGAGATTTTCCTCGTCTTTGTCTACCATTTGGCAAAAGATTCAGAGTAATCTTAGAAAGATGAGTGAGAAGTATAAGTGTGTGGCTGATAAGAGACGTGTGCCTGGTCCGGACCTGAATGTGGGTGATCTGGTGTGGTTGTCTACAAGAAATATTAAACTGAAGGTTCCCTCCTGGAAATTGGGTCCCAAGTTTATTGGGCCTTATAAAATCTTGTCAGTCATCAATCCTGTTGCCTTCCGTATTGATCTTCCACGGGTTTGGAAGATACATAATGTATTTCACAGATCTCTCTTAAAACCATATGTCCAGCCCACGGTACCCTCCTCTTTGCCTCCTCCTCCGATTTTGGTTGATGGCAATCTGGAGTTTGAGGTTTCCAGAATTGTGGACTCTCGCATTGTCCGCGGTTCTCTTCAGTACCTCGTTCATTGGAAGGGTTATGGTCCTGAGGAGAGGATGTGGGTTCCGGTGTCGGACATTAAAGCCACTCGCCTCATCAGGGCATTTCATAGGGCTCATTCTGAGAAGGTGTGTCCTGGGTGTCCGGAGTCCACCCGTAGAGGGGGGGGTACTGTCACTACCAGAGCTTTGGGACGTTCTCACAGCTCTGTTTCTCCACCCCTGTGATGATGTCACTACTAGAGTTTGGAGGAGTTCTCACTGCTCTGTTTCTCCGCCCCTGTGATGAAGTCTTTACTTTGTTTCCTTCCTCCCAGCTGTTCCTCCTGCGGTTGATTTCCCTGCCCTTAAATCACCCCTCCTCCTATTGTAGGGCGTGGATTATATTTCTCATTTCAGTTGTAGCTCTTGCTTGAGTATCTTCACTTGTAGCTATCAGTTCACTGGACCTGTGTTCTGCTGCAGCAAGCACTCCGGATATTGCCAGCTGTCCTTGGATCCGTCTTCTCTGCGGCTGCAGCACCTTCAGCTAAGTGTGCAGACATTGTTGTGTACCTGGTTATTTTCTGACTGGATCTGAGGTGGCCACGGTTCCCTCCATATACTGAGCAGGGCACCGGTGGCCGTGCCCCTTCCACTATTGTAGGGCTTACAGTGGTCATCAGTCTTAGATACGTGGGTATGCCTCGTTCCGCCATTTGGATCTGGGCATGTGCTTTAGCAGCATAGGGAGAGCTTTGAGGGTCTGACAGGGGTCACCCTTTATCCTCCCTAGTTTGGGTCCGGTCAGTAGCCCTTTTTACTGTGTATACTCTTGTTGCTCACATACAGCCGTGACAGAGTGTATCTGACACTGACAAATACAGCAAAGGCTGCAAATTTAGTTTTTTTGCCAAAATGGGTGTTTTTTTTATAACAGAATAGAACACCAGTATCTAACGCGTGTATCTCTCAATGGCAGATGCAGCAAAGGCTGCAAAATTCAGTATTTTGCCCAAAATTGGTGTTTTTTTAATTACAGAATATGACAGCAGTATCTAACACTTGTATTTCACACTGACAGATGCAACAAGGGCTGTAAAATTTTGTATTTTGCCCAAAAGGGGTGTTTTTTTAACAACAGAATATGACAGCAGACTCTAACGCTTGTATTTTACTCTGAAAGGTGCAACAAGGGCTGTAAAATTTAGTATTTTGCCCAAAAAGGGTGTTTTTTAAAACTTAGAAAATTATTGCTGTATTTCAAGCTTAAATTCCACACTGACTAATGCGGCATAGGCCCCAGAGGGATAGTAACGCTGAGAACGGCGTTATCGGCACAGGCCATGTTGGTGGAGTACTCGAAACAGCGCAACAAGGAACACAGGTCTCGCATGGAGTCCCAGTCATTGGTGGTGAAGTGGTGCTGTTCCGCCGAGCGACTCACCCGTGCGTCCTGCAGCTGAAACTCCACTATCGCCTGCTGCTGCTCGCACATTCTGGCCAGCATGTGCAAGGTGGAGTTCCACCTTGTGGGCACGTGGCATATGAGGCGGTGAGCGGGAAGGCCGGAGTTACGCTGCAGGGATTTCACCCATTATCGCACACCACCAGGCCGGGCTTGAGGCTGACTGGCACAAACCACTCATCGGTCTGTTGTTCAAGGCTCGTCCACAGCTCCTGCGTGGTGCGGGGTTTGTCCTTCAAACAGATAAGTTTTAAAACTGCCTGCTGTCGTTTACCCCTGGCTGTGCTGAAGTTGGTGGTGAAGGTGTTACGCTGAGCGGATGAGGAGCTGATAGAGGAAGAGGAAGCAGAGTAGGAGGAGGAGGAAGCAACAGGAGGCAAACTGAAGCGCCCTGCAATCCTCGGTGGTGGAAGGACATGCGCCAAACTGCTATCCGCCTCAGGCTTAGCCGCCACTGCATTTACCCAGTGTGCTGTTATGGAGATATAACGGCCCTGACCGTGCTTACTGGTCCACGCATCCGTAGTCAGGTGCACCTTGCCACAGATGACGTTGCGCAGTGCACACCTGATTTTGTCCCCTACTTGGTTGTGAAAAAAAGTAGTTGCAGCTGGGCTTGACGTACTGTGGGACAGCCACCGCCATAAGGCCTTTAAAACTATCCGTCTCCACCAGATGGAATGACAGCATTTCAAAGGCAAGTAATTTAGAAATGCTGGCATTCAGGGCTAGGGATCGCGGGTGGCTAGGGGGGTACTTCCTCTTCCTCTCCAGCGTTTGGGATATGGAGAGCTGAACGCTTCCATGAGACATGGAGATGCTTGGTGACCCAGGTGTTGGTGTTGCTGGCAAAGCCTCTGTTTGAGGGGTGCCAGGTGGCACTGTCACTCCAGAGGTGGATGAAGAGGCCGCGACTGCAGCAGAAGAGGAAGCAGGAGGAGCCAGAGACCTTTTTTGGTTTTTGAGGTGTCTACTCCACTGCAGCTCGTGCTTTGCACTTAAATGCCTGGTCATGCAGGTTCTGCTCAGGTTGAGAACGTTTATGCCTCGCTTTAGGTTCTGATTGCACAGCGTGCAAAACACTCGTGTATTGTCGTCAGCACATTGTCTGAAGAACTGCCACGCCAGGGAACTCCTTGGAGCTGGCTTTGGTGTGCTTGGTCCCTTGCTGCGGTGTGCAGTAGGAGGCGTACTGTCTAGAGGACGGCCACTCCGCTTTTGCACCCTGCTCCCTCTTCTGCTGTGCTGGTGGCTCTGTGCGACCACCGCCTCTTCCTCCGAACTACATCAGTAATTCGCATGACCTTGATTCCATGTGGGGTCGAGGACCTCATCGTCCTCCAGATCATCTTCCACCCAGTCTTCACTTCTGACTTCCTTGTCGGTCGGCACACTTTCGAAAGCCCCAGCAGTTGGCACCTGTGTTTCGTCATCATCCGAGACGTGCTGCGAAGGTCCTCCAATGTACTCATCTTGAAAAATAAGTGGTTTGGCATCGGTGCCCTCAATCTCTTCCACTTCTGGGGCAGGGCTAGGTGGATGGGAAACCCTGGGAAACCCTGCTAACAAAGTCATCAAAAAGCAGAAGAGACTGCTGCATGACTTGGGGCTCAGACTGCTTGGCTGATTTGCAAGGGGGTGAGGTGAAAGACATGGACATCGGCTGCAGGTGCCAACTGTGGTCTTTCAGCATGAGACTGGGTGGGAGACAATGTGAAGGAACTGGATCCACTGTCAGCAACCCAATCTACTATCGCCTGTACTTGTTCAGGCCTCACCATTCGTAGAGCAGCATTAGGCCTGACCAAATACCGCTGCAGGTTTTGTCGCCTACTCGCACCTGAGGAAGGGGTTTCACTCGTGCGTGTAGCTGGCACAGATCGACTACGTCCTCTCCCTGCAACAGGAGCTCCACCAGCAGCACCACGACCTGGGCCATGTCCCTTATTTGACGCTCTCCTCATATTTTTTAAATTTAGGATCTTGCCCTAAATGGGTGTTTAATTAATAGTAGAATAGAACGACAGTATGTAAAGGGTGTATCTCACACGGCCTGAACCAGACTAGGTCTCAATAAAAGATTTTTTTGCCCAAAATAGCTGCATTTCAAATGCCTAATTCAAACCCCTGTATGTAGAGGTAATATCTCAGAGGGCCTGAACCTCTGTAGGCCTGCAGTAAATATATCTTTGCACAAAATGGCTGTATTTCAAATGGCTGTATTTCAAATGCTTATTTCAAACCCCTGTATGTATAGGGGGGATCACACACGCCCTGAACCAGTGTAGGCCTGAAGTAAATATATCTTTGCACAAAATGGCTGTATTTCAAATGGCAGTATTTCAAATGGCTGTATTTTAAAGGCCTAATTCAAACCCCTGTATGTAGAGGGGGTATCTCACAGGGCCTGAACCAGTGTAGGCCTGAATTCAATATTGGTGCAACAAATGGCGGTATTTAAAATCTCAAAATGTAACCCAAATGTATTAAGGGTGTATCTCACAATGACATCTGCATCAAAGGCTACCAACTAAATTTTTTGTGCCCAAATGAGTGTTTGTTTAAAAACTGAATTTGACAGCAGTATATAAGCCTGTAATTTCACACGTGCTGATGCTGCAAGGCCTGAAAATAGTGTTTTTTGTTAAAAGAGTGTGTTTTTCAAACCCCAGAAAATTATGGGTGTATTTCTACCTTAAATTGCACACTCACTAATACAGATAGAAACATAGAAACATAGAATGTGTTGGCAGATAAGAACCATTTGGCCCATCTAGTCTGCCCAATATACTGAAAACTATGGATAGCCCCCGGCCCTATCTTATATGAAGGATGGCCTTATGCCTATCCCATGCATGCTTAAACCCCTTCACTGTATTTGCAGCTACCACTTCTGCAGGAAGGCCATTCCATGCATCCACTACTCTCTCAGTAAAGTAATACTTCCTTATATTACTTTTAAACCTTTGCCCCTCTAATTTAAAACTGTGTCCTCTTGTGGTAGTTTTTCTTCTTTTAAATATGCTCTCTTCCTTTACCGAGTTGATTCCCTTTATGTATTTAAAAGTTTCTATCATATCCCCTCTGTCTCTTCTTTCTTCCAAGCTATACATATTAAGGTCCTTTAACCTTTCCTGGTAAGTTTTATCCTGCAATCCATGTACTAGTTTAGTAGCTCTTCTCTGAACTCTCTCTAGAGTATCTATATCCTTCTGGAGATATGGCCTCCAGTACTGCGCACAATACTCCAAGTGAGGTCTCACCAGTGTTCTGTACAGCGGCATAAGCACTTCACTCTTTCTACTGCTTATACCTCTCCCTATACACCCAAGCATTCTGCTGGCATTTCGTGCTGCTCTATTACATTGTCTTCCCACCTTTAAGTCTTCTGAAATAATTACTCCTAAATCCCTTTCCTCAGATACGGAGGTCAGGACTGTGTCAAATATTCTATATTCTGCCCTTGGGTTTTTACGCCCCAGGTGCGTTATCTTGCACTTATCCACATTAAATTTCAGTTGCCAGAGTTCTGACCATTCTTCTAGTTTTCCTAAATCCTTTTCCAGATGTTCAGATGTTGTAGATTGCCAAAAAAGTCTTTTTTTTGCTAACAGAATATGAAAGCTGTAGATATTAAACTTGAATTTAAAACTTGCAGATCTGGAAAATACTGTTTTTTGAAAAAAATTGTGTTTTTAAAACCCCAGAAAATGATGGGTGTATTTCTACCTTAAATTGCACACTGACTAATACAGATGTTATAGTTTGCCCCAAAAATTTGTGATTTTCAATGTCCCAAAAGCTCAGATGCAGTGCTAGTGCACTGAGCATGCATAAAATGGCCGCCGCCAGCCACCTAACTAACAGAATTCTTAAAGTTAGTATTTTTTGGTCAATGAGCTCAGGGCAGGGTAAAACGATAGTGCCCTGCACCCACACAACTATTTGTCTGTAGATCGCTGAGTTAGATTCTCTCCTATGCTCTCTATTAGTAGGCATGGCTGTGATGGCCTATTGGGGCAAGTAGTATGATGCTTGTTGATTGGCTGCTGTGCAGCCATTCAAAAAGCGCCAAGAAAGCGGCGAACACCGAACCCGAACCCAAACTTTTACGGAAATGTTCGGGTTCGGGTCCAGGGTCCCAAAATCCTAAAGTTCAGGTTCACTCAACCCTATATATAACGCTTGAATTCTCAAAGTGCAGCATTACTAAGTGCATCTGAGATATTCAGTAGATACTCAGGAGGTAATCTGGAGGTGGATACAATCTAAAAAAGTAAGATTTGTTTGTTTAAAATCTTTTCCTTCTTTAAAATGGCAGACCTGGTTCTGTGTAGGAATTGTTGTGCTTTTATTTCAGGTTCCACTCTTCGGAGATTTGGATGCTGTCTGATCTATAGACAGCTCTCCATAATGCAGCAGGAAATTGCATTTTTGAAATCTAAGATTTGTAAATTAACTGTTAAACAAACTCAGGCTGGGAACGTTGCAATGCCACTGCCACAGAGGCCCCCTAGAAATGGAAGATGGGTTACTGCAGGTTCTGGTAGACTTGTTGATAGAAGACATGTTCAGCAGTCTGTGGCTCTCCATAATACATTTGCAGCACTTTCAGAGCGCAAGAGCAACATGGAGGATGTCTCAGGCACAGTGTGTGAGGAACAATCATCTCCTATGCCTAAAGTATGCAAGACTGCAGCCAAAGACAAAAAGGATAAGGTGAGGACTGATAGTAAGCAGCTGTTGGTGGGCGATTCTATCATAAGCGGTGTGAAGTTTGAGGAAAATGGTTTTGTGAGATGTCTCCCTGGTGCTACCGCTAGCAGGGACAGGCGACGCATCAATAATATTGTTAGGCAAGCAAATCAGGAATGGGATGTGGATGTTATTGTCCATCTTGGGACAAATGATCTGGCTTGCAATGAGGTTTCAAAGGTGAAGGAAGATTTTCACACACTTAGTAATGATATACGGGAGGTTGCATCGACTGTTTCATTCTCTGCAGTTTTGCCTGTGCATAACCTTCAGCATGACAGGAAGATGCACATTAAGGAATTCAATGTATGGCTTGGTGAATGGTGTCTGAACCAAGGGTTTGGCTTTGTGTCTCATGTTAGCTCTCGTTGGAATGGAAAAGAACTGTACAAGAAAGATGGTTTGCATCTTTCTCTCAAGGGAACGAATATCCTCCGTAAACTGCTCAAAATATTTGCTAAGGAGCATTTAAACTAAGAAAGGGGGGCAAAAGAGTGATAATCCATCAGTCCGACTGCCCCCCGGAACAATGCCAGAAGATGCCAGTAGCACATAGGTGTCACGGATGGTGTACAGGAAACAAGACAATACCATATAAACAATGTCTCTCTGGATCCACAACTAAGGAACAAAGGGAGACCCCTGCAATAGACCTGCCGCTCTCCCTCACTGCTCAGCCTATGCGAACACCCCAAAGGTGGATGGCCACATATCCACGTTCCTCGGCTATCTATTACCTGAAGACCCTACAATAGTGAAGGGACATGACCACCGGCTCCCTACACTGACACGGAGGGAGTCAGGGTCACCTGGATCCAGAAAAGACAAAATCATAAATACATAAACAGCACTTATCTTGCAGACGACTGACGACTGAGGACTGGGAACTGGGAACTGGGAACAGCATGCACACACACTCCAGGAAGTTGTATCAGCCGCACACTACTGCATTATGGGGAGGAACTTAAAGGGTAGCAATCAGTCCAACTGCATGACAGCTGAGATAGACTAACGAGATGAGAAACTAAACCAAAACAAAGAAATTCAAGGAGGAGGATCTGAGAAGCTCCTGTGAGCGCTTCTCAGCTGTCTGGCTGTGACAATAGGTTAAGAAATGACAAGCTCAGAGTCTTGTCTACAAATGCTCGCAGTTTAGGGAAAAAGATCAATGAACTTGAGTCTATAATGGCATCAGAGAATATAGATTTAGTGGCTGTTACTGAGACATGGGTTCTCTCTATATAGGAAAGACATAGAAGGCAAGAAAGGGGAGGGGTGTCCCTGTATGTGAAAGATAGCATAAAATCTAATTTAATACAAGTTAGCAAGACCAATTTAGAGTCAGTTTGGGTTATGTTGCAGCTTGATAATCATAAGGTAACTCGTATAGGTGTGATATATAGACCACCTAGCCAAGTCAAAGAATTAGATGATCTATTAGTTGAGGAAATATCTAAAATGATATTGAAAGGGGAAGTTATCATTATGGGAGACTTTAATCTTCCTGATGTAAACTGGAAAATCAAAATAGCTAGTTCTGCCAGGAGTACAGATATTCTAAATTCCCTACTGGGATTATCTCTACAGCAAGTAGTGAAGGAGCCAACCTGGAAGGAGGCCATTTTAGATTAGTAACAAATGGGAATTTGGTAATTGATATTACTGTAGGGGAAAGCTTGGGATCTAGTGATCACCAGTCAGTGTGGTTTACTATAAGTACAGTGACTGAGTCACACCACACAAAAACAAAAGTTTTAAATTTTAGAAAAACTGACTTTTCTAAAATTAGATTAGAGGTATACGAGTCCCTATCAGATTAGAATCCAGGAGTCCAGGAGAAATGGGACTACTTAAAAGTAGCACTATTGAAGGCAACAGATAATTGTTTTAGGCTTGTCAGTAAAAGCAAAAAAAGGAAGAGACCACTGTGGTACTCAGCAGAAGTGGCTAAAATCATTAAAAACAAAAAGATAGCATTTAGCAATTATAAAAAAAAAAAAAAAATGAGGATGACAGGCAAATTTATAAGATTAGGCAGAGAGGCCAAGCAAGTTATAAGAACTTCTAAAGCATAGGCAGAAGAGAAATTAGCTCAGTCAGTGAAAAAAGGCGAAAAGACATTCTTCAGATACATAAATGAAAAAAGGAAACTAAAATAATGAATTACCAAATTAAAAACAAAGGAAGGAAGGTATATGAAAGAAGATAAAGAACTAGCTGACTGCCTCAATGAATACTTCTGTTCAGTTTTTACAAAGGAAAATGAAGGAAAAGGACCTCAGTTAGGAAGGAAGACTAATGAATCTTTTGATGCATGTGTCTTTACAGAGCAAGGTTCTAAGTCAACTGTCTAAAATTAATACAAATAAGTCACAGGGGCCTGATGGGATACACCCAAAGCTATTAAAAGAGCTTAGCGGTGAACTAGCAAAACCATTAATAGATTTATTTAACCAATCACTGGTAACAGGAGTCATCTCAAAAGATTGGAAATTAGCAAATGTGCCCATTCACAAGAAAGGTAGTATGGAAGAATCGGGCAACTATAGGCCAGTAAGCCTGACATCAATAATGGGGAAATTAATGGAAACCATACTTAGGCCTCATGCACACGACCGTTGTTGTGTTCAGTGTCCGTTGTTCCGTTTTCCGTGATTTTCTGTGGACCCATTGACTTTCAGTGGGTCCGTGGAAAACTTGGCTAATGCACCGTTTGTCATCCGCGTCCGTGATCCGTGTTTCCAGTCTGTCAAAAAAGTATGTCCTGTCCTATTTTTTTCACGGACAACGGTTCGCGGACCCTTTCAAGTCAATGGGTCCGTGAAAAAACACGGAGGCACACAAGATTGTCATCCGCGTCCGCGTCCGTTTTTTTCCTATCATTTGCATGGCAAACTTGACTTAGATTTTTTTTACTTTCCTTCATGTCTGGTGATCCTCCAAAAATAAAGAAAGACACACGGAAACAAAAACGGAAACGGATCACGGAACAATGGAACCCCATTTTGCGGAACGGAACACAACAGTCGTGTGCATGAGGCCTTAAGGAGAGGATTGTGGAACATCTAAAATCCCATGGATTGAAAGATGAAAAACAGCTTGGGTTTACTTCAGGGAGATCATGTCAAACTAATCTTATTGATTTTTTTGATTGGGTGACTAAAATAATAGATGGCGGAGGTGCAGTAGACTGCTTATCTAGACTTTAGTAAGGCTTTTTATACTGTCCCACATAGAAGGCTTATGACTAAATTACAGTCTTTGTGCTTGGACTCCCATATTGTTGAATGGATTAGGAAGTGGCTGAGGGACAGACAACAGAGGGTTGTAGTCAATGGAGTATATTCAGACCATGGTCTTGTTACCAGTGAGGTACCTCAGGGATCTGTTCTGGGACCCATATTGTTTAATATCTTTATCAGCAAAATTGCAGAATGCCTCGATGGTAAGGTGTGTCTTTTTGCTGATGACACAAAGATTTGTAACAGGGTTGATGTTCCTGGAGGGATACACCAAATGGAAAAGGATTTAGGAAAACTAGAGGAATGGTCAAAAATCTGGCAACTAAAAGTTAATGTTGATAAGTGCAAGATAATGCACCTGGGGCGTAAAAACCCAAGAGCAGAAAATAAAATCAGTAATACAGTCCAAACCTCAGTATCTGAGGAAAGGGATTTAGGGGTCATTATTTCAGAAGACTTAAAGGCAGACAATGTCAGAGCAGCAGGAAATGCTAGCAGAATGCTTGGGTGTATAGGGAGAGGCATTACCAGTAGAAAGAGGGAGGTGCTCATGCCGCTCTACAAAGCACTAGTGATACCTTATTTGGAGTATTGTGCTCAGTACTGGAGACCATATCTCCAGAAGGATATTGATACTTTGGAGAGAGTTCAGAGAAGAGCTACTAAACTAGTACATGGATTGCAGGATAAAACTTACCAGGAAAGATTAAAGGACCTTAAGGCTACTTTCACACTGGCGTTTCTGGGTCCGCTTGTCAGATCCGTTTCAGGGCTCTCACAAGCGGATCAGTTTAGCCCCAATGCATTCTGAATGGATAAGGATCCATTCAGAATGCATCAGTTTGCCTCCGTTCAGCCTCCATTCCGCTCTGGAGGCGGACACCAAAAAGCTGCTTGCAGCGTTTTGATGTCCGACTGACGATGCTGTAAGTCAATGGGGACGGATCCGTTTTCACTAACACAATATGGTGCAATTGAAAACGGATCCACATCCCATTGACTTTCAGTGTAAGTCAAAACGGACTTTCACTGTAAGTCAAAAAAATTTAGATTTTTTTTTTTGTTCATGGTAATGCAAACGGATCCGTTCTGAACAGATACAAGCGTTTGCATTATCGGTGCGGATCCGTCTGTGCAGATACAAGACGGATCCGCACCTAACGCAGGTGTGAAAGTAGCCTTAACATGTATAGCTTGGAAGAAAGACGAGACAGAGGGGATATGATAGAAACTTTTAAATACATAAAGGGAATCAACAAGGTAAAAGAGGAGAGAATATTTTAAAGAAGAAAAACTGCTACAAGAGGACATAGTTTTAAATTAGAGGGGCAAAGGTTTAAAAGTAATATCAGGACGTATTATCCACTACTTTACTGAGAGAGTAGTGGATGCATGAAATAGCCTTCCTGCAGAAGTGGTAGCTGCAAATAAAGTGTAGGATTTTAAGCATGCATGGGATAGGCATAAGGCCATCCTTCATATAAGATCCTTCATATAGCCAGGGGCCAGGGGCTATTCATAGTATTCAGTATATTGGGCAGACTAGATGGACCAAATGGTTCTTATCTGCCGACACATTCTATGTTTCTATTTTTCTTTGTTTCTAATTTCACACCGACAGATGCAGCAAGGGCTGTAAAATTTAGTATTTTGCCCAAAAAGGGTGTTTTTTAAAACCCAGAAAATTATTGCTGTATTTCTAGCTTAAATTACACACTGACTAATGCGGCATAGGCCCCAGATGGAGGGTATTGCCAAAAATGGGTGTTTTTTAAAACCCAGAAAATTATTGTAGTATTTGAAGCTTGTATTTAACAATGACAGATGCAGCAAACACCGCAAAATTAGGATTTTGCCCTAAATGGGTGTTTTTTTTAATAACAGAATATGACAGCAGTATATAACGCTTGAATTTCACACTGACAGATGCAAAAAGGGTGGTAAAATTTAGTATTTTGCCTAAAAAAGGTGTTTTTGAAAACCCAGAAAATTATTGCTGTATTTCTAGCTTAAATTGCACACTGACTAATGCAGCATAGGCTCCAGATGGAAGGTATTGCCAAAAATGGGTGTTTTTTAAAACCCAGAATATAATTGCAGTATTTCAAGCTTCTATTTGACTGTCACAAATGCACATATGCTGTGCTGGTGCACAGAACTTGCATAAAATGGCCACCGCCGCCCACCTAACTAACAGACGGATGAAAGTTATTTCTCTGGGTCACTGGGCTCAGGGCAGGGTAAAAAGATTGTGCACTGCACCCACAAAACAAAATCTAGGTAGATCGCTGAGTTAACAAGCACTTTAGATTAAAGATTCTGTCCTATCCTCTCCTTCACAGCAGCAGCATCCTATCCCTACACTAATCAGAGCATAGTGACGTGCAGCACTACGTGACTCCAGCTTATATAGAGGCTGGGTCACATGCTGCACTGGCCAATCACAGCCATGCCATTAGTAGGCATGGCTGTGATGGCTTCTAAGGGCACACGAGCTAAACGCTTGTTGATTGGCTGCTCTGCAGCCTTTCAAAAAGCGGCATTAACTCGCCAAACACCGAACCCGAACTTTTACTGTTCGAGTTCGCTCAACCCTACTTGTGACACAATTTCGGTGGCACAAATAGTTTCCCAGAGGGACACGAGTCCGGTGTGTCTCCCTGAGCCTCTATCACCTTCACCTCAAGGTCAGGGTAAAGAGCGGATTTCACCACCCCTTTAGACAGTATGGGACTCGGATTTTCAAAATCACCACCTCCAGGGAAACTACGTGACAAGGTGTCCGCCTTGACAGTCTTAATCCCTGAACGATAGGTGATAGTGATATCGAATCTGGTGAAAAACAGGGCCCATTTGGCTTGTCTTGGGTTTAGTCGTTTTGCCGACTCCAGATGAGCCAGATTTTTGTGATCAGTGAATACCGTGAGCACATGAATCGACCCTTCCAACCAATGACGCCATTCCTCAAAAGCCAATTTAATGGCTCACAAATCTTTGTTACCCACATCATAATTTTTCTCAGCGGGGGATCGTTTTTTTCGATAAAAATGCACTTGGTCGCCATTTACCAGGTGATTGGCCCTGTGACAAAACTGCTCCTACCCCCACCTCGGATGCGTCCACTATCACAATAAATGGTTGTGACACATCTGGCTGCACCAATATGGGAGCAGAAGAGAAGCATTCCTTAATCGCAGAAAAGGCTTGCAATGACGAATCAGACCATATAAAGACATCCGTCCCTTTCTTAGTCATGTCTGTTAAGGGTTTTACTATTGTCGAATAATTCTTAGTACATTTTCGGTAATAGTTGGTGAATCCTAAAAACCGCATAAGAGCCTTCAGATTTTTGAGTCGATCCCAGTGCAATACAGCACGGACTTTCTCAGGATCCATTAGAAAACCTGAAGATGACAGCAGGTAGCCCAAGAACTGCACCTTGTGTACCGCAAAAACACACTTCTCTAATTTTGCGAACAATTTTTTATCCCTTATCCCTGATCTGTAACACCTGTCTCACATGATTCTCATGTGTTTTCCATGTCAGGAGAACAAATAAGAATGTCATCCAAATACCCGATCACAAACCTCCCCACCAGGTTATGAAAGATGTCATTCACAAAATGCTGGAGGACCGCCGGGGCATTGGTCAACCTGAAAGGCATGACCAGGTTCTCAAAGTGCCCCTCAGGAATATTAAAAGCCGTCTTCCATTCATCCCCTTTCTTGATCCTAACCAGATTATATGCCCCCTTAAATCCAAGTTAGAGAACACCTTGGCACCAATAATCTGGTTAACCAAATCAAAGGAAGAGGGTGAGGATCACAGATAGTAACCTGATTGAGTTTGCAAAAAAGAACCCTGTAGCCACTGGAGACTACGAAGGTCTTATGTGCCCTTTCTTCAAACTCTCGGCAATATATTCGCTCATGGCCTGCCTTTCAGGTTCAGAAAGATTATACAACCTAGGCAATTTAGCACCTGGAATAAGATTGACAGGGCAATCATATTACCGATGGGAAGGAAAATCCTGACATCCACTCTCAGAAAACACATCAGCAAACTCGGATGTAAAAAAGGGTACAGCCTTAGTAGTAACCACAGAAAAGGATGTATTGAGACAATTATCAATGCAATAGTCCCCTCAATCCAGAATCTGCCTAGCTTGCCAATCGATAGTTGGATTATGCTTGGTAAGCCACAGTAAACGCAGAACCATAGGTGCAGGGAGACCTTCCAAGACAAAACACGAGATAACTTCTTGATGAAAGTCACCCACTCTTAATCTGATATCATGCAAAACTTGCGAAAAACACCTCTGAGTAAGAGGGGCAGAATCAATAGCAAATACTGGAATGTCTTTTTTTATATACTTGGTGATAACCCGTGCATGCGGACAAACTGATCATCAATCAGGTTCACCCTGACGATAAATACTTCAATTCCCACAGTTTTTTACTCTAGCGCCACCTCGGCAGTCAGGAGAAATCTGGTACTTCCAGCAAAGGACAAATGCACATTCTCTGACTCCCCACTCACACCTCCGATAGTCAGATGGGATTTAGGCACCCCTTTTTGTTTCTCTTTTTGCCGCTGAATGCTTGGACATATATTGACAAAATGTCCCCTTTGACCGCAGAAAAAACATACTCCCTGCTTGCGACTTCTACTTTTGCAAGCAGATCCAGGAGTCGCTCCCCCTAATTACATGCGTTTATCCCCAGGTATAAGCCCAGGAGTCTCTTCACCCGAAGAGTCAAAGGAATACGGTACGTCATGTAATAGAACGTCTTGAGAGAGCGGGCCCTTAGATCTCTCTCTCAGGGGTCTATTAATACGTACAGCTAAAGACATAGCGGCTTTCAAAGATTCAGGATTCTCATAAAAGGCCAAAGCATCCTTCAGCCTCTCAGATAATCCCTGACAAAACTGGCTACGGAGAGCTAGATCGTTCCACTCAGTATCCGTATCCCACCTCCTAAATTCGGAACAATAGATCTCCGCCGAATGCTCTCCCTGACAAAGGCCGCGTAATTTAGTCTCAGCCAGGGAGGTTTCCTTCCGGGTCATCATAGATGAGAACTAAAGCTCCGAAAAATGCATCTACTGATCGGAAAGACTGTGATCCGGTCGGCAGAGAAAAAGCCAAAAAGTCCCCTTTAAGCAACTAAATAATCACACTCACTCTCTGGCTCTCGTCCCCATATGAAAAAAGGACACAGCTTAAAGTACTATTTGCACGCTTCCCTGAACCGAATAAAATTATCACTCCCCCTGAGAATCTATCCGGGAGAGCAACTTTAGGTTCAGGACAGGTCAGGTAACCACTACTAAGATCAGCCAACTGTGAGACAGTCATGCGGAGGTCATCCACCTCCAGAAACAGCCCCTGTTGCTGTCCGGTCAGTGCAGCGATAACATCCATGGCTGAACCGATACAGACAACAAAATGACGGTTATTCGGCGGTTTATAATGTCACGATCAGTGTGTGTGTGGGGGGGGGGGGGGGACTCCACACTGAACACAGGAGGGAAGGGGAATAGTAACTGGGCCTGGAAACTAGGGAAGGAACAAATCACCTCCTAAACAACTCTAATCCGGGCCCTAGCTACCTATCAATATAAATAGACCTTGAAGGTAGAAATATATATAAGCTGTATACCTAGGCCCTTATATGTAGGGATGAGCGTTCGTACCGAATTTTGGGGTGTTCGTGACACGGACCCGAACCTGAACATTTATATAAAAGTCTGGGTTCGGGTTCGGTGTTCGGCGCTTTCTTGGCGCTTTTTGAAAGGCTGCAAAGCAGCCAATCAACAAGCGTCATACTACTTGCCCCAAGAGGCCATCACAGCCATGCCTACTATTGGCATGGCTGTGATTGGCCAGTGCAGCATGTGACCCAGCCTCTATTTAAGCTGGAGTCACGTAGTTCCGCTCTGCTCAGTGTAGGGATAGGATGCAGCTGCTGCTGTTAGGGCCAGATTAGGCAGGGATTTACTCATCAAAAACACTTACTGAAGTGATCGATCTACAGCTGTGTATCATTCAACTTCTGCTAGTTAATTGCTCATTGTTTTCAGGCTGCCCAGAGCGTTTTTCTGTCACTTTTTTCTGGGGTGATCGGCGGCCATTTTGTGTCTTGTGGTGCGACCAGCACAAGCTGCCACCAAGTCCATTTAACCATCAATAGTGTTTTGTTTTTTTTGCTATATCCTACATCAGGGGCTTGGCTGTGCTTGCTATTTTATTGAGGGGTGAAATACAATTGCCAAAATAGCAGTACCCTAAATCTGGTGTTTCAGCTGTGGCTAGCCAATTGTAATACGGTCTGCTGTCTGGCGAAGGATATATTTTTTTCTGGGTTGAAATACAATTCCCAAATTAGCAATTCCCTAAGTCAGTAGTTTCTGCTGTAGCAGGCCAAGTTTAAATCTATCCATAAAAGGGTATATTACATTGAAGGTGCTGATAGGGTCATCCTCAATAACTTCACACGCTACCGTGCCTCTCCAAGTGTAATTCTGTCCGTAAAGGGATACCTGTCATCCAGGGCCTAAATACTAGGTCTACAATTTATATTCAGCTAAATATGTGGTTACTGCTGTGCCTGTATTAGTGTAATACGGTACCTAAATAGATAGCCAGATAGTGTTAGGTGCCTGTAAAAAAAGGCCTGAATTTAAATTCAATACATTGGACCAAATAATTTTTTTCTTATTGTGGTGAACGGTAACAATGAGGAAAACATCTAGTAAGGGACGCAGACATGGTCGTGGTGGTGTTAGTGGACCCTCTGGTGCTGGGAGAGGACGTGACCATTCTGCCACAGCCACACGTCCTAGTGTACCAACTACCTCAGGTCCCAGTAGCCGCCAGAATTTACAGCGATATTTGGTGGGGCCCAATGCCGTTCTAAGGATGGTAAGGCCTGAACAGGTACAGGCATTAGTCAATTGGGTGGACGACAGTGGATCCAGCACGTTCACATTATCTCCCACCCAGTCTTCTGCAGAAAGCGCACAGATGGCGCCTGAAAACCAAGCCCATCAGTCTATCACTTCACCCCCATGCATATCAGGGAAACTGTCTGAGCCTCAACTTATGCAGCAGTCTCTTATGCTGTTTGAAGACTCTGCTGGCAGGGTTTCCCAAGGGCATCCACCTAGCCCTTCCCCAGCGGTGAAAGACATAGAATGCACTGACGCACAACCACTTATGTTTCCTGATGATGAGGACATGGGAATACCACCTCAGCACGTCTCTGATGATGATGAAACATAGGTGCCAACTGCTGCGTCTTTCTGCAGTGTGCAGACTGAACAGGAGGTCAGGGAGGAAGACTGGGTGGAAGACGATGCAGGGGACGATGAGGTCCTAGACCCCACATGGAATGAAGGTCGTGCCACTGACTTTCAGAGTTCAGTGGAAGAGGCAGTGGTGAGACCGAGCCAACAGAGTAGCAAAAGAGGGAGCAGTGGGCAAAAGCAGAACACCCGCTGCCAAGAGAGTTCGCCTGCTACTGGCCACCGCCACCTGGGACCGAGCACCCCAAAGGCAGCTTCAAGGAGTTCCCTGGCGTGGCAGTTCTTCAAACAATGTGCTGACAACAAGACCCGAGTGGTTTGCACGCTGTGCCATCAGAGCCTAAAGCGAGGTATTAACGTTCTGAACCTTAGCACAACCTGCATGACCAGGCATCTGCATGCAAAGCATGAACTGCAGTGAAGTAAACACCTTAAAAACAAGGAACTCACTCCGGCTCCCCCTGCTACCTCTTCTACTGCCGCCTCGGCCTCTTCTTCCGCCTCTGGAGGAACGTTGGCACCTGCCGCCCAGCAAACAGAGGATGTACCACCAACACCACCACCTCCGTCATCAAGCATCTCCACCATGTCAAACGGCAGCGTTCAGCTCTCCATCTCACAAACATTTGAGAGAAAGCGTAAATTCCCACCTAGCCACCCTCGATCCCTGGCCCTGAATGCCAGCATTTCTAAACTACTGGCCTATGAAATGCTGTCATACAGGCTGGTGGACACAGACAGCGTCAAACAGCTCATGTCGCTTGCTGTCCTACAGTATGTTGTCCTTCCGCCGCCAAGGATCGCAGGGCAACATTCTTTGCCTCCTGTAGCCTCCTCCTCCTACTCGACTTCCTCCTCCTCTTCTTCCACCTGCTCATCTAGTCAGCCACACACCTTCACCACCAACTTCAGCACAGCCCGGGGTAAACATCAGCAGGCCATTCTGAAACTCATATGTTTGGGGGACAGACCCCACACCGCGCAGGAGTTGTGGCGGGGTATTGAACAACAGACCGACGAGTGGTTGCTGCCGGTGAGCCTCAAGCCCGGCCTGGTGGTGTGCGATAATGGGCGAAATCTCGTCGCAGCTCTGGGACTAGCCGGTTTGACGCACATCCCTTGCCTGGCGCATGTGCTGAATTTGGTGATGCAGAAGTTCATTCACAACTACCCCGACATGTCAGAGCTGCTGAATAAAGTGCGGGCCATCTGTGCGCGCTTCCGGCGTTCACATCCTGCCGCTGCTCGCCTGTCTGCGCTACAGCGTAACTTCGGCCTTCCCGCTCACCGCCTCATATGCGACGTGCCCACCAGGTGGAACTCCACCTTGCACATGCTGGACAGACTGTGCGAGCAGCAGCAGGCCATAGTGGTGTTTCAGCTGCTGCACGCACGGGTCAGTCGCACTGCGGAACAGCACCACTTCACCACCAATGACTGGGCCTCCATGCGAGACCTGTGTGCCCTGTTGCACTGTTTCGAGTACTCCACCAACATGGCCAGTGGCGATGACGCCGTTATCAGCGTTACAATACCACTTCTATGTCTCCTTGAGAAAACACTTAGGGCGATGATGGAAGAGGAGGTGGCCCAGGAGGAGGAGGAAGAGGGGTCATTTTTAGCACTTTGAGGCCAGTCTCTTAGAAGTGACTCAGAGGGAGGTTTTTTGCAACAGCAGAGGCCAGGTACAAATGTGGCCAGACAGGGCCCACTACTGAAGGATGAGGAGGACGAGGATGAGGAGGAGTTGGAGGAGGATGAAGCATGTTCACAGCGGGGTGGCACCCAACGCAGCTTGGGCCCATCACTGGTGCGTGGCTGGGGGGAAATGCAGGACGATGACGATACGCCTCCCACAGAGGACAGCTTGTCCTTACCTCTGGGCAGCCTGCCACACATGAGCGACTACATGCTGCAGTGCCTGCGCAACGACAGCAGAGTTGCCCACATTTTAACGTGTGCGGACTACTGGGTTGCCACCCTGCTGGATCCCCGGTACAAAGACAATGTGCCCACCTTACTTCCTGCACTGGAACGTGATAGGAAGATGCGCGAGTACAAGCGCACGTTGGTAGACGCGCTACTGAGAGCATTCCCAAATGTCACAGGGGAACAAGTGGAAGCCCAAGGCGAATGCAGAGGAGGAGTAAGAGGTCGCCAATGCAGCTGTGTCACGGCCAGCTCCTCTGAGGGCAGGGATAGCATTACAGAGATGTGGAAAAGTTTTGTCACGACGCCACAGCTAACTGCACTACCACCTGATACAGAACGTGTTAGCAGGAGGCAACATTTCACTAACATGGTGGAACAGTACGTGTGCACACCCCTCCACGTACTGACTGATTGTTCGGCCCCATTCAACTTCTGGGTCTCCAAATTGTCCACGTGGCCAGAGCTAGCCTTTTATGCCTTGGAGGTGCTGGCCTGCCCGGCGGCCAGCGTTTTGTCTGAACGAGTATTTAGCACGGCAGGGGGCATCATTACAGACAAACGCAGCCGCCTGTCTATAGCCAATGTGGACAAGCTAACGTTCATAAAAATGAACCAGGCATGGATCCCACAGGACCTGTCCATCCCTTGTGCAGATTAGACATTTATAACTACCTCACCTTAACCATATATTCTTGTACTCCAGGGCACTTCCTCATTCAATCCTCTTTTTTTAATTTTACCATTATATTGCGGGGCAACCCAAAGTTGAATGAACCTCTCCTTTGTCTGGGTGTCGGGGCCTAAAAATATCTGACAAAGGCCTGTTCCAGTGGTGGGTGACGTGAAGCCTGATTCTCTGCTATGGGACCTCTCTCCTCTGTCTGGGTGCCGGGGCCTAAAAATATCTGACAATGGCCTGTTCCAGTGGTGGGTGACATGAAGCCTTATTCTCTGCTATGACATGAAGCCTGAATCTCTGCTATGGGGCCTCTCTCCTCTGTCTGGGTTCCGGGGCCTAAAAATATCTGAACAGTGGCCTGTTCCAGTGGTGGGTGACATGAAGCCTGATTCTCTGCTATGACATGAAGCCTGATTCTCTGCTATGGGACCTCTCTCCTCTGTCTGGGTGCCGGGGCCTAAAAATATCTGACAGTGGCCTGTTCCAGTGGTGGGTGACATAAAGCCTGATTCTCTGCTATGACATGAAGCCTGAATTTCTGCTATGGGACCTCTCTCCTCTGTCTGGGTGCCGGGGCCTAAAAATATCTGACAATGGCCTGTTCCAGTGGTGGGTGACATGAAGCCTGATTCTCTGCTCTGACATGAAGCCTGAATCTCTGCTATGGGGCCTCTCTCCTCTGTCTGGGTTCCGGGGCCTAAAAATATCTGTACAGTGGCCTGTTCCAGTGGTGGGTGACATGAAGCCTGATTCTCTGCTATGACATAAAGCCTGATTCTCTGCTATGGGACCTCTCTCCTCTGTCTGGGTGCCGGGGCCTAAATCTCTCACAGAGGCCTGTTCCAGTGGTGGGTGACATTAAGCCTGATTCTCTGCTATGGGACCGCTCTCCAATTGATATTGGTTAATTATTATTATTTTTTTTTATTCATTTCCCTATCCACATTTTTTTGCAGGGGATTTACCTACATTTTGCTGCCTTTTTCAGCCCTCTAGCCCTTTCCTGGGCTATTTTACAGCCTTTTTAGTGCCGAAAAGTTCGGGTCTCCATTGACTTCAATGGGGTTCGGGGCGAAGTTCAGGTCGAGTTCGGATCCCGAACCCGAACATTTTCGGAAAGTTCGGCCGAACTTCTCTAACCCGAACATCCAGGTGTTCGCTCAACTCTACTTATATGCCTATAAGGCGCTGGAATGAGGTTAAGAGGGACCAGAGACAACCCATTCCTCCCCAGATGGACGAATAGAAGTCTCTGTCTCAGGCTCAGATACAAACAACAGGGAATATAACAAACACAATACAATAAGAAAAGACAAGACTTAGCTGAAAGTAGAAAACTGGCAACTCCAGAAACACCACAGAGTACAACCGACTAGCTAGTTATAAGACAGGAAGAAAATCTATAAACCGCACCTCCAAGAGTGAGAAGCGGCTACTTATGGGAAAGGTAAATTTCCATCAAGCAACACCTGAAGCAAGGGGTGTGGCATTCACCAAAACACAGGCACAATAAGATCCACAGGGAACGTATCAATTTAACTCACGAGTTACCAGTTTCTCCGATCTCCTGGTACCTGCCACGGGAACATCCGTGACAGTAACATAGTGTGGATATGGCAGCAACATGAGGAGGCACAGAGTGGCAAGGTGACAGTTTGGAGATGGCTGCAGCAGCTGCATCAGGAGACCACAAAGTTACCCGGTAACAGAGTAGGGTGGTGGGTGGCAATACCAGTACCCACTGACGAAGGTGGGTGCAAAAAGGAGCACTTGGCATGAGATGTGTGGCATCAGGCGGGTTGCAGCATCAGAGTAGTAGCTGAGGCAGGTAGTCAGAAGAAACCGGTCTCTTTTATCAAAGTGTTGGTGTGGCACCATGGATGATCTAGTCTGATGCATCAGGTATTAGTGGTTGGAAATCCTAGCTGATCCACGCCTGATTCATTTTGACAAAGGTCAGTCTCTCCACATTTTAGGTGGACAGGCGAGTTCTCCTTGGGGTAACTATGGCCCCCGCCGCACTAAACACTAGGCGTGGGTCACTTTGGCTAAATTTTTCAAGCTGGTATAAGTTTCCTGAGACTGGAGAAAATGGTTGGCACGGCAGAATATTAGAATAGCTTTATATGCAGATAGAGTCAAGTGCTCCAATATATTCGCGATTGCGCTAATCGGCAATGTTTAGAATATTTTTTCGCACCACGTGCAACTTCACATTTTAGCAGGTCTGACTACAGATTACTGATTGGTGCAATAAGTATTGTTGTGAACTTGACAATGCTTCTTTCTCATTGGCCCACAAGCAAGAAGCAGAGAGGAATCATGTGTTCAGATCATGGGAAAAAATGTTCAATATAACGAATATATAGCACTATATTCTAAATATTCGCAAATTCTCGAACTTGCGATATCTGTGATTAAAATTTGCTATTTGAATATTCGTGCTCAACACTACTAAACACCCGATCTGATGCCACACTACTGGCCGGGCAGCTTTTCCAGAACAAACTCAGTTGCGCCACAAATCCAGTTTGGCTACCCGCCTCCAGCGGATCTTCAATGTGGGGTGGCAGGGTGCTGTCCAAGTATGCCACCACCTGCTGGTTCAGGTCCTGCTCCAGGTCTACCTGCTGCTGCTGGTGAGTAGTTTCTTCCCTATACGGGTGAAAAAAGCTACTCATCAGCGACTGTAGACTCAGGCTACTGCTGATGGAGCTGGTACTGCTCCTGCCACCCCACCCCTCCCCAGCAGCCCCACTGACTTTAATTACAGGCGAACCTGAAAAACCTTCAGGTCATATTATCAGCCACCAAATACTTACTAGAAGTGCACAAACAGTCCCACAACATGGACAGTGACATACCAGAGGGGGACCATTTTCAAAAATTCCCACAAAAAAAAGTATTTTAATCAGGGGCTATTTTTATGCGTCTTAAAGGGAAAGTCTCAAAAATGTGCCCTGCTGGAGCATAGACAAATTTTATTTTAGGCCACGGGTGTACAGGCCTCAAAAATTAGGCATTCACCTGACAGAAAAGAACTTGTGATGATGTGGCTGGAGGTACATTAAGCTGTCACTGGATAAATATTTTACTGTAGGCCAGTACAGGCCCCAAAAATTAGGCATTCACCTGACAGAAAAGAACTTGTGATGATGTGGCTGGAGGTACATTAAGCTGTCACTGGATAAATATTTTACTGTAGGCCAGTATAGGCCCCAAAAATTCAGCATTCACCTGACAGAAAAGAACTTGTGATGATGTGGCTGGAGGAACATTAGGTGTCACTGGCTAAAAATGTTACTGTAGGCCAGTACAGGTCCCAAAAATTAGGCGTTTACCTGACAGAAAGGCCCATTCTTTGTTCTGGGTGGTGGCGGATATGTGTGGGCTGGCATAAGGAAATTCAATTACACGTGGTCATCACAGATGTTGAATTCCTCAGAGATCCATGCCTCATTCATTTTTAGAAATGTGAGGTAGTCCACAGTGTCGTGAGCTAGGCGAGTGCGCCCCTGCTGCGCTGAACGTCCATTAAGACAAGACACTCGACGAGGGGCAAGCCAAGAGTACCATGGAAAATTGTGCCAGCTCTGGCCACAGGTCAAGCCTGCACAACCAGTAGTCCAGGGGTTCCTCGATTCTCAGAGCGTCCACATCGGCCGTTAACCTGATGTAGTCAGACACCTGTCGGTCTAGGTGTTCCCTGAGGCTGGATCCGGAGGGCGGCTGTCAATAGATTGGCTGCAAGAATGATCTCATATCCGAAGTGACCAACACATCTTCAAACTGCCCTCTTGCAGGCGCGGTAGGATTGGTACCCACACCTGTTTCACTGTGGGTGGAAATTCCTGGATATGCCAGCATAAGGAACAGCAGAATGCAGCATCTCTCACAGAAAGGCCTGGAAATGCTGCATTTTGACAGCCCTCTGTAATGCTGATAACATGTCCGCCATTTTGTGTTTGTATCGGGGGTCTAAGTATGTTGCCACCCAGTACTGGTCCTTGCCCTTTATGCTTTTTATACGGGGTTCACTCTTCAAACACTGGAGCATTTGCACTAAATTGGAAGCGGTGGAGAATGTTGTCCTTGGTCTCCTGCCCCCAGCCACGGACAACACCAGGGATCCCCGAAAAGTTTAAAGTCCCACTCAAAGCCTGCTCTTCTTGCTCCTCCTCCTCCTTCCCCTGCCACTATCCTCCTCTGACTAATCTTCAGACTCCTGCTGACTTATCTCAGATGGAGTAGCCCCCCCTAGGAATTCATTCAGAATTGCGACTTCCTCATCTTCCAGCTACTGCTCCTCGAGGCTTGATCTATGACACGACACAATGCACGCTCCAGAAAGAAGACATAAGTTACGATGTCACTGATGGCACCCTGGCTGCGACTGACCAGTTTGCTATACAAAGAGACAAACGGCATTGGAACAACTAATTGCAACTGGTGTGATATAACAGTTGCCCCAATAAAATCTCATTGAGGCAGGGGTGTGATATACCTAGAATATAATTTCTATATATTGCGTTTGTATTGTGCAGCAGTTGTGTGCGGTTCTGCAGAGATACCGCAGCTATACAGAGAAACAAACGCCATTGGAACAACTAATTGCAACCGGTGTGATATACCAGTTGACCCCAAAAAAAATCTGATTGAGGCAGGGGTGTGATATACCTATAATATAATTTCTATATAGTACATTTGTATAGTGCACCATTTGTGTGCGGTTCTGCTGTGATACCGTAGATAAAAAAATAAATAACTAAGGGGTTCTATATACCTGCTTCAACAAATACTGCTCTTCTCTAGGGACTTTGGCACAGGGTCATTTTGAAAACGACAGGCAGAGGAAGAGGCAGGCCGTTCCGCAGGGGTGGTAGGGGTCGGGCAGGTGCACCAGGCTGGAGCCTAAGTCGGAAGTTGGAGAAGGTGAGTGCGATTACTTCAAACGATGCACCAGAGTTGGTTGAGTGGCTCATTCAGCCTTGCACTTCTGTACCCTTCTCATCCTCTGTATCTGCACCCTCCTCACTCTCTGCTGTGTGCACCCTCAAAGACACCACCACCACCACCATAGCCCCTCCACTCGAGTCAGAGGAATTATTTTCCCATCAATTTCCAGACCTTACCGATGCGCAGCCATTCTTGGCATCAGATGAGGAAGAGAAGGTAGCAACGGCCGCCACCCAGCGGTCTGACGACAGTACCCAGATCAGAGCAAGGATGGTGGTCCCCGTTGTTGCTGTCTAATCCGAGATCTCCGAGATGTCAGTGTTGATGAAGGTGACGATGACGAGGTGTCGATGGACGTCACGTGGGTGCCCACAAGAGAGGAAGAGAAGGGGAGTTCAGAGGGAGATACGGAGCAGCAGAGAGGGAGGAGAAGCAGGCAGAACTCGCAGTGCACAGGAGGCAAAAAGCAGATTGCAAATGTATCTGGAGTGAGACATCCACCATGCACGGTCACATCTGGTGCTCCCAGGATGCTGGCACATGGCTCCGCAGTGTGGGCTTTTTTTAAAGTGTCAGCTGCTGAGAATAGTGTTGCCATCTGCATCCTGTGCTGTCAACGCATAAGTCGCTGTAAGCCAAACACTCACCTAGGGATGATTGCCTCAAGAAGGCACCTGGCCTCCCATCACCGAGCCCAGTGGCAGCAACGCCGTCAGAACTTCTCTTCTCCTTCTTCTTCTCCTCTCTCCTCCCATTTGTTCTCCACTCCACCTTCCATCACGTTTATCTGGAACAAAGCAGGCTTACGTGGCCCAAATGTTCAAGCGTATAAAAATGATGACTCCGGATAATCCTCTTGCCCAACTACTGCCATATAAATTGGTGAACTCGGAGGCCTTCAGAAAATTTGTGGCCATTGGAACACCTCTATACCACTATATGGCCACGTTCAGCGGCAAGTGAATGTATCTTTGACACACAGTGTCCGTGCCAAGATAAATCTGACCACAGACACATGGTCTAGCAAACTCAGGCAGGGAAGGTACATAACCTTTACTGCACACTGGGTGAACCATCTGACCATCAAACATGTAACCCGTGGCACCCCTGTGGATTTGGTGTTACTGCCACAGATTGCATGCAGGCCTGCCTCTTCTTCTCCTCCTCCTCCTCCTCCTCCTACGTCTCCTTCTCGGCTGACTCCTCCTTTTCCACTTCTACCGCCTCTTCGACTGTTGTGCCGATCAGTGGCTAACCCCGACAGTTGGTAATGTGGTGTGCATGGCACACGTCCTGAACTTAGTCGTGCAGCGATTCGTTGCCAAACACCTCGGGGTCCAGGACGCCTTGCAGCAGGCCAGAAAAATCTCTGCCCATTTTAGAAGATCTTACACAGCCATGGCTTGCCTTGCTGACGTTCAGCGGCGGCACCACTTGCCCGTCAGACGTCTGATTTGTGACTGCACAACGCACTGGAACTCCACCTTGTATTTGCTTGATAGGCTTTTCCAGCAGAAACGTGCCGTTAACGACTACCTGTATGAACTCTGCTGCAGGACAGGTTCTAGGAAGCTTGTTTTTTTTTAACCCCACGCCAGTGGCTGCTCATGCTCGATGAATGCAGACTTCTGCGGCCATTTGATGAGATTACCAAACTGGTCAGTCGCAGCCAGGGCGCCATCAGTGACATTGTACCTTACGCCTTCTTTCTAGAGCGTGCATTGCGCCGTGTCATTGATCAAGCAGTCGAGGAGCAGGAGCAGGAAGATGAGGAAGTCGCAATGCTGAATGAATTCTCAGGGAGTTCCCCCTGGGAATTCATCTGAGACAGTTCAGCAGGAGTCTAAAGAGGAGTCAGAGGAGGAGGGTGCCTGGGGGAAGGAGGAGCAATAAGAGCAGGATTTGAACTATTCTGGGATCACTGGTGTTGTCCGTGGATTGGGAGCGGAGACGAAGGACGACATTCTCCTAGGCGACGAGCAGGAGCCAGGCCGCTCCATCGCTTCCAATTTAGTGCAAATGGGGGCCTTCATGCTGCACTGTTTGAAGAGGGACCCCTGTATAAAAAGCATAAAGGGAAAGGACCAGTACTGGGTGGCAACATACTTAGACCCCCGTTACATACACAAAATGGCAGACATGTTACCAGCATCACAGAGGGCTGTCAGAATGCATTATTTCCAGGCCCGCGAGAGATGCTGCATTCTGCTGTTGCGGCGGCTGGCAGAGGAATTTCCACCCACAGAGAATCAGTTGCGAGTACCAATCCTACAGTGCATGCAAGAAGAGGGCGGTTTGAAGATGTGTTGGTCGCTTCGGATATGAGATCATTTTTGCAGCCAACCCATTGACAGCCGCCCTCCAGATCCAGCCTCAGGGAACGCCTAGACCGACAGGTGTCCGACTACTTCGGGTTAACGGACGATATGGACGCTCTGAGAAGCAAGGAACCCCTTGACTACTGGGTGTGCAGGCTTGACCTGTGGCCAGAGCTGGCACAATTTGCCATGGAACTCTTGGCTTGCCCCTCGTTGAGTGTCCTGACCGAAATGACATTCAGCGCAGCAGGGGGGATTGTGACAGATAAGCGCACTCACCTAGCTCATGACAGCGTGGACTACCTCATATTTCTAAAAATGAATAAGGCATGGATCTCAGAGGAATTCAACACCTGTGACGACCACATTTAATTGAATTTCCTCATGACAGCCCACAAATATCCGCCACCACCCAGAACAAATAATGGTCCTATCTTAGGTAAATACAGCGACATAAAAGGCCTTTTCTGTCCGGTGAATGCCTAATGTTTGGGACCTCGGAGGAATTCAACACCTGTGATGACCACCTGTTATCGAATTTCAACTATTATCATTTGGGTATTTTTCAATAGGGGGGATTTCGTTACCCATGTTTTTAATCCAATTTTATATTTTTTGTTCTTTTAAACATATGTATTTGACATCTATTTGTACTGACCTGCAGTAAAATTTATATCTAATGACCGTCTAATATACCTCCAGCAACATAATTACCTGTTCTTTTCTGTCCAGTAAATGCCAAATGTTTGGGGCCTGTACTACACTTGCCAGCAGTAAAATTTATATTGAATGGCCTTCTAAAATACCTCCAGCCACATAATCACTTAATCATTTATGTACAGTGAATGCATAATTTTTGGGGCCTGTAATCTAACTGGCCAACAGTAAATAGTTATACAGTGACCGCCTAATTGACTTCAAGCCACATTATCAATTATGCTTTTCTGTACGATGAATGAATAATTTTTGTGGCCTGTAGTCCACTGGCCTGCTGTAAAATTTATATCCATTGACCATCTAATATACCTCTGGCCACATAATCACTTGATCATTTATGTTTGTTGAATGCATAATTTTTGGGGCCTGTAATCTAACTGGCCAACAGTAAAATTGTTATACGGTGACCGCCTAATGTACCTCCATCACATTATCAGTTGTGCTTTTCTGTACGGTGAATAAATCATTTTTTGGGCCTATAGTCCACTGGCCTGCTGTAAAATTGATATCCATTGACCGTCTAATATACCTCGGGCCACATAATCACTTAATCTTTTATGTACAGTGGAATGCATAATTTTTGGGCCTGTAATCTAACTGGCCAACAGTAAAAAAAATTATACGTGACCGTCTAATATACCTCCTGCCAAATAATTACTTGTTCTTTTCTGTCCGGTGAATGCCTAATGTTTGGGGCCTGTACTCCAGTGGCCTACATTAAATTTTTTATCCATTGACCGCATAATGTACCTTGAGCCACATAATCACAATTTCTTTTATGTTAGGCGAATTTCCCTTTAAGAAACATAAAAATGGCCCCTGATTAAAATACATATTTTGGGGGGGAATTTTTGCCATTGATCACCCTCTGGTATGTCACTGTCCATGTTGTGGGACGATTTGTGCGCTTCTTGTAAGTATTTGGTGGCTGTAACTATGACCTGAAGGTTTTTAAGGTTCGCCTACCATTAAAGTGAATGGGGCTCGGCTCGAACTTGCGGTTCGCGAACATTTGATCGCGTTCACGAATCGTCCCGGCAGATGTTCGTCCATCACTAGTCGTTAACGGCACGTTGCTGCTGGAGCAGCCTATCAAGCATATACAAGGTGGAGTTCCAGTGCGTCGGGCTTTCACAAATCAGACGTCTGACGGGCAAGTGGTGTTGCCATTGAACGTCAGCAAGGCAAGCCATGGCCGTGTAAGATCTTCTAAAATGGCCAGAGACCTATCCTGGCGTGCCGCAAGGCGTCCTGGACCCCGGGGTGTTTGGCAACGAATTGCTGCATGACTAGGTTCAGGACGTGTGCCATGCACGGCACATGTGTCATTTTGCCCAGCTTCAGCGCGCTCAGCAGATTGGCACCGTTGTCGCACACCACTTTGCCAGCTGTCTGTGACTGCAGAGCTGAAAGCAGTGCAGGATCAGTGTGGCTCTTGGCTTCCAGGCACAGCAGCCGCAGCGCAGCATGGCAACGTCTCACCTGGCACGTCGAATAGGTTCTGGGGAGCTTGGGTGACGCTGCGGAAGAGGTGGTAGCAGTGCAAAAGGAAGCATCAGACGAGGAGGAGAAGAAGGATGGAGTAGGAGGAGGAGAAGAAGAGCCAGGCCTGCATGCAATCCGTGGCGGTAACACCAAATCCACACAGGAACCACGGGTTACATGCTTGATGGCCGTCAGAAGGTTCACCTAGTGAAGTAAAAGTTATGTACCTTCCTTGCCCGTGTTTGCTAGACCACGTGTCTGTGCTCAGATGTATCTTGGCACCGACACTGTGTGCCAGAGATATATTTTTTTGCACTGAACGTGGCCATATAGCTCTAGAATGTCCTTCTGGGAGAAATATTTTCTTCCGTTGACCTTCCATTGCAGTGTGCCAATTGCCACAAATTTTCTAAAGGCCTCTGAGTCCACCAATTTATATGGCAGTAATTGGCGGGCTAGCAGTTCCGACAAGCCAGCGGTCTGCCGTTGGGCAAGAGGGTTATCCGGCATCATAATTTTTTTATGCTTGAACATTTTGGCCACGGAAGCCTGCTTTCTGCCAGATGAACGCGATGACGGCACGGTGGAAGGTGCAGTGGAGGACAAACAGGAGGAGATAGCAGAAGGTGACGGAGAAGAGGCAGGACGTGGAGCACCGGGGATGTAGCTTTGTGGGTTCTGACGGCGTTGCTCCCGCTGGGCTCGGTGATGGGAGGCCAGGTACCTTTTTAAGGCGGTCGTCCCTAGGTGACTGTTGGGCTTACCGTGACTTATGCATTGACAGCACAGGCTGCAGATGGCAACACTATTATCAGCAGCTGACACGTTAAAAAAAGCCCACACTGCGGAGCCATGTGCGGGCATCCTGGGAGCGCAATAAGTGACCGTGCATGGTGGATGGCTCACTTCAGATACATTTGCAGTCTGTTTTTTGCCTCCTGTGTCCTGTGAGCTCTGCCTGCTTCTCCCTCTCTAATGCTCCGTCTCTCCCTCTGAACTCCCCTCTTCTTCTTCTCTTGTGGGCACCCACATGACGTCCATCGACACGTCATCATCGTCAACTTCACCACCACTGACATTTGAGATCTTGGAGTAGACAGCAACAGCGGGGACCTCCCTCCTTGGGATAATCTGGGTACTGTCATCAGACCGCTGGGTGGCGGCCGTTGCTACCTCCTCTTCCTCATCCGATTTCAAGAATGGCTGCACATCAGTAAGGCCTGGCAATGGATGGGAAAATAATTCCTCTGACTGGCTATGGTGGTGGTGGTGTCTTTGGGGGTGCACACAGCAGAGAGTGAAGAGGGTGCAGATACAGAGGATGAGGAGGGTGCAGAAGCGGAAGGCTGAATGAGCCACTCAACAAACTCTGTTGCGTCCTTTGAAGTAATCACATGCGCCTTCTCCAACTTCCCATTTAGGCTCCGTCCTGGTGCACCTGGCCGACCCGTACCACCCTTGCGGAACGGCCTGCCTCTTCCTCTTCCTGTCATTTTCAAATTGACCCTGTGCCTAAGTCCCTACAGAAGAGCAGTATTTTTTAAGCAGGTATATCACAGGCCTCAATCAATATTTGGTGGAAGCAGGTTTATCAATCCCCTTAATCAGTATTTTGTGGAAGAAGGTATATCGCAGGCCTCAATCAATATTTGGTGGAAACAGGTATATTGAACCCCTTAATCAGTATTTTGTGGAAGTAGGTATATCGCAGGCCTCAATCAATATTTGGTGGAAGCTGGTATATCAAACCCCTTAATCAGAATTTTGTGGAAGCAGGTATACCGCAGTCCTTAATCAGTATTTTATGGAAGTAGGCATATCAAGACCCTTAATCAGTATTTTGTGGAAGCAGGTATATTGCAGCCCTCAATCAGTATTTTGTGGAAGCAGGTATATCAAACCCCATAATCAGTATTTTGTGGAAGCAGGTATATTGCAGCCCTCAATCAGTATTTTTTGGAAGCAGGTATATCAAACCCCTTAATCAGTATTTTCTGGAAGCAGGTATATTGCAGGCCTCAATCAATATTTGGTGGAAACAAGTATATTGAACCCCTTAATCAGTATTTTGTAGAAGCAGGTATATCACACCCCTCAATTATTTTTTTTTGCCACAACAGTTATATCACACCACCCTGTTTATTTGGGACAGCAGGTATATTGAACCCCTTAATGAGTATTTTGCAGAAGCAGGTATATTGTAGCCCTTAATGAGTAATTTGTGGAAGCAGGTATATCAAACCCCCTTAATCTGTATTTTGTGGAAGCAGGTATATCGCAGGCCTCAATCAATATTTGGTGGAAACAGGTATATTGAACCCCTTAATCAGTATTTTGTGGAAGTAGGTATATCGCAGGCCTCAATCAATATTTGGTGGAAGCTGGTATATCAAACCCCATAATCAGTATTTTGTGGAAGCAGGTATATTGTACGCCTCAATCAATATTTGGTAGAGACAGGTATATCGAACCCCTTAATCAGTATTTTGTGGAAGCAGGAACATCATTCCCCTTAATAAGTATTTTGTGGAAGCAGGTATACCGCAGTCCTTAATCAGTATTTTATGGAAGTAGGCATATCAAGACCCTTAATCAGTATTTTGTGGAAGCAGGTATATTGCAGCCCTCAATCAGTATTTTGTGGAAGCAGGTATATCAAACCCCATAATCAGTATTTTGTGGAAGCAGGTATATTGTACGCCTCAATCAATATTTGGTAGAGACAGGTATATCGAACCCCTTAATCAGTATTTTGTGGAAGCAGGAACATCATTCCCCTTAATAAGTATTTTGTGGAAGCCCTCAATCAATATTTGGTGGAAACAGATATATCAAACTCCTTAATCAGTATTTGGTGGAAACAAGTATATCGAACTCCTTAATCAGTATTTTGTAGAAGCAGCACACCCCTCAATTATTATTTTTTTTGCCACAACAGTTATATCACACCACCCTGTTTATTTGGGGCAGCAGGTATATAGAACCCCTTAATCAGTATTTTGTGGAAGCAGGTATATCATAGCCCTAAAGGAGTATTTTGTGGAAGCAGGTATATAAAACCCCTTAATCAGTATTTTGTGTAAGCAGCTATATCACAGGCCTCAATCAATATTTGGTGAAAACAGGTATATCAATCCCCTTAATTATTATTTTGTGGAAGCAGGTATATCGCAGGCCTCAAATCAATATTTGGTGAAAACAAGTATATTGAACCCCTTAATCAGCAAAGATTTTAAAAAATTAGCAAATTTCAAAGTTTCAATTTCTCTACTTTTATAATACATAGTAATACCTCCAAAAGTAGTTATTAGTTTACATTCCCCATTATCTACTTCATGTTTGGATAATTTTGGGAATGATATTTTATTTTTTGGGGATGTTACAAGGCTTAGAAGTTTAGAAACAAATCTTGAAATTTTTCAGAAATTTTCAAAAACCCAATTTTTAGGGACCAGTTCAGGTCTGAAGTCACTTTGCGAGGCTTACATAATAGAAACCACCCAAAAACGACCCCATTCTATAAACTACACCCCTCAAGGTATTCAAAACTGATTTTTACTAACTTTGTTAACCCTTTAGGTGTTCCACAAGAATTAATGGAAAATAGAGATACAATTTAAAGATTTCACTTTTTTGGCAGATTTTCCATTTTAATAATTTTTTTCCAGTTACAAAGCAAGGGTTAACAGCCAAACCAAACTCAATATTTATGGCCCTGATTCTGTAGTTTACAGAAACACCCCATATGTGGTCGTAAACCGCTGTTCGGGCACACGGCAGGGCGCAGACGGAAAGGAATGCCATATGGTTTTTGGAAGGCAGGTTTTGCTGAACTGGTTTTTTTGACACCATGTCCCATTTGAAGCCCCCCTGATGCACCCCTAGAGTAGAAACTCCATAAAAGTGACCCCATCTAAGAAACTACACCCCTCAAGGTAATTAAAACAGATTTTATAAACATCGTTAACCCTTTAGGTGTTCCACAAAAATTAATGGAAAATAGAGATACAATTTAAAAATTTCACTTTTTTGGCAGATTTTCCATTTTAATAATTTTTTTCCAGTTACAAAGCAAGGGTTAACAGCCAAAACAAACTCAATATTTATGGCCCTGATTCTGTAGTTTACAGAAACACCCCATATGTTTCACGAGGGTGACAAGAGCCACGTCTGACTTCGTTATACCCGGGGTCAGGAAGTCGCAGCAGGTGGCTGCGCGCTCTATGTCTAAAGATAGCGCTGTTACTTAATGGTAGCTTTCTGTGTTTGCCTTGCAATGCTTTTTGTCTCACTCAGGGATCCGTAGCTTCTTCTCCTCAGCTGTTTCTTGTCTGGCACTCCCAAACTCCTTATATTCCCATCTCCCACTTCTCTGGTTGCCAGATATAGAGCTTCCTGCCTGGACTTCTATACTGACCCACTGGAGCTGAGTTGCTGTTATTCCTGGTTGTCGTACCAGAGCATTACCCTCCGGATCCCTGTTGGTTGTTTGTTGTCGCCCACCTGGGACTATTTTTTCTGTCAGTATTATCTGTCCTCTCCCTAGTGTTTTCCTTTAGTGTTAGTGGTGCGGACTAGTGTTCCCACTGCCCTATTCACTACGTAGGGCTCATCTTAGGGAAAGCCAGGGTTTAGGCACGTGATCGGCGTACGGGTGAGAAACCCGTCTAGGGACGTCAGGGCAGTCAGGTGCCAGTCTCAAAGTGAGTTAGGGGTCACCATCTTTCCCTCTCCCTTGGACAGGGCCTTCCTTTTCCCTCCCTGTGCGTCACGTATGTGATTGGCACGCCGGTCGTGATATTATATCTGGCCCTTATTTTGTTTAAAATATATATATATATATATATATATATATATATATATATACAGTACAGACCAAAAGTTTGGACACACCTTCTCATTCAAAGAGTTTTCTTTATTTTCATGACTATGAAAATTGTAGATTCACACTGAAGGCATCAAAACTATGAATTAACACATGTGGAATTATATACATAACAAACAAGTGTGAAACAACTGAAAATATGTCATATTCTAGGTTCTTCAAAGTAGCCACCTTTTGCTTTGATTACTGCTTTGCACACTCTTGGCATTCTCTTGATGAGCTTCAAGAGGTAGTCCCCTGAAATGGTTTCCACTTCACAGGTGTGCCTTGTCAGGTTTAATAAGTGGGATTTCTTGCCTTATAAATGGGGTTGGGACCATCAGTTGCGTTCGGGTAGGGGACCACCATAATGAGTATCTTTCATGTTATGTTCTGAAGGGCTTTCCCACTCCTGTGGTATTGGGTCTTCCCTGGTTGGTAGCGCACAATACAGTGGTGGATTGGCAGGCCAGGGAGATATTGGAGTGGAGTGAGCATTGCAGAGAAAATTGCTTAAATAGCAATTGCTTAGTCGCCTCTATAGCTACTCTACCTAATTTTGTTTGGACTTTGAGGACGTTTTCTCTGAAAAGTGGTGTCAGAAGTTACCACCTCACCGTCCTTATGATTGCCCGGTTAACCTGATTCCCGGTGCGAAGTTACCCAAGACCAGGTTATATAATCTTTCGGGTCCTGAGAGACAAGCCATGAAAGATTATATCTCCGAGAGCTTGGCTAAGGGACACATCAGACCCTTTTCATCACCCGTGGCTGCAGGGTTTTTCTTTGTTAAAAAGAAAGACGGGGGCCTGTGTCCTTGCCTAGATTTCCGCGAACTAAACCGGATAACCATCCGAGACCCATACCCTCTTCCTCTCATTCCTGACCTGTTTAATCAGATTGCGGGTGCTAAGTGGTTCTCCAAACTTGATCTTAGGGGGGCCTACAATCTGATTCGTATCAAGGAAGGGGATGAGTGGAAGACAGCCTTTAACACCCCAGAGGGGCATTATGAAAATCTAGTCATGCCTTTCGGTCTGACCAATGCTCCCGCTGTCTTCCAACATTTTGTTAATGATATTTTTTGTCATCTTATTGGCAGGTTTGTGGTGATATACCTAGATGATATTTTAATTTACTCGTCTGATCTGAAGACACACGAGGTACATGTCAGACAGGTACTGCAGGTCCTATGGACGAATAAATTATATGCGAAAATTGAGAAGTGTGTTTTCGCCGTTCATGAAATACAGTTCCTGGTATATCTATTATCTGCTTCAGGTTTCCGTATGGATCCTAGGAAAGTCCAGGCAATTCTAGATTGGGATCTACCTGAGAACCTTAAAGCACTGCAATATTTTTTGGGTTTTGCAAATTTTTATCGAAAATTCATTAAAAACGATTCTGTGATTGTCAAACCCCTTACTGACATGACTAGGAAGGGGACTGATTTTTCTATATGGTCTGACGCCGCCAAAATGGCATTTTCCTCTCTAAAAGAGGTTTACCTCGGCACCGGTACTAATCCAACCTGATGTCTCCCAGCCTTTTATTGTTGAAGTAGATGCGTCAGAGGTGGGAGTGGGGGCTGTACTGTCTCAGGGTCCATCTCATGGCAAATGGCGCCCTTGTGCTTTCTTTTCTAAAAAACTATCTGCAGCAGAGAAGAACTATGATATTGGCAATAGGGAACTATTAGCTATTAAACTAGCGTTTGAAGAATGGTGTCACTTTTTAGAGGGGGCAATCCACCCCGTCACTGTGATTACGGACCACAAAAACCTTCTGTACCTTGAATCAGCTAAGCGTCTCACCCCTAAACAAGCTAGGTGGTCTCTATTTTTTACCAGGTTTAACTTTTTCATCACCTATCGTCCTGGGGCAAAAAATACCAAGGCAGACGCATTATCTCGTAGTTTCTCTGGAGGGGGTAATGTGGGTGATCCGGTACCCATTCTACAAAGAGGAGTGGTTGTCTCCGCTGTACACTCTGTTCTGGAGGGGAAGGTGTTAGAGGCCCAGGGGGACGCCCCGGTCTCTTGTCCCTCAGAGAAATTGTCTGTACCGTTAAACCTGCGTCTCGAATTATTAAAGGAACATCATAATTCGGCACTTGCTGGGCACCCGGGTAGTAAAGCAACCTTGGAGCTATTGTCTCGTCGTTTTTGGTGGCCAAGGTTGCGTCAGGATGTAATATATTTTGTGTCTACTTGTGCACGCGCTAAAGTCTCTCATACACGTCCTGCAGGGTCTTTATTGCCACTTGATATTCCCAATAGGCCATGGACACATCTGTCAATGAATTTCATCACTGACTTACCTTTGTCTGTGGGTAAAACAGTTATCTTGGTAGTAGTGGACAGGTTTAGCAAAATGGTACACTTTATTGCGTTACCCGCACTACCTAATGCTAAGACTCTTGCTCAGGTATTCTTCAGTGAAATCGTGAAGCTTCACGGGGTCCCTTCCGATGTTGTTTCGGATCGAGGAACCCAGTTTATTTCTAAGTTTTGGAAAGCTTTTTGTTCCCGTTGGGGGGTACACTTGTCCTTTTCCTCAGCTTTCCATCCTCAGTCAAATGGACAGACTGAGCGTACCAACCAAAACCTTGAGACATACCTAAGGTGTTTTGTGTCTGAAAACCAAGAGGTGTGGTCATCATATTTACCATTAGCCGAGTTTGCTATAAATAATCGCTGTTAGGAATCCACTGGCAAGTCACCATTTCTTGGTGCATATGGTTTTCATCCCCAATTCTCTACTTTAAAAGATGGGGTGTCTTCTGGGGTTCCCGAAGAGGAACGGTTTTCATCATCTCTTTCATCTGTATGGCAGAAAGTGCAAGCTAACTTGAAAAATATGGGAGGTAAATACACTGCTCAAAAAAATAAAGGGAACACAAAAATAACACATTCTAGATCTGAATTAAATATTCTTCTGAAATACTTTGTTCTTTACATAGTTGAATGTGCTGACAACAAAATCACACAAAAATAAAAAAATGGAAATCAAATTTTTTAACCCATGGAGGTCTGGATTTGGAGTCACACTCAAAATTAAAGTGGAAGAACACACTACAGGCTGATCCAACTTTGATGTAATGTCCTTAAAACAAGTCAAAATGAGGCTCAGTAGTGTGTGTGGCCTCCACGTGCCTGTATGACCTCCCTACAACGCCTGTGCATGCTCCTGATGAGGCGGCGGACGGTCTCCTGAGGGATCTCCTCCCAGACCTGGACTAAAGCATCTGCCAACTCCTGGACAGTCTGTGGTGCAACGTGACGTTGGTGGATAGAGCGAGACATGATGTCCCAGATGTGCTCAATTGGATTCAGGTCTGGGGAACGGGCGGGCCAGTCCATAGCATCAATGCCTTCGTCTTGCAGGAACTGCTGACACACTCCAGCCACATGAGGTCTAGCATTGTCTTGCATTAGGAGGAACCCAGGGCCAACCGCACCAGCATATGGTCTCACAAGGGGTCTGAGGATCTCATCTCGGTACCTAATGGCAGTCAGGCTACCTCTGGCGAGCACATGGAGGGCTGTGCGACCCTCCAAAGAAATGCCACCCCACACCATTACTGACCCAATGCCAAACCGGTCATGTTGGAGGATGTTGCAGGCAGCAGAATGTTCTCCACGGCATCTCCAGACTCTGTCACATCTGTCACAAGCTCAGTGTGAACCTGCTTTCATCTGTGAAGAGCACAGGGCGCCAGTGGTGAATTTGCCAATCTTGGTGTTCTCTGGCAAATGCCAAACGTCCTGCACGGTGTTGGGCTGTAAGCACAACCCCCACCTGTGGATGACGGGCCCTCATATCACCCTCATGGAGTATGTTTCTGACCGTTTGAGCAGACACATGCACATTTGTGGCCTGCTGGAGGTCATTTTGCAGGGCTCTGGCAGTGCTCCTCCTGTTCCTCCTTGCACAAAGGCGGAGGTAGCGGTCCTGCTGCTGGGTTGTTGCCCTCCTACGGCCTCCTCCACGTCTCCTGATGTACTGGCCTGTCTCCTGGTAGCGCCTCCATGCTCTGGACACTACGCTGACAGACACAGCAAACCTTCTTGCCACAGCTCGCATTGATGTGCCTTCCTGGATAAGCTGCACTACCTGAGCCACTTGTGTGGGTTGTAGACTCCATCTCATGCTACCACTAGAGTGAAAGCACCGCCAGCATTCAAAAGTGACCAAAACATCAGCCAGGAAGCATAGGAACTGAGAAGAGGTCTGTGGTTACCACCTGCAGAACCACTCCTTTATTGGGGGTGTCTTGCTAATTGCCTATAATTTCCACCTGTTGTCTATTCCATTTGCACAACAGCATGTGAAATTGATTATCACTCAGTGTTGCTTCCTAAGTGGACAGTTTGATTTCACAGAAGTGTGATTGACTTGGAGTTACATTGTGTTGTTTAAGTGTTCCCTTTATTTTTTTGAGCAGTGTATAAATGCATGGCTGATAAGAAACGGTCGCCAGGTGTGGACCTAGGAGTGAATGCCTGTGTGGTTATCTACTAGGAATATTAAGTTAAAGGTTCCCTCTTGGAAACTAGATCCTAGGTTCATTGGTCCTTACAAAATAGTAGCCATCATTAACCCCTTGGCTTTTCACTTGGAGCTACCTCAAACTTTTAAAATCCATAACGTCTTCCATAAGTCGTTACTCAAAAAGTATGTTTCACCTCTAGAACCGTCAACGCTGCCACCCCCTCCTGTTATTGTTGATGGTAATCTAGAGTTTTAAATATCCAAAATTGTTGATTCTCGTCGGGTCCGCCGCTCTCTTTAATATCTGGTGCATTGGAGGGGTTATGGTCCCGAAGAAAGAATGTGGGTTCCAGCGTCAGAGGTAAACGCCGACAGGTTAGTTCGGGCTTTTCATGCCTCTCATCCTGAGAGACCTGGTCCTGAGTGTCCGGAGGCCCCTCGTGGAAAGGCGGGTACTGTCACGAGGGTGTCAAGAGCCACGTCTGACTCAGTTATACCCTGGGTCAGGAAGTCGCAGCGGGTGGCTGCGCGCTCTATGTCTAAAGATAGCGCTGTTACTTAATGGTAGCCTTCTGCGTTTGCCTTGCAATCCTTTTGGTCTCACTCAGGGATCCGTAGCTTCTTTTCCTCAGCTGTTTCTTGTCTGGCACTCCCAACCTCCTTTTATTCCCCTCTCCCACTTTTTTTTATTTATGTAAGCTTTACACAATAATATCATTTTTGAAACAAAAAAAAAAATCATGTTTTAGTGTTTCCATATTCTGAGAGCCATAGTTTTTCAGTTTTTGGGCGATTATCTTAGGTAGGGTCTCATTTTTTGCGGGATGAGATGACTGTTTGGCACTATTTTGGGGTGCATATGACTTTTGATCGCTTGCTATTACACTTTTTGTGATGTAAGGTGACAAAAAATGGTTTATTTAGCACAGTTTTTATTTTTTTACGGTGTTCATCTGAGGGGTTGGGTCATGTGATATGTTTATAGAGCCGGTCGATACGGACATGGCGATACCTAATATGTATACTTTTCCCCCTATTTTTTTACTAATTTTTTTTAACTTTATTTGGAGAAAATGACGTTTTTGTTTATTTTTACTTGAAACTTAATTTTTTTGGGGGAAAACGTTATTTTTTCAACTTTTTTTTTCACTTAATTTTTTGTCCCACTTTGGGACTTGAACTTTTGGGGGTCTAATTCTTTACAATGCATTCCAATACTTCTGTATTCGAATGCATTGGCTGTATGAGGAGTAATACTGTGTGTATTACTCATACAGCTTCCAGCCTCTGTGAGATCCAGGGGGCTGGATCTCACAGGCTCGTCACCGGAAGGCAGCGCGATGCCTTCCTTAGGCATCGCGCTGCCTTCCATGCCATCGGGTCCCCCCTACAGCCGCATGGGGACCCGATGACACCGCCGATCTGAATTGACCTGCGGTTTGCTGCGATCGCCGATACGGGGGGGGGTCACGTGACCCCCCCGGCGTTGTTACAGGATGCCCGCTAAATAATTTCAGCGGACATCCTGTTCCTATTAACCCCCGCCGCGCCGCAATCTAGTTTTAAAGTTATGACGTATCGGTACGTCATGGGTCCTTAAGGACTCGGGAAACATGCCGTACTGGTACGTCATAAGTCCTTAAGGGGTTAATGTTCTACCGTGCCAACCATTTTCTCCAGTCTCAGGAACCTTCTAGAGGCTTGGAGAATGTAGCAAAATTGACCCACGACTGTGACCCACGCAATCAAGAAAATAATAGCGAATTCTCGAATATATGACAAATATTCTACAAAATATTCGCTAAATATTGCGAATTCGAATATTGCCCCTGCCGCTTATCACTATTAAAGAGTGAAGTGCGTATATATATTTCATGCAGTACTGAAATAATCCCCTATACGCTTTCAGCAGAAATAACTGCAGCATTGAACTGAGAATATATATTTCTTGTTGGAATGGAATAGGCCACTATACGCTTTGACCAGAAAAAAGCTTTCACCAGAAATAACTGCAACAGTGCAGTGCGTAAATATTTTTCTTATTTTACTGAAATACACCCTATAAGCTTTCACCAGAAATAACTGTAACAGTGCACTGCATATTGTAGGAAGGTGCAAGGGTCCGTCATTGACGGAAGGTATGTGTCACCGAGATTCCTGGCCTTGGTGAGGTAAGAGCCGGTAATTTCATGTGTCAGCGGCAGCTAGTGCTGGCTGACATGGTTTTGCTATTTAGTATGGCTGTAAAGCCGATCCGGGCCAGCTCTTACTGGGAGCAGCCAAAGTGCAGGGTGGGTAGCTGTTCCCCACGTTCCAGGCCGGGTCTTGGTTTGGGCTATAAAACACAGGCAGCACTGTCAGGTGGTAGGAATTTACACCTCTCTGACAGTGAAGCTCTGTCAGTCTCTGTGGTGGGACCTGGCAGTTTTGGCCTGGGTAAAGGCCTGCTACCTTGTTGGCGTGAGAGCAGGTGGTTTCTGCTATGTCCAAGGACTTCTGCATTAATGCATGGTATGAACAAACACCAGACTCAAGGTGACTGTTTTCCTTGAAACTGACTTTTTGTTTTGCTTATCCTTATGTGTGAATAAACACCAAACTGTTTAAGTTAAAGGGAACCTCTCATCGGGATTATTGTGTATAGAGCTGAGGACATGGGTTGCTAGATGGCCGCTAGCACATCGGCAATATCCAGTCCCCATAGCTCTGTGTGCTTTTATTGTGGAAAAAAAACTATTTGATACATATGCAAATTAACCTGAGAGGAGTCCTGTCCCAGAGATGAGTCCAGCATGAAGGAGCCCAGCACCGCCCCGCATCCTCAGAATCTCCTCATTGCTCCCCGACGTCAGAAAGATAGAGTGCCGTAATCCCGCGATGCGTGAGCACTTCCTTCCCTGAGGCTGATGCCTGCACAGGGAAGGAACACTATGACGACACTGCGCATGCACTAGCTCGTGCATCACGAGATTACGCCGCTGTAGCTTTTTTACGTCGGGGAGCAAGGAGGAGATTCTGAGGATGCGGGGCGTGCTGGGCTCCTTCACGCTGGACTCATCTCCGGGGCAGGACTCATCTCAGGTTAATTTGCATATGTATCAAATCGGTTTTTTTACACAATAAAAGCACACAGACCTATAGGGACTGGGTATTAAACGCCTACACAAGCTGGGACCAGCAAATTATACCGCGCGGTGAACAACCATAGACGCCTACACAAAGTAACATAAACCCGCGGATAGTTACTACATAAATCTTTATTGACCAAATACGATAACATACATGATAAAAGATCTGGATATTCACTAGATTCCCTGACTATTTAGCTTTTCTGTCAAGTATCACACATGGCGGTGTGCCCTTTCAGTATTGGATGCCATACAGATGGATGGAACTATGCACTTATATACATTCCTGTTACACCTGTGTGATTATAAGATACATGGCATTACAATGTTATATCCATATGATACACGTTTATATATTAATTGTTTTCATTTTATTAATTTATTTTGTACTATTCATTTCATTTTTTACTCACCTGTTATGTATTAGACACAATGTTGTTATCAGACTGTGTTATGCTAATCATGCACTATGAGACTTACTGTACATAATGCAATTTATATTAATAAGGGATTTTAATGTAATCAGAGTGTGTATGTTTCAGTATATACAGTCAGGTCCAAAAATATTGGGACATCGACAATTCAAATTTTTTGGGCTCTATACACCA
Source organism: Bufo bufo (assembly GCF_905171765.1). Classification (NCBI taxonomy): domain Eukaryota; kingdom Metazoa; phylum Chordata; class Amphibia; order Anura; family Bufonidae; genus Bufo; species Bufo bufo. The sequence continues at coordinate 522,574,595 of NC_053390.1, read as the reverse complement.
CCATAATGGATTTGAAATGAAACAAACAAGATGTGCTTTAACTGCAGACTGTCGGCTTTAATTTGAGGGTATTTACATCCAAATCAGGTGAACGGTGTAGGAATTACAACAGTTTGAATATGTGCCTCCCACTTGTTAAGTAACCAAAAGTAATGGGACAGAATAATAATCATAAATCAAACTTTCACTTTTTAATACTTGGTTGCAAATCCTTTGCAGTCAATTACAGCCTGAAGTCTGGAACGCATAGACATCACCAGACGCTGGGTTTCATCCTTGGTGATGCTCTGCCAGGCCTCTACTGCAACTGTCTTCAGTTCCTGCATTTTCCCTTCAGTTTTGTCTTCAGCAAGTAAAATGCATGCTCAATCAGATTCAGGTCAGGTGATTGACTTGACCATTGCATAACATTCGACTTCTTTCCCTTAATAAACTCTTTGGTTGCTTTTGCAGTATACTTTGGGTTATTGTCCATCTGCAGAGGGAAGCGCCGTCCAATGAGTTCTGAAGCATTTGGATGAATATGAGCAGATAATATTGCCCGAAATACTTCAGAATTCATCTTGCTGCTTTTGTCAGCAGTCACATCACCAATAAATACAAGAGAACCAGTTCCATTGGCAGCCATACATGCCCACACCATGACACTACCACCACCATGCTTTACTGATGAGGTGTTATGCTTAGGATCATGAGCAGTTCCTTTCCTTCTCCATATTCTTCTCTTCCCATCACTCTGGTACAAGTTGATCTTGGTCTCATCTATCCATAGGATGTTGTTCCAGAACTGTGAAGGCTTTTTTAGATGTCGTTTGGCAAACTCTAATCTGGCCTTCCTGTTTTTGAGGCTCACCAATGGTTTACATCTTGTGGTGAACCCTCTGTATTCACTCTGGTGAAGTCTTCTCTTGATTGTTGACTTTAACACACAAACACCTACCTCCTGGAGAGTGTTCTTGATCTGGCCAACTGTTGTGAAGGGTGTTTTCTTCACCAGGGAAAGAATTCTTCGGTCATCCACCACAATTGTTTTCCGTGGTCTTCCGGGTCTTTTGGTGTTGCTGAGCTCACCGATGCGTTCCTTTTTTTTAAGAATGTTCCATACTGTTGTTTTGGCCACGCCTAATGTTTTTGCTATCTCTCTGATGGGTCTGTTTTGTTTTTTCAGCATAATGATAGCTTGCTTCACTGATAGTGACAGCTCTTTGGATCTCATCTTGAGAGTTGACAGCAACAGATTACAAATGCAAATAGCACACTTGAAATGAACTCTGGACCTTTTATCTGCTCATTGTAATTGGGATAATGAGGGAATAACACACACCTGGCCATGGAACAGCTGAGAAGCCAATTGTCCCATTACTTTTGATCACTTAACAAGTGGGAGGCATATATGCAAACTGTTGTAATCCCTACACCGTTCACCTGGTTTGGATGTAAATACCCTCAAATTAAAGCTGACAGTCTGCAGTTAAAGCACATCTTGTTTGTTTCATTTCAAATCCATTGTGGTGGTGTATAGAGCCAAAAATGTTAGAATTGTGTTGATGTCCCAATATTTATGGACCTGACTGTATATGCATATACTGGTGCATAGATGCTAAATATACATCATGAGATAATTTGTACATAATTTAATTCATATTAACAAGGGATTGTTATGTATTTATGGTATGTATGTTTATAACAGATATATACACATTTGAGCACATTCAAGCACTTTCCTACGCACATGCGCACTTGCACTTTTTTCTTCTTTTTCAGCACCACTTATGATATATAAAAGAAACTTTTCTTACTATCCCCCCTCTTCACTCCTGCACTAGCACTTTATGCAAGTATTTTGCTATGCAAATTTATGAATTTTAGGCAGTATGTTATGACCATGTATTTGCAGTAGGATTGTATATATGAGTAGGATATACTACTCTCCTAGAATGGTTTCTTTAGGCATTCAGTATTCTTTTTGATGTATGTGTTCAGAAGTGTTTTAATTACTTGCCGATCATGTGACTGATGTTATTAAGCGATGGTCGTGCAGAGGCTTTTTAGCCCGATCATGTGATTGTTGTAGTGTCGTCATTTCCGCCTTCAGTTTTTGTAATATATCAGGCCTGTGATCACAGTTTGTGCTCGGGTGCCGGCTTCTCATATGGGCGTGTTTTTGGACACCTCTCTGACGTATCCTCGCATTTGACATGCAGTCACGTGATGTCGTGCGCATTTGAACTACGTCATGACGTAGGATGGCCTGTGTGGCGAAACCAACCTCGCCATTGGGTTTTGGAGAGGCCTGGCTGCTGGATTATGGGCCATATACTAACTTTTAAACCCCTGAACCTATTCAAGTGAATTTTGGATAGGTTTGTCCCCAAGTTATACTGTTTAAATTGATGTAAGTTATATGTATGTACAATGTAAACTCACAAAGTTGTAACAATTTATATAATAAGTGTAACTTGTCAGCTTGGGAGGAATATGCTGGGTGTGTTTCTATTGTGCCATTGTCCCATTGTGTGTTTAAATGGTGATGTCTGTCCTGTTATATCCGCATGTGTATTGGTGACTTCTCTTTGTCTTGAGAGATAATTGGATTACGCCTCGGGTGTCTCCAGGGCAGAGAGGAGGAAACCATGATGCATTGTGGGGATGTATTGTCTCTGTGTATCCTACAGTGCTGCATATCTGTCCTATGTCACAAGTCTTCATTCTGGTCCCCTAGGGGAGTGTACACCAGATGGGCTTGGTTGTTTTATACCTCCGTGTGGGCGGACCTGTATTTGCAACAACTGTAATAAAAACCAGGCTGGGTGTGCCAGCACCTCAGACCACTGCTTGACCCTCAACACGGAGCCTTGTCTCGTTATTGGGGCGGATCCGCTGTATGCTGTTATAGACTGATTGCCAGGAGGGTAAGCTGATTCCTGTTCGTCTGCTAGCAGCTATTCGTGAGGTTCCAGTTTGGAGTGCTACGTTGTATCCAGTTCGGGAGGTTGGTGTCCTGCAGTAGCTGTGCCTATCTCTCAGAAAGGGGCATATCGCCTAAACGGATTTTAACCCCTTGTCTGCTGAAACGGTCCGTTACATTGGTGGCAAGCAGCGGGATCGTTCCTACAGCCAGAAGGACAGCTACAGGAGACACCATTTCTTTGGATTTTACAACTTAAAGGGCAATGCATGTCTCAGTACAGCGACCCTAAAAGCACCAGGATGGAACCAGCAGTGGAGTACAGATACTCTGTCAAGGAATTTGACCGTATGATGTGGTTGCGGCTGAACTTCTTCGGACCCAATCCAGCTGAGAAATATGTGAAGTTCGTTAGGAGTCTATTGTTCAAGACCCTACTATACCGGGCAGAAGGTGACGGTCAGCTGCCACATTGGGTGGACCTCCATCGGAAGTTACAGTTGCGGGACAGAGGGAGCTCAGTCTCCTCTCCCCAGCGGCAGAGTGTCCAGCAGGGAATTGGGAGCCCAGTCTCCATTCCCCAGCGGCAGTGTGAATTGCAGGGAATTGGGAGCCCAGTCTCCATTCCCCAGTGGCAGTGTGAAGTGCAGGGAATTGGGAGCCCAGTCTCCATTCCCCAGCGGCAGTGTGAAGTGCAGGGAGAGGAGAGCAGCGTCCTCCCTCCCCAGCGGCAGGCTGAGTTACAAGGGGCAGAGGTAGTTGTTCCTGCCCCCCAGCAGCAGAGTGATATGCCGGGAAGGCAGTGTGAAATGCAGGGAGAGGAGAGCAGCGTCCTCCCTCCCCAGCGGCAGGCTGAGTTACAGGGGGCAGAGGTAGTTGTTCCTGCCCCCCAGCAGCAGAGTGATATGCCGGGAAGGCAGTGTGAAATGCAGGGAGAGGAGAGCAGCGTCCTCCCTCCCCAGCGGCAGGCTGAGTTACAGGGGGCAGAGGTAGTTGTCCCTGCCCCCCAGCAGCAGAGTGATTTTTGGGGAATTTGGAGCCCAGTCTCCATTCCCCAGCGGCAGGCGGAGTTACAGGGGGCAGAGACAGTCGGTCCTGTCCCCCAGCGGCAGAGTGTCCAGCAGGGAATAGAGAGCCCAGTCTCCTTTCCCCAGCAGCAGGACACTGAATTGGGAGCAGAGACGGTCGGTCGCCCTCCCCAGCAGCTGGAAGTATGTATGGGAGAGGAGCTCGTTACCCCCTCTCCCCAGCGGCAGCTTAACGCACCAGGGGGAGACAGTAAGCCCCACAACAGTGCAGATGGGACCGTGGTCTCTGCACTTACAGCACAGGGGGTAGAGACAGTCGGTCTCCCCCTCCAACAACCAGACTCTAAGCCAGGGAGCAACACAGAGACCGGGAGTACCAGCTTCCAACATAACCTTGGTGGACTCACTGGACAGAGACAGGCTACCAAATGCAACAGGTCCAGTATTGGGTTGTGGGTGGGCTGCCAGACTAACTCAGGTACTGACCAGCGTGAGGTCAGGTATCTGGTTAGTCTTCCCTGGGGGAAAGGGAGATGTGTGGCGAAACCAACCTCGCCATTGGGTTTTGGAGAGGCCTGGCTGCTGGCCTCTTGCCCCAGGATTATGGGCCATATACTAACTTTTAAACCCCTGAACCTATTCAAGTGAATTTTGGATAGGTTTGTCCCCAAGTTATACTGTTTAAATTGATGTAAGTTATATGTATGTACAATGTAAACTCACAAAGTTGTAACAATTTATAATAAGTGTAACTTGTCAGCTTGGGAGGAATATGCTGGGTGTGTTTCTATTGTGCCATTGTCCCATTGTGTGTTTAAATGGTGATGTCTGTTCTGTTGTCCTCACATGTGTATTGGTGATCTCCCTTTGTCCTGAGAGATAATTGGATTGCTCCTCGGTTGTCTCCGGGACAGAGAGGAGGGAACCATGATGCATTGTGGGGATATGTTGTATCTGTCCTGGGACGCAGTCTGCCTTCTGGTCCTCTGGGGGCGTGAACGATTTGTTGCTGTACTTACATTGTATGTGTTGTAAATTACTGATTGGTTGCATTTCAAAACCCTGTGGGCAGTACTATGTTTGTGGTTTATGAATAAAAGAGGCTGTACGTGAAGTACAGTCAGACCACTGCTTGACCCTCAACACGGAGCCTTGTCTCGTTATTGGGGGGATCCGCTGTATGCTGTTAGAGACTGATTGCCAGGAGTGTAAGCTGATTCCTGTTCGTCTGCTAGCAGCTATTCGTGAGGTTCCAGTTTGGAGTGCTACTTTGTATCCAGTTCGGGACATTGGTGTTCTGCAGTAGCTGTGCCTGTCTCTCAGAAAGGGGCATATCGCCTAAACGGATTTTAACCCCTTGTCTGCTGAAACGGTCCGTTACAGCCTGTTCTCGGCTGAATGTGATATGTGTGATTGTCCCTCAGGTGTAATGCCTTATTCATTTGGCATCACTCTTTTGATAGGCTGATACAAGGCATGTTAGAAGCATTTAGGGCTGGGTTTATCGCAGTTGTATTGTGCCCTCTGAAAAAGCAAGTTAGTTAAACGGACGTCGGGCTGTTTCTCCAGTCAGGTTTGATATATTTTTTATGTATATGCATGTCACTGTTAGTGTTTTTACCAGTATATTTAATATTTATCCACTTCTATGCTGGTTGTCCCTACTTTTTATTCATGCTCAATTTTGATATGCCATTATACTGGCACATATATACTTGATGTAGTGTCATACTTAGCTATACTATTTTTTTCTTCTGGTGTATTACACGTACAGCAGTAACTTTATGCAACATAATTACTGTATTAGCCTTGGCTCTGGAGACATTTTATCCACACCCCTCTGCATTTCCTGTTTTTTTTTTATCATGTATGTTATCGTATTTGGTCAATAAAGATTTATGTAGTAACTATCCGCGGGTTTATTTTACTTTGTGTAGGAGTTTATGGTTGTTCACCGAGCGGTATAATTTGCTGGTCCCACTTGTGTAGGTGTTTAATTATTTTTCCTGTTTCATTACAGAAGAATCTAACATGGATTATCGATCACGTGATCAAACCTGGATTTCCCAGGTAGAAGCAGTATTTTCTGGAGGTGCAGGCTGTGTGGAGGATCCGGGTCAGCGGAGCACGAGGGAACTCAAGATACGGTTCAAAAATTTACTTCATAAGAGCATTAGAACATGGTGGAATATGGACACATTGGAGCAATACATTCTTAAATCCTTAATTCCAAGGGGTTTGAGGGTGCAGACATTTCCCTCTTATGAGTGGGATGTTAATGATTTTTGTTCAAAATGAGAGGCACCCTGTGATGGTTGCTCACGTAGCCAGATACAGCTCATTATTGAGCTTAACACTAAAACCCTGTCACAGCTGGAATGGGAAATTGGGGAAGTAGGTGTTTTTACCAGTACATTTAATATTTATCTACTTCTATGCTGGTTGTCCCTACTTTTTATTCATGCTTAATTTTGATATGCCATTATACTGGCACATATATACTTGATGTAGAGTCATACTTAGCTATACTATTTTTCTTCTGGTGTATTACACGTACAGCAGTGACTTTATGCAACATCATTACTGCATTAGCCTATGCTCTGGAGACATTTTATCCACGCCCCTCTGCATTTCCTGTTTTTTTTTATCATGTATGGGGACTGGGTATTGCGGATGTGCTTGCGGTCATCTAGCAACTCATGTCCTCTGGTCTATACACAAAATCCCGCTGACAGGTTCCCTTTAAAGACATTGTCGTTGCCTCTATACTGCGTCCGCAAGCCTGTCTACCAGAGCAAATCCCCACAGAATATATAGTTGTCTTTTTTTACTGTAATACGTCCCTATATGCTTTCACCAGAAATAACTGAAACAGTGCAGTGCGTATATATTTTTCTTGTTGGACTGAAATACGCCCCTATACTCTTTCACCAGAAATAATAACTGCAGAAGTGACCTGAGAATATATATTTCTTGTTGGAATAACTACAACGGTGCAGTGCGCATATATGTCATTTTTTACTGAAATACGCCCCTATACGCTTTCAACAGAAATAAATGCAACAGTGCAGTGCGTATATATTTTTCTTTTTTTACTGTAATATGCCCCATACGCTTTTAACAGAAATAACTGCAGAAGTGAAATGCGTATATATTTTTCTTGTCGTACTGAACAGGATACTAAGATGTAAGCCACTAAAGGCTTTCTAACATTACACTTGCAGCCCAATAACAAAAAGCTGGAATGACAGAGCTGTCTAATGACTATTTGGATCCCCAAATAATCGTTCCCTGCACTTGTAAATCACTTTACTATCAATGTCCTTCTGACGTCTCTCCCTGCATTAAGATGCTGTGAAATTATTCCTCATCTCTAGTGGCCCCATAGAAGTGAATGGGGTTGCGTGAAAATCGCATGCATCCGCAAGCAAGTGCGGATGCGGTGCGATTTTCACGCACGGTTGCTAGGTGACTGTCTATACACTGTATTATTTTCCCTTATAACATGGTTATAAGGGAAAATAATAGCATTCTGAATACAGAATGCTTAGTAGAAGGTCAATTGAGGGTTAAAAAATAAAAAAAATTAACTCACCTTGTCCTCTTGTTCGCGTAGTTCTCCCGGTCTTTAGTTCTTTAAAAAGATGAACTATGGGCTAAAGGACCTTTGATGACGTAAGATCACATGCTCCAATCACATGGTCCATCACCGCGGTGATGGACCATGTGATTGGAGCATGTGATCTGACATCACCAAAGGTCCTTTAGCCCATAGTTCATCTTTTGAGAAGTAAAGAAGAGACCGGGACTTACGCGAACAAACGGAGAAGGTGAGTTAATTTTTTTTATTTTTTTTAACCCTCAACTGATCACCTACTATGCATTCTGTTTTCAGAATGCTATTATTTTCCCTTATAACCATGTTATAAGGGAAAATAATAACATCTACACAACACCAATCCCAAACCTGAACTTCTGTGAAGAAGTTCGGGTCTGGGTACCACAGTCGGTTTTTTATCACGCGCGTGCAAAACACATTGCACACGCACGATAAAAACTGAACATCGGAACACAATCGCAGTCAAAACTGACTGCAATTGCATTCCTACTCGCGCGGGTTTGCCGCAACACACCGGGACGCATCCGGAACTAATCCGGACACGCTCGTGTGAACCCAGCCTAAGGACTCCAATATCAATTGTGTGCTGGACAGGACCTGGGAGTCAGATCATGGTGCTGTGGAGGAGGCAACATCAGAGGAGAATGATGATGATGTTGGCAGTAATAAATAGCAGAAGCCACATACCTCCCAAAGAACAGCCAGGGCCATGGATTTCTGGGCAGGTAGACTGAAACAGTGTCCAGAACTGGCACAGCTCGCTCACTATCTTTCCCTGCCTCGAGTGTCTGAGGGGGTTTTCAGCACTGCAGGCAGGGAAGGGGGTGACACCCAGTCAAAATGAACCAAGCCTGGATTCAGGAGGATTTTCATACTCCTCCAGCTGATTCCGATGTATAGACCTCCCCTTGCTGGCATTTCCCCATTTTGCCACTTTTGTTGCCCGTCTGCCTATTATCACGTTCTGTACTGCTGCTACTGAGGCCTGCATGATGCTACTAATGCCTCTCAATCGTCAGATTACATGTATTCACTTTCCACACAGTTGACATTTTCAAATCCTGTATGTCATTGCTTACAGATAAAATAAAAAAATAAAATAAATGTTAAAAAAAATTTGGCGGTGTGGTAAAAAATTTTTTGAGGCGCAGCATAAATGTATGTGATTACTTATTACCGACATTTTCTCAATACTGGGGCCTGCATCATGCCACTAATGCCTGAGTGTCACTTTCCTTGTACTCACTTTCCACATGGTTTAAATTCAATTTTTTTTTGGGGGGCGGGATTCCATTTGATTAAGCAAAATAAGTATTTGTTTACTGTGTCAATACTGACATTTTATCAGTCAAGGCAATGCTTGGGCCAGCCTCATGCCACTAATGCTTGAGGGTCAGTTCCATGTTCTCACTTTCCACACAGTTGAAATTTTTACATTTTTTTGCCCCCTTTGTTAAAGTTTTTGGAAGGTGCACTAGCACCTCAATATGTTTAGTGGATTACCGCATCAATACCACCATTTTCTCTCATGGTCTAGGCAAACCTGGAGCCTGCAATGCATCATGCTACTTCCACTAATGCCTGAGAGTCAGTGCCATGTACTCCCTTTCCACATGGTTAAAATGTATAAACATTTTTTGGCAGGGTTAAAGTTCTTTAAAATGTAGCATAAATGTACATAAAAACTGCATCAATATCGAAATTTTTTCAAAGTACAGGCAAAGCCTGCAATATGTCATGCCACTGCCACTAATGCCTAAGGATCAGTTCCATGTTCTCACTTTCCACACGGTTAATATGTATAAAAAAATAAAATTTCTTTAAGATGCAGAATAAATGTATATGAATAGTGCGGCAATATAAAAAAAAAAAATCCAGTCCAGGCAAAGCTAGAGCCTGCAATGCAACATGCCACTGAGGCTCAATTCTGTGTACTCGTTTTTCACATAGTTGAAATCTTAAAATTCTTTGGGGCAGAGGTGAAAACACGATTGAATTATTATTTTTTTTATTCCCACTCCGTAAATTTTTTTAAAAAGTGCACAGCATCAATACTACCATTTTGTCGCAGTCCAGGCAAAACTGGAGCCTGCAATGCATCATGCCACTGCTACTAATGCTTGAGGGTCAGTTTCATGTACTCACTTTCCATATGGTTGACATTTTTTTTATTTTCTTGGGGTGGGGGGGTTAAATTAGTTTAAGGTGCATCATAAATGTACGTGATTATTGTATTAATACAAAAATTTCCTCACCGTCCAGGCAGTCTGAATTTTATCAATAGACCTCTCCTTGCTGCTGGTGCCCCATCTTGCCACTCTTGCGGTCTGTCTGGCTGCCTACCTGCCATCACGCTCTGTATAGCTGCTGCTCTGGCCTGCATCATGCCATTAATGCCACTTGCCAACCATCATGTTCCCTCAATCAATTTTTTTTATCCCATAACATCATGTGTATTTAAACATCATCTGCCCCCAATCAGGGACAATTTATGGAAGCTTGATGAAGAAGCAGGAGACATGTGTTGGCGCTGTGTCTTTTTAAACACACTGTATGTTAACGCCATCAAATGTGCGTTTACCCATAGCTATGTATGTCAGAGTCACTCAGACATCATTTACTATTGCTGTCATTGTGTGTCAGAGCTTGGGGAGGGGAAAAAAATCATAAAAATTTAGAGTCCTAAGAGGCTAGTAGCGGTTTGGGTCCAAACCAAACTTTTTAAAAATTCAGGGAAACAGACCCGAAACCCTAAACTAATCTTGACTGATTCGCTCATCTCTACTACACAGTGATGTGTCTGGTTCCGCCTGTCGAAGAGGCACTGGGAATGCCAATGGTTAGAACTTCTGCTAGCTTGGTGAGTAGTGTCTATGCCTGTAAGGAAGGGAGGGGCAGCAGCGGGCACATCAGATTCTGTCCCTCAGCCTCTTCTTCTTGGTTATAAATCATATTTCTACCTATAAATGTTTCCACAAGAAATCTACTTACTGTGGTGCCATTGAAACATCTAAAGTTTTCCAAACATACGCTATCAGACAGCAATAGAATATGAAACAATATTCTAATTGCAATACCACATTTTGTTTATTTAGTCATGGGTACTATTTGCCGAGTACAATAAGTAGGCTTTACTACATGTAGTTTCTGACAAAACTAAACTTAAACCTTCAAAAAAGAACATCTTGGCAGTATCTACTAGTGTTGAGGGAATCGAGCTCCACGAAGTGGAATTCGATCCGAATTCCAGGGAAAATTTGCCGCAGAGGCGAATTTCCTTATGCTTCGTGGTAGCAAATTGACTTTCCCTGACTGGCGGTAAAAAAAAAAATCGTACTTACCTTATCCGTGGAGCACATAGAGCTGTCTACCGCCATTTTGATTGAAGATCTTGCACTTAATTCCTTTTGTGGTGATATATGACGTCACTATGCAGGCCACTTGAGATTTTGTGCTAGATGCTCAAATCAAGATGGCGGCAGCTGGCTCTTCGCGATTAAATGGATGAGGCAAGTGTGATTTATTTTTTTTTTTTCCATTTTACACTGTAATATTGCTATCAGATGCCGTGATCAGCTATGAACACAGCATCTGAGGGGTTAAATGACAGGGGACCAATGCTTCGTGATGAAGTAATTCCTCATGAAGCAAATTTTTTTGTAACATTCGGCAAAGAGACCAAATCGAATTTTTCAATACTTGGATTGGGTGAGCAGATTTACTATTCTATACATGGAGACAGATAGGTTTGCCGTAGAAACAACTATTTACAAAGTTTCTTTTTTTAATTTTAGATACATTGTAACAATAAAATAAAACTGTAGAGATGGACATACCCTTAAAGTCATGGTATAGATTTTGTTCTGTAGTTGCAAGCTGTTGATCAATACAATTCTGCTCATTTTTATTGGCATTTCTGTTAATTCATCCGTGAAGTGAGTTGGCTATTTTTTCCCTTGCTTGAAAAAATTTGATCCGGTCACACTGCTTTGATGCAAAATGAATGCTTTTATTTTATGTTTTCTAGTTAGCATTTCCATGTGAAATATTGATTTTCACAAAAGTGCTGTATTGTTTTTTCCAGTCCACTAGGTATGTATGCCACTAATAATTTTTTGCTTTAGCGTGTACATTTTTTATTTATAAAAGACATACTACTAGCTAGGAGATCCTGTGTGTTGTGCACCCCTGATGTTTGCAAAGAACTTTGTTAGGCATTGTGTTTCATGCATGCACAAAGTTATTTTGTGTTGTAAACGTGGGGGTGGAAGAATACCAGTCTAGTTTGGTCAGAGTTATTGCTTATGTAGACAGAAGGGTGGAGGAGTGACTGCTTCAGCTCACCAGTTGGGTAAACCAAAGATTGGAGTTGTGAATCCACTGGGTGGGGTCTGGAAAGTGCTCAAGGTAAGGGGCCCTGTTTCCACCCCAGAAGTTTGTGGCGCAGTCAGTGGTCTCAATGAGGATTGCAGGTGTGTGAATGCTCAGACGCATGACCCAGCAAAGCCACCCATAGGTTGAAAGACAGGCAGGAGGTTTTGGTGCATAATAGCACTGGAACCAAGAGTGAGATAAAGTCTAAGATAACTGGGCTGTCAATCACACATCTACTGAACATAGTGACCGAACCGTGCTGGAAGCTAGATTCCCCCATTCTGTGTTCATAAACCTATCTAAGGCCATGTCTTTCCACAATGAGATGAACTGGGCATTGAGTAAAATTTTTCTTGATTGCATGTCAGCTCCAAAGTTACAGTTTTTCCTCCATAGCCAGCCACTAAATACAGAGTACACTACAGGGTGATTACATCTCTTACTGTTAGGACAGTTAGGCTTGTAAAATGATGTCTGTGTGTTCTGAAGTGGCATATAGTCAAATGAAAGATACTGAATTACAGGTTTGCACCATAAGTGCACATAGTATGTACCCTATGGTTCTTCAATTCAAGTTATGTCAAAGTGACAAAAGAAAGTTTAAATTTAAAGTTTTATAAGTTCAACAAGGTTTATATGTAGTTTATCTTGAAGACTGAAGTTACCGTAAGTCAAGGGGTTTGGGAGGATCCAGCACAGAGAATTGGTTTAAAGGCCCTTTTCCAAGACCATTCATTCCTGATAATTGCCTGATCATTGAGCCAAGGTAATAGGTACATTTTTATGTTACTACAATTGTTCAATGATTACCGGCTGATTGCATCATTGACAGTCAGCAGCACATCTTCCTGTGTACCCAGGAATTGTACGAGTGTTTGTCCCAATACAGTACAATGATTACTCTATGGAAATGTAGATACAATTGCCAATAAACATGCTGGACAAACATCACATGGTCATCAAATATCTGCCCCAATAAAAAAGACCCTAATAGGCCCTGACTCATGAGTATATATCAAAAGAGGTATCAATTGTATTTTTAAGCTCTTACTACTTACTATTTTGGATCTCCTCCACATGCTGTGCAAGTCTGCAGCATAAATTGACCTGTAGTGTGAATTTTAAATCAGCCACATGTCAATTTGACTCTTTTGAATGCTTAGGGTGAAATCTGCAGTAAAATTTTAAACAGATCAACAATCAACATGTGACAGATGTAGACTTTGTTGCTGATTCCATGAGGATTTTGCTGCTAAAACCAAGCAATTTGAAGTAGAAATTCAGCCTCGGACACTCCACCCTGTGTTAAAGTCCTTTTTTAGGTACTTTCACATGTGGCGTAGACACTGTGGATTTGCTGCCGTAGGATTGTGTGGAACAAATCTGCTGTGTTTTACAGTACCAGCAAAATCTAAGAAATGTTTAAAACGTCATCCAATCTGCACCATACCTTCACTTGCCATGTGGATTTGAGATCTGCAGCATGTCAGTGTATTCTGTAGATTCCACCGCAGAGTTCACCCTTTGCAATGCAGGGGATGAAATCCACAGCAAATCTGCAGCAAAATCCACAGATAAATCTGCAGCTGACGTTCAGTTGCATTTTATGTTCCGTGTAGGCATACCCTTAGGCTACAATTAAAAAGGTTTCTCTATAACCAAAAGCATGATTAAATCCATGTTAAGGAAAGGTATTGTTTGGTCAGTGCCCATCACCTTCTTGCTGTTCCGTGTGTGCTTGGATACCACGCCACTCACCATGCCATCCGATATCCTGGTCGCTGGCATCTTCTCGTGTGCTACCTCCATTCACCTGCCTGATGCTCCCTTAGTGCCCATGCACTCTCCGCTCTGGTCAGTGTGTGTTCCCTAAAACCTTCCTCAGCGAATGGTTTATGGTCCCTGGGTATTTATGGTACCCTCTCCAGGAAAAGGGTGTCTGAGATTAGGTTTCTTGGTGACCAGCAAAGATGTTTGATAGTCTAGTGCTATTGTGATTTACCTACGTTTGTCCTGCGTTATTTTCTACTTGCCGTGCTCCAAGTTCTGTTTCCATCTTGTCTGTGTGCTCCTAAACTTTCAAGTCCAAGTTCAGTTAAAGTTGTGTTTAAAGGGGTATTCCGGATACCCAACTTAATTTTTTTTTAAAACAGACTACCCACGTCAACAATCTAACCTTATGATTTTGACATTCATACATATTCGCAGTACCTTTTTAGGGACCTAGTCTGACCCTGAATGCTGCCGGGCTTGTAACACATGAGCAAATTCAAATGCTGAAAATTACAGTTCCCACAACCCACCCCCCCTTCCCCCCGCCAATTCACTGTCTTGCCTGTGTGCGCATTCGTGTGGATTACGGTTCCCTTCATTGGTTGGCAGTAGCTTTGTGAAACACTCCATCATTGGCCGGCAGTAGAGCTGTGATGCGCTCACATCACAGAACACCTAGGGAACCTCTTGCTAGCAGTCCATAGAGAGAGGCTCATGCATGCAGCTCAGGGATTAAATCTCACTCTAGCAAGGACAGCAACGCGAGAGTGCATTCATGTGAGCGCTCCTGTCAGTTCGTGCATTATCCTTCACTTTATAATCAGAAGCTACTGCGCATGGTCGACCAGTAAAAGGCAGATGACACAGATCATTATCATAGGGAACAGAGTGAAAACACAAGCCAGGCTAACCTCTAAAGGTATTATTTTTTTAGGGAGTACGGCATACATATTAGGACATCGTCAGACATCATCCACAACTCCATCCCCGTCAGCCAAAACTTCGTCCCCCCTCATCCAAAACTCCGTCCTCCCTCATCCAAAACTCCATCAGACTTCAGACATCATCCAAAACTCCGTCCTCCCTCATCCAAAACTCCATCAGACTTCAGACATCAGCCAAAACTCCGTCCCCCCTCATCCAAAACTCCGTCCCCCCTCATCCAAAACTCCGTCCCCCCTCATCCAAAACTCCGTCCTCCCTCACTTAAAATACACCCTACTACACACACTCTTCACCTGACGGAGCTGCTAGCTGCTGGAGAGGCAAAGGACCTGTGATGACGTCATGACCATGTGACGAGTCACGTGTGTGTGTGAGGGGTCAGATGTGCACAGCAGCTGGTAGAGTGTACAGAACTGTAGCCATCAAATTGAGCTCTGTACTAGAGATGTGTGTGTAACCTGCATGTAGCAGTGCTGTGTATTGTGTATCAGAGCTGTATGTGTAACCTGCATGTAGCAGAGGTGTGTACTGTGAAGCAGAGCTGTATGTGTAACCTGCATGTAGCAGTGCTGTGTACTGTGTAGCAGAGCTGTATGTATAACCTGCATGTAGCAGTGCTGTGTACTGTGTAGCAGAGCTGTATGTGTAACCTGCATGTAGCAGAGCTGTGTACTGTGTAGCAGAGCTGTATGTGTAACCTGCATGTAGCAGAGCTGTATGTGTAACCTGCATGTAGCAGTGCTGTGTACTGTGTAGCAGAGCTGTATGTATAACCTGCATGTAGCAGAGCTGTGTACTGTGTAGCAGAGCTGTATGTGTAACCTGCATGTAGCAGAGCTGTGTACTGTGTTACATCTCTGTAACACAGTACACAGCTCTGCTACATGCAGGTTACACAGACGTCTCTGTATGTGTAACCTGCAGGTAGCAGTGCTGTGTACTGCGTAGCAGAGCTGTATGTGTAACCTGCATGTAGCAGAGGTGTGTACTGTGAAGCAGAGCTGTGTGTGTACTGTGAAGCAGAGCTGTATGTGTAACCTGCATGTAGCAGTGCTGTGTACTGTGTAGCAGAGCTGTATGTGTAACCTGCATGTAGCAGTGCTGTGTACTGTGTAGCAGAGCTGTATGTGTAACCTGCATGTAGCAGTGCTGTGTACTGTGTAGCAGAGCTGTATGTGTAACCTGCATGTATTAGAGCTGTGTACTGTGTAGCAGAGCTGTATGTGTAACCTGCATGTAGCAGTGCTGCGTACTGTGTAGCAGGGCTGTATGTGTTACCTGCATGTATTAGAGCTGTGTACTGTGTTACATCTCTGTAACACAGTACACAGCTCTGCTACATGCAGGTTACACATACATCTCTGTATGTGTAACCTGCAGGTAGCAGTGCTGTGTACTGCGTAGCAGAGCTGTATGTGTAACCTGCATGTAGCAGAGGTGTGTACTGTGAAGCAAAGCTGTATGTGTAACCTGCATGTAGCAGTGCTGTGTACTGTGTAGCAGAGCTGTATGTGTAACCTGCATGTAGCAGTGCTGTGTACTGTGTAGCAGAGCTGTATGTGTAACCTGCATGTAGCAGAGCTGTGTACTGTGTAGCAGAGCTGTATGTGTAACCTGCATGTAGCAGTGCTGTGTACTGTGTAGCAGAGCTGTATGTGTAACCTGCATGTAGCAGTGCTGTGTACGGTGTAGCAGAGCTGTATGTGTAACCTGCATGTAGCAGTGCTGCGTACTGTGTAGCAGGGCTGTATGTGTTACCTGCATGTATTAGAGCTGTGTACTGTGTAGCAGAGCTGTATGTGTAACCTGCATGTAGAGAGCTGTATGTGTACCCTGCATGTAGAGAGCTGTATTTGTAACCTGCATGTAGCAGAGCTGTGTACTGTGTAGCAGAGCTGTATGTGTAACCTGCATGTAGCAGTGCTATGTACTGTGTAGCAGAGCTGTATTTGTAACCTGCATGTAGCAGAACTGTGTACTGTGTAGCAGAGCTGTATGTGTAACCTGCATGTAGCAGTGCTGTGTACTGTGTAGCAGAGCTGTATGTGTAACCTGCATGTAGCAGAGCTGTATGTGTAACCTGCATGTAGCAGAGCTGTGTACTGTGTAGCAGAGCTATATGTGTAACCTGCAGGTAGCAGTGCTGTGTACTGTGTAGCAGAGATGTGTACAGTTGTGGCCAAAAGTTTTGAGAATTACATAAATATTGGAAAAGTTGCTGCTTAAGTTTTTATAATAGCAATTTGCATATACTCCAGAATGTTATGAAGAGTGATCAGGTGAATTGCATAGTCCTTCTTTGCCATGAAAATTAACTTAATCCCCAAAAAAACTTTCCACTGCATTTCATTGCTGTCAATAAAGGACCTGCTGAGATCATTTCGGTAATCGTCTTGTTAACTCAGGTGAGAATGTTGACGAGCACAAGGCTGGAGATCATTATGTCAGGCTGATTGGGTTAAAATGACAGACTTGACATGTTAAAAGGAGGGTGATGCTTGAAATCATTGTTCTTCCATTGTTAACCATGGTGACCTGCAAAGAAACGCGTGTAGCCATCATTGCGTTGCATAAAAATGGCTTCACAGGCAAGGATATTGTGGCTACTAAGATTGCACCTCAATCAACAATTTATAGGATCATCAAGAACTTCAAGGAAAGAGGTTCAATTCTTGGCGTCCAAGAAAGTCCAGCAAGCGCCAGGATCGTCTCATAAAGAGGATTCAGCTACGGGATCGGAGTGCCACCAGTGCAGAGCTTGCTCCGGAATGGCAGCAGGCAGGTGTGAGCGCATCTGCACGCACAGTGAGGCGAAGACTTTTGGAAGATGGCCTGGTGTCAAGAAGGGCAGCAAAGAAGCCACTTCTCTCCAAAAAAAACATCAGGGACAGATTGATCTTCTGCAGAAAGTTTGGTGAATGGACTGCTGAGGACTGGGGCAAAGTCATATTCTCCGATGAAGCCTCTTTCCGATTGTTTGGGGCATCTGGAAAAAGGCTTGTCCGGAGAAGAAAAGGTGAGCGTTACCATCAGTCCTGTGTCATGCCAACAGTAAAGCATCCTGAGACCATTCATGTGTGGGGTTGCTTCTCATCTAAGGGAGTGGGCTCACTCACAATTTTGCCCAAAAACAAAACCATGAATAAAGAATGGTACCAAAACACCCTCCAACAGCAACTTCTTCCAACAATCCAACAACAGTTTGGTGAAGAACAATGCATTTTCCAGCACAATGGAGCACCGTGCCATAAGGCAAAAGTGATAACTAAGTGGCTCGGGGACCAAAACGTTGACATTTTGGGTCCATGGCCTGGAAACTCCCCAGATCTTAATCCCATTGAGAACTTGTGGTCAATCCTCAAGAGGCGGGTGGACAAACAAAAACCCACTAATTCTGACAAACTCCAAGAAGTGATTATAAAAGAATGGGTTGCTATCAGTCAGGAATTGGCCCAGAAGTTGATTGAGAGCATGCCCAGTCGAATTGCAGAGGTCCTGAAAAAGAAGGGCCAACACTGCAAATACTGACTCTTTGCATAAATGTCATGTAATTGTCGATAAAAACCTTTGAAACGTATGAAGTGCGTGTAATTATATTTCACTACATCACAGAAACAACTGAAACAAAGATCTAAAAGCAGTTTAGCAGCAAACTTTGTGAAAACTAATATTTGTGTCACTCAAAACTTTTGGCCACGACTGTACTGTGTTACAAAGATGTGTGTGTAACCTGGGAACTATAAAAAAGTGTAAAAAAATAAATAAAAAAATTCAGATCACCCCCCTTTTCCCAAAATTAAAATAAAATAACTGAAAAAATACACATCATGGGTGTCGCAATGTGTAAAAACACCTATTGTATAAAAATATATTCCCCATATGGCAAACAGCAAAACAGAAAAAAAAAAAGAGTCCAAATGTCCGATTCGCCGTTTTTGGTCGCTTCATTTGCTATTACTGCCTGAATAAAAAGGAAACTTTATTAATATATTTATTAAAATAGTGGCGACCCACCACTAGAGATGGCCCGAACTATCCGACGGCGAACAGTTCCCGGCGAACATAGCTTGTTCGCGTTCGCCTCTGCCGGGCGAACACATGCGATGTTCGGTCCGCCCCCTATACATCATCATTGAGCAAACTTTGACCCTGTACCTCACAGTCAGCAGACACATTCCAGCCAATCAGCAGCATACCCTCCCTCCCAGACCCTCCCACCTCCTGCACAGCATCCATTTTAGATTCATTCTGAAGCTGCAGTCTTAGTGAGAGGAGGGAGACTGTAACTGCTGCTGATTTAATTGGGAAATCGATAGCTAGGCTAGTGAATTCAGTGTCCACTCCAGTCCTGAAAGACTCATCTGATCTCTGCTGTAAGGACAGCGTCCTGACAGCACCCCAAAAAGCCCTTTTTAGGGCTGCAACATTAGTCTGCTTTTTTTTTTCCCTTTATATACATATTGCAGTTGCCTGGCCTGCCTGTGTGTGAGGAGCTGCAGGCCCACAGACTGTAGTGTGCCCACTGCCAGTGCTCACCCCTGTCATTCCGTGTGGCACAGGACTTTGCTTAAAAAAAGGCACTTAATTTTTACACTTTAATCTAAGGTTAGTTGCCTGCCAGTGTGTGTCAGGCTGACTTCCACTGACTGTAGTGTGCCCACTGCCAGTGCCCACCACTCATACCGGCTGGCACAGGACTTTGCATAAAAAAGGCATTTAATTTTTACACTTTAGTGTAATTTCAGCTGCTTGCCTGCTGCTAGTGTGTGTCAGGCCGACTTCAACTGACTGTAGTGTGCCCACTGCCAGTGCCCACCCCTGTCATCCCGTGTGGCACAGGACTTTGCTTAAAAAAAAGGCACTTCATTTTTACACTTTAATCTAAGGTTAGTTGCCTGCCAGTGTGTGTCAGGCCGACTTCAACTGACTGTAGTGTGCCCACTGCCAGTGCCCACCCCTGTCATCCCGAGTGGCACAGGACTTTGCTTAAAAAATAGGCACTTAATTTTTACACTTTAATCTAAGGTTAGTTGCCTGCCAGTGTGTGTCAGGCTGACTTCCACTGACTGTAGTGTGCCCACTGCCAGTGCCCACCACTCATACCGGCTGGCACAGGACTTTGCTTAAAAAAGGCATTTAATTTTTACACTTTAATGTAATTTCAGCTGCTTGCCTGCTGCTAGTGTGTGTCAGGCCGACTTCAACTGACTGTAGTGTGCCCACTGCCAGTGCCCACCCCTGTCATACCAAGTGGCACAGGACTTTGCTTAAAAAATAGGCACTTAATTTTTACACTTTAATCTAAGGTTAGTTGCCTGCCAGTGTGTGTCAGGCTGACTTCCACTGACTGTAGTGTGCCCACTGCCAGTGCCCACCACTCATACCGGCTGGCACAGGACTTTGCTTAAAAAAGGCATTTAATTTTTACACTTTAATGTAATTTCAGCTGCTTGCCTGCTGCTAGTGTGTGTCAGGCCGACTTCAACTGACTGTAGTGTGCCCACTGCCAGTGCCCACCCCTGTCATACCGAGTGGCACAGGACTTTGCTTAAAAAATAGGCACTTAATTTTTACACTTTAATCTAAGGTTAGTTGCCTGCCAGTGTGTGTCAGGCTGACTTCCACTGACTGTAGTGTGCCCACTGCCAGTGCCCACCACTCATACCGGCTGGCACAGGACTTTGCATAAAAAAGGCATTTAATTTTTACACTTTAGTGTAATTTCAGCTGCTTGCCTGCTGCTAGTGTGTGTCAGGTCGACTTCAACTGACTGTAGTGTGCCCACTGCCAGTGCCCACCCCTGTCATACCGAGTGGCACAGGACTTTGCTTAAAAAATAGGCACTTAATTTTTACACTTTAATCTAAGGTTAGTTGCCTGCCAGTGTGTGTCAGGCTGACTTCCACTGACTGTAGTGTGCCCACTACCAGTGCCCACCACTCATACCGGCTGGCACAGGACTTTGCTTAAAAAAGGCATTTAATTTTTACACTTTAATGTAATTTCAGCTGCTTGCCTGCTGCTAGTGTGTGTCAGGCCGACTTCAACTGACTGTAGTGTGCCCACTGCCAGTGCCCACCCCTGTCATACCGAGTGGCACAGGACTTTGCTTAAAAAATAGGCACTTAATTTTTACACTTTAATCTAAGGTTAGTTGCCTGCCAGTGTGTGTCAGGCTGACTTCCACTGACTGTAGTGTGCCCACTGCCAGTGCCCACCACTCATACCGGCTGGCACAGGACTTTGCATAAAAAAGGCATTTAATTTTTACACTTTAGTGTAATTTCAGCTGCTTGCCTGCTGCTAGTGTGTGTCAGGCCGACTTCAACTGACTGTAGTGTGCCCACTGCCAGTGCCAACCACTGATACCGGGTGGCACAGTAGCTTGCCGATAAATAAGGCATTTAATTTTTAGACAGTAGTCTAAATTCAGTTGCTTGCCTGCTGCCAGTGTGTGTCAGGCCCGCTTCCACTGACTGTAGTGTGCCCACTGCCAGTGCCAACCACTGATACCGGGTGGCACAGTAGCTTGCCGATAAATAAGGCATTTAATTTTTAGACAGTAGTCTAAATTCAGTTGCTTGCCTGCTGCCAGTGTGTGTCAGGCCCTCTTCCACTGACTGTAGTGTGCCCACTGCCAGTGCCAACCACTCATACCGGGTGGCACAGTAGCTTGCCGATAAATAAGGCATTTAATTTTTACACTTTAGTGTAATTTCAGTTGCTTGCCTGCTGCCAGTGTGTGTCAGGCCCGCTTCCACTGACTGTAGTGTGCCCACTGCCAGTGCCAACCACTGATACCGGGTGGCACAGTAGCTTGCCGATAAATAAGGCATTTAATTTTTAGACAGTAGTCTAAATTCAGTTGCTTGCCTGCTGCCAGTCAGTGTGTCAGGCCCTCTTCCACTGACTGTAGTGTGCCCACTGCCAGTGCCAACATCATACCTGATCGTATACACACACTGGATGTTTTAAAGCACGTTATTCCAAACAATTTAGGAATGTTAGTTGATTTATGCCCTTTATGGATTAAAACCCGACTCTGCGTCCACTACGTAATTTTCCATGGGAGTTTTGCCATAGATCCCCCTCCGGCATGCCACAGTCCAGGTGTTAGACCCCTTGAAACAACTTTCTCATCACTATTGTGGCCAGAAAGAGTCCCTGTGGGTTTTAAAATTTGCCTGTCTATTGAAGTCTATGGCGGTTCGCCCGGTTCGCCAGTTCGCGAACATTTGCGGAAGCTCGCGTTCGCTGTTCGCGAACTGAAAATTTTATGTTCGCGACATCACTACCCACCACATGATGAACTCATCAGGCTAAGTCTGGAGGAATGGCTCACGCCACAATTGTATGGGTACAGCCCATACCTCCACACTTAATGAAAAGGTGTGTTTATCTGGATGTATCAGGATTTCTTCTCTCTCTATGATATCCTGCCCAATTATCCGAACACACTGTGGATAATTGCTTAGGTGCGCTGAATTTACACTTGTTTTATTTATGTAATTTGTAAAAACAGCCATACACCAAGTTGCAACTGTTGAATTTGTTGCAACAGTATATCACACCAGCAAAACAGTGTATCACACCAGCAAAAATATGCAAATGGCGAAGTAGGATGGATACACTGCAGGTGAGAGCTATTTTGTTAAAGCTCTACCCTATAACCTGCATCTCCAATCCCATATCATATTAGATCCCATCGCCATTTACATAGATATTGAACTGTCCCTGCCTATTCATGCGTCTGCTGTAACAGTGATATGTCCTCAGGAGCAGAGTGTATCGGCATGAGTGCAGTTCGCCCCATCTGTTTAGCGAAACTGTCACTCTGCCTGCAGGTAAAGGATGCTGCACGCTCCTGTTGGTGCGCGTGCAGCACACAAAGACACAGCCTCCGGCTCTGTTTACGGCCGTCGCGCGGCAGCTCAAACGCCGCTCTCATATCAAGATAGCCACTCCCACTAGGCGGAGCTCGTCGGCATGCGGATACGTCACTTGAAAGGGTGAGACATCATCTTATTCCGCTATGTCCATTCTGATTATGCTAACCACTATCGTGGATATTCTTTTATTGGCAGAAAAGATTGCCTACCATATCAGGGGGTGTACTGAGAGGTATACCATCGCCCTAAAGGTAAATAGAAAAGGAATAACAAAAACCTAACACTTCTAGTGGCCATATTCCCGATCCATAACAAAGTAACTCAGATAGCTGGTGACATATTTGATGGAAATATGATTTGCCCGAGGGTGTAGTAATCTACATCTCATGGAACCCATATAAACCAGAATCTATTAAAAGGATATATATGAGCTGTTAAATTTATATATATATATATATATATATATATATATATATAGTGGGATGCGAAAGTTTGGGCAACCTTGTTAAAAGTCATGATTTTCCTGTATAAATCGTTGGTTGTTACGATAAAAAATGTCAGTTTAATATATCATATAGGAGACACACACAGTGATATTTGAGAAGTGAAATGAAGTTTATTGGATTTACAGAAAGTGTGCTATAATTGTTTAAACAAAATTAGGCAGGTGCATAAATTTTGGCACTGTTGTCATTTTATTGATTCCAAAACCTGTAGAACTAATTATTGGAACTCAAATTGGCTTGGTAAGTCCAGTGACCCCTGACCTACATACACAGGTGAATCCAATTATGAGAAAGTATTTAAGGGGGTCAATTGTAAGTTTCCCTCCTCTTTTAATTTTCTCTGAAGAGTAGCAACATGGGGGTCTCAAAACAACTCTCAAATGACCTGAAGACAAAGATTGTTCACCATCATGGTTTAGGGGAAGGATACAGAAAGCTGTCTCAGAGATTTCAGCTGTCTGTTTCCACAGTTAGGAACATATTGAGGAAATGGAAGACCACAGGCTCAGTTCAAGTTAAGGCTCGAAGTGGCAGACCAAGAAAAATCTCAGATAGACAGAAGCGACGAATGGTGAGAACAGTCAGAGTCAACCCACAGACCAGCACCAAAGACCCACAACATCATCTTGCTGCAGATGGAGTCACTGTGCATCGTTCAACCATTCGGCGCACTTTACACAAGGAGATGCTGTATGCGAGAGTGATGCAGAGGAAGCCTTTTCTCCGCCCACAGCACAAAAAGTGCCGCTTGAGGTGGGCTAAAGCACATTTGGACAAGCCAGCTTCATTTTGGAATAAGGTGCTGTGGACTGATGAAACTAAAATTGAGTTATTTGGCCATAACAAGGGGCGTTATGCATGGAGGAAAAAGAACACAACATTCCAAGAAAAACATCTGCTACCTACAGTAAAATATGGTGGTGGTTCCATCATGCTGTGGGGCTGTGTGGCCAGTGCAGGGACTGGGAATCTTGTCATAGTTGAGGGACGCACGGATTCCACTCAGTATCAGCAGATTCTGGAGACCAATGTCCAGGAATCAGTGACAAAGCTGAAGCTGCGCTGGGGCTGGATATTTCAACAAGACAACGACCCTAAACACTGCTCAAAATCCACTAAGGCATTTATGCAGAGGAACAAGTACAAAGTTCTGGAATAGCCATCTCAATCCCGAGACCTGAATATAATTGAAAATCTGTGGTGTAACTGAAAGAAAGCTGTCCATGCTCGGAAGCCATCAAACCTGAATGAACTAAAGATGTTTTAAAGAGGAATGGTCCAAAATACCTTCAACCAGAATCCAGACTCTCATTGAACCTACAGGAAACGTTTAGAGTCTGTAATTTCTGCAAAAGGAGGATCTACCAAATATTGATTTCATTTCTTTTTTGTGGTGCCCAAATTTATGCACCTGCCTAATTTTGTTTAAACAATTATAGCACACTTTCTGTAAATCCAATAAGCTTCATTTCACTTCTCAAATATCACTGTGTGTGTCTCCTATAAGATATATTTAACTGACATTTTTTATCGTAATAACCAACGATTTATACAGAAAAATCATGACGATTAACAAGGTTGCCCAAACTTTCGCATCCCACTGTATATATATATATATGCACCTCAGCATAAGTATGAAATCACCATTAGCAACCAATAGGTCACTATGGTATACAGTACAGACCAAAAGTTTGGACACACCTTCTCATTCAAAGAGTTTTCTTTATTTTCATGACTATGAAAATTGTAGATTCACACTGAATGCATCAAAACTATGAATTAACACATGTGGAATTATATACATAACAAACAAGTGTGAAACAACTGAAAATATGTCATATTCTAGGTTCTTCAAAGTAGCCACCTTTTGCTTTGATTACTACTTTGCACACTCTTGGCATTCTCTTGATGAGCTTCAAGAGGTAGTCCCCTGAAATGGTTTTCACTTCACAGGTGTGCCCTGTCAGGTTTAATAAGTGGGATTTATTGCCTTATAAATGGGGTTGGGACCATCAGTTGCGTTGAGGAGAAGTCAGGTGGATACACAGCTGATAGTCCTACTGAATAGACTGTTAGAATTTGTATTATGGCAAGAAAAAAGCAGCTAAGTAAAGAAAAACGAGTGGCCATCATTACTTTAAGAAATGAAGGTCAGTCAGTCAGCCGAAAAATTGGGAAAACTTTGAAAGTAAGGGCTATTTGACCATGAAGGAAAGTGATGCGGTGCTGGGCCAGATGACCTGGCCTCCACAGTCACCGGACCTGAACCCAATCGAGATGGTTTGGGGTGAGCTGGATAGCAGAGTGAAGGCAAAAGGGCCAATAAGTGCTAAGTATCTCTGGGAACTCCTTCAAGACTGTTGGAAGACCATTTAAGGGGACTACCTCTTGAAGCTCATTAATAGAATGCCAAGAGTGTGCAAAGCAGTAACCAAAGCAAAAGGTGGCTACTTTGAAGAACCTAGAATATGACATATGTTCAGTTGTTTCACACTTGTTTGTTATGTATATAATTCAACATTTGTTAATTCATAGTTTTGATGCCTTCATAGTCATGAAAATAAAGAAAAACTCTTTGAGTGAGAAGGTGTGTCCAAACTTTTGGTCTGTACTGTATATCCCTATATATCCGTCTCCTAAATTCCCTTTTGGTTTTACCTACGTATTGTTTTTGGCAGATACATGTAGCCACATAGACCACCCCTACCGTTTTGCAGTTAATAAAGGACCTGATGACAAATTCCCGTCCTGTCTTAGTGCATTTTACTGTATTACCCTTTTTAATGGCTTTGCACGCAACACATTTACAGCATTTAAACGCTCCGGGTGGTCTATTAGGTAACCAAGTGGATTGTACTGGGGAACTATACAGGCTGTGCACCAGTTGATCTCTTAAATTGCTACCTCTTCTGTACGTAATAAGTGGGGATTCACCCACAAGATGTCCAATCACCGGATCTGATTTTAGGATCCCCCCAGTTCTCCCTGATGATATTCCGGACCTCCTTGTTGGCCTGTTCATATGTGCCTATGATTCGGATTTTATTATTCGTTGTTCGTTGCTTAGGAACCAGGAGATCATCTCTATTACTCGCTGAGGCATGCTGATATGCCTCCGCAAGACAAGGACCAGGGTACCCTCTCTGACTGAATCTTTTTTGCAAATCAGAGGATGCTTTTTTAAAATCCGCCCACTCTGAGCAATTATGTCGAGCTCTTAAATATTGCCCTTTTGGTATACCATATTTAATTTGGTGGGATGTGCACTCTCCCATCTCAACAAGGTGTTAGTAGCCGTGGGTTTTCGGAACATCTTGGTGATGATTCTTCTGGATCCATCAATGCTAATGGATAGATCCAGGAAAGTCAATTGAGTGCTGTCAATTTCACTCGTGAGAAATAGGCCCAGATCGTTTTTATTGAGTTGCATTACAAACTCATTGAAGGCCGTACTGGTGCCATTCCACAAGATGAATACGTTGTCTATAAATCTGAGCCATAAGACAATAGACTACGTCCACTGCTCCATGGTCTCGCTGAATACATGTTCTCTCTCCCACCAGCCCAGGTAGAGGTTGGCATACGTCGGGGCACATGGACTTCCCATGGCCACTCCCCTGAGCTGGTGGTAGAACTTACGATCAAATGTGAACACATTATTGCTCAAAATGAATTCGAGCAGATCAATCACAAACCCATTGTGATTTGCCAGATGTGATCCCCTTTCTGCTAGAAAAGCCCTGACAACCCCTATCAGCCTGACAACCCCTATCATGATGTAGAGGCTCTTTATAGCTCGATATCTCAAGGCTTGCCACTAGGGTACCTGGATCACAATAGACATCATTAAGTCGTCTCAGGACATCCATGGAATCTCTGACATAGGATGGAAGGTTCGTGACAAAAGCCCTCAGCACCTCATCTACATAGAGACAGATCTTTTCAGTCAAACCATTGATTCCTGACACAATGGGCCTACCCTTTAAAGGGCTCAGTCCCTTGTGGATCTTCGGTAGACTATAAAATGCTGCTGTTACAGGATATTCAGGTAACAGAAATGTAAACTCTGTCTTGTCTATGAGATGCTGCTGCATGGCCTTACTTAAAATGCCCTTAAGCTCCCGTTTAAACACTTCCATTGGGTTGTGTTCCAATCGTTTATAGCAAGGCCTGTCATCCAGTATCCGCATGCACATCTCAACATATTTAAAATAATCTAGAATAACCACATTGCCCCTTTGTCTGAGGGTTTGATGACTATAGTGGTGTCCTTTTTTAACATATCCAATGCCATTTTTTCTTTTTCTGTGACATTGGATATGTGAGGTTTGTGCATGCGGAGTGACCTCAGTTTTTCTGTGGTCACAGTAAGAAAGGCATCCAGCGGGGAATATTCGTTAGTTGGTGGAGGCCTACGGGACGGTAGGCGGAGGTTTGTAAATGGACCCTGACCAATTTCTTTCACCTTCATCCAGAAGGCCAGCTAAAAGCCTCACATCCTGAAGTTCTTCAGGGTCAATGCCCAATTTATGACATTGTTCTTTGTCATTCGTAAGGAAAAATATGCGCCATTTGAACTTCCTTACAAATAGGTTGAGATCCTTCACCCAGTTAAATGGGTTATAATGGCAATCAGGAACAAAGGACAAGCCTTTGCATAAAACGTCCATTTCGACGCTAGTCATAGGACGTTTAGAGATGTTAATTACTTGTAGTTTATCGGTCTCTCTTTTTGGCTCTAGTTGCACCTCCTGTTCCTCAGTTGAGATTCCGAGGTCGCTGGCATAGACCCTAAAAAACCACCTCTATTGCCCCTCTCACTACCCACGTCCACGACTCTGATAACTACCTCTTCTTCTCCCTCTATTCACGTGGCTACTCTTAGATTGACTGTCTGACTCAATATCACAGTCTGAAGACGACTGTTCTGCTTCACTTTCACTAATAGCCTTACTGTCTGTTTTGATGAAATCAAAGATTTTTCCGTCTTTAAAATCCTTAGTATCTCTTATAAATTGAAAGTGTTTCTTCTCCTTCAAGAAGCCAGTAAATCTTTCTACAGACTGTTGCAGCACCAGTTCTCTCCTCTCAAAATCTGTGATAGCAGCAAATTTCTTTGCTGATTCTATACACTCATGAAACTCTGATGTATTTTTAGATAACAATTCTCTTTCTTCTTCTAGGAGTAATTTCATAAGTCTCAGAGATGACTCAATTGACTCTCTTTCTCCAAAAAAAGAGTCCAAATGTCCGATTCTCCGTTTTTGGTTGCTTCATTTGCTACAAAAATTTAACCCCTTAAGGACTATTTCACCTTAAGGACATTTTTTGCAAATCTTACCAGTGTCACTTTTGTGCTGATAACTTTAAAACGCTTTGACTTATCCAGGCCATTCTGAGATAGTTTTTTCGTCACATATTATACTTCATGACACTGGTAAAATGAAGTAAAAAAAATTCATTTTTATTTATAAAAAAATACCAAATTTACCAAAAATTTGTAAAAAATTGCAAATTTCCAAGTTTTAATTTCTCTACTTCTATAATACATAGTAATACCTCCAAAAATAGTTATAACTTTACATTCCCCATATGTCTACTTCATGTTTGGATCATTTTGGGAATGATATTTTATTTTTTGGGGATGTTACAAGGCTTTGAAGTTTAGAAGCAAATCTTGAAAATTTTCAGAAATTTTCAAAAACCCAATTTTTAGGGACTAGTTCAGGTCTGAAGTCACTTTGCGAGGCTTACATAATAGAAACCACCCAAAAATGACCCCATTCTATAAACTACACCCCTCAAGGTATTCAAAACTGATTTTACAAACTTTTTGGGGGTGGATTTAGTACTCCCATTTGAGTGTGCCCCCATACATCTATATATTTTACAAACTTTGTTAACCCTTTAGGTGTTCCACAAGAATTAATGGAAAATAGAGATACAATTTAAAAATTTCACTTTTTTGGCAGACTTTCCATTTTAATAATTTTTTTCCAGTTACAAAGCAAGGGTTAACAGCCAAACCAAACTCAATATTTATGGCCCTGATTCTGTAGTTTACAGAAACACCCCATATGTGGTCATAAACCGCTGTACGGGCACACGGCAGGGCGCAGAAGGAAAGGAATGCCATACGGTTTTTGAAAGGCAGATTTTGCTGAACTGTTTTTTTTTTTACACCATGTCCCATTTGAAGCCCCCCCTGATGCACCCCTAGAGTAGAAACTCCAAAAAAGTGACCCCATTTTAGAAACTACGGGATAGGGTGGAAGTTTTTTTGGTACTAGTTGAGGGTACATATGATTTTTGGTTGCTCTATATTTCACTTTTTGTGAGGCAAGGTAACAAGAAATAGCTGTTTTGGCACCGTTTTTATTTTTTGTTATTTACGACATTCATCTGACATTCATTCAAAAAAAAAGTTTACATATTAGTCCGTGACAACCTGGTCTATAAAAATACCACATGATCTAACCTGATCATGTGGTATTTTTATAGACCAGGTTTTCACGGACTAATATGTATACTTTTTTTTTATTTATGCAAGTTTTACACAATGATTACATTTTTGAAGCAACAAAAATCATGTTTTAGTGTTTCCATAGTCTGAGAGCCATGGTTTATTTAGCACAGTTTTTATTAGAAATTTTTTACGGTGTTCATCTGAGGGGTTAGGTCATGTGATATGTTTATAGAGCCGGTCGATACGGACGAGGCGATACCTAATATGTATACTTTTTTTCCCCCCTATTTTTTACCAATTATTTTTTTTACTTTATTTGGGGAAAATGACGTTTTGGTTATTTTTTACTTGAAACTTGAATTTTTTGGGGGGAAAACTTTATTTTTTCAACTTTTTTTTCACTTTATTTTTTGTCCCACTTTGGGACTTGAACTTTGGGGGGTATATTCCTTTACAATGCATTCCAATACTTCTGTATTGGAATGCATTGGCTGTATGAGTAACTGTGTGTATTACTCATACAGCTTCCGGGGCCTGTGAGATCCAGGGGGCTGGATCTCACAGGCTCTTCACGGAAGGCAGCGCGATGCCTTCCTTAGACATCGCGCTGCCTTCCATTCCATCGGGTCCCCCATACAGCCGAATGGGGACCCGATGGCACCGCCCGATCGCCGCCGCAACCGCAGGTAAAGCCACAAACCGCAGGTTTGCGGTGAACGATTTCAGCGGGCATCCTCTCCCGATTAACCCCCGCTGCGCCGCAATCGCGGTTTAAACCTATGACGTACCGGTACGTCATGGGTCCTTAAGGACTCGGGAACCATGCCGTACTGATAAGTCATGGGTCCCTAAGGGGTTAAATAAAAAGGGATCACCCTTTTTATTGGGTCCCTAAGGGTTAAACACCCTAGAATGGTATCAGTGAAAAGTTCAGTTTGCCCCGCAAAAAATGAGCCCCCACCCAGCTCCTTACACATAATTACAAAAAAGTTATAGGGGTCAAAATATATGGCGAAAAAAAAAAAATCTGATTCTGGAAATCTGCTGTTACTCCGAGTTACTCAGAATTGGTAGCCCTAATTAATAAATACATGCAACATGAATGCATATATGTCGCTTCACACAAAACTATATCACAAGTGTTAGGCCTCTTGCACATGAACGTTGTTGGTCCATTCCGTGCATTGGGGACAGCAATTTGCAGTCCCCAATGCACGGGCAATGTGCGTGCAGCGGCCGGGACAGATCCAGACCCATTCAACTTGAATGGGTCCGGACCGTGAACATGTTCTACTTTTTTGCTGTGCGGAGACATGGCCAGAAACACCACGGAAGCACTCTGTAGTGCTTCTGTGGGGATCCGACTCGTGTTTCCGTTCCTTTCAAGTGAATGGGTCCACATCACGGATGCGGGATGCACACGGCTGGTGCCCTGTGTATTGCAGAACCGCCGTATGTGGTCCACAATACAACCACAGGCACACAGCGGCCATGTGCAAGAGGCCTTACAAAGATGGGATTTATGGTGCACATCCTCTTATGCTTCCAATATTCCACAGATTTATATCACACAGCTACTTACAGTTGTGCTGATAAGTTTACATACCCTTGCAGAATTTATGATTTCTTAAAGGGGTATTCTCATCTTCCCTTTTCATACTTACCTTCCTTGAGCGCGACGTTCACTTCCTGGATTCTTCTCCCGGCTGGGCCGCGCTTGTGCAGAAGACTGAAGATTTTCTCCCGGCCGGGCCGTGCAATGTCCTGAACACGCACGCAGCCGCGCATGTGCCATGGTGACTTATTCCTGGCCTGTATAGTACAGAGTCGGCGTGCGAGTTCGCGGCTCTGTATTATACTGGCCAGGAAGAAGTCATCATGGCACATGCGCGGCGGCATGCGCGTTCATGACATTGCCCGGCCGGGAGAGAATCTTCAGTCTTCTGCGCAAGCGCGGCCGACAGGAGAGGGGGCCGTAACCAGGGGAGACCAAAGACAACATCAGGTAAGAGGGGATTTATTTTCTAAAAAAGGGTGGGTATTGGGTAATAGAATGTATTTAGAAAAATGATCACTGTCAAATCATTAACAGATTTAACAGTGATCATTAAGATGAGAATACCCCTTTAACCATTGTTCAGAGAATATGAATGATAACACGGACACTTTTCTCTCGCTCATGGTCAGTGGTCGGCTGAAGCCATTTATATCAAACAACTGTGTTTACTCTTTATAAATCATAATCACAACACAAACTCCGCAAATGACCCTGATCAGAAGTTTACACACCCCAGTTCTTAATACCATGTATTGCCCCCTTTAACATCAATGACAGCTTGAAGTCTTTTGTGGTAGTTGTGGATGAGGCTCTTTATTTTCTCAGATGGTAAAACTGCCCATTCTTCCTGTTGAAAAAAAAAAAGCAATTCCACCACAGTTTTACCGGATTTTTATTTACGACATTCGATGTGCGATAAAACTGACTGGTTACTTTTATTCTACAGGTCAGATCGAATCCGGCGATACCTTATATGTATAGTTTTTCTTGTGTTTTAATAGTGATACAAAAAAAATTAAATTATGATTTATTTTTTTGTCGCCATATTTTGACCCCTTTAACTTTTTTGTAATTATGTGTACGGAGCTGGGGGGGCTAATTTTTTGCGGGGCAATCTGAACTTTTCACTGATA
This sequence comes from Bufo bufo, assembly GCF_905171765.1. Taxonomy (NCBI): domain Eukaryota; kingdom Metazoa; phylum Chordata; class Amphibia; order Anura; family Bufonidae; genus Bufo; species Bufo bufo. The sequence continues at coordinate 522,542,396 of NC_053390.1, read as the reverse complement.
CCATTCTGGGGTGTTTAAGACTTTTTGATCCCTTTTTATTTAAATTTTTGTAGCAAATTAAGCAACCAAAAACTGCAAATCGGACATTTGGACTTTTTTTTTTTTCTGTTTTGCTGTTTGCCGTATGGGGAATATATTTTTATACAATGGGTGTTTTTACACATTGCGACACCCATGATGTGTATTTTTTTAGTTCTTTTATTTTCATTTTGGGAAAAAGGAGGTGGTTTTTTTTTACACTTTTTTATAGTTCCCAGGTTACACACACATCTCTGTAACACAGTACACAGCTCTGCTGCATGTGGTTACACACACTGCTCTATATACACAGTACACAGCTCTGCTACATGCAGGTTACACACACATCTCTGCTACACAGTACACAGCACTGCTACCTGCAGGTTACACATACAGCTCTGCTACACAGTACACAGCTCTGCTACATGCAGGTTACACATACAGCTCTGCTACACAATACACAGCTCTGCTACATGCAGATTACACATACAGCTCTGCTACACAGTACACAGCTCTGCTACATGCAGGTTACACATACAGCTATGCTACACAGTACACAGCACTGCTACATGCAGGTTACACATACAGCTCTGCTACACAGTACTGCTACATGCAGGTTACACATACAGCTCTACTACACAGTACACAGCTCTGCTACATGCAGGTTACACATACAGCTCTGTAACACAGTATACAGCTCTGCTACATGCAGGTTACACATACAGCTCTGCTACACAGTACACAGATCTGCTACATGCAGGTTACACATACAGCCCTGCTACACAGTACACAGCACTGCTACATGCAGGTTACACATACAGCTCTGCTACACAGTACACAGCTCTGCTACATGCAGGTTACACATACAGCTCTGCTACACAGTACTGCTACATGCAGGTTACACATACAGCTCTGCTACACAGTACACAGCTCTGCCACATGCAGGTTACACATACAGCTCTGTAACACAGTACACAGCTCTGCTACATGCAGGTTACACATACAGCTTTGCTACACAGTACACAGATCTGCTACATGCAGGTTACACATACAGCCCTGATACACAGTACACAGCACTGCTACATGCAGGTTACACATACAGCTCTGCTACACAGTACACAGCTCTTCTACATGCAGGTTACACATACAGCTCTGTAACACAGTACACAGCTCTGCTACATGCAGGTTACACATACAGCTCTGCTACACAGTACACAGATCTGCTACATGCAGGTTACACATACAGCCCTGCTACATGCAGGTTACACATACAGCTCTGTAACACAGTACACAGCTCTGCTACATGCAGGTTACACATACAGCTCTGCTACACAGTACACAGATCTGCTACATGCAGGTTACACATACAGCCCTCCTACACAGTACACAGCACTGCTACATGCAGGTTACACAAACATCTCTAGTACAGAGCTCTATTTGATGGCTACAGTTCTGTACACTCTACCAGCTGCTGTGCACATCTGACCCCACACACGTGACTCGTCACATGGTCATGACGTCATCACAGGTCCTTTGCCTCTCCAGCAGCTAGCAGCTCCGTTAGGTGAAGAGTTTGTGTAGTAGGGCTTATTTTGAGTTAGGGAGGACGGAGTTTTGGCTGATGTCTGACGGAGTTTTGGCTGATGTCTGACGGAGTTTTGGCTGATGTCTGACGGAGTTTTGGCTGATGTCTGACGGAGTTTTGGCTGATGTCTGACGGAGTTTTGGCTGATGTCTGACGGAGGACAGAGTTTTGGATGAGGGAGTACAGAGTTTTGTCTAAAGTCTGAGGTAGAAGGGAGTTTTGCCTAACGGAGGATGGAGTTGTGGATGATGTCTGACGATATCCTAATATGTATGCCGTAAGGGAGAACATTAGAAAACTGTAAATTACACTATATTAGACGTAAACTTATGTTGTACGTTTCCCCAAAATAATATTAACTTTGAGTAACCGGAATACCCCTTTAAGTTAACTCAGAAATTTTCTCTGTGCTCCAGTCAAGTTACCAGGCTGCCTGTCTTGGGTGTGCCTCACTACTACCCTGCCCGCAGGTCTTTCATGTGTCTACATTATCTATGTACTGCCTGGATCTCTAAAACCAGCATTCATGCTTTCACACCTGTTTAGACTATACCTGCAATTATACAGCATTTTTGTTGTGTTCTCTATTTCCAGAGCTCCAGGTGCTTGCACTAGAGTCAATGACCCCAGTAGGTCAGCTGCTAAGTACACTGGGATTATCCCAAAAGGCATAAGTCTTGTTGTTAACTAGAGATGAGCGCATGTTTAAAAAATTTGATTCGCCGGTTCGCCAAATAAAAAAAAATAATAATTTGGTTTGATCCGAATATATTGTGAACTGTTACACCTTCCTGCGGGATTGTTTTGGGAAGAAAGAGGAACACCGACACCTTTGCAGCTTGTCCGTCAGACTGTTGCTTGTTTATTTTACAAGTTGCTCAAAATAACAAACAAAACCAAAACAAACAATAGCCGTTTGGCTCCTGCCTATCTCACTCGGCAGCCCTAGCTAAACTCATAACACAAAACACAAAGAGCATTTTCAAGGGGAAAACAAAGCAACTTACAGTTCAGTAGTTAGGTAGAGAAGCCGACTGCTCTCAGAGCTCCTAGGCTTACAGCTTCTCAAGCAGACTGCCCAGACTCCCAGAGAGAGAGAGCTCCTGGGTCAGGGCTGCTGACTTAATTAGTACATCTGTGTGAGCAGTCCCCCCAGGCAGGTAAAACCCGGACTTGCTCCGGGTGGACAGGGAACCCACCCAACTCTTCCCTGACCAGCTCCAGGACCCTAAACTGGCTTTCTTTTTCCCAGGAAGCTTCTGGAAACAAAGAAAAACAAACCTTCCTGGAGCCTTTTAACACATGAAGTGCCGGAAACTTGGTGAAATGTACACACCATCCAGCACTTTCTCTGCCAAACATTGTGACACCCTGTCACAATATACACAGTGAATTTCATTAAAAACAATTATTTCCTGGCTGCAGAGAGCCTTTCTAGTGGTGTAGAACACTGTGCCTTGCAGTAACACACATAGGGAGTCTGCTTTGGTTGTGAAATGACAGCCATCGCTCTTAGAATCACTGCACAGTTCACTTATTTGGGCAGTCGCGGGGCCAAAACTGACCAAATAACTTGAATATGAACTCAGCCTTGCAGGTCGATGTTAGCACCAAGAAGAAGCGCACTCCCTTTACACCATCGTCAGCAGATTCCACATAGATGTCTACAGAACCTGTTCTATTAAACGCTTATACAAGTAGAGCCTCCCCAACAGAGTGGAGAGCGTGTCAGCAGTAAGCTTGTGTTTACGTCACTGATTATTTTGCCAATCCTCTGATCCGTCAGAACAATAACCCACAAAAAACGGATCCTGTCTGTGGAGCATCCGCCTTCACTCGGTCAGCATTTGGTCAGCATCAGTATTGCTAATGCCAAAAAAAAACAGGAGTGGATCCAAAACACGTGAATGGAATATTTGCATGTCTTCTGTGTTTTGTACCCACTCCTGCTTTTGGCTACCAAATCATAAGCCAATTCTGATGGGACCATACAGGCCTTACAGCTGCTAATCAGAGAGGATCCGTTGTGCGTCTCATTTTTCCTTCCTTCCGACAGATCAGAGAAAGGGTCAAATAAATGAAGATGTCAGCCAAGCCAAAAAGGCTAAATAGTGGCCCAGTCATGAAGTGGGGAGGGTGAAAGCAGCATGAGGAGACCACAGAGTGGCACAATGACAGAGTGTGGAGGTGGCGGCAGCATCAGGAGACCACAGACTGGCAGGGTGACATAGTGTGGAGGTGGCAGCAGCATCAGGAGACCACAGAGTGGCAAGGTGACATAGTGTGGAGGTGGCAGCAGCATCAGGAGACCACAGAGTGGAAAGGTGACATAGTGTGAAGGTGGCAGCAGCATGAGGAGACCAGAGAGTGACCCGATGACAGAGTGTGGAGGTGGCAGCAGCATCAGTAGACCAAAAAGTGGCGAGGTGACATAGTGTAGAGGTGGCAGCAGCATCAGGAGGCCACAGAGTGGCAAGGTGACATAGTGTGGAGGTGGCAGCAGCATCAGGAGACCACAGAGTGGCATTGTGACATAGTGTGGAGGTGGCAGCAGCATGAGGAGGCCACAGAGTGGCAAGGTGACATAGTGTGGAGGTAGGTGGCAATACCAGTACCAGCTGAAGATGGTGGGTAAAAGGAGCACTTGGCATCAGATGTGTATCATCAGGCGGGTGGCAGCATCAGAATAGTAGCTGAGGCAGATAGCCAGAACAAACCAGTCTTTTTTGTCAAAGTGTTGGTGTGGCACCATGGATGATCTAGTATGATGCATCAGGCAATGGTGGGTGGAAATCCTGGCTGATCCACGCCTGATTCATCTTGACAAAGGTCATTCTCTTCACATTTTGTGTGGACAGAAGAGTTCTTCTTGGGGTAACTATGGCCCTCCGCCGTTCTAAACACCCGCTCTGATGCCACACTACTAGCCGGGCAGGACAGCTTTTCCAGGGCAAACTCTGCCAGTTGCGGCCACAAATCCAGTTTGGCTACCCAGCGGATCTTTAATGACGGCTGGCAAGGTGCACTCCAAGTATGCCACCACCTGCTGGTTCAGGTTCTGCTCTACGTTTAGCTGCTGGTGAGTAGTTTCTTTACTATGAGGGTGAAGAAGGCTGCTACTGATGGAGCTGGTACTGCTCTTGCTACCCCACCCCTCCCCAGCAGCCATAGCCCGGTTAGACCAGCGAGAGAATGGATGATGGCGCAGATAGGCAGCGGCCAACTGACTACATAGGATGTCTCTATAATAGTTCAATATGTCCTCCCTCTCAGCAGTTGTAAATAAGGTGGAGAGCCAGAAGTCATCCCTCTGCCGAATGATAACAATTCGGCTGTCACTACGTAAGCAAGTGAGCATGCATCGGGCCATTTGTGCAAGTGACTCGGAGGGACTCCCTGCCTCCATCTCCACTGCATACTGCCTCGGTGTGTCTGGGTCCTCTGCCTACTCTTCCTCATCGCCCTGTAGCACCTCTGGCTGCTCCTGCTCTACTGTCACCTCTGTAGAAAAACCACCCATTTCGCTACACATTGCTTGTGCTCGAATGTCCTTCTCCAGTTCAGCCCCCATGTAGCCATGAGATCTAGGCGCCACATCTCCAGTCCCCTGACCAACCAGATTTACCAGCATCTGTTCCAGGACATGAAGCAGTGGAATGACATGGTTCATCCCGTAGTCCTTGCGATTGACTAATAACGTGGCCTCTCTCAAAGGGCCTGAGCAAACGGCAGGTGTCACGCATGAGCTGCCACTGGCTGACATCGAAGTTACACAAGGGAGCACTCCTATCCGCTTGGATCATCAAGAAATCGTTTATGGCCTTTCTCTGTTCGCATAGTCAGTCCAACATATGGAGGGTGGAATTCCAACAGGTGGAAACGTCGCATATCAGCCTATGTTGGGGGATGCCGTTCTGCCGCTGCAGCTCAAGGATGGTGTGCTTTCTGGTGTGCAAGTGGCTGAAGTGCATGCAAAGTTTCCTGCCCATTTTTAGGCAGAAGGGTGGAAGACTTTAGGAACCGATTGACAACCAGATTGAACACGTGGGCCATGTATGGCGCATGGCTCAGCCCTCCTTGATGCAGTGCTGACACCATGTTCTTCCCATTGTCGGTCACCATGGTTTCGATTTTGATTTGTCATGGATAAAGCCAGAATTAGATTTCTTGATGGACACAGAGCAGTTTCTCACCTGTGTGACTCCTTTCGCCCAGGCAAACGAGGTGCAGAACAGCGTGAAACCGCCGTGAACTGCACATGTGGTATGCTGGAGGGGCACTGTAAATTGTCCCTACAGTGGAGGCTAAGGACACGGTGGAGGATGAGGAGGCAGAATCGGACATTGTCACAGGACCAATGTTGTGAAAACGTGTAGGCGGAAGTGGCATCACCTGGCCAAGTTGCTGGTGGGCCGCAAAGGACATGTATTGTTCCTGATCGTAGTTACAGCTCCACATGTCAGCGCTGCCGTACACTATGTCAAACACTGACAGGCTCAAGGACTGGCCCACCTTATGTTCTACATGTGTGTGCAGGGCTGGTACTGCCTTTTTGGCAAAGAAATGACGGCTTGGGACTCTCCACCTCAGCTTGGCACAAGCAATCAGTTCTCTGAAAGGTGCAGAGTCCACCACTTGGAAAGGGAGGGACTGCAGCACTAGCAACTTGGACAGGAGCACATTCAGCTTGAGTGCATGCATACTGTTGTCTCTTGGCAATCTCTTCGGTTATCGATTGCTGATGGAATGACTGACGAGGAGTAGGAGCATGAGCATCAGGACCAGCAGATGATGGGAAGGACAGACAGCTCCCTTAGGCTGAGGTGGTGGAGCCTTGACTTCCTGAAACCATGTGCGTGCCACTGGGTGATGCAGCGGTTGCTGTGGCAGGCTGGACCACCACATGGGTGCCACGCTTCTTCCAGGCCACTTTATGGTGACGCTGCATATGTTGACCCTGGCCCCGCTTCATCTTCTGCCCACAGATTCTACACACGGCCATGTTCACCTCCTCCAGCGGCTTAACAAAAATTTGCCACACTGCCAAGTAGGTGATTTTTACCCTCAACACTACGCACTGACTGACTGCTACTGCTGCTGCCTCCCTAAACCCATGCACCGCTAGTTCCCGGGCAGGTAGGCTCCTGCGAAGCAGGTGGTCTACCCCGGGCACGTTTGGCTCCCGACCTCCCACTTCTGCCACCCTGCTTACTCCCAAGCACGCTAGCGACTTGCTGGCTCCACCGCTGGCTCACGGGCAAGCTGCAACCCTCTTCTCCCGATGATGATGAAGCCCCTTCGTCACCCGGCTCCCAAGTGCGATCAGCTACATCATCATCATTGAGTACTGTCTGCATGTCACTGATGTCCTGCTCAACGGTCTCTGGGTCAGGAGCCTGACCACTCGCAACACCTGCTCCCACGCCACTCTCCTCATCACTACTTGCCTACCTATCGAAGTAAGCGGCGGGTGTCTCCTACAGATCTTGGTTGGGCAGTAGCTGCTGACTATCCTCTAGTAGCTCGTCCTTGCTGAAAAGTGAAGCAAGTCTACAGCATATACTTCTTGCGGTGAGGGAACTAAAAATGACAGAGGAAGGTTCAGGATAGGTGGGGGCACAGAGCCTGCTCCCGGGCCATGCCAGAGGAACCCACTAAATCTTGGCTGGGGGTGTCTGATGTCACTTGGGACGAAGTGGATGACCGAGTCAACCATTCAAGCACTGCTGGGTTGCTGGTCAAGACACGACCGCTAGATGACACCGGGAGCTCAGGCCTCTCGCTGCGACCCCTTCTGCCACAGCCCCTTACTCTATTGTGACCTCTGCCTGTGCCAGAAACATATAGGCCTCTGCCACTCCCTTAATTCATGCCACAAAAGGCTTTAGAGCAGATAACTGCACCTCTGATCAGCAAATATATTTTTTTCTTTTTCCACTAATACATGCCACAAAAGGCTTTAAAACATATAACTGCACTGCTGACTGGCAAATATATTTTTTCTTTTTCTACTAATACACGCCACAAAAGGCTTTAGAACAGACAACTGCACCGCTGATTGGCAAATATATTTTTTCTTTTTACACTAACACACCCTACAAAAGGCTTTAGAATAGATAACTGCACCGCTGAACGACAAATATATTTTTTCTTTTTCCACTAATTCATGCCACAAAAGGCTTTAGAACAGATAGCTGCACCGCTGACCGGCAAATCTATATTTTTTTCCACTAATACACGCCACAAAAGGCTTTAGAACAGATAACTGCAACGCTGATCGGCAAATATATTTTTTCTTTTTCCACAAATACACGCAACAAAAGGCTTTAGAACAGATAACTGCACCACTGAACGGCAAATATATATTTTTCTTTTTCTACTAATACACGCCAAAAACATTTTAAAAACATATAAATGCACTGCTAAATGGAATTTTTTTTCTTTTTCCACTAATACACGTCACATATTGCCTTAGAACAAATAACTGCACCGCTGAGCAGCGAACATATTTTTCCTTTTTCCACTAATACACACCAAAAAAAGGCTTTAGAACAGATAACTGCACCGCTGAACGGAAAATAAATTTTTGCTATTTCCACTAATACACACCACAAAAGGCTTTAGAACAGATAACTGCACCGCTGAACGGCAAATATATATATTTTTTCACCACTAATACATGCCAAAAAAAGGCTTTAGAGCGGTTAACTGCACCTCTAAACTGCAAATATTTTTTTTCTTTTTCCACTAATACTCGCTACAAAAGGTTTTAGAACAGATAACTGCACTGCTGATCGGCAAATATTTTTTTTCTTTTTCCACTAATACATTCCACAAAAGCCTTTAGAACATATAACTGCACCGCTGAACGGCAAATATATTTTGTCTGCTACAGACAGGATCCATTGTGCGTCTCATTTTCCCTTCCTTCTGACCGATCAGAAGAAAGGTCAAATAAATGGTGATTTCAAGAAGGTCAAACAAGTACAATAGCGACCCCCGTCATATAGTGGGGAGGGTGTCCAAAAAGTGGCCCTATCACATAGGTGGAAGCAGCATGAGAGACCACCAAGTGGCACAATGACAGGGTCTGGAGGTGGCGGCAGCATCAGGAGGCCACAAAGTGGCACAATGACAAAGTGTGGAGGTGACAGCAGCAGTATGATTATGCTACAGAGTGGCACGGTGTGGAGATGGCAGCAACAGCAGCAGCATGATACCACAGAATGGCATGGTGACATAGTGTGGACATGGCAACAACAGTAGCAGCAGCATCATGATACAACAGAGTGGCACGGTGACATAGTGTGAATATGGATGATCTAATCTGATGCTTTAGGCATTGGTGGGTGGAAATCCTTGCTGATCCATGCCTGATTCATCTTGAAAAAAGTAAGTCTCTACACATTTTGGATGAGTTCTTCTTGGGGTAACTATGGCCCCCGCCGCACTAAACATCCGCTCTGATGCCACACTACTGGCCGGGCAGGACAGCTTTTTCAGGGCAAACTCGGCCAGTTGCGGCCACAAATCCAGTTTAGCTGCCTAGTAGTCCAGCGGATCTTCTATGGCGGCTGGCAGGGTGCTGTCAAAGTATGCCACCATCTGCTGGTTCCGGTCCTGGTTCCTGCTCATCAGCAACTCTAGATGAAGTCGAAGATCTAGTCAACCAATCAAGAACCGTTGGTTGCTGGTCAAGACTCGACCGCTAGCTGACATGTGGACCTGAGGCCTTGGGATGAAATCCCTGCTGCCACGCCCCCTTACTCTGCTGCGACCTGTGCCTGCAGCAGAATCTTTTAAGCCTCTGACACTCCCCTGTGCAGGGCCTGGCACTTCTCTGTCTGACATACTTTCAGCTGAACTAAAAAATTTTTAAAGCAGGTTAAAACACCCCTAAAAGCGCCAAATATATTTTCCTTTTTTTTTACTGAGATAGGCAACTAAAGGATATGAAATTGGCAATGAAACAATTTTAGCGTAAATAACAGCAAAAGTGAACTGCGTATATATTTCTCGTATTAGACTAAAATAGTCCACTAAAGGATTTCTAAGAAAAGAAAATAACAGGAAAAGTGAACTGCATACAGTACAGACCAAAAGTTTGGACACACCTTCTCATTCAAAGAGTTTTCTTTATTTTCATGACTATGAAGGTATCAAAACTATGAATTAACACATGTGGAATTATATACATAACAAACAAGTGTGAAACAACTGAAAATATGTCATATTCTAGGTTCTTCAAAGTAGCCACCTTTTGCTTTGATTACTGCTTTTCACACTCTTGGCATTCTCTTGATGAGCTTCAAGAGGTAGTCCCCTGAAATGGTCTTCCAACAGTCTTGAAGGAGTTCCCAGAGATGCTTAGGACTTGTTGGCCCTTTTGCCTTCACTCTGTGGTCCAGCTCACCCCAAACCATTTCGATTGGGTTCAGGTCCGGTGACTGTAGAGGCCAGGTCATCTGGCGCAGCACCCCATCACTCTCCTTCATGGTCAAATAGACCCTACTTTCAAAGTTTTCCCAATTTTTCGGCTGACTGACTGACCTTCATTTCTTAAAGTAGTGATGGCCACTCGTTTTTCTTTACTTAGCTGCTTTTTTCTTGCCATAATACAAATTCTAACAGTCTATTCAGTAGGACTATCAGCTGTGTATCCACCTGACTTCTCCTCAACGCAACTGATGGTCCCAATCCCATTTATAAGGCAAGAAATCCCACTTATTGAACCTGACAGGGCACACCTGTGAAGTGAAAACCATTTCAGGGGACTACCTCTTGAAGCTCATCAAGAGAATGCCAAGAGTGTGCAAAGCAGTAATCAAAGCAAAAGGTGGCTACTTTGAAGAACCTAGAATATGACATATTTTCAGTTGTTTCACACTTGTTTGTTATGTATATAATTCCACATGTGTTAATTCATAGTTTTGATGCCTTCATAGTCATGAAAATAAAGAAAACTCTTTGAATGAGAAGGTGTGTCCAAACTTTTGGTCTGTACTGTATATATTTCTTGTATTGGACTAAAATAGGCCACTAAAGGATTTATAAGTAAATAACAGAAAAAGTGAACTGCGAATATTTTTCTCTTTTTCACTAGAAATATATACGCTTTTAGTGCAAATAACACCAAATGTGAATTACGTCAATTTTTCTCGTATTGTAGTGAAATATGACAAGAAACGCTTTCAGTGCAAATGACAGCAAATGTGAATTACGTCAATTTTTCTCGTATTGTAGTGAAATATGACAAGAAATGCTTTTAGCGCAAATAACAGCAAAGTGAACTGAATCTATTATTCTCATATTGTAGTGAAATATGACAAGAAACTCTTTATGCGCAAATAACACTAAATGTGAACTGCGTCTATTTTTCTCGTATTGTAGTGAAATATGACAAGAAACGCTTTTAGCGCAAATAACACCAAATATAAACTGCTTCTATTTTTCTCGTATTGTAGTGAAATATAACAAGAAACGCTTTCAGCGCAAATAACACCAAATGTGAATTGCATCTATTTTTCTCATATTGTAGTGAAATATGACAATAAACGCTTTTAGGGCAAATAACAGCAAATATGAACTTAGCCTATTTTTCTCTTTTTCTCTAGAAATATAGCAATAAACGCTTTTTCCGCAAATAACACCAAATGTGAACTGCATCTATTTTTCTCATTGTAGTGAAATATGACAAGAAATGCTTTTAGCGCAAATAACAGCAAAGTGAACTGAGTCTATTTTTCTCATATTGTAGTGAAATATGACAAGAAACGCTTTTAGCGCAAATAACACCAAATTTGAACTGTCTATTTTTCTATTTTTCTCTAGAAATATGGCAATAAACGCTTTCAGCGCAAATAACACTAAATGTGACCTGTGTCTATTTTTCTCGTATTGTAGTGAAATACGACAAGAAACACTTTTAGCGCAAATATGTACTTAGTCAATTTTTCTCTTTTTCTCTAGAAATATGGCAATAAATGCTTTTAGCGCAAATAATACTAAATGTGAACTGCGTCTATTTTACCTGTATTGTAGTGAAATAAGACGAGAAATGCTTTTAGCGCTTAAAACAACAAAAGCGACCTGCGTAAATATTTCTTGTATTGTATTGAAATAGGCCACTAAATGATATCAGCGCAGTTAACAGCAAAAGTGACCTGCGTATATATTTATCTTTTTCCACAGATAAAAGCCACTAAAGGCTTTTCAACATAGCACTTGCACCCCCATAACTAATTGCTGGAATGACAGAGCTGTGTTATGAGACTATCTGGATCCCCAAGTAATGCTTCCCTGCACTTGTAAATCTCTTTTTTTTTTTACAATGAGGATTTTCCTATGACTGTCCCTAGCATCTGCACACGTCTCTCCCTGCCTGTGAAATGATTCCTCTCACTATCCTTTCCCTGCACTAGTAAATCGCTTCTTTCCTTTTTTTTTTTTTTTTAACAATTAGTTTTTCTTTCACTCTCCCTAGCGCCTGCATACACGTCTGTCCCTGAACAAAGTACGATAGTGAATGGCAGACTCTAAGATGGCTGCCGTATTTATAGGGCTGTGACATCACCGGGCTGGTTGGCTGCTGATTGGCTGCATGCATGGCATTATGGGTCATCCCGCCTTCTCAGAGTTCCTTGCCCCATGTCCTCACACATGTAGCCGCCATAGTAGCCGGCTAGCCACCATGTTAGGAAAAATTGTGATTCGTTACCATGAAGCGCAAGGAAATTCGCATTCGTTCAGAATCGAATTTTTCCTGAAATTCGGAACTAATTCGATTTGCTCATCTCTACATATAACTGCACAGCTAAACGGCAAATCTATATATTTTTTCCCCACTAATACATGCCAAAAAAAGGCTTTAGAACGGATAACTGCACCTCCTAAACGGCAAATATTGTTTTTCTTTTTCCACTAATACACGCCACAAAAGGCTTTAGAACATATAACTGCACTGCTGAATGGCAAATATATTTATTCTTTTTCGACTAATACACTCCACAAAAGACTTTAGAACATATAACTTCACCGCTGAATGGCAAATATATTTTTTCTTTTTCAACTAATACAGGACAAAAAGGGCTGTAGAACATATAACTGCACCGCTGAACGGCAAATATATTTTACTTTTGCCACTAATACACGACAAAAAGAGCTGTAATTTTAGGACTTCATGACACAATGGTTAATTAGCCCTTTTTTCCCACTAATACATGCCAAAAAATGCTTTAGAACATATAACTGCACTGCACAAGGGCAAATAAGACATATAAATATTTCCTTGTAATAAAGCCTGTTAATGCCTGTTTAAAACAGCACTTGCACCCTAATAAGAATGGTTTGCTGGAATTACAGAGATGTATAATGGCATTTTGTTCCCCAGTAAGTGCAGCAAGGTGTAATAGGATTGTTCCTATTACCCAGGATGTAACCTCCCCTACTGAACCCTGTTCAACATAAATGCTGTGGAATGATTCCTCCCTATCCTTTTCTTACACCTTGAATAATCTTTTCCTGCACTTGTAAATATTTTTTTTTTTAGCACAATGAAGTTTTTTCTAACACTGTCCCTAGCTCCTGCTGATGTCTCTCCCTGCACTAAGTACACTGGAAAATGGCAGAATCCAAGATGGCTGAAGCTATTTATAGGGCTGTGACATCACAGGGCTGGCTGCTGATTGGCTGCATGGACGGCATTATGGGTGATCCTGCCTTTCCAGAGTTCCTTTCTCCATGTCCTCACACGTGCAACAGCCATTTTAGGGAAAAATGTGATTCGTTACCACGAAGCGCGAGGAAATTCGGCTTCAGTGCAAATCAATTTTTTCCTGAAATTAGGATCAAATTCCACTTCATCAGCTTCAATTCGTTCATCTCTATTGCTAACCTACAGCAAAGTCCAGATCCCTGTATATGGGTTAAAGTGTTAATACCACAGATGCACCAGAATAAAGTCTTAAGGGTTAGCCCTACATCAAACCAGTTAGCACAATTGTATCACACTCTCTGATTCATAATTGATATAAAGGACTATGTGCCAATGATGCTGAAATAAAAACTGTGTGTGATTACAGCGTCAGATATTTAAAAGTGTATAACTGTCATTTCAGTTTACTTTTAATATAAGGTTGGGACAGGGATCCAAAGTATTTTTGCAATGTATTTTATTAAGGAAACATTTTTTTTTTATATAGAACAGGGTGAAATGAGTCAACTACTGTATGTGTAACATGTAGAGGCAGGCCTCTCAGCTTGCCTCTTATCTCACTACCCCATCTCCTGGCTCACTATATGTGCCCTAACAATTTCTACTTGTGTCCCTGACTCTCTGACATGCTGCCATCATGGACTACTGGCAGCTATGCTACGTTATCTCTATTCTTTGTGCTTCTCTGTAAGATACTGAGCACAGGAAAGAGAGAGGAGTATGGGAATCCTAGTGCCTAATGCTGACAGTAAATGTACTGTGTTCTTAAATACCTACTATTATCACCATGGCACGGGCAGGCTGGTTTTCCTCTCTCTTTCCGGTAAGTTACTGAAAGCAGGGAAGAGAGAGGAATGTTACTGCTGCACAGTGCTGACAGTAGGTATAGCGTAGCAGGTATACAGAAGCATTAAATTAGTGTTTAGATTTAGACCTTGTGGAAATCTACAATTAAAATTAAAGATCCACATTGCCTGGTAGTTTTTTTTAATTATTATTACAGAATACTCACAAGACCAGTCACAGTTAATAAATGTACAAACAGATAATGTGAATGATAAGAGGAATGACCAGGACATCACGGTCATGAGTTTATCAGCTTTCCAGTTATCAAAGCACCAAATTAGTCTGTTCATGAAGGGATTGAATTTCGTGCCTACCAATAAGTTTAATCTATATGACACTTTTATGAATATAAAAAAAATTGGTGAGACTTCTAACGGTTTAGAAGAATTTTCTACAGGATCAAGAAACACATGGTGTGAATACTAAAGATATACTAAAGACATACGGGGACATTTTCTAAGACCAGCGATTTAGATGCTGGTCTTAGTCCCTATCCGCTGCAGCTTGATGCTCCTAAGTTATGTAGAGACGCAGGCCTCTACGTAGCATAGGTGCATGATCAGGTGGCCGTTTAACAAGATTAAATCTATACCAGCTCCCTTGCTGGCATAGATTTAAGTAATTATCTCACTGGCATAAAAAATTTAAAATAAGGCCCTCCTCCCCACTCACGCCATGCCCCCTTTTCTCTGAACTTTAGAAAAGATGCCTAAGTGGCGACACTAGGAAAAAGGCACAGATTTCGATGCAAAATACCTTTGTAACAAAATCTGCGCCTTAAATACGCCAAAAAGTGATGTATATTTTTTCATAAATGACCAACATAGTTATTAACTTGAATGCTATGGATATTCCAACAGACAGTGACAACAGATTGGAACATGAAATTCAACATACCAACTTACTTTTTTGTGAACAAGTGGCTTTGATCACTCTTCAATCATTACAAATGGAAAAGGACAATATAGTAAAGGAGGAGATCCATTACATAAAAAGAACCCTATAATTCCAAACCCTTCGTTCTATTCAAAGAATGTGCAAGCACCTGTGAAGGATGACTTTAAGAGCCTTGTAGAACAGAATTTCAAGAGTTTACAATTAGAACACAAAACAAAATCACATAACCTTAATAAAGCAGAGCATTAAGCTTTAAAAAAAAACAAAAAATAAAATAAAATAATAATCCCTATATTACTATCAGACCTTCTGATAAAGGAGAATACCTACTATTAAATACCTACTCTTAAATACCTACTATTATCACCATGGCACGGGCAGGCTGGTTTTCCTCTCTCTTTCCGGTAAGTTACTGAAAGCAGGGAAGAGAGAGGAATGTTACTGCTGCACAGTGCTGACAGTAGGTATAGCGTAGGTATAGCGTGGGAGGTTACAAATATGTTATCAGAGGGTCTAGAGGAGGGCAACTAAAGTAATAACTGGAATGGGGCAACTACAGTACCCTGAAAGATTATCAAAATTAGGGTTATTCACTTTAAAAAAAAGACGACTGAGGGGAGATCTAATTACTATGTATAAATATATCAGGGGTTAGTACAGAGATCTATCCCATCATCTATTTATCCCCAGGACTGTGACTGTGACGAGGAGACATCCTCTGCATCTGGAGGAAAGAAGGTTTGTACACAAACGTAGAAGAGGATTCTTTACGGTAAGAGCAGTGATACTATGGAACTCTCTGCCTGAGGAGGTGGTGATGGTGAGTTCACTAAAAGAGTTCAAGAGGGGCCTGGATGTATTTCTGGAGTGTAATAATATTACAGGCTATAGCTACTAGAGAGGGGTCGTTGATCCAGGGAGTTATTCTGATTGCCTGATTGGAGTCGGGAAGGAATTTATCATTCCCTTAGGCTCAATTCACACCTGAGCGTTCTGAAAGGAGCGCTCTGTATGCGCGATTGTACGGATGTTTACAAGCGCGCATACAGAGACAAGTGTGCACACAGTGTCGCGCGTTCCCGAAAGTCTATGTACGGGAACGCGCGACAAGCGCCCAAAAAAACGCTCCTGTACTTGTGTGAGCGTCGGGCGTTTTACAGCGCGATCGTACGCGCTGTAAAACGCCCAGGTGAGAACCATTCCCATAGGGAAGCATTGGTTTCTCCTTGTTGAGCGTTTTACAGCGCGTAGGAACGCGCTGTAAAACGCTCAGGTGTGAATTGAGCCTTAAAGTGGGGAAAATTGGCTTCTACCTCAGTTTGTTTTTTGCCTTCCTCTGCATCAACTTGCCTGATGACAGGCCGAACTGGATGGACAAATGTCTTTTTTCGGCCTTATGTACTATGTTGCTAGATACCAAGATATACAGGAGGTTGAAAACTAACAAAAATGAATCAATCAGGTCATCTGGATTTGATGGAGGTGGAAGCCCTCAGACTATTTTCTCACAGATATGCTAAGCTTTTAGATTGCCCATATCTAATTATGCCTTTTTCATGCCATAATACCTATGAGACCTATAGTCTCTGGCATTGGGTTGCTTACTGAAGGTCTTTGCCAGTGTCTTGATTCGTAGCTCCAACCACTGGTACAAAGAATGCAGAACTTTTTAAAAGATTCAAAAGAAGTACTCAAAATAATGAATAGCATGACATCAGGGCCGTCTTTAACAAGGGGCAAAAGGGGCAGCTGCCCCGGGCCCAGTTGCTCCTGGGGGGCCCAAGGCAGATGCCTCTTAAACCATGCTGGCCACTGCCCCGGGTATCAGGCTATCAGCTGCACAGGGGGGTGCTGCCATGCCATGCCTGCCTGCCGACACTCCAGGCAGCGAACTGTGAGAGCTGTGATTTTCTTAGTAGAAAGGACCTTAGATGACATCATCACCATGTGACCAGTAACCTAGCAATATTATTGGTCACATGGCTATGAGGTAATCAAAGGTCCTTTCTTTCTACTAGGGGTGTTGCTGCAGGAGAAGTTTGCCTTAACTGTGGAGCATTTTTTGTGAAGATTACATCAGGAAAAGGTGACAGGGGCTGTTATGCTAATATATTGTAAGCTACTGTATACTGTGGGGGGGCTGTATACTGTATGGTGCTGTATTCTGTATACTGTGGGGTGCTGTATACTGTGGGGTGCAGTATACTGTGGGGTGCTATACTGCTCTATTGTATACTGTGGGGTGCTTTATACTGTGCGGTGCAGTATACTGTGGAGCATTTTTTGTGAAGATTACATCAGGAAAAGGTGACAGGTGCTGTTATGCTAATATACTGTAAGCTAATGTATACTGTGGGGTGCTGTATACTGTGGGGTGCTATACTGCTCTACTGTATACTGTGCATTGCTGTATAGTTTGGGGGCTGTATACTGTTAACTGTGAGGTGCTGTATACCGTGAGGTACTGTATAATGTGGGGTGCTGTATATTGTGAAGTGCTATACTGCTCTACTGTATACTGTGGGGTGCTGTATACTGTGGGGTGCTGTATACTGTGGGGGGCTGTATACTGTGGGGTTCTGTATACTGTATAGTGTGGGGTGCTGTACAATATAAGGTGCTATACTGCATACTGTGGGGTGCTGTATACTATGAGGTGCTATACTGCATACTGTAGGGTGCTGTATACTATAGGGTGCTATACTGCATACTGTGGGGTGCTGTATACTATAGGGTGCTATACTGCATACTGTGGGGTGCTGGGGTGCACTGTAACACTAGAGTGAGCCGAGCCCCGGTCTCCTTCCTGCAGAGCGGTGCCCACTTCCAGCCTGAGCCCAGCTGCCCAGAGCACTGATCTTGAGCCGCTGGAGTCCTCAGAACTGGAAGTATTTACAGTCATTCACTGTATTCTACCAGGTGTGTGGATTTTTCTTTGTGTGTTGTGGTGGAGGGCGTGATTGCATGCTAGGGTGTAGGAAGGCGGGATCCAGGGGGCCCAAGTAAATTTATGCCCAGGGTCCAATAAATATTAAAGACGGCCCTGCATGACATGGGAGCATTGGGTACAAGTGGAAGACATGTCACATTGTTTTTTTTTTATATATATGTCCATACCGCATAATAGAGTCATACATGCATTAGCTGAAAAATTAAATAAATATTCATCATATTTAGAGATAAGCGAATTTTTCAAAAATTCGATTCACCGATTCACAAAATTTTATTTGGAAAAATTTGGTTTGTTCCGAATATATTCGCGTAGAATTTCGTTAAAAAACTGCTATTTCCTGACTGCAGAGAGCCTTTATAGAACACTGTGCCTTGCAGTAACACGCATAGGGAGTCAAATTTGGTAGTGAAATAATACTGTGAGTCCGTATGACATGCAGATGACAGGCGTCGCTCTTAAAATCACTGCACACTTCACTTATTTGGGCAGTCACGGGGCCAAAACTGATCAAATAACTCAAGTATGAACTCAGCCTTAAAGGTCGATGTTAGCACCAAGAAGAAGCGCACTTCTTTTACACCATTGTCAGCAGATTCCACATAGATGTCTACAGAACCTGTTCTATTAAACACTTATACAAGTAGAGCCCCCCAATAGAGTGGAGAGGGTGTCAGCAGTAAGTTTCTGTTGACATCACTGATTATTTTGCCCTTCCTCTGATCCGTCAGAACAATAAGCCACAAAAAACGAATCCTGTCTGTGGAGCATCCGCCTTCACTCGGTCAGCATTTGGCGAGTAATCCATCAGTATTGCTAATGGCAAAGAAAACAGGAGTGGATCCAAAACAGAGGTGACCAAGTCAACCATTCAAGAACCGCTGGGTTGCTGATCAAGACACGACCGCTAGATGACATCGGGAGCTCAGGTCTCTTGCTGCGACTCCTGCTGTCATGCCCCCTTACTGTGCTGCAAACTGTGCCTGCGCCAGAAACATTTTGGCCTCTGCCACTCCCCTGTGCAGGGCCTGGCACTTCTCTGTCTGACATACTGTTAGATAAAATAAATAGGAAATTAAAACACCAAAGAAAAGTCTTTAATTTTCTCACTTTACCACACAACGGCTTATAAGCCCTTTTTTCCCCACTAATACACACAAAAAAGGGCTTTAAAACATATAACTGCACCGCTGAACGGCAAATATATTTTTTCTTTTTCCACTAATACACGCCACAAAAGGCTTTAGAACAGATTACTGCACCGCTGAACAACAAATATTTTTTTTCTTTTTCCACTAATACATGCCACAAAAGGCTTTAGAACATATAACTGCACTGCTGCACGGCAAATATATATTTTCTTTTTCCACCAATACACACCACAAAAGGCTTTAAAACATATAACTGCACGGCTAAACGAGCATGCTCATCCGGCACCATTTTGACTCGAACATCGTGATGCTTGGCACATCGCGGTGTTCGGCCGAACATCCCGAGTGCTCAAGCGAGATACTCGAGTCTCCTCCCCGTACATTTGTTGGCTGGGGAGGAGGGGAAGTACTGGCACTCACTGTAATGCCGTAGCCATGTTGGTTACTGGCATTCATCTGGTGCTATATAGCACCCGATGACACGTGGTTCGGCTCAGTTTTAGCCAGGGGGAGCTGCAGCAGAAGGGACAGATAGTGTAGAGACAGGAATTGTATATTGTTTTTTAAGGCAGGGTTTAGTCTTGAAAGGTGTTAAAAACCCAATCTGACTGCAATATATATTATTAGGGCAACCAAGCAAGGACAACAGTACAGAGGGGAAGGGATCCACAGCACAGCAACAGGCTGGAAGAGGCAGTGGGGTGGCAAAAGGGAGAAGGCGGGCCACACCAAACAGGCCCGCAACTGTGTACAGATGTCCATACCCCAGGCCTTTGAACGAAAGTGCAAATACCCAGTCACAGGCCATAGCACTAAATGCTCACCTTTCCAAATTGCTGGCCCTGGAAATATTGCGATTTAGGCTTTTGGACACTGAGGCTTTCTGCAGCCTGATGGCGGTGGCCATCCCTCACTCAGTCCCCAGCCGCCACTATTTTACCCGGTTTGCCATCCCCGCCTTACAACAGCAAGTGTCCTGTAGCATCACCCGTGCCCTGACCAACGCATTTATTGGAAGGTCCACTTAACAACTGACACACGGGCAAGTGCTTTTGGCCAGGGACGCTACATTTCCCTGATGGCACACTGGGTGAACGTTGTGGAGGCCAGAAGCGAGTCGTACCCTGGGATGGCACAGGTGCTACCGACGACCAATAATTGCGGGCCCTATTTCCATCAGGATTTCCACTACCACCTACATTATTGGCTGCAACCCCCCTTCTCCTCCTCCACCTGCTTTTCCACCTCTAAATTCTCATCTTGCAGCACCAGTTAGCCATCAGTCAGTAGCTGGAAGCAGTGTAGCACTGCAGTGGGGAAGCAGCAACAGGCCGGGCTGAAACTAATTTGCTTAGGTGACAAACAGCACACCGCTGCAGAGATGTGGCAGGGTATAACAGACCAGACTGAGCTGTAGTGGAATACCAGCTGCAACATGGTCGTCACATTTCCAGTCAGCTTCCACTCTTTGCAAGCAACGAGTGGGCATGGATGTCTGACCTCTGTGAGGTTTTACGCAACTTTGAGGAATCAACACAGATGGTGAGCCTGAAAAAAAAGAGGGTTAGTCAGCACCTCCCAGTGCGCAGGTGCACACTGCCATGGCAAAGACCTAGAAGAAAAAAAGACAATGCAGCAGCATCCTGCAAATCAGATAAAGTACAAAAATGCCATAGTCACAAAAATAATGATTACAAAAATTATGGTGCTAATGCTACGCTTATTTATAAAGTGAGATGCTTGGCCAATGCATTTTGTACCATCTGAGCCCGTCTGCCGTACGTCAAGGCGATCTCTGTTAGACTGGTCCTACACTAAATACTACCTGTTATGCGCCATAATGGCCGCCATAAAATTCAGGGAGTGTTGGATCCACATGCATGCTGGATCCACTCTTTCTTTTTCCATTTTTTGTGCCATAATGGCCTCCATTACAAGGGATGCAGGTACCAACATGCATGCCGAGCCCACTCTATACCTTTCCTGGTTCTAGACAGCTTCCAATGAATGTAGTGAGAGCAGGCTACAGCTTTATACTGAAAGCCTGTCTGCCCCATAGGCTGATTTTAATTACATGTGGATCCAACACTCCCTGAATTTTATGGCGGTCATTGTGGCGCATAACAGGTAGTATTTAGTGTTAGGACCCGTCTAACAGAGATCGCCTTGACGTACGGCAGACGGGCTTAGATGGTTTTGTACAAAATGCATTGGCCAAGCATCTCACTTTATAAATAAGCGTAGCATTAGCAGCATAATTTTGGTAATCATTATTTTTGTGACTATGGCAATGTTGTACTTTATCTGATTTGCAGGGTGCGGCTGCATTGTCTTTTTTTCTCACAGATGGTGAGCGGCGTTGCTGCTTTTATCAGCGTAACCATCCCACTTCTGTGTCTACTGAAACGCTCGCTGCTCACTAGGAAGTCAGACGCTTTGCATGTGGAAGAAGTGGAAATGGGGAAAGACAGTACACAGGGTGATAGCCAGACCACCCTCTGTTCGTCTTCTCAGCGCGAATTTGATGATGATCAGTAGGAGGAGCAGTAGACTGTTGCCTCCGCTACAGAGGGTAGTACCCATAGCAGGTGTATTCCATCTGTTCAGCATGGATGGGCCAAAGAGGAGGAAGAGAATGAGGAGATTTAGAGTCATCCTCCTGATGAGGACAGCGAAGTATTGTCTGTTGGTACTCTGGCACACATGGCTGACTTTATGTTATGCTGCCTTTCCTGTGAGTCTCGCGTTATACGCATTTTGGCCAACACCGATTACTGGTTGTCTACCCTTCTCGACCCCCGCTACAAAGAGAACTTCTCATCTCTCATTCCTATGGTGGAGAGGACTAGCAAAATGGTGCAATACCAGAAGGTCCTTGTGGAAAAATAGCTCCACAAATTTCCAGCTGACAACTCTGGCGGCAGAGTACCTAGTTCCTTGGGCAACAAGGGAGGGGAGACTAGGGGAACACACAGCATTTCCAACAGAGACAGAGCAACACTCTCCAAAGCCTGGGACAGTTTCATGACACCCCGCCAGCACCCTCACCCTCATGCGCAGCCTAGTGTCACAAGGAGGGAATAGCTTTGGAAGATGGTGAAGGAG
This sequence comes from Bufo bufo, assembly GCF_905171765.1. Lineage (NCBI taxonomy): Eukaryota > Metazoa > Chordata > Amphibia > Anura > Bufonidae > Bufo > Bufo bufo. The sequence goes on along the minus strand of NC_053390.1, from coordinate 522,520,131 downwards.
TACATAGCAGACCGTGTCAGCGTCCTCAGTGATCCCTGTGCTCATTAGTATTCCCCCCATAAGACGCTCATTAGTCTTCCCCCCATAAGACACAGTGGCATTTTTACCCCACTTTGCATCTTATAGGGCAAAAAATACGGTATAACTGTGTAAGAAACAGTCATGTAATGTCTCTAAGTTTAGTTATCCTGGTAAACTGTGTTAAGATTTAATGTAAAATGCCTGCAGTATTTGTTTGGTCAGTAGATGGCAGCATAGGACCAATTTGCATTAGAGTTTACCATAGAGAAAGTGTATTAGTGACGCTGGTTCTTTAAGGCAGCAGCTAAGTGACACGCCCCTTATGATGTCACCCTGCCTCAGTGTGAGCAGAAAGAAGGAGGAAGAGAGGACTTGAACTGCAGCTGCCATATTGGCAAGATGGAAAACAAGTTCTGTGTTGTGTAAGACGTGTGTGGAGATACTAAAGGACATTCCTGTACAGCCAAGCTGTGTGAACTTCGGTCTAGAGATGGATGGAGTCCAAAGAGACCATGCATTTAGTGAAGCCAAGTTAAAAGGGACTGTGTGCAGAAACTAACCTGTGGAGCTGACATTGGGCTGTGTGGATTGCCCCAAACAGTAAAGAGACTCACAGTGCTGTCGAGGTACCGGACAGTAACTGTAATAACCCTGGATTATATTCAACTGGTTTTCCGGCCTGCTGAGGAGGACTTCTTTGTTGCGGATCCTGCACTGGTTAAAGGAAAAGGACGACATTGGGCGCCACCGTACACTTCCACAAACTGTAAGCGGTCCACTTGGACCACTGGGATAAGGCGGGTGCGCACCCGCTTGAAAGTTAGGGTCAGTTAGGGAAAGTTTCTGGGACTATTATTTTTTAGTGTCCGCACTGCAAATACGGACACAGCGAAGGTGAAAATTGTTGCAGTGTTTAGCTTGTATTGTTTATACTGTTTTGAATATTTTGCTTGTTTTACCTCTGTAACTGCCTTGTTAACCTGCTTTTATTAATTAATAGTAAATGCAATTTTCTTAATCTTGACTTCTGCGTACGCACTCTTTTCTGGTTGCGGAGTCAAAACACCTGCCTTGCTCTCGGTTCACAAATTGGCGTAGTCGGCAGGATCCGCCTACCAAAATGGACGGCGACGCACCCGTTAGGAGGGATGGTGCTGGAGGAAGAATGCCAGCAGGAGCTGTAATGAGTCAGTTAGCAAAGTTTGATGGCAATAATGTCTGTAAGTGTGTGGGCAGAGCAGATACAAATGGTACAGGGCATGTACCTGACTGCACCAGAAGTACTAGTAGAGCTAGCCATATTGACGTTACAAGGAGATGCTAAGACTACAGTGATATTGCGGCCATTTGAGCAAAGACAGACATTTGAGCAAGTTGTCCAGATTCTAGAAACTATCTATGGAGAAACCGCATTGCTGGGATCCCTGCAGGCACGGTTCTTCCAGAGGGTACAAAAGGAGAATGAAACTCTCCCTCAGTATGCAAATGCCCTACAAGAACTGCTCCGAGATATTCAAGGGAAGGAAAGAGGGGGCTCGCCAGCCTTCTGTAACCCTGATTGGACACTCCGTGACCAGTTTATTCTGGGGATCCGTGATGGCAGTTTGACTGTTGCGATGCAGGACTTTATACGACGGGAGACTGATGCTAAATTTCATGACGTACAGGTAGAGGCCATCTCACGTGCCAATAGTATGGTTCAGAAGCCTCAGACCGCAGTTGGAGTTACATTGTCGCAGGGGGCTAGCTCTGGCCCAGAAACAGTGGAAAAAGGGACAGTTAAAGAGATACTTACAGTAATGCAGAAATTGCAAGAGCGAATGGAACACCTACAAACCAGTTGTAATGAGAATTCTATGAGAATTGCAGGCCTCCAGGAGACTAGAGACGAAGGGGTGGGCCATTCAGACCAATAAGGTCAGAATCACCCACAACCCCACTGGAGGGATGAGGATAGGACCTACCGAAGGGGTCCCAATAATGTAGTACAACTCTCAGGAGAGACCGATGGGGCTTACCGAAGGGGCCCAAACCGATGGTCAGAGCGATGGGAAATACGCTGCTGGGAGTGTGGATGCGTGGGCCACATTGCTGCTAGATGTCCAGAGCAGCGACTAGCTTATGAGAGACCGCCGTTAAAACTGAAATCCCCTGCTGCAGTAGGGCGGGCAGTAGGGGAAACTGAGAAGGAGACTATGAGGGGAGGATGCCCTGAAGAGGACCTGATCGCTGCAAGTCCCATCATACAGATGGAATTGGAAGGTATTCCGGTTACCGGGATGATTGACACGGGTTCCCAAGTAACGACCCTGAGTAGAGACTGTTACGAACGGTACTTTCAGCAACATGTGAAATATGATCCCCATACATTCATACGAGTGGTTGCAGCTAATCAGTTACCAGTGGTGGGAGTGGCCTGGATGAATGTCAGATTATGTTGCCAAGATCTAGGCAAGAAAGGCATTGTGGTGGTACAGGAGTCACATGAAGTAAAGGTCCCTGCCATCTTGGGGATGAATGTGTTAAAAGAATTGGATCAGATTCTCTTTGAAAAGAAAGGTCACGGTTATTGGAGAGAAACTACTAGCCATCGGCCTACTCAAATGGCCTTCCAGCGGCTGTACCGAACATGTAGCTTACAGAAAAGTTCAGATGCACAGTCTCCTCTTGCTCGAGTTTCGGTCCCTCTGCATACAAATGTTACGTTGCCACCCAGACGGGAGATGATAGTGTCCATGCCTGTAGGCACCTGTAGGAAACTAGAGGGCATAGCTGTGTTGATAGAACCACTGCCGACAGCCGGAAGAAGTGTTGATCCACTAGTAGCCCGTTCCTTGGCAGTAGTCTGCAATGGGAGAGTACCCCTCCGATGTGTGAACACCCAGGATCAGAGTGTAGACCTAGCCCCAGGAAAGCTGCTGGCTAACCTCTATGTGATTTCGGAGGAAGTGAGGAAAGCGACCCCGATTCAGTTGAGGCCGGCTGAACGAGGTGAATGGACCGTAACCGTGTCTATGGGGGAAGGCGAGAACCCCACCCCTAAATGGAATGGCGGTGCAATCGAGAACAGATTAAGATAGAGACTTCTTCGTGTTCTCTGGAACAGATCCGGAAGGTAGATGAACTGTTATGGGAAAACCGCACAACCTTTGCACGTCATGCTGAAGATTTTGGATGTACAACAGGTATCTACCATGAGATTCCCACAGGAGACACCCCTCCAATCAGAGAGCGCTACCGACAAATTCCTCCACAGATGTATCAGGAGATGAAAGAACTGTTGACCCAGATGCTGCAGAGTGGGATCATTCAAGAAAGCCAAAGTCCCTGGGCAGCTCCAGTGGTACTAGTAAGGAAGAAAGATGGATCCATTCGGTTTTGCGTAGACTATCGAAAGTTGAATACCTGCACCGTACGAGATTCCTACCCCTTACCTCGGATTGAGGAGTCCCTTTCGGCACTAGGAAGAGCCCGATACTTCTCCTCGCTAGACCTGGCTAGTGGGTATTGGCAGGTGCCAATGGCCGAGAAAGATAAGGAAAAGACAGCCTTTATCTTGCCCATGGGACTATACGAATTTAACCGGATGCCCTTTGGGTTGACAAATGCACCTGGAACGTTTCAACGATTGATGGAGAAATGTCTTGGTGACTTCAACTTTGAGTTCACTCTCATCTACTTGGATGACATTATAGTGTACTCTGCAACCTTTGAGGACCATCTCCACCAGTTGGGACAAGTATTTCAACGATTGCAGGAACATGGGCTCAAACTGAAACCCAGTAAATGTCGGTTGTTCCAATCTGAAATTGATTACTTGGGTCATTGTGTATCAGGAGAAGGGGTAAGGCCGCTGAGGGACAAAATAGCGGCTGTTCAAGATTGGCCGACACCGACTACCCTGCGAGAGGTGAGAGCGTTCCTGGGAGTAGCCGGCTACTATCGACGGTTTATTAAGGACTTTGCTAGAGTAGCAGCACGACTTAATGCTCTCCTACGAGGCACCTCCGGGGGTCCGAAGAACCGGTCCGTGAAATGGGGCCCTGAACAGGAACACGCCTTCCAGGCATTGAAGGATGCTCTTACAACGGCCCCAATCCTGGCGTATGCTGATTACCACTTGCCCTTCCAGCTATATACGGATGCAAGCCTGTATGGTCTCGGAGCAGTGCTCTCTCAGTTCCAGGATGGCCAAGAGCGTGTCATAGCGTATGCCAGCCGATCTTTGCGAGATTCTGAAAGAAACTCTGACAATTATAGTTCATTTAAGTTAGAACTGTTGGCACTGGTATGGGCCATGACTGAGAAATTCTCTGAGTATTTGACCGGAGCTGAAGTCTTAGTACTGACTGAAAACAACCCATTAGCTCACTTAGAGAATGCCAAGCTTGGGGCTTTGGAGCAGAGGTGGATAGCCCGAATGTCTAAGTTCAATTACCGCATTAAGTATCGGTCTAAGACAGAGAACCAAAATGCCGATGGACTCTCTAGGGTAACTACCCAGGCCCACAGCGGAGACGTGGATCATGAGTTAGAGCATGTGGAGGTGCCTGACTTCAGCAGATTTTCACAAGCCTTGGTCATTGCTATGCAGTGTGCAGTGGAAGGGACCGAAACGGCTCCTTTCTTTGGCCCCTCACGACAGGAATGGGTGCAAATACAGGAGACCCATGAGGGGCTGGTGAAAATGATCAAGTGTGTTGAGAAAGGCAAGAAGCCCTGTAAAGAGGAAAGAGAACGACTGACACGTGAAATGCTATCAGTCCTGAGTCAGTGGGAAAAGTTAGAGATGAAAAATGGAGTGTTATGCCGAAAAGTATATCTACCTTCTGAAATCGACATTCGTTACCAAATTGTAGTGCCTAGTGAACTGGCTCAATCATTGGCTCTTGAGGCTCATAATAAGAATGGACATTTTGGTCATGAGAAGACCTTTCGTTGGCTACAGCGACTGATTTACTGCCCAGGCCTCCGTCAAATGGTCGAAGAAGTATGTCATAGATGTCGAACTTGTGAGATCCATAAGGCGATAGAACAAAGAGCTCCCCTGCAAACCATAGTGACCCAGGAACCTTTGGAGATCGTCATGATAGACTACCTAATAGTGGGCCCATCCAACAGTGGGCACCAGTACTGCCTCGTAATGGTGGACCACTTCACCAAATTTGCGGTGGTGACCGCCACCAAGGACCGGACCGCTGAGTCGGCAGCTCGAGCCCTATGCCAAGATTTCATCCGAGTGTACGGGTGTCCACAACGCATCCACTCTGACCAAGGGGCTTGCTTTGAAGGACATGTAATGAAAGAAGTTCAACGTATCTACGGGATAAAGAAGTCGCACACGACTCCATACTATCCCCAAGGAAACGGAGCCTGCGAACGATTCAATAGAACACTGCTACAGATGGTGCGGACTTTGGAGGAGGACAAAAAGTTACAGTGGCCTCAGTTCTTGTCTGAGATGGTGTGGGCCTATAACAATCGGGTCCATTCTAGTACCGGGTATTCTCCTTATACTCTCCTCTTTGGACGGTCTGGGCGAAGTGTCGGAGAGTTACAGTTAAATGATGTGGATGGGTTCCCTTCAAGAGATCCAGCCTCCTGGGTGCGGGCACACCGGCAGAGACTTGAGACAGTTCATCGATTGGTGCGGCAGCGTCTGCAAGAAAATTCTCATCCTGATAAGACCCCTTTGCAAAGGGCACCATTGCAGCCAGGTGACCTGGTGCTGGTGCGTGTCAAGAAGCCTCAAGGAAAATTGGAAAGCAGGTGGGAAGTAGTGTTGATCACGAATATTTGAATTTCAAATTTTTATCGCGAATATAGGTACTTCGAAAATTCGCGAATATTTCGAATATAGTTATATATATTTGTAATTTCGAATATTCGAGAAAAAAAAGTGATTATTTTTATTTTATTTTTTATCAGTACACATGATCCCTCACTGCTTCTAGCTTGTGGGCCAATAAGAAGGCTGCAATATACTTGACTTTAGGAGTAGTAGTGTTTGCGAATTTTGCTCTATATTCGTTTTTTTTTTTATATTCGCTATATTGCCATATATTCTTGTTTTAAAATATTACAAATATTCGAAAAAAACTAAGTTATGGCAATACAGAGAATATTCGAAAAAAAAATCTAATAGAGCAATTTAGCTAATATAGTGCTATAATCTTTTTTGTCTAATAGTTGTAAGTTGGAAAATTCGCAATAAAAAATTTGAATCCGAAAATTAGAATTTCGAAAATTCTCATATTACACAATCATTACCTTTCCGATTTTTTGGGTAAAAAAAAAAATCGTGAATTTTCGAATTTGCGACGAATATTCTACAAAATATTCGCGAAATATTGCGAATTCGAATATGACCCCTGCCGCTCATCACTAGTGGGAAGCTGTGCCGTATCGTGTAGTTGCCCTAAAATATGCAAATGGGCCAGTGTATGAAGTCCAGAAGGAAGGAACTGATTGTGTCCGAGTACTTCACAGAAATATGTTGCGCCTGTGTCAATCTGAAGAAGCAAATTGTGATAAAACTGATAATGTCAACAAGCTCCCACAGTCAGAGACTGGTGGTGTGGAATGGGCTTACGATGATGAGGATGATTGTTGGCCAATCCCTACTCCTGAGGATGTTCCACCTGTGATTACTGTGCCCCCAGCCTGTGCACCATCTGGTGCGGAGTCTGCTGGTCCTTCTCAGCCTATGGCTACAGCACCCCAGAGTATACCAGTGGTTCTCAGACGCACCACTAGACAAAATGCTGGCAATCCCCCTGTTCGGTATGCGCAAGATGAGTTTATTTGGCTTGCCATACAACGGTACATTACCACTCTACATATAAGAGTACAGCCCTCTGGCTATTCAGTCATTGGCAGGGACTGCCAATCTTAAAGTAGGGGGGAATATGTAAGAAACAGTCATGTAATGTCTCTAAGTTTAGTTATCCTGGTAAACTGTGTTAAGATTTAATGTAAAATGCCTGCAGTATTTGTTTGGTCAGTAGATGGCAGCATAGGACCAATTTGCATTGGAGTTTACCATAGAGAAAGTGTATTAGTGACGCTGGTTCTTTAAGGCAGCAGTTAAGTGACACGCCCCTTATGATGTCACCCTGCCTCAGTGTGAGCAGAAAGAAGGAGGAAGAGAGGACTTGAACTGCAGCTGCCATATTGGCAAGATGGAAAACAAGTTCTGTGTTGTGTAACACGTGTGTGGAGATACTAAAGGACATTCCTGTACAGCCAAGCTGTGTGAACTTCGGTCTAGAGACGGATGGAGTGCAAAGAGACCGTGCATTTAGTGAAGCCAAGTTAAAAGGGACTGTGTGCAGCAACTAACCTGTGGAGCTGACATTGGGCTGTGTGGATTGCCCCAAACAGTAAAGAGACTCACAGTGCTGTCGAGGTACCGGACAGTAACTGTAATAACCCTGGATTATATTCAACTGGTTTTCCAGCCTGCTGATGAGGACTTCTTTGTTGCGGATCCTGCGCTGGTTAAAGGAAAAGGACGACATCGGGCCCCACCATGCACTTCCACAAACTGTAAGCGGTCCACTTGGACCACTGGGATAAGGGGGGTGTGCACCCGCTTGAAAGTTAGGGTCAGTTAGGGATAGTTTCTGGGACTATTATTTTTTAGTGTCCGCACTGCAAATACGGACACAGCGAAGGTGAAAATTGTTGCAGTGTTTAGCTTGTATTGTTTATACTGTTTTGAATATTTTGCTTGTCTTTACCTCTGTAACTGCCTTGTTAACCTGCTTTTATTAATTTATAGTAAATGCAATTTTCTTAATCGTGACTTCTGCGTACGCACTCTTTTCTGGTTGCGGAGTCAAAACACCTGCCTTGCTCTCGGTTCACAAATGCACCGCTGAATAGCAAATATATTTTTTCTTCTTCAACTAATACACACTACAAATTGGTGTGGTATTAAAAAGCATGAAGTGCTCAACCCCATATGCAGTGGTGCATCTATACGGGGGGGGGGGGGGGGCAGATCCTGAACTTGTGGTCCGCTGCTAATGGGAATCCCCAGCAAAAATGCATACAATGGAGGATGCCTGCAGCGGACCACAAGTACCACAATGTACATCCTACACAGGATAGCAAATGTGTGGATGTGATAAACAGTATATATAATAACAAAAACAAAGACAGGTGCACTCTGCGGTCTTACTAAGCCCTCAAACTGGTGTTAAAATTTAGAGATTAGCCAACATGTCCTACGTGAGGACATGTCTGAGCCCGAGCACCGCGCCAAGGTTTCTCAAGTAGCTCGGGACCTAATGCTAAACCTACCTGGGCCGTATGGGCAATACCAGGAGCCAGTGGGCGAATTACATTAGCAGCGGACCACAAGTGCAGGATCTGCCCCCCCGGTATAGATGCACTACTGCATATGGGGTTGAGCACTTCCTGCTTTTTAATACCACGCCAATTTGTAGTTTGTATTTAGAATTTTTTGGAGGTGTAGAAACTCCTAGTCTGAATGTGCCTTTATTTCCATCTACAGGCAGCATTCTGGTGCGCATGTGAGGCCCGGGCTATATCAGCCAGTCTTGGGTGGGGCTCAGAGCTCTCTGCCTCCTCCCATTGTATGCATGGTCACATGCTGGAGGTTACTGGGAGATTGCTTTGAGTCAGACCTTGCGCTCCTGTAATTCGCCCACTGGCTCCTGGTATTGCCCATACGGCCCAGGTAGATTTAGTTTTAGGTCCCGAGCTACTTGAGAAACCTTGGCGCGGTGCTCGGGCTCAGACATGTCCTCACGTAGGACATGTTGGCTAATCTCTCAATTTTAACACCAGTTTGAGGGCTTAGTAAGACCGCAGAGTGCACCTGTCTTTGTTTTTGTTATATTATAACTTCAACTAATACACGCCACAAAAGGCTTTAGAACATATAACTGCACCGCTAAACGGCAAATATATTTTACTTTTGACACTAAAACATGACAAAAAGTAATGTCATTTTAGCACTTCACCACAAAACAGCTAATAAGCCCTTTTTTCCCTACTAATACAAGCCAAAAAATGCTTTAGAACATATAACTGCACCGCACAGGGGCAAATAAAGGTGTAGAAATATTTCCTTGTAATAAACAATGTTAATGGCTGTAATACCACAATAACCAGAATGGTTTGCTGGAATTACAGAGCTGTATGATGGCAATTTGGGTGCCCAGTCAGTGCAGCCAGGTGTAATAGGATTGTTCCCAGGGGCGTTGCTAGGTTAAAACATTCGGGGCCTGGGCCCCTGATGTTTTGTCCCAGGCCCTGAACGTCCTGCCTGCCAGATAGATAAAACTGAATACAATTGAATCTAATGCCCTGCAAGAGCTGAAGGACCTGTGGTGACATCACAATCCATGTGATCAGTTCTAAATGCAGTAGCTGAAAAGGACCTGCGATGATGTTACCATCATGTGACCAGTGCAGGAGAGGACGGAAGTGAAGAGGAGAAGTCCTGGGAAGAAGCTGTGGTGAGGTCTGCTACATAAGGAGAGGTAAATGAAGGGAGAGGCAGAGGAATGCTGGGAGTTGTAGTTATTTAACTGGGACTGTATGTTAGGGCTGAAGGGAGGGAAGTTATTTACATGGGACAGTGGGGTGGAGTGATTTTATTTACATGGGAATGCATGTTTATGGTGGCTGGGGGAGTGGGTGATGTTCTTTACATGGGACTGTATGTTAAAGGCTGCTGGGGAGGGAGTGATGTTATTTACGTGGGACTGTATATTGGAGGGGGCTGTAGATAGAGAGGGATGTTATTTACATGGGACTGTATATTGGAGGAGGCTGTAGATAGAGAGGGATATTATTTATATGGGACTGTATATTGGAGGGGGCTGGAGAGATGGTGTGATGGTATTTACATGGGACTGTATGGCGGAGGGAGTGAAATAATGTTATTTACATGGGACTGTATGGTGGAGGGGCTGAGGAATTATAATTCCTGAAGACACTAAATGGAGAAATATAACTACAAGTGGCACATACTGGGGGCGCTTCAGGCCGAGCATTATAACAGTAGGGGGCAATATAAATACAGGGGGCACTTCAGAGCGAGCATTATAACAGTAGGGGGTGAAACAAATAGTGGGGCCCTTCAGGGTGAGCATTATAACAGTAGGGGTTAAAATAAATACTGGGGCACTTCAGGGTGAGCATTATAACAGTAACATAGTATATAAGGCCGAAAAAAGACATTTGTCCATCCAGTTCGGCCTGTTATCCTGCAAGTTGATTCAGAAGAAGTAAAAAAAAAAAAACTGTGAGGTAGAAGCCAATTTTCCCCACTTAAGGGGGAAAAAATTCCGTCCCGACTCCAATAAGGCAATCAGAATTACTGCCTGGATCAACAACCCAGATCTAGTAGCTATACCCTGTAATATTTTTACACTCCAGCAATACATCCAGGCCCCTCTTGGACTCTTTTAGTAAACTCCCCATCACCACCACCTCAGGCAGAGAGTTCCATAGTCTCACTGCTCTTAGCGTAAAGAATCCTCTTCTATGTTTGTGTACAAACCTTCTTTCCTCCAGACGCAGAGGATGTCCCCTCGTCACAGTTACAGTCCTGGGGATAAATAGATGATTGGATAGATCTCTGTACTGACCCCTGATATACTTATACATAGTAATTAGATCTCCCCTCAGTCTATTTTCTAAAGTGAATAACCCTAATGTTGAAATGATAATCTTTCAGGGTACTGTAGTCCCCCCATTCCAGTTATTAATTTAGTTGCCCTCCTCTGTACCCTCTCCAGCTCTGCTTGGGGCACTTTAGGGGCATTTTAAATCCAGGGTACACTATAGGCGTTCTTATTACTATTGGGGGCTCTATAGGAGGGACATAGATCTGCCCTTTTTCTACTAAGAGCACTATACGGGGCTTATTGCTACTAAGGGGTCTGTAGATAGCTTTATTACCACTTGGGGAACAATAGGGGGGCCTTATTTCTACTGGAGGCTCTGTGAGGGCATTATTAATACTGGAGGACTCTTATACTAATGGAGGTACTCTTGGGGAGCATTATCACTGTTGGGGCACTGTAGGGGGCAGTATTACTAATGGGGGCATTCTTTGGGGGCAATATCACTGTTGGGGGAAGTATTACTAATGAGGGCATTCTAGAAGGGAATTACTATTGGTGGGACTATGAGGAGCACTATTACTATGGGGGGGCACAAATTTTTCTTCAGCATAGTATTTAGGGGTATTGGGGAGCACAGCGAGCAGCAGGATAACATTGTGGGAACTCCAGGTTGGGAGATGATGATAGAAATGTGAGGAAGCTAAGAGGTCTGTTTGTCACACTCTGCAGAGACAAAGTGCAACTGAAAGAAGTTGTCTGGATCGAATGGAGAGAATGATGACAGAGAAGATCTACATCGGAGGAGATGTCACCTGGGAGGCACTGGATGTGACAGTTATGTGCTGCTGTATAGCTCTATATCAAGTACTGTTAAATGTCATCAGTGCTAGTGTTTGCGGGGGGAGGGGGCGTGCATCAGTCAACTTAGAGAATTGGGCTATATGCATTGGGGCTTGGGCCCCGGATCTTTTGAGACCATAGCAACGCCCCTGATTGTTCCTATTACCCAGGCTGTAGCCTCCCCTACTGAACTCTGTTCAACATAAATGCTGTGGAATGATTCCTCCATATCCTTTCTCTAAACCTTGAATAATCTTTCCCTGCACTTGTAAATCATTTTTTAGCATAATTAACTTTTTTGCCCTCTTCATTCTACAGAAACTGCCCTTACTAAAGTGCCTAACGTTCTCCTTACAGCAAAAAGAAATGGTGATTATTCACTACTGATTCTGCTGGATCTCTCTGCAGCGTTTGATACCCTAGACCATAAACTGCTCCTCACCATGCTCCACTCAATTGGCCCTAAGGACACTGCTCTCTCTTGGTTCTCTTCCTATCTCTATGGCCGCTCCTTTAGTGTATCATTTAATGCCTCTTCTTCTCCTCTTCCTCTTGATGTTGGTGTTCCCCAGGGCTCAGTACTAGTTATTCTACTCTTTTCCCTCTATACAGCCCCATTAGACAGACTATCAGTAGATTTGGCTTTCGATACCATCTCTATGATGATGACACCCAACTATACACTTCATTCCCTGACATCACCCCCTGCTTTACTCCAAAACACTAGTAATTGTCTGGCAGCTGTCTCTTACATCATTTACTCTCTGTATCTAAAACCGAACCTCTCAAAAACTGAGCTTCTTGTCTTTCCCCATCTACTAACCCACCTAAACTTGATATTTAAATTTTGGTCTGCAGCACTATCATAACTCCTGTGCAACATGCCCGCTATCTTGGGGCCACATTTGACTCTGACCTTTCCTTTGTTACCCATATTCAATCACTTACACGCTCTTGTTGTCTGCACCTCAAGAATATCGCCAGAATCCGCCCTTTTCTTATGGTGGAAACGGCACAAACTCTTGTCGTTGCCTTGATTCATTCTCGTCTTGACTACTGCAACGCATTACTAATGGGTCTCCCTCTCACTAAACTCCTCCCCCCTTCAGTCTGTCCTAAATGCTGCAGCCAGGCTTATCTATCCATTCAACCGCTACACTGATGCTACTAGTCTGTGCCAGTCACTTCACCGGTTGCCCATCCACCACAGAATACAGTTCAAACTTCTCACCCTCACCCACAAAGCTTTCCACAGTGCTGTGCCACCATATATCTGCTCCTTAATCTCAATCTACCACCCTACCCGTGCTCTCCATTCTGTTAACGACCTAAGATTAATAACCTCTATAGTTCGTACCTTGCATTCTCGTCTTCAAGACATTTTTCAAGCTGCACCTACTCTCTGGAATACTCTGCCCCGGAATATTAGGTCAATTCACAACTTCTCCACCTTCAAACGTGCCTTAAAAACACATCTTTTTAGGCAGGCTTATCAAGCTACCTAAAATGACTTTTCCCCGACCAAACCTCTCCCCCACCAACTCCTCTGGCCTAAACTCAATCCTCTAGCGGTCCCAAACCCGAAGCAGATCGGCCGGCACCACTCCTGTCAGTTCAATAATGGCTCAAATCCTACTTATCACAATGAACTACATTCCTCATAGATTGTAAGCTCTTGCGAGCAGGGCCCTGACTCCTAGTGTTTCAATTGTATATTAACCAGTTACTTTTGTTTTGTACATGAACCTTATGAATTTGTAAAGCGCTGTGTAATATGGTGGCGCGCTATAAATAAATATTATTATTACTAAACATCTGCAAAACAAAAGTTACATTTTGAAATTTCACCTCCATTTTCTTTTAATTCTTGTGGAATACCTAAAAGGTTAACAAAGTTTGTAAGGTCAGGGTGTAGTTTCTAAAATAGGGCCATTTATGGGTGGTTTCTACTATGTAAGCCCTACAAAGTGACTTCATAACCGAACCATAAAAAAGTGGATTTTGGAAATTGCTTCTAAAATTCTAAGCCTTCTAACATCCTAAAAAAAAAAAATTATGTTATTTATAAAATGATGCAAACATAAAGTAGACATATGGGACATGTAAAGTAATAACTATTTTATGAGGTATCATTATGAGGTATCTGTCTTAGGCTATGATATGATATCCGTATGCCATCCGTTTTTTTTTATTTTGTGGATTCATTGTAATAATGCCTAAAATGGACAAGAATAGGACATGTTCTATTTTTTTTGCGGGGGTATGTAAAGGACATACTGATGCGGAGAGCACACGGTGTGCTGTCAGCATTTTTTGCTGACCCATTGAAATGAATTGGTCCGTATCCTATCCGCAAAAAAAACAGAATGGACACAGAAACAAAATACGTTTGTGTGCATGTAGCCCTTGTGAGACAGTGACAGGTCTCACGCAGGGTAGAGGTAAGGAAGGGGTGGATAGTTTGGTCCACACCCCTATTCCACCACAGGCGAGACCAGCTGGAAGTAATCAGGCTGGCATAAAGCACCTCCCAGGGGGTCAACTAGGGGGGAGTGTGTTACCTGTGGACAGAGGCCTGCAGGCTCTGTCAGTGTGGTCCAAGCCAGGAGGGCTGAGAGACCATGATTCCCCAAGAGACACTGGACTGGAGACAGCGGGCGTACTGTGCTCTGTACAGCCAGGAGGCTGTGGGACATTGGCTCAGAAAGCCGCACGTGTTCACAGGGTGTGAACAGGGACTTAGGTGAGTCAGGGATCTGTTTGTTTAGTTAGAGCCCAGCCGGGCGAGTGTTTATTAATTTGTATTATTGTTGATGTTTATGCATATTTGCCACAATAAAGCACCGTGTTTGGATCTTAAACTTGGTGTCCTGAAGATATCTGTGAGAATGACCCCCGAAAGAGAGCTAATCCCCTACACCCTAAAAGCAGAGAAATGAAAATTTAGAAAATAGCGATTTTTACCAAAATTTCTGTACATTTTTATTTATTTTTTCTAAATAAACAAACCATATTGATTCAAATTTATCACTAACGTGAAGTACAGCCACTGAGGAAGGGGAGAGACGTCCCTGAAACGCGTCTGGAAAAGTTCACCCCCATAAAGAAAGATCCAGATTAACTGTACAGGACCGAGGACTATATTACTTGTGGAGCTCTCCATATAAATCTTCCGGATTGATATTCGTAGGAAAGACCGGACCAAACAGTTAAGTCCCGCGAGACAAACATCACGTGACGCGGAAGTCTCGGACGAGGACGCTATGCGGGAGGAGAAGACGCCGGCACTAGGTGGTGAGTGGAAATCCAAGTGGCGTTCCCGATACAACAGGGGTAAGGAATTATTTCACGCTCTATCCACCAACTATACCTAACAACTACAGCAACCGGCATACTAAGGTCCCGCCCCCGACTTTATTCATCGTCCGTACTGTCCCTATTCTAGGGAACGCCACCGAGATAACGCAGTGACATTCAAGTAACTGATACATAATTATTGTCTCTCTCCAATTACAGTCTTATACCTTGACTATGAACTATACGTGACTTTATAATTTATTTAACTGAAAGATCAAGACACATATGCACTTTATCCAGTGCCACCAGTGTGCATATTATCTGCGATTATTTATTTTTTATATTCATTCATTTTATATTTATACCTTGGATTTTATTGTATGTTTATAATTGTGATTTTATAATTGCTGTATTTAATTGCCACGTTCTATGTGATCCACATAATTGAGTGCCAGTCTCTTACTATTTTTTGTGATGTACAATGTGTCATGAGAAAACAATCTCGGAATGGCTTGAATAAGTAAAAGTATTCCACAGTTAATACCACATAAACTGGCCAGGTCAGATTTGCAAAAATCAGCCTGGGATTTAAGGTGAAAAGTGGCTCAGTACTAAAGGGGTTTAAAAATTGATGTTCTATTTACCTCTCTAATTCGACCACAGGCAACAATGAGTATAGTATTTCTAGGAGAGAAATAGTTTTAGAAAATATTTATATAGATACTGTAGATGTACACCCAAGAAAGGCTGGGTATATACGCTAGTGTAAACTAATATTCAGCATAATAAAATGAGATTTATTGTTATAATATTAAAGTATAAAGCATGCAAAAATAAACAAATAATATAATACCTAATTGAAAAGATTTAAATATTTCAGTCAATATTTTTCACGAATAATTTTGTTTACTATATGTATGCATTATTATTATGATGATTACCTTCATTTTGTTTACCATTTAATTAAATTGTATATCTTGTAATACGTACTGTAAACATTCAATTATCTATGAGCTTATTAACTTTCAGTGTGTGTCAATAACGAATTTGTTATGACTTTGAAATACACTTCTGTGCTGTTATTTAATTAATGTAATATTTCCAGTAAGCTGCATTACAATACAGACTTGTCTATAGTGACACATTTTTAGGCCACTTTCTCTTGGTAAGTATTTGGTCAGTATTGTAGATCAGTATTTGTGAGTCAAAACCAGGAGTGATTCCAGAAAAAAAAATAGGTACCATTATTCAATTATACACTGCTCAAAAAAATAAAGGGAACAGAAAAATAACACAACCTAGATCTGAATTAATTAAATATTCTTCTGAAATACTTTGTTCTTTACATAATTGAATGTGCTGACAACAAAATCACACAAAAATTAAAAAATGGAAATCAAATTTTTTAACCCATGGAGGTCTGGATTTGGAGTCACACTCAAAATTAAAGTGGAAAAACACACTACAGGCTGATCCAACTTTGATGTAATGTCCCTAAAACAAGTCAAAATGAGGCTCAGTAGTGTGTGTGGCCTCCACGTGCCTGTATGACCTGCCTACAACGCCTGTGCATGCTCCTGATGAGGTGGCGGACGGTCTCCTGAGGGATCTCCTCCCAGACCTGGACTAAAGCATCTGCCAACTCCTGGACAGTCTGTGGTGCAACGTGACGTTGGTGGATAGAGCGAGACATGATGTCCCAGATGTGCTCAATTGGATTCAGGTCTAGGGAACGGGCGGGCCAGTCCATAGCATCAATGCCTTCGTCGTGCAGGAACTGCTGACACACTCCAGCCACATGAGGTCTAGCATTGTCTTGCATTAGGAGGAACCCAGGGCCAACTGCACCAGCATATGGTCTCACAAGGGGTCTGAAGATCTCATCTCGGTACCTAATGGCAGTCAGGCTACCTCTGGTGAGCACATGGAGGGCTGTGCGGCCCTCCAAAGAAATGCCACCCCACACCATTAGTGACCCAATGCCAAACCGGTCATGCTGGAGGATGTTGCAGGCAGCAGAACATTCTCCAAGGCGTCTCCAGACTCTATCACATCTGTCACGTGCTCAGTGTGAACCTGCTTTCATCTGTGAAGAGCACAGGGCGCCAGTGGCGAATTTACCAATCTTGGTGTTCTCTGGCAAACGTCCTGCACGGTGTTGGGCTGTAAGCACAACCCCCACCTGTGGACGTCGGGCAATCATATCACCCTCATGGAGTCTGTTTCTGACCGTTTGAGCAGACACATGCACATTTGTGGCCTGCTGGAGGTCATTTTGCAGGGCTCTGGCAGTGCTCCTCCTGTTCCTCCTTGCACAAAGGAGGAGGTAGCGGTCCTGCTGCTGCGTTGTTGCCCTCCTACGGCCTCCTCCACATCTCCTGATGTACTGGCCTGTCTCCTGGTAGCGCCTCCATGCTCTGGACACTACACTGACAGACACAGCAAACCTTCTTGCCACAGCTCGCATTGATGTGCCATCCTGGATAAGCTGCACTACCTGAGCCACTTGTGTGGGTTGTAGACTTCGTCTCATGCTACCACTAGTGTGAAAGCACCGCCAGCATTCAAAAGTGACCAAAACATCAGCCAGGAAGCATAGGAACTGAGAAGTGGTCTGTGGTTACCACCTGCAGAACCACTCCTTTATTGGGGGTGTCTTGCTAATTGCCTATAATTTCCACCTGTTGTCTATCCTATTTGCACAACAGCATGTGAAATTGATTGTCACTCAGTGTTGCTTCCTAAGTGGACAGTTTGATTTCACAGAAGTGTGATTGACTTGGAGTTACATTGTGTTGTTTAAGTGTTCCCTTTATTTTTTTGAGCAGTGTATTTTTTCTCTGTAGGTCCCATTCTTGGTTTCGGATTCCAAAAGCTGAAGCAAAATACTGACTAAGTAAAAGTTGCCTCACTGAAAATAAATTTAAATTGACAATTTACAAATGACATACTACTAATTAGAGATCGGAAATCAAAACTAGCAATTTGATTAGTTATTCACATAAGGCAATACTTCCTGACCATGCTAACGGCATCTTAGTAGTTAAAAAAATGTGTACAACATCTTATCTTAAGGTTAGCATTCTTTAGCAATGTATCATATGAAAGCCAGAAAGAACAGAATATGTCCAGCCTTACAGCTACAGGACATAAACAACTTGATCAAAGTTTACCACAGTTCAGACCATTCACACTAGAGTCTCATCAAATGTGACATAGCGCCCGAAAAACAAAATCTGCCATCCAAAAGCCAAATAGTGCTCCTTCCCTTCTGAGCCTTGTTACGGTATGTGCCCAAACAGTAGTTTACGACCACATATGGGCTGTTGCCATTGTAGGCTTTCGCTCTGGTAGATAGGGTAAGCGGGCGCAGTACAGAGGCAAAATGCAAGTTCTTAACTCAAAAAGTCAGTGTTTAACCACTTCAGCCCCCCTAGCTTAAACACCCTTAATGACCAGGCCACTTTTTACATTTCTGACCTACCCTACTTTCACCGTTTATTGCTCGGTCATGCAACTTACCACCCAAATGAATTTTACCTCCTTTTCTTCTCACTAATAGAGCTTTCATTTGGTGGTATTTCGTTGCTGCTGACATTTTTCCTTTTTTTGTTATTAATCGAAATTTAACGATTTTTTTGCAAAAAAATGACATTTTTCACTTTCAGTTGTAAAATTTTGCCAAAAAAACGACATCCATATATAAATTGTTATCTAAATTTATTGTTCTACATGTCTTTGATAAAAAAAAAATGTTTGGGTAAAAAAAAAAAATGGTTTGGGTAAAAGTTAGAGCGTTTACAAACTATGGAACAAAAATGTGAATTTCTGCTTTTTGAAGCAGCTCTGACTTTCTGAGCACCTGTCATGTTTCCTGAGGTTCTACAATGGCCAGACAGTACAAACACCCCACAAATGACCCCATTTCGGAAAGTAGACACCCTAAGGTATTCGCTGATGGGCATAGTGAGTTCATAGAACTTTTTATTTTTTGTCACAAGTTAGCGGAAAATTATGATTTTTTTTTTTTTCTTACAAAGTCTCATTTTCCACTAACTTGTGACAAAAAATAAAAACTTCTATGAACTCACTATGCCCATCAGCGAATACCTTGGGGTGTCTTCTTTCCAAAATGGGGTCATTTGTGGGGTAGTTATACTGCCCTGGCATTCTAGGGGCCCTAATGTGTGGTAAGTAGTTTGAAATCAAAATCTGTAAAAAATGGCCGGTGAAATCCGAAAGGTGCTCTTTGGAATGTGGGCCCCTTTGCCCACCAAGGCTGCAAAAAAGTGTCACACATGTGGTATCTCCGTACTCAGGAGAAGTTGGGCAATGTGTTTTGGGGTGTCATTTTACATATACCCATGCTGGGTGAGAGAAATATCTTGGTCAAATGCCAACTTTGTATAAGAAAATGGGAAAAGTTGTCTTTTGCCAAGATATTTCTCTCACCCAGCATGGGTATATGAAAAATGACACCCCAAAACACATTGCCCACCTTCTCCTGAGTACGGAGATACCACATGTGTGACACTTTTTTGCAGCCTAGGTGGGCAAAGGGGCCCACATTCCAAAGAGCACCTTTCGGATTTCACCGGCCATTTTTTACAGATTTTGATTTCAAACTACTTACCACACATTAGGGCCCCTAGAATGCCAGGGCAGTATAACTACCCCACAAGTGGCCCCATTTTGGAAAGAAGACACCCCAAGGTATTCCGTGAGGGGCATAGTGAGTTCCTAAAAAATTTTATTTTTTGTCACAAGTTAGCGGAAAATGATGATTTTTTCTTTTATTTTTTTTTCTTACAAAGTCTCATATTCCACTAACTTGTGACAAAAAATAAAAACTTCCATGAACTCACTATGCCCATCACGAAATACCTTGGGGTGTCTTCTTTCCAAAATGGGGTCACTTGTGGGGTAGTTATACTGCCCTGGCATTTTAGGGGCCCAAATGCGTGCAAAGTAGTTTGAAATCAAAATCTGTAAAAAATGGCCGGTGAAATCCGAAAGGTGCTCTTTGGAATGTGGGCCCCTTTGCCCACCTAGGCTGCAAAAAAGTGTCACACATGTGGTATCTCCGTACTCAGGAGAAGTTGGGCAATGTGTTTTGGGGTGTCATTTTACATATACCCATGCTGGGTGAGATAAATATCTCGGTCAAATGCCAACTTTGTATAAAAAAATGGGAAAAGTTTTCTTTTGCCAAGATGTTTCTCTCACCCAGCATGGGTATATGTAAAAAGACACCCCAAAACACATTGCCCAACTTCTCCTAAGTACGGGGATACCAGATGTGTGACACTTTTTTGCAGCCTAGGTGGGCAAAGGGGCCCACATTCCAAAGAGCACCTTTCAGATTTCACCGGCCATTTTTTTACAGATTTTGATTTCAAACCACTTCTCACGCATTCGGCCCCTAAAATGCCAGGGCAGTATAACTACCCCACAAGTGACCCCATTTTGGAAAGAAGACACCCCAAGGTATTTCGTGATGGGCATAGTGAGTTCATGGAAGTTTTTATTTTTTGTCACAAGTTAGTGGAATATGAGACTTTGTAAGAAAAAAAAAAAATCATCATTTTCCGCTAACTTGTGACAAAAAATAAAAAATTCTAGGAACTCGCCATGCCCCTCACGGGATCCCTTGGGGTGTCTTCTTTCCAAAATGGGGTAACTTGTGGGGTAGTTATACTGCCCTGGCATTCTAGGGGCCCTAATGTGTGGTAAGTAGGTAAATGACCTGTGAAATCCGAAAGGTGCTCTTTGGAATGTGGGCCCCTTTGCCCACCTAGGCTGCAAAAAAGTGTCACACATGGGGTATCGCCGTATTCAGGAGAAGTTGGGCAATGTGTTTTGGGGTGTCTTTTTACATATACCCATTCTGGGTGAGATAAATATCTCGGCAAAAGACAACTTTTCCCATTTTTAATACAAAGTTGGCATTTGACCAAGATATTTATCTCACCCAGCATGGGTATATGTAAAATGACACCCCAAAACACATTGCCCAACTTCTCCTGAGTACGGCGATGCCAGATGTGTGACACTTTTTTGCAGCCTAGATGCGCAAAGGGGCCCACATTCCTTTTATGAGGGCATTTTTAGACATTTGGATCCCAGACTTCTTCTCATGCTTTAGGGCCCCTAAAATGCCAGGGAAGTATAAATACTTTTTTTTTGGCACAAGTTAGCGGAAATTGATTTTTTTTTTTTCACAAAGTCTCCCTTTCCGCTAACTTGGGACAAAAATTTCAATCTTTCATGGACTCAATATGCCCCTCAGCGAATACCTTGGGGTGTCTTCTTTCCGAAATGGGGTCCCATGTGGGGTATTTATACTGCCCTGGCATTCTAGGGGCCCTAAAGCGTGAGAAGAAGTCTGGAATATAAATGTCTAAAAATTTTTACGCATTTGGATTCCGTGAGGGGTATGGTGAGTTCATGTGAGATTTTATTTTTTGACAAAAGTTAGTGGAATATGAGACTTTGTAAGAAAAAAAAAATAATTTCCTCTAACTTGGGCCAAAAAAATTTCGGAATGGAGCCTTACAGGGGGGTGATCAATGACAGGTGGGTGATCAGGGAGTCTATATGGGGTGATCACCCCCCTGTCATTGATCACCCCCCTGTAAGGCTCCATTCAGATGTCCGTATGTGTTTTGCGGATCCGATCCATGTATCCGTGGATCCGTAAAAAACATACGGACATCTGAATGCAGCCTTACAGGGGGGTGATCAATGACAGGGGGGTGATCAGGGAGTCTATATGGGGTGATCACCCCCCTGTCATTGATCACCCCCCTGTAAGGCTCCATTCAGACGTCCGTATGTGTTTTGCGGATCCGATCCATGTATCAGTGGATCCGTAAAAATCATACGGACGTCTGAATGGAGCCTTACAAGGGGGTGATCAATGACAGGGGGTGATCAATGACAGGGGGGTGATCAGGGAGTCTATATGGGGTGATCACCCCCCTGTCATTGATCACCCCCCATTAAGGCTCCATTCAGATGTCCATATGTGTTTTGCGGATCCAATCCATGTATCTGTGGATCCGTAAAAAAAAACATACGGACATCTGAATGCAGCCTTACAGGGGGGTGATCAATGACAGGGGGGTTATCAATGACAGGGGGGTGATCAGGGAGTCTATATGGGGTGATCACCCCCTGTCATTGATCACCCCCCTGTAAGGCTCCATTCAGACGTCCATATGTGTTTTGCGGATCCGATCCATGTATCAGTGGATCCGTAAAAATCATACGGACATCTGAATGGAGCCTTACAAGGGGGTGATCAATGACAGGGGGGTGATCAGGGAGTCTATATGGGGTGATCACCCCCCTGTAAGGCTCCATTCAGACGTCTGTATGTGTTTTGCGGATCCGATCCATGTATCCGTGGATCCGTAAAAAACATACGGACATCTGAATGCAGCCTTACAGGGGGGTGATTGATTAGGGAGTCTATATGGGGTGATCACCCCCGTCATTGATCACTCCCCTGTAAGGCTCCATTCAGACGTCCGTATGTGTTTTGCGGATCCGATCCATGTATCAGTGGATCCGTAAAAATCATACGGACGTCTGAATGGAGCCTTACAGGGGGGTGATCAATGACAGGAGGGTGATCAATGACAGGGGGGTGATCAGGGAGTCTATATGGGGTGATCAGGGGTGATCAAGAGTGAATAAGGGGTTAATAAGTGACGGGGGGGGTGTAGTGTAGTGTGGTGCTTGGTGCTACTTATTACTGAGCTACCTGTGTCCTCTGGTGGTCGATCCAAACAAAAGGGACCACCAGAGGACCAGGTAGCAGGTATATTAGACGCTGTTATCAAAACAGCGTCTAATATACCTGTTAGGGGTTAAAAAAATCACATCTCCAGCCTGCCAGCGAACGATCGCCGCTGGCAGGCTGGAGATCCACTCGCTTACCTTCCGATCCTGTGAACGCGCGCGCCTGTGTGCGCGCGTTCACAGGAAATCTCGCGTCTCACGAGATGACGCGTATATGCGTGACTCTGCGCAGGGCTGCCACCTCCGGAACGCGATCCTGCGTTAGGCGGTCCGGAGGTGGTTAATCACACTTGAGGCAATTGCACACAACAGCACGTAACTTTGCAGTCTTGGTGCTAATTCACACACAATTCACCTTGCTGGCAGTTCTGCCTCCAGTAGTCCACAGCAGGCTTTAGGGGGCCTGTTTCCCCAGCATACGGCTCACAGCCCTCCAGCATGGCACAAAACCTAAGATCCCAAAAACAGAGACGACTCTGATGAGCCCAGCTGCCAATTTAAGGACAGCCAGCTGCTGCCAAAACCCGGAACAGCACTTAACCCCTTAGGGACCCATGATGTATCGGTACGGCATGGTTCCCGAGTCCTTAAGGACCCATGATGTACCGGTACGTCATGTGTTGTTCCGATCACCGCCGCCCGGCATTGAGCAGGCACCTCGGCTAAATGCGCGGGAAGGTTCCCGCAACCCCCCGTCCCGGGTCGGCGATCGCCGCAAACCGCAGGTCAATTCAGACCTGCGGTTTGCGGCTTTTCTAAGTTGCGGCGGCGGTGGTGCCATCGGGTCCCCATGGGGCTGTGGGGGGGACCCGATGGCATGGAAGGCAGCGCGATGTCTAAGGAAGGCATCGTGCTGCCTTCCGGTGAAGAGCCTGTGAGATCCAGCCCCCTGGATCTCACAGGCCGGAAGCTGTATGAGTAATACTCACTGTATTACTCATACAGCCAATGCATTCCAATACAGAAGTATTGGAATGCATTGTAAAGGATTAGACCACCAAAAGTTCAAGTCCCAAAGTGGGACAAAAAATAAAGTGAAAAAAAAGTTGAAAAAATTAAGTTTTCCCCAAAAATATTAAAAGTTTCAAGTAAAAATAAACAAAAACGTCATTTTCCCCAAATAAAGTTAAAAAAATAGGTAAAAAAATAGGGAAAAAAAAAAGTATACATATTAGGTATCGGCGCGTCCATATCGACTGGCTCTATAAACATATCACATGACCTAACCCCTCAGATGAACACCATAAAAAATAAAAAACTGTGCTAAATAAACCATTTTTTTTGTCACCTTACATCACAAAAAGTACAACAGCAAGCGATCAAAAAGGCGTTTGCCCACCAAAATAGTACCAATCTAACCATCACCTCATCCCGCAAAAACGAGCCCCTACCTGAGACAATCGCCCAAAAAATAAAAAAACTATTGCTGAGAATATTGAGACACTAAAACATCATTTTTTTTGTTTTAAAAAAGCTGTTATTGTGTAAAACTTACATAAATAAAAAAAGTATACATATTTGGTATTGACCGTCTCTATAAAAATATCACATGACCTAACCCCTCAGATGAACACTGTAAAAAAAAAAACTGTGATAAACCATTTTTTGTCACCTTACATCACAAAAAGTGTAATAGCAAGCGATCAAAATGTCATATGCACCCCAAAATAGTGCCAATCAAACAGTCATCTCATCCCGCAAAAAATGAGACCCTACCTAAGATAATCTCCCAAAAACTGAAAAAAATATGGCTCTCAGAATTTGGAGACAATAAAACATGATTTTTTTTTGTTTCAAAAATATTATTGTGTAAAACTTACATAAATAAAAAAAAGTATACATATTAGGTATCGCCGCGTCCGTATCGGCCAGCTCGATAAAAATATCACATGACCTAACCCCTAAGATAAACACAGTAAAAAATGTAAAATAAAAACTGTGCAAAATAAACCATTTTTGTCATCTTACATCACAAAAAGTGTAATAGCAAGCGATCAAAAAGTCACACGCACCCCAAAATAGTGCCAATCAAACAGTCATCTCATCCCACAAAAATCATACCCTACCCAAGGTAATCGCCCAAAAACTGAAAAAATTATGGCTCTCAGACTATGGAAACACTAAAAATAGATTTTTTTTGTTTCAAAAAATAAATCATTGTGTAAAACTTACATAAATAAAAAAAAAAAGTATACATATTAGGTATCGCCGCATCCGTGACAACCTGGTCTATAACAATACCACATGATCTAACCTGTCAGATGAATGTTGTAAATTACAAAAAATAAAAACGGTGCCAAAACAGCTATTTCTTGTTACCTTGCCTCACAAAAAGTGTAATATAGAGCAACTAAAAATCATATGTACCCTAAACTAGTACCAACAAAACTGACACCCTATCCCGTAGTTTCTAAAATTGGGTCACTTTTTTGGAGTTTCTACTCTAGGGGTGCATCAGGGGGGCTTCAAATGGGACATGGTGTCAAAAAAAACCAGTCCAGCAAAATCTGCCTTCCAAAAACTGTATGGCATTCCTTTCCTTCTGCGCCCTGCCGTGTGCCTGTACAGCAGTTTACGACCACATATGGGGTGTTTCTGTAAACTACAGAATCACGGCCATAAAAATTTAGTTTTGTTTGGCTGTTAACTCTTGCTTTGTTACTGGGGAAAATGGATTAAAATGGAAAATCTGCCAAAAAAGTGAAATTTTTAAATTGTATCTCTATTTTCCATTAATTCTTGTGGAACACCTAAAGGGTTAACAACGTTTGTAAAATCAGTTTTGAATACCTTGAGGGGTGTAGTTTCTTAGATGTGGTCACTTTTATGGAGTTTCTACTCTAGGGGTGCATCAGAGGGGCTTCAAATGGGACATGGTGTCAAAAAACCAGTCCAGCAAAACCTGCCTTCCAAAAACCGTATGGCATTCCTTTCCTTCAGCGCCCTGCCGTGTGCCCGTACAACGGTTTACGACCACATATGGGGTGTTTCTGTAAACTACAGAACCAGGGCTATAAATATTGAGTTTGGTTTGGCTGTTAACCCTTGCTTTGTAACTGGAAAAAAATTATTAAAATTGAAAATCTGCCAAAAAAGTGAAATTTTGAAATTGTATCTCTATTTTCCATTAATTCTTGTGGAACACCTAAAGGGTTAACAAAGTTTGTAAAATCAGTTTTGAATACCTTGAGGGGTGTAGTTTATAGAATGGGTTCATTTTTGGGTGGTTTCTATTATGTAAGCCTTGCAAAGTGACTTCAGACCTGAACTGGTCCCTAAAAATTGGGTCTTTGAAAATTTCTGAAAAATTTCAAGATTTTCTTCTAAACTTCTAAACATCCCCAAAAAATAAAATATCATTCCCAAAATGATCCAAACATGAAGTAGACATATGGGGAATGTAAAGTAATAACTATTTTTGGAGGTATTACTATGTATTATAGAAGTAGAGAAATTGAAACTTGGAAATTTGAAATTTTTAAAAAAATTTGGGTAAATTTGGTATTTTTTTATAAATAAAAATGATTTTTTTTAACTTCATTTTACCAGTGTCATGAAGTACAATATGTGATGAAAAAACAATCTCAGAACGGCCTGGGTAAGTCAAAGCGTTTTAAAGTTATCAGCACTTAAAGTGACACTGGTCAGATTTGCAAAAAATGGCCAAGTCCTTAAGGTGAAATAGGGCTGAGTCCTTAAGGGGTTAAACGCCAGTCCGGTATTTGACCTGACCTGGCTGGAAACCAGCCCAGCAGTACATGCTGGGAGGAAAATACCTGTCTTGCCAGACACAACCCCTCACTGTGTCACACCATATTCAGGGAAAAATGCATAACAAATTTTGGGGTGCTTTTCCCCAGTTACCCCTTGTGAAAATAAAAAATCTGTGGCTAAAGCAAAAAAATTATTTATAGATGCTAGCAATCTATGCTAGGTGCAAAAACCTCTTCCACTTGTTCTGACAGTCAGATAGAAAGCATCTTAAAAATTTCTCCAAAACCTGGTTGACCCTTTTAGTTTGTCCATTTTTGTCAGGATGGAATTTAGATGAGGAGGATAGTTCTCCCCAGAATCACAAGACTCCTCTATCTGAGACAATGGACTTTGCACACATGCTGAGACAAAGGCAACCACGTCTTGTGACCAAGTAGGCCACCAGTAGCCTCTGGAGACTAGATGTTTAGTCCCAGCAATACCCAGATGGCCTGCCAGTAAAGAGCAATGGGATTCCTTCAAAACTTTAAGGTGAAGATTTGGATGAACAAACAATTTACCAGAGGGAAGATTACTAGGAGCCAAACACAATCGTATTTCAGCAGCAAGATCAGAACTATTTAAAAATTGATCACCTGAAATGATGAATCATCTAGGCTTGGAAGGTAGGTAAGGAGTCCAATGGCTGAGACAATCTGAAGCACTGGAGTAGCAGAAGCAAGCAGTGTCGAATAACTGTCTGAGTTTGTAAACACAGCAGTTCAGGATTAGGCAGAAGCGTGGTCAATTAACCATCCAAGTTCAGTACACAAGTAAACACAGCAGTTTAGGAGGATGCTCAGGAGCTATATAGAGGCAGGAAGCACAATAATCTGGCAAGGAGGGAGTGGTGAGGTCTGATTTAAATAGGAAGTAGAGATTATACAAGATGAGTAAACTATTTACTAGGTTCAGTAGTGCAGCTGTCCTGAGTAGCCAGAAGCTTAGTGAGCACAGCTACTGCCTGGGATACAGAAGTTTCCTAGTTCGATTCCTGATAAACTAACGGCAGCAATGACAACACCAGGGAAGAATGTTACCAGGTTTAGTATCGATAGAATCACAAGAACCAAAACTACGTGATAAGGCTTCCGCCTTCACATTACCAGACCCAGGATGCTAAGTAACAATAAAGTTAAACCGGGTAAAGAATAAGGCCCATCGTGCTTTCCTAGGATTCAAGCGTTTAGCAGTATCCAGATAAATCAGGTTCTTGTGATCCGTGAGCACAATGATTTGGTGCTAAGCCCCTGAATTTACAAAAGCTATACCAGAAACAGACCTTCCTAGTGAAGATAAATTAACAGGCAAAAAAACCCTATCAGACTTTTGGGGAAATACCTGTGCATCTGAGTGTCCTGGCCTTTGGCCTAGAAGGAAAGGATCGCAGTTGATGTGCAGGACTGCTGCAGTAGAAACACAGGACATTCTTCAGGCGATGTTCCTTCCAATGCTAAGAGGACATAGTACCCACTTGTATGGGCTTCTCTGACTTTACACAGAGGCTTGAGGGATTGAGGAAAGAGAAGAAGTACGAACAAGGACAAATCTTTCCCACTTATGTTCCCTAAGACGTCTGTCAAATTCAATAGCTAGGGATGTAACCGTATCTAGGGAACCTGGGATAAGATGATTTAAATAGAAGGTCTTTCAGAGTATCAGAAAGACCTAGTCCAAACTGTGACCTAAGATCATTCTAGCCAGAGGCAGTACACCCCTTACTGAATTCAGAGCAATATTCTTCCACAGGTTGTCTGCCCTGATATAAGGAAAGACGTTGGATTTCTGCGTAAGCCGGCCTCTACTGGCTCATCATACAGGAGACCAATAGCGGAAACTAACTGGTCAACAGAAAATAATTCAGGACAGTTGGGTGATAGCGAAAAGGACCACTCCTGAGGGTTCCTCTGAATCAGGGATATAATTATGCCTACTCTCTGAGCTTCCATACCCGATGAGTGTGGCCTAAGTTTACAACTTTCACTGAAGGTTACAAAATTTTTACATTCACCAGAGAAGTGGTCAGGGAGCTTAACCTTAGGTTCTACTTGTGACAGAGCTGTAACAATGGGGGGACTGGTCTAGCAGGACTCTTGCTGCTGGATCCACTCTGCTAGATCCTGAACCAATTGTGCAGAGCACCTGAACATACAGTGGGATGCGAAAGTTTGGGCAACCTTGTTAATCGTCATGATTTTCCTGTATAAATCGTTGGTTGTTACGATAAAAAAATGTCAGTTAAATATATCATATAGGAGACACACACGGTGATATTGAGAAGTGAAATGAAGTTTATTGGATTTACAGAAAGTGTGCTATAATTGTTTAAACAAAATTAGGCAGGTGCATAAATTTGGGCACTATTGTCATTTTATTGATTCCAAAACCTTTAGAACTAATTATTGGAACTCAAATTGGCTTAGTAAGCTCAGTGACCCCTGATCTACATACACAGGTGAATCCAATTATGAGAGAGAGTATTTAAGGGGGTCAATTGTAAGTTTCCCTCCTCTTTTAATTTTCTCTGAAGAGTAGCAACATGGGGGTCTCAAAACAACTCTCAAATGACCTGAAGACAAAGATTGTTCACCATCATGGTTTAGGGGAAGGATACAGAAAGCTGTCTCAGAGATTTCAGCTGTCTGTTTCCACAGTTAGGAACATATTGAGGAAATGGAAGACCACAGGCTCAGTTCAAGTTAAGGCTCGAAGTGGCAGACCAAAAAAATCTCAGATAGACAGAAGTGACGAATGGTGAGAACAGTCAGAGTCAACCCTCAGACCACAACATCATCTTGCTGCAGATGGAGTCACTGTGCATCGTTCAACCATTCGGCGCACTTTACACAAGGAGATGCTGTATGCGAGAGTGATGCAGAGGAAGCCTTTTCTCCGCCCACAGCACAAAAAGTGCCGCTTGTGGTGGGCTAAAGCACATTTGGACAAGCCAGCTTCATTTTGGAATAAGGTGCTGTGGACTGATGAAACTAAAATTGAGTTATTTGGCCATAACAAGGGGCGTTATGCATGGAGGAAAAAGAACACAGCATTCCAAGAAAAACACCTGCTACTTACAGTAAAATATGGTGGTGGTTCCATCATGCTGTGGGGCTGTGTGGCCAGTGCACGGACTGGGAATCTTGTCAAAGTTAAGGGACGCATGGATTCAACTCAGTATCAGCAGATTCTGGAGACCAATGTCCAGGAATCAGTGACAAAGCTGAAGCTGCGCCGGGGCTGGATCTTTCAACAAGACAACGACCCTAAACACTGCTCAAAATCCACTAAGGCATTTATGCAGAGGAACAAGTACAACGTTCTGGAATGGCCATCTCAGTCCCCAGACCTGAATATAATTGAAAATCTGTGGTGTGACTTAAAGAGAGCTGTCCA
Organism: Bufo bufo; assembly: GCF_905171765.1. Classification (NCBI taxonomy): domain Eukaryota; kingdom Metazoa; phylum Chordata; class Amphibia; order Anura; family Bufonidae; genus Bufo; species Bufo bufo. The sequence continues at coordinate 522,490,414 of NC_053390.1, read as the reverse complement.
TGCTCGGAAGTCATCAAACCTGAATGAACTAAAGATGTTTTGTAAAGAGGAATGGTCCAAAATACCTTCAACCAGAATCCAGACTCTCATTGGAACCTACAGGAAGCGTTTAGAGGCTGTCATTTCTGCAAAAGGAGGATCTACTAAATATTGATTTAATTTCTTTTTTGTGGTGCCCAAATTTATGCACCTGCCTAATTTTGTTTAAACAATTATAGCACACTTTCTGTAAATCCAATAAACTTCATTTCACTTCTCAAATATCACTGTGTGTGTCTCCTATATGATATATTTAACTGACATTTTTTATCGTAACAACCAACGATTTATACAGGAAAATCATGACGATTAACAAGGTTGCCCAAACTTTCGCATCCCACTGTATATTTGTTGGGCCAGTGATAATGTAACACCTGTAGATAGGGACAGACACAGACAGTGAGCCCTAACCTAGAACCCATCCCACATTCCCTACCTACTTGTAGGGCAAACCCTAGGTAGCAAGACTGAACTGGTCGACAGTCTTTATGCTACTAAGGTGCAGAGACAGACAAACACTTAGAGACAAACAAAACAAAGACAGGCTCCTAAATGGGTAAAAACCAGGAGGACAACACAGTACAAAAAAGAGAGAGAGACAGTGGTCAAAGGATGAGCCAAGGTCAAAAACATGAATGATCTAAAGCATAGCTTGTGAGCCCAAAGAAGATTATCACTGGCACTCATATATGGCCAGGAAGGGGTTTAAATAGAACACCGAGTCCCTGGATCAGCACCTGATAGGCACTCCATCAGTCAGAAACAATAGCACACAGAAAAAGAGCTACTGAGTAATTAACCCTCTGCTAATCTCCTCCAGCACATGCCCTCTGCAGGGAGAAACTGAGCGTTGCATCCTTAATTAGATTAACACGCACTCTATCATCTGGAGTTGCATTAAAAAAAAAGTATATTTTAATTAAAGGACAAAAAAAATAAAAATTATTAATAGCATGTATATACATAATAATTCATCAGCCCTAATGTACCACAATACACTATTTCATATACAAAGAAATAAAATATAAAAATGAATTAAAGCGAGTCTTTCACCTAAAATCACCATTATAGAACACTAACATCAGGATCTCCATTACATTCCCCATATTAGAATGCTACCTTCCATATTGCTGTCCATCGCCAATTTTCTCAGAAAAACACTTTTATTCAATATGTTAATTAGCTTCTGAAGGTGCCCAGGGGTGGTGTTCATGCGGCCGGTGCCCAGGTCCCTCGGTGCTTTACATACGAAACCCCTCCCCTTTCACCCCTCTGGCCCGCCCTAGGTTTTTCTGATTATGTCCTCCTCTTAGTGAGAAATCCAGCGCCAGCGCCGTTCAACAGATTCGCCGTGCCTGCGCACTTCATTCCCCATTATGGGCAGAGGCACAAGGCCAGCTAGATCAGGATGTACGGCCCGGCACATGCGCATTAAACGCTCTTGCTCTATAATGGGGATTTTAGGTGAAAGACTCCATTTAAAATAAGTAAAAAAGGCAAGTTCCAAGTCTGTTCTTATTCTTATTGTTGCTCCATAATTGTGTCCAGATCAAAATATTCTAAGGCAAAGAGTTCTTATTTGACATGATCGATCGATGATTTGTATTTATTAAAACCAGTGATGGTGAAGATTGATATTTCAATAAAAAAGTAAAAAAGAAAAATATAAAAAATATATTAAAAAAAATATAAGAAAATATATAAAAATGTATTCCAATTGATCATGACAATCTGTGATTTATATGGTTATTTTTTTGTTATTTAGTTATTTTTCTTAATTGAATATGAATAGTCCATCAAATGTCCTTTAATTTATATTATTTTTGGGATTTTCCTAAATGTGCAAAATAATTGATAGTGTGTAATTAATAGTAATACGTTCATTAAAAGTGTTTAAAATATAATAAAGTAATTGATTTGTTATTGCTGCTAAGCAGTATATGTTATCATTTAACAAAAACAGCTTCTCATGTGTCAAGCGAGATAGCTGTAATGTGCAAAATAATTAGTAATGTTATATCTTCAATCGTTCTACAATGCCCCTTGTTGTATTTAGAGTAGTATTGCTGCTGAACAGCATATATTACCGCCTTGATGCTTTCTATGGAGACAGCTTCTCTTATGCCGAGCATTGCATCCTGTTGCCAGGTCCAGTGCAATGGAAACAAATAAGATATGGCCAAAAGGAAACAAATGAAATGTATTTTCTCTTTAAGGCCATTGGGGGTTGAAGTTCTTAATTATTATATCACGATCAGCGGGTGTGGACCCACTGTGCCACGTGACCAACTTCCTATAAGTGCCTTGTCTAAGTGAACCCCTCATTCTTCACAGTGACCCAGATGGTGGGTTATAGAATTTTCCAAGGAGAACATCAGGTCGCTACCTCTTGAGAGGGGTTGACTCACGAAGCAATTCAGGCGGACCAGTGGGTACCTGGTAGAGGTATGGATGTAGTCAACAAGCCAAGTCTTAACCAGGAGCGACAGTGCAGGACACGTAAGGCAGAGAAGTATTCCTACAAGCAAAGGGTCAAGGCAGGCGGCACAGATACAGGTCAGGAAATCCTTTAAATTACAGGAAGAGATGTGCCCTGGCCCTTTAACATATGCACTACAGCAAGCAGGTTGAGAGACATACCGTACATGTGGCTGGAAAGAAACCGCAGTGGAGGCATCCGGGGATGACGGTGCTCGCTTGGACAGAGCCCGGGACAGGAGAAGTGAACAGGGAAATGTTGACAGCTGACCATCACCACTACATGCCGTGCTATGCTGCTGGAAGCAGACAGTGGCGGAGGCAGCCGGGGAGAACAGGGCTCACCCAAACAAAGAGCCCGAGACCGCAGCGGTGGAGCATCAGTGGCCAGCTACCGCCATTACAAGTAATATCCATCTCACCTCTCTCTGCAGGACACGTCTATTCCAGTCGCCTTTTCTGCCATGAATTTCAAGCAAGTCGGATCATCATTTTACTAGGCCCAAATGTGTCTGGTTGGATTCTATAATAAAGGTATGGCACAACACAGACTCCTAATAATAGATGCTGCATAATTGTATAACATGGGTTATGCAAGTAGTTGTTAAAAGAAACATGTTTTTCTAAGCCGGTCTTGATATCCCTTACGCTGATCGAGGATGTGCTTAATTAAGCGCATCCTCCAGCAGTCCATGTGCTTAGAATAAAATTGACACCATCTTGTAACTGGTGTAGACTTCAGTCATCACTTATGCTAGATAATAAATCTGCCAGGACTGATTGCCGTGCCATAATCGCACAGTTCTTTTGGAAAGAGGTGAGGGTGGCATTTTGTGCAAATGACATTTAACCACCTCAGCCCCTATAGCTTAAACACCCTGAAAGACCAGGCCACTTTTTACACTTCTGACCTACACTACTTTCACCGTTTATTGCTCGGTCATGCAACTTACCCAAATGAATTTTACCTCTTTTTCTTCTCACTAATAGAGCTTTCATTTGGTGGTATTTCATTGCTGCTGACATTTTTACTTTTTTTGTTATTAATCGAAATTTAACGATTTTTTTGCAAAAAAATGAAATTTTTCACTTTCAGTTGTAAAATTTTGCAAAAAAAACGACATCCATATATAAATTTTGCTCTAAATTTATAGTTCTACATGTCTTAGATAAAAAAAAAATGTTTGGGTAAAAAAAAATGGTTTGGGTAAAAGTTATAGCGTTTACAAACTATGGTACAAAAATGTGAATTTCCGCTTTTTGAAGTAGCTCTGACTTTCTGAGCACCTGTCATGTTTCCTGAGGTTCTACAATGCCCAGACAGTACAAACACCCCACAAATGACCCCATTTCGGAAAGTAGACACCCTAAGGTATTCGCTGATGGGCATAGTGAGTTCATAGAACTTTTTATTTTTTGTCACAAGTTAGCGGAAAATGATGATTTTATTTATTTATTTATTTATTTTTTCTTACAAAGTCTCATATTCCATTAACTTGTGACAAAAAATAAAAAGTTTTATGAACTCACTATGCCCATCAGCGAATACCTTGGGGTGTCTTCTTTCCAAAATGGGGTCACTTGTGGGGTAGCTATACTGCCCTGGCATTCTAGGGGCCCAAATGTGTGGTAAGGAGTTTGAAATCAAATTCTGTAATAAATGGCCTGTGAAATCCGAAGGGTGCTCTTTGGAATGTGGGCCCCTTTGCCCACCTAGGCTGCAAAAAAGTGTCACACATGTGGTAAATGGTCAAATGCCAACTTTGTATAAAAAAATGGGAAAAGTTGTCTTTTGCCAAGATATTTCTCTCACCCAGCATGGGTATATGTAAAATGACACCCCAAAACACATTCCCCAACTTCTCCTGAATACGGAGATACCACATGTGTGACACTTTTTTGCAGCCTAGGTGGGCAAAGGGCCCATATTCCAAAGAGCACCTTTCGGATTTCACTGGTCATTTTTTACAGAATTTGATTTCAAAAAAAGAAAAAGGAGGGGAAAGGCGTCTGCCAGGACATAGGAGCTCCGCCCAACATCCATACCCACTTAGCTCGTATGCCCTGGCAAACCAGATTTCTCCATTCACATCAATCGATGTGGATGAATAAATAATTGCCGGGATTTTTTTTTTTTTATATATATACAAAGTGTTTGCCAAAGTATATGAACACCGCCACCTCCTCAGCTCATATGCCTCGGCAAACGTATCTTTTACTGCAGAGGAGAAATCTCATCTTGCAGCGCCGCATACACCGACTTGCGTGTAATCTGACAGCAGCGCAATGCTTCTGTCAGAATGCACATCAGTGCTGCAGCTAGTCGATCGGTTGGTCCACCTGGAAGGTAAAAAAAACAAAACAAAAAAGAAAAAACCAGGCCGCAACGCAATAAATTTATTAACTTTAGAACAGAACATATTAACTATTTTTAACTTTTTTAACTGAACGTTAACTTTTTTACTTACTGGTAATTTTTTTTTTGTTTAGTTTTTTTTACCTTTATAGAACAAACCTCTCCTTCCCCATGGGACAATGTGCAAAGCGCAAATCGCCCAAAGATGTGGCGAAGTACGTTATGCACTTTATCCCAGGTGAAAGGAGAGGTTTGCAGCAGCTGTGAGTAAAAGGGCCCTAATAGCCCTGTGTGCCTGTCCTGTGAGATGCAATCCCTATGCTAGGTGTACCTGTGTGTGGTACTTCCGGAAACACTCTCCTAAGCATAGGGCAGGGTGGTCAGGACAGTCAGGACAGAAATAGCGGGTGTCACGCCTTATTCCACTCCTGCTACAGACACGACATTTTTTTCGGGGTGGCGGTTGGGTTGAGGTACCAGCAACGACACTGGGGAAATGTCGCTTGTGTAGACGGCTAACTACACTGGTGGATGGGGCCACGGAACCTTCTGGATACAGGAGGTTCTCTGATCTCTTCCTGGAATTTGAGGAAGGATCGTGTTCTCCCAGCCTTACTGTAGAGAACAAAACTATTATACAGAGCCAATTGAATTAAATATACAGACACCTTCTTATACCAGCGTCTGGTGCGTCGGGAAACTAAATAGGGAGCCAACATCTGGTCATTGAAGTCCACCCCTCCCATGAGCGCATTATAGTCGTGGACTGAGAGGGGCTTTTCAATGACACAGGTTGCCCTTTCAATTTGGATTGTCGTGTCTGCGTGAATGGAGGAGAGCATGTAAACGTCACGCTTGTCTCTCCATTTCACCGCGAGCAGTTCTTCATTACACAAGGCAGCCCTCTCCCCCCTTGCAAGACGGGTGGTAACGAGCCGTTGGGGGAAGCCCACGCGACTAGTTCGCGCGGTGCCACAGGCGCAAATCCATTCTAGAAACAAATGCCTAAAGAGGGCCACACTTGTGTAAAAATTGTCCACATAAAGATGGTACCCCTTGCCGAATAAGGGTGACACCAAGTCCCAGACTGTCTTCCCACTGCTCCCCAGGTAGTCAGGGCAACCGACCGGCTCCAGGGTCTGATCTTTTCCCTCATAGATCCGAAATTTGTGGGTATAGCCTGTGGTCCTTTCACAGAGCTTATACAATTTGACCCCATACCGGGCACGCTTGCTTGGGATGTATTGTTTGAAGCCAAGGCGCCCGGTAAAATGTATTAGGGACTCGTCTACGCAGATGTTTTGCTCAGGGGTATACAAATCTGCAAATTTCTGGTTGAAATGGTCTATGAGGGGCCGAATTTTGTGGAGCCGGTCAAAAGCTGGGTGGCCTCTGGGACGGGAGGTGGTGTTGTCGCTAAAATGCAGAAAACGCAGGATGGTCTCAAATCGTGTCCTGGACATAGCAGCAGAGAACATGGGCATGTGATGAATTGGGTTCGTGGACCAATATGACCGCAATTCATGCTTTTTAGTTAGACCCATGTTGAGGAGAAGGCCCAGAAAAATGTTAAGTTCGGAAACTTGGACTGGTTTCCACCGGAAAGGCTGGGCATAATAGCTTCCCGGGTTTGAGGTTATAAATTGTGTGGCATACCGGTTTGTCTCTGCCACGACTAAGTCCAAGAGCTCCGCAGTCAAGAACAGCTCAAAAAATCCCAGGGCCGAACCGATCTGAGCTGTCTCAACCCGAACTCCAGACTGGGCGGTGAAAGGGGGAACTACTGGTGCGGCTGAAGTTGGTGACTGCCAATCAGGGTTTGCCAGCACCTCAGGGATTCTAGGGGCTCTACGGGCCTGTCTGTGTGGTGGCTGCGACGGGGTAACTACTGCATGTGCCACCGTACCAGCTTCAACTGCCCTTCTGGTGCTCGCTACTTCACCATGTTGTACGGCAGTGCTGGTACTAGGTCCAGGAAGGGCTGCGCTGCTGGTGTATGCCTCACCACGTGATCCGGCAGCGACAGCCCCACTCTGCTGCTCTTGAAGCGGATCCTGCACAACCTATGGTCTAGCGACACAGGGCCGGGTACGCCTGGTTCTATCAGGGACCTCCACCTCCTCGTCCGAACTTTGGGTCAGAGAGCCACTGCTTTCTACAGGTTCATATTCTGACCCGCTAGATTTGTCAGATGAGGGTTCCCATTCCTCATCCGACTGAGTCAGAATCCTGTAGGCCTCTTCAGAAGAATACCCCCTGTTTGAAATTTTGGACTACTAAATTTAGGGGTATTCCCTGAGACTACCCAAGAAAAAAAGCAAGCCTGTCTTACAAAGGGGAGGCTAGCGAAGTACCAGAGGCCGCTGCGGTTGATAAAAAATATCAAAACTGATTTTTTTATCGCCGCAGTGCGTGTAAAGTGAATGTGCAGTGATAAAAAAAAATAAAAATTTTGTCACTGCGGTTGGGCGGGCGTGGGTGAACGCACGTATGGGCGACCGATCAGGCCTGATCGGGCAAAGACTGCGTTTTGGGTGGAGGGCGAGCTAAGGTGACACTAATACAATTATAGATCTGACCGTGATCAGTTTTGATCACTTACAGATACTATAAAAGTACAAATGCTGATTAGCGATACGCTAATCAGCGAATAAAAGTGACTGCGGTGCGGTGGGCTGGGCGCTAACTGACGCTAACTACCTAACCAAGGGGCCTAAACTAATCCTAAAACCTAACAGCCAATACTAGTGAAAAAAAAAAAGTGACAGTTTACACTGATCACTTTTTGTCTTTCACTAAGTGATTGACAGGGGGCGATCAAGGGGTTAATTTGGATGATGGGGGTGATGGAAGGTGATCTGGGGCTAAGGACAGTGTTTGGTGGGTACTCACAGTGAAGTCTGCTCCTCTGCTGGATCCAACCGACGAAAAGGACCAGCAGAGGAGCAGAGAAGCCATATAACAGATCATATTTACTAATATGATCTGTTATATGGCTTGTGATTCGATTTTTTTTAAAAATCAGCAACCTGCCAGCGACGATCATTGGCTGCCAGGTTGCTGATGCAATTCTCCTCGAACTTTTGCCGGCCCGCGACGCGCATGCCGGCTGTGACCGAAATCTCGCGTCTCGCGAGAGGACGCGCCGGCGCGTCCAGGCGGAATGAAACAACCACCTCCAGGACGCGTCGCTGCGTTCGGCGGTCCGGAGGTGGTTAAACAGTCACAAACCACCTGTTGGTTGACTTTTTTACTCCAGTTTTCTGCCATAGGGGGTTGCCATAGGGGGTTGATAAATCTCCTAAATGTCTTTTACTGACTGTCATTAATCTTTTTCATGCTATAGATACAGAAAAAGAGAGGAATATATTAGATTCCACTCTAGTGATAATCATTATCACTATAAGTGTAGTATGTAAAGGGTACTGCTAGAAAAACATTCAACATATTTTATGGTAAAGATCCGGTACAGGATAGGGACAGTGTCAAATGGAAACTTTATTGATCTTTGTGTGTTTGGTGCAAGCTATTTGATGCCATGAACCAGATGCTCATAAAAGTCTGGGTTGTGGCATCAATAAACAGCCAAATTTAGCACAGAGGAGTGATTACATTAACAAGCGCTCATCTTCTCACAACTTTTTTGGAAAAAAAGAACCAATATATGTGACAATGATGGAGGGGTAATTAATACCTTGCACAGAGGTACACGTTACCTAACCCTAGGAACAAAGGCTTCCTGCCTGCAGCATGTCAGCATGTCACCCCATAGGCTTATCCTCTCCTCTGTGCTGGCTAAGATCACAGCTGGCTAAAGAGAGAGGGCTACTTTAACCTTTCATATATGACGTTACAATTGAGCTTGAACCACCGTCTTGGTCTTGTCTTAATCCCTTCCACACCTCCGCCATAATAGTACGGTGGAAGTTGGGTCTTTAAAGATGGCACCTGCTCACATCTGCCGGGTTTCTGCTATTTCACACAGCAGACACAAGGGGCTAATGTTTGTGTTCAGTGATAATGCCCATCACAGGCATTTAACCCTTCAAATGCCATTGTCAAATGTGACCACTGCATCTGAGAGTGCAAAACCTGCAAGCGTTCCAGAACTGAAACGACTCCCCCCATGTGGCAACCGTTAGTTGTCTGTGAAAGGCCGAGACCTGCAATATACTATGGTCTATTTTTCAATTGATTTATTTACACTAATATATAGAAGTGGCAATCTAACAATTACATAATATTAGGCCCTAAAAGAATGTAGAAAAAAGTAAAAAATTGTTTTTAAAAATGAAAAAATGAAAAAATATAAAAATTTTAATTACTTTCCTTTCCCCAGTATAAACATAAATAAACAATGAAAAAAATAAACATCATAGGTATTGCCACATGCAATGGAAAATTGGCCTATTCGCAATTTTTTTGAAACTTCAATTTCATATTTTTTTTTTAAAGTGACCAAAAAGTAACACACACAAATGGTATAAATAAAAACGACATATTGACCTGCAGAAAAATGAGCCCTCACACAGCTTTATGGACATAACTATAAAAAGTTATGGGGGGTCTAACTACATAAATATTGTATTGCCGCACATGGAAAATGAAGTTAATGGGTCAGTTTTGCCGCATAGGGAAATCTGTAGTAATAAAACCCATAAACAGTGGCTGAATTGTGTTTTTTTCCCAATTTCACCCCATTTGGGATTTGCCAGCTTCCCACTACTTTGTATGAAATAATAAATGGTGCCATTAGAAAGTACAACTTGCCCTGCAAAAAATAGGTCCTAGGTTATCTATGTGAAGGAAAAAAAAAATATATAGCTTTGGGAAGGCAGTGAGTGAAAAATAGTGATGGACGAACATCGGCCGGGACGGTTCGTGAACGGGATCAAATGTTCGCAAACCGCAAGTTCACAGCGGGCCCCATTCACTTTAATGGCAGACGAACCTGAAAAACCTTCAGCTCATATTTGCAGTCACCAAATACTTAGCAGAAGTGTACAAATAGTCCCACAACATTGACAGTGACATACTAGAGGGGGATCAATGACAAAAAATTCCAACAAAAAAAATGTATCTTAATCAGGGGACATTTTTATACATCTTAAAGGGAAATTCTCTGAAATGTGCCCTGTTGGAGCCTAGAAATTTTTTATTTTAGGCCACTGGAGTACGGGCCTTAAAAATTAGGCATTCTCCTGACTGGATATCAATTTTACTGCAGGCCAGTACAAATACAGGTCAAATACATATGTTTAAAATAACTAAATATATAAAATTGGATTAAAAACATGGGTAACGAAATCCTCTCTCTTGAAAAAAACCCTAGTGATAATAGTTGAAATTCGATAACACGTGGTCGTCACTGGTGTTGAATTCCTCCGAGTCCGCAACAATTATTCATTCAGCGTACATAAAAGAACAAGTAAGTATGTGGCTGGAGGTAGATTACACGGTCATTGGATATCAATTTTATAGCAGGCCAGTGTACTACAGGTCCCAAAAATTCTGCATTTAGCGTACATAAAAGAACAAATAAGTATGTGGCTAGAGATTTATTACACAGTCATTGGATATCAATTTTCCAGCAGGCCAGTGTACTACAGGTCTTAAAAATTATGCATTCAGCGAACATAAAACAACAGGTAAGTATGTGGCTGGAGTTAGATTACACGGTCATTGGATATCAATTTTCCAGCAGGCCAGTGTACTACAGGCCCCAAAAATTATGCATTCAGCGTACATAAAAGAACAAGTATGTGGCTGGAGGTCTATTAGATAGTCAATGGATGTCAATTTTACTGGAGGCCAGTACAAATACAGGTCAAATACATATGTTTAAAAGAACTAAAAATATAAAATTGGGGAAAAAAAATAATGTTAATAGTTGAAACACGTGGTCGTCACAGGTGTTGAATTCCTCCGAGGCCCAAAACATTAGGTATTCAACGGACAGAAAAGTCCTTTTATGCCTCTGTATTTACCTAAGACAGGGACCAATATTTGTTCTGGGTGGTGTTGGATATTTGTGGTCTGGCATGAAGAAATTCAATTAAACGTGGTCGTCATTTTTAGAAATGTGAGGTAGTCCACACTGTCATGACTAGGCGAGTGCGCTTATTGGTCACGATTCCCCCTGCTGCGCTGAACATCCTTTCGGACAGGACACTGGATGAGGGGCAAGCCAACAGTTCCATGGCAAATTGTGCCAGCTCTGACCACAGGTCAAGCCTGCACACCAAGTAGTCCAGGGGTTCCTTGCTTCTCAGAGCGTCCACATCGGCCGTTAACTCATCGTTCCGTGAGGCTGGATCTAGAGGGCGGCTGTCGATGGGTTGGCTGCGAGAATGATCTCATATCTGAAGTAACCAACACATATTCAAACCGCCCTCTTCTTGCATGCGCTGTTGGATTGGTACCTGCAACTGTTTCTCTGTGAGAGGAAATTCCAGCACCCGCAAAAGCAGAATGCAGCATTTCTCGAAGCAATGTCTGGAAGTGCTGCATTCTGACAGCCCTCTGTGATGGTGGTAACATGTCCGCCATTTTGTGTTTGTACCAGGGGTCTAAGTACGTTGCCACCCAGTACTGGTCCTTGGCCTTTATGCTTTTTATATGGGGTCCCTCTTCAAAAACTGGTGCATGAAGGCCCCCATTTGCACTAAACTTGAAGCGGTGGAGTAGCCTGGCTCCTGCTCATCGTCCAGGATAATGTCTTCCTCGGTGTCCTCCCACCAGCTACAGACAACACAAGGGATTCCAGAAACATTTAAAGCATGCTATTCTTGCTCATCCTCCGCCCCGACACCATCCTCCACCTGGCACATTGAATAGGTTCTGAGGAACTTAGGGGGCGCAACAGAAAAATCGGTAGCAGTGGAAAAGGAGGAGTCACCCGAGGAGGGGACTGAGTCTGGAGTAGGAGGAGGAGAAGATGAGGCAGGCCTGCATGCAATCTATGGCGGTTACACCAAATCCACACTGGTGCCACGGGTTGCATGCTTGATGGCCGTCAGAAGGTTCACCCAGTGGGTAGTAAAAGTTATGTACCTTCCCTACCCGTGTTTGCTAGACCACATGTCTGTGGTCAGATGTATCTTGGCACTGACACTGTGTGCCAGAGATACATTCACTTGCCGCTAAACGTGGCCATATAGCTCCGGGATGCCCTTCTGGGAGAAATATTTCCTTCCGGGTACCTTCCATTGCAGTGTGCCAATGGCCACAAATTTTGTAAAGGCCTCTGAGTCCACCAATTTATATGGCAGTAGTTGGCGCGCTAGCAGTTGCCAACAAGCCGGAGGTCAGCCGTTGGGCAAGAGGGTTATCCGGCGTCATCAGCTTTTTTCGCTCGAACATTTGTGCCACGGAAGCCTGCCTTTTGCCAGATGAATGTGACGACGGCACGGTGGAAGGTGGAGTGGAGTACAAATTGGAGGAGAGAGGAGAAGGGGAAGGGAGAAGAGGCAGGAAGTGGGTTCAGACGGTGTTGCTCCCACTGAGCTCGGTGATGGGAAGCCAGTTGCCTTCTTAAGGCGGTTGTCCCTAGGTGAGTGTTGGGCTTACCACTACTTTTGCGTTGACAGCACAGGCTGCAGATGGCAACACTATTGTCAGCAGTGGACACGTTAAAAAAAGCCCAAACTGCGGAGCCATGTGCCGGTGTCCTGGGAGCACCAGATGTGACCATGCATGGTGGATGGCTCGTTCCAGATACATTAGCAGTCTGCTTTTTGCCTCCTGTGCACTGTAAGTTCTGCCTGCTTGTCCTCCTTCTCCTCCCTATCTGCTGCTCCGTCTCTCGCTCTGAACTCCCCTCCTGTTCCTCTCTTGTGGGAAACCACGTGACGTCCATAGACACATCATCATCGTCCCCTTCACCACCACTGACATTAGAGATCTCGGAGTAGGCAGCAACAGCGGGGACAACCCTTCTTGGGCTGATCTGGGTACTGTTGTCAGACTGCTGGGTGGCGACCGTTGATGCTTCCTCTTTCTGATCCGATGCCAAGAATGGCTGCGCATTGGTGGGGTCTTGCAATGGATGAGAAAATAATTCCTCTGACTTGAGCTGAGGGGATATGGGGGTGGTGGTGTCTTTGGGGGTGCACACATTAGAGAGTTAAGAGGGTGAAGATGGAGAGGATGAGGAGGTTGCAGAAGCGGAAGGCTGAGTGAGCCACTCAACCAACTCTGGTGCGTCCATTGACATAATCGCACGCACCTTCTGCTACTTTCCACATAGGCTGCGGCCTGGTGCACCTGCCCGACCACTACCACCCCTGTGGAATGGCCTGCCTCTTCCTCTGCCTGTCTTTTTCAAAATGACCCTGTGACAAAAGTCCCTATAGAAGAGCAGTATTTCTGGAAAAAGTTATATCACAAACCCTGCTTCAATCACTTTTTGGCAGGGGCAACTGGCATATCACACCAGTAGAAATTATTTGTTCCAATGTCATTTGTCACTATCTGTAAGTGAGGTAATGCAGCTAAACTGCAAACAAATGCTGCACTACACAAATGCACTATATAGAAAGAATATTATTGGTATATAACATGCCAGCTTCAATCAATTTTTTTGGGGGGCATCTGGTAAATCACATCAGTAGAAATTATTTGTTCCAATGTCGTTTGTCACTATCTGTAGCAGAGGTAACGCAGCTAAACCGCAAGCAAATGCTGCACTACCCAAATGAACTATATAGAAAGTATATAATTGGTATATAACACCCCTGCTTCAATCAGTTTTTTTGGGGGGCAACTGGTATATCACACCAGTAGAAATTATTTGTTCCAATGTCGTTTGTCACTAAGTAGCTGAAGTAACGCAGCAAAACCGCAAACAAATGCTGCACTACCCAAATGCACTATATAGTAAGCATATAATTGGTATATAACACCCCTGCTTCAATCAGTATTTTCAGGGGGCAATTGGTATATCACACCAGTAGAAATTATTTGTCAAATGTCGTTTGTCACTATCTGTAGCTGATGTAATTCAGCTAAACCGCAAACAAATGCTGCACTACCCAAAAGCATAATATAGAAAGTATATAATTGGTATATAACACCCCTGCTTCAATCAGTTTATTCGGGGGGGAAACTGGTATATCATACCAGTAGAAATTATTTTTTCCAATGTCGTTTGTCACTATATGTAGCTGAGGTAATGCAGCAAAACCGCAAACAAATGCTGCATTACCCAAATGCACTATATAGAAAGTATATTATTAGTATATAACACCCCTGCTTCAATAAAAAATTTGGGGGGGCAACTGGTATATCACACCAGTAGAGTTGAGCGGACACCTAGATGTTCGGGTTCGACGAGTTCGGCCGAACTTAAAAAAAAAATTCGGGTTCGGGACCCGAACTTAACCCGAACTTGAACCCGAACCCCATTGAAGTCAATGGGGACCCGAACTTTTGGGCACTAAAATGGCTCTAAAATAGTCCTGGAAAGGGCTAGAGGGCTGCAAAAGGCATCAAAATGTGCTCAAGAGCATGGCAACTGTTCTGCAAACAAATATGGATAGGGAAATGACTTAAAATAACAAAATACAGAAAAATAAAAAATAATCTGGATCTAGAAGTAGGAGGTTGAGGAGGCGGTGGATGGGTGGATGTGGCGGTGTAGGTTGATGTGGCAGTGTAGGTGGAAGCGGCGGTGAAAAAGGAATAGGTAGCCAACACTGATTTGTGTTATTTTTTATTTTTAAATTGGGGTATCCCCCAAAATATTTGGACATATAACAAAATAAAACTAAGAATAAGTGCACTTGAGTACAAGAATGGATGGTTGAGGCTGCTATAAATGTCTATTCTGCACAAGGTATGGACAAGTCCTGTGGGATCCATGCCTGGTTCATTTTAATAAACGTAAGCTTGTCCACATTGGCTGCGGCCTGTGATAATGCTCTCTGCCATGCTAAACACACGTTCACACTACACACTGGCTGCAGGGCAGGTCAGCACCTCCAAGGCTGACAAAGCTTTTCCACATTTTGGCCATGCTAACCCTACCTTCTCAGGTGTAGGTGGTGCCCCAGCTGAGTTGGCAACCTCTTCCTCCTACTCTACCTTCGCCTTGTGCTTCCCCTGTGCCCCCGCTGTCAGGTGGGAATGCCATCAGCAGCGTGCGCTTGTAGTCGCGCTTCTTCCGATCAGTAACAGATGTTTTTACAAAATTTAACTCCCTGTCAGCAATGCAGAGCAGGGGTTCATTCATGGCAAAAGGGGGTTCATGTCACCCAGCAATAGAACAGAGGATTTTGAGAGATTTAGGCCCCTGTCACCCAGGCACAGCAGGGGTTCATTCACGGCAAAAGGGGGTTCTTGTCACCCAGCAATACAACAGAGGATTTTGAGAGATTTAGGCCCCTGTCACCCCAGGCACAGCAGGGGTTCATTCACGGCAAAAGGGGGTTCATGTCACCCAGCAATACAACAGAGGATTTTGAGAGATTTAGGCCCCTGTCACCCAGGCACAGCAGGGGTTCATTCACGGCAAAAGGGGGTTCATGTCACCCAGCAATAGAACAGAGGATTTTGAGAGATTTAGGCCCCTGTCAAACAGGCACAGAAGGGGTTTGTATGCACCAAAAATGGTAAAATGTCACCTGACAATTGAAAATAAGAATTTTTTCAATTTATGGCACTAAAATTGGCACTTTTTTGCATTAAAATGGCTCTAAAATAGTCCTTAAAAAGGCTAGAGGGATGTAAAAGGCAGTAAAATGTGCTTAAGAGCATGGCAACTGCTCTGCAAACAAATGTGGATAGCGAAATAACTTAAAATAAAATAACTGAAAATTACAAATTATTAACCTGCAACTCAGAGAAGGAGGTGGATATGGAGTCAGAGGTTGAGGAGGCAGTAAATGTGGTGTTGTAGGTGGAGGCAGCAATGGAGGAGGAGGAGGTAGCCAACAATGTTTATTTTTTGGTAAACAAAATACTGGGCACTCTCACTATATCTGGTACCATATATTTTATTAATAGTATAAAACCAGTGAGTTTAGACAATTTAGATATAATGAATACAATTAATAAAATCCGGAATAACTCATCAATAAACATATATGTATAACACTACTAAAATGTACTATAACTACTTGCTAAAATATATATGACCTGTGGATGGTTTGGGTTAGAGTCTCTTTGTTGAATAATGATAATCCAGTCTGCTACCGAGATTAAATAATGTCAATGTCCCAGTTTGGGTATAGAAATCCCAAAATTTGCGTCTCCTCCAATTGGATAAATAAGACGAACTTATAGTGAGTTGTAGTGATTGTTTAAGCGGCGTCCCGCTATACTCACTATTCAGCGGAGTTCCGCTGGTTGTCTTCCATAAGCGCTTTCTTCTGCTGATGTTTCGGTACAGTTGATAACTGTGTGGAGCCCTCGTAAGTGCTTTGCTGTTTCCCCTTAGTAGCTCTAGGGTACCGCTCCGTTAGGTCTAAGAGCCGATACCTTGTGAGTTTGTTGCCTCCGTCTTCCGCGCTGGTCTTTGTTTGCACGTGTAAGATATTCTTATGCAATCGTGCGGTGATCCTGTTTAGCAGCGAGTCGGGTCTTTTGTTCGTCAGGGTTGGCTCGGCACTTGAGATTTTTCAGCAGGTATTGTCAAAGTCCATCAGGGGGGTCTTTACCAAACGCATTTCGGGGCTTACTATCACCCCTTCCACTGCCTGGTTAATTTTAATTAACGTGAGCTTGTCCACGTTGGCTGTGGACAGTCGGCTGCGCTTGTCTGTGATGTCGCCCCCTGCCGTGCTAAACACACGTTCAGATAATACACTGGCTGCAAGGCAGGCCAGCACCTCCAAGGTGTAAAGGGCAAGCTCAGGCTATGTGCCCAATTTGGAGACCCAGAAGTTGAAGGGGGCAGACCCGTCATTCAGTACGTGTAGGCATGTGCACACATACTGCTCCACCATGTTGGTGTAATGCTGCCTCCTGCTAAGACGTTCCATATCAGCTGGTGGTGCTGGTTGTTGTGGCGTGCTGACAAATCTTTTCCACATTTCAGCCATGCTAACCCTGCCTTCTGAGTTGCTGGCGGTGCCCCAGCTGCGTTGGTGACCTCTTCCTCGTCCTCTGCCTTCGCCTTGTACTTCCACTGTGCCACCAGCAGCGCGTCTACCAGCGTGCGCTTGTACTCGTGCATCTTACGATCACGCCCCATTGACGGAATTAAGGACGGTACGTTGTCCTTGTAACGGGGATCCAGCAGCGTGGCCACCCAGTAATCAGCACAAGTTAGAATGTGGGCAATTCGTCAGTCATTGCGGAGACACCGCAGCATGTAATCACTCATGTGTGCCAGGCTGCCCAGAGGCAACGAAAAGCTGTCCTCTGTGGGAGGTGTATCGTTTGTGTCCTTTGTATACCCCCATCCATGCACCAGTGATGGCCATGAGCTGGTCTGGGTGCCACCCTGCTGTGAACACGGTTCCTCCTCCTGCATCTCCTCCTCCTCATCCTCGACCTCCTCATCCTCCAGAACTGTGCCCTGGCTGGACAATTGTGTTCCTTGGGTTTGTGGGTGCAGGAACCCACCCTTGGAGCCACTTTGGAATGACTGGCCAGAAACCCTACAAAATGATCCCTCTTCCTCCTCCTCCTCCTGTGCCACATCCTCTTCCATCATCGCCATGAGCGTTTTTTCAAGGAGGCATAGAAGTGGGATAGTAACGCTGAGAATGGCGTTATCGGCACTGGCCATGTTGGTGGAGTACTCGAAACAGCGCAACAAGGAACACAGGTCTCGCATGGAGGCCCAGTCATTGGTGGTGAAGTGGTGCTATTCCGCCGAGCGACTCACCCGTGCGTGCTGCAGCTGAAACTCCACTATAGCCTGCTGCTGCTTGCACAGTCTGGCCAGCATGTGCAAGGTGGAGTTCCACCTTGTGGGCACGTCACATATGAGGTGGTGAGCCGGAAGGCCGAAGTTACGCTGCAGCGCTGACAGGCGAGCAGAAGCAGGGTGAGAACGCCGAAAGCGCGCACAGACGGCCCGCACTTTATGCAGCAGCTCTGACATGTCGGGGTAATTTTTAAGGAATCTCTGCACCACCAAATTCAGCACATGCGCCAGGCAAGGGATGTGCGTCAAACCGGCTAGTCCCAGAGCTCATCGGTCTGTTGTTCAAGGCCCGTCCACAGCTCCTGCGCGGTGTGGGGTTTGTCCCCCAAACAGATAAGTTTTAAAACTGCCTGCTGTCGTTTACCCCAGGCTGTGCTGAAGTTGGTAGTGAAGGTGTTACGCTGACCGGATGAGGAGCTGGTTGAGGATGAGGAAGCAGAGTAGGAGGAGGAGGAGGAGGAAGCAACAGGAGGCAAACTGAAGCGCCCTGCAATCCTCGGTGGTGGAAGGACATGCGCCAAACTGCTATCCGCCTCAGGTCCAGCCGCCACTGCATTTACCCAGTGTGCTGTTATTGAGATATAACGCCCCTGACCGTGCTTACTGGTCCACATATCCATAGTCAGGTGCACCTTGCCACAGATGGCGTTGCGCAGTGCACACCTGATTTTGTCCCCTACTTGGTTGTGAAGGGAAGGGATGGCTCGCCTTAAAAAGTAGTGGAGGCTGGGCACTACGTACTGTGGGACAGCCACTGCCATAAGGCCTTTAAAACTATCCGTCTCCACCAGACGGAATGACAGCATTTCAAAGGCAAGTAATTTAGAATTGCTGGCATTCGGGGCCAGGGATCGCGGGTTGGTAGGGGGGTACTTCCTCTTCCTCTCCAGCATTTGGGATATGGAGAGCTGAACGCTTCCGTGGGACATTGTGGAGATGCTTAGTGACCCAGGTGTTGGTGTTGCTGGCAGATCCTCTGTTTGCGGGGTGCCAGGTGGCACTGTCACTCCAGAGGTGGATGCAGAGGACGCGACTGCAGCAGAAGAGGAAGCAGGAGGAGCCAGAGACCTTTCTTGGTTTTTGAGGTGTCTACTCCACTGCAGCTCGTGCTTTGCACTTAGATGCCTGGTCATGCAGGTTGTGCTCAGGTTGAGAACGTTCAGGGCAAGCTGATAACTGAGTGAAATCAGATTCACAGGGGGCGGAGGCGGAGCGGAGGCAAGGCCCTGCGTGACACGCACTGTGCAGGGCAGGCTAAGTGAGGAGGGAGGGGGAGCGGCTTCAGTTGAGGACGGAAGAGGAAGCTGTGTGCAGCGGTGCTGGCTGCGAGTGACTCACTGTCTGACTGATTCCTCTCCTGGCTGAGAGCTCCCCTCCTCCTATCCTGAGCCTGCGACGAGTGCCACTGCCTGACTGTCTGCTGAGGTGAGCGTGGCTGGACCATCCGACCGGACCGGGGTCTTGGTGGTCCGGTCCAGACCAGTCTAAGTGTCTGTGACTGTCCCTGAGTGAGTCTGGGGTCCCTAACCCACCTGGTGGGAGCGCCGGTGGCATAGTGATAACTTAAGCCCAGCAGCCCCAGACCAGACCAGTCAATACCCCCTCCTTTAGGAAACAAATTTCAGTCAGTACTCTCATCAGATGTGACTGCAGGCAGCACAGCAGCAGGCCAGAAGCAATCGATTTGCCAGGATTAATGTGCACAGCCTGGGTGGGAGGCCCCCCTTACCCTGGCCTTAGGCAAGTGAAAAACTGCCCCCCCCTCCTCAATCTTAGGCAAGTGACAAACCCAGCTCTGCTGCATCTACAATGAGCAACTACAACAAATGTAATGCCAAACTGCAGTTCCTCTATGTGATTGTGATGCCTTGGATAGCTTCCACTGGACCCACAGCCTGTGGGTCCAGTGGAAGCTATCCAAGGCATCACATAGAGGAACTGCAGTTTGGCATTACATTTGTTGTAGTTGCTCATTGTAGATGTAGCAGTGCTGAGTTTGTCACTTGCCTAAGAATGAGGGGGGCAGTTTGTCACTTGCCTAAGGGAGGCCTCCCACTGTGCACATTAATCCTGGCTGATCGATCGCTGTTGCTCTCATCTGATGAGAGATTTCCTAAGGGGGTATTGAGTGCCTATAAATCACCCAGTTTGCACTTAGCTATGCCCAGGCCCCATGCCAGAGGGTCCCTGATGTATTAACTGACCAATAACATGGAGATCCCAGTGCCAGCTGCCTTGCTGGTGGACGATTGGCATATACTTCTGCTGTGGGCCACAGCAGAAGTATATGCCAATCGTCCACCAGCAAGGCAGCTGGCACTGGGATCTCCATGTTATTGGTCAGTTAATACATAAGGGATGTAATATGTATTAACTGGCGGCGTGATAAAATAACCCCCCCCCCACCCCAGTCTGTGACTGTCCCTGCTGGCTGCTGCAGGTGAGGAATCTCATCTGTCCCTGCCTCTTGACTGATAGGGCTGGAGGCTGGAGTCTCTAGACATGTTGTGGGGCCCTGAAAGTCTCCCTCCTGCACTGCTGCTACAATGGTAGAAGAGCAGAGTACATGTGCTGCTTCTTCTGGGTTGCAGTGAATGCACAGTCTCTGTTCCAGCAGAGCATCTAAATCTGAGCACATGCACCACTACTCAGAGCAGCAGCGCAGGGGTGCAATTGTCCTGGTACGGCAAGATATCCGTCCCTGTCAATCAAGTGGCAGGGGGAGATTCTTTGGCAGCGAGGACAGCCCCCCTGTAACACAGAAGTCACTATGCTGCCACAGACAGTGCCTACTTTTCAAAAAAACTGGCACTTTACAATAAATGTTGCACTGAATTTTCAGCGAAATATATATATATATTTTTTTTTTTTGGGGGGGGGGGGGGGTTTGCAGTGGATCTTGAGTGAGTTCCCACACTTTTTTTCCCAGGACTTGACCCCTGCTGCTACCTCTTCTGCTGTGCTGGTGGCTCTGTGCGACCACCGCCTCTTCCTCCGAACTACATCGGTCACTCGCATGACCTTGATTCAATGTGGGGTCGAGGACCTCATCATTCTCCACATCATTTCCACCCAGTCTTCACCCCTAACTTCCTTGTCGGTCTGCACACTTTCGAAAGCCCCAGCAGTTGGCACCTGTGTTTCGTCATCATCCGAGACGTGCTGCGATGGTCCTCCCATGTACTCATCTTGAAAAATAAGTGGTTGGGCATTGGTGCACTCAATATCTTCCACTTCTGGGCCAGGGCTAGGTGGATGGAAAACCCTGGGAAACCCTGCTAGCAGAGTTATCAAAAAGCAGAAGAGACTGCTGCATGACTTGGGGCTCAGACTGCTTGGCAGATTTGCAAGGGGGTGAGGTGAAAGACTGATGGACATCGGCTGCAGGTGCCAATTGTGGTCTTTCAGCATGAGACTGGGTGAGAGACAATGTGAAGGAACTGGATCCACAGTCAGCAACCTAATCTACTATCGCCTGTACTTGTTCAGGCATCACCATTCGCAGAGCAGCATTAGGCCCGACCAAATACCGCTGCAGGTTTTGTCGCCTACTCTCACCTGAGGAAGGGGTTTCACTTGTGCGTGTTGCTGGCACAGATCGACCACGTGCTCTCCCTGCAACATGAGCTCCAACAGCAGCACCACGACCGGGGCCACGTCCCTTATTTGACGCTCTCCTCATATTTTTTAAATTTAGGATCTTGCCCTAAATGGGTGTTTAATTAATAGTAGAATAGAACGACAGTATGTAAAGGGTGTATCTCACACGGCCTGAACCAGACTAGGCCTCAATAAAATATTTTTTTGCCCAAAATAGCTGTATTTCAAATGCCTAATTCAAACCCCTGTATGTAGAGGAAGTATCTCAGAGGGCCTGAACCTATGTAGGCCTGCAGTAAATATATCTTTGCACAAAATGGCTGTATTTCAAATGCCTAATTCAAACCCCTGTATGTATAGGGGGGATCACACACGCCCGGAACTAGTGTAGGCCTGCAGTAAATATATCTTTGCACAAAAAGGCTGTATTTCACATGGCTGTATTTCAAATGCCTGATTCAAACCCCTGTATGTAGAGGAAGTATCTTAGAGGGCCTGAACCTATGTAGGCCTGAAGTAAATATATCTTTGCACAAAATGGCTGTATTTCAAATGCCTAATTAAAACCCCTGTATGTATGGGGGGGATCACACACGCCTGGGACCAGTGTAGGCCTGAAGTAAATACACTCACCTAAAGAATTATTAGGAACACCATACTAATACGGTGTTGGACCCCCTTTTGCCTTCAGAACTGCCTAATTCTACATGGCATTGATTCCACAAGGTGCTGATAGCATTCTTTAGAAATGTTGGCCCATATTGATAGGATAGCATCTTGCAGTTGATGGAGATTTGAGGGATGCACATCCAGGGCACGAAGCTCCCGTTCCACCACATCCCAAAGATGCTCTATTGGGTTGAGATCTGGTGACTGTGGGGGCCATTTTAGTACAGTGAACTCATTGTCATGTTCAAGAAACCAATTTGAAATGATTCGAGCTTTGTGACATGGTGAATTATCCTGCTGGAAGTAGCCATCAGAGGATGGGTACATGGTGGTCATGAAGGGATGGACATGGTCAGAAACAATGCTCAGGCAGCCCGTGGCATTTAAACAATGCCCAATTGGCACTAAGGGGCCTAAAGTGTGCACAGAAAACATCCCCCACACCATTACACCACCACCACCAGTCTGCACAGTGGTAACAAGGCATGATGGATACATGTTCTCATTCTGTTTACGCCAAATTTGGACTCTACCATTTGAATGTCTCAACAGAAATCGAGACTCATCAGACCAGGCAACATTTTTCCAGTCTTCAACAGTCCAATTTTGGTGCGCTCATGCAAATTGTAGCCTATTTTTCCTATTTGTAGTGGAGATGAGTGGTACCCGGTGGGGTCTTCTGCTGTTGTAGCCCATCCGCCTCAAGGTTGTGCGTGTTGTGGCTTCACAAATGCTTTGCTGCATACCTCGGTTGTAACGAGTGGTTATTTAAGTCAACGTTGCTCTTCTATCAGCTTGAATCAGTCGGCCCATTCTCCTCTGACCACTGGCATCCACAAGGCATTTTTGCCCACAGGACTGCCGCATACTGGATGTTTTTCCCTTTTCACACCATTCTTTGTAAACCCTAGAAATGGTTGTGGGTGAAAATGCCAGTAACTGAGCAGATTGTGAAATACTCAGACCGGCCCGTCTGGCACCAACAACTATGCCACGCTCAAAATTGCTTAAATCACCTTTCTTTCCCATTCTGACATTCAGTTTGGAGTTCAGGAGATTGTCTTGACCAGGACCACACCCCTAAATGCATTGAAGCAACTGCCATGTGATTGGTTGACTAGATAATTGCCTTAATGAGAAATAGAACAGGTGTTCCTAATAAATCTTTAGGTGAGTGTATATCTTTGCACAAAAAGGCTGTATTTCAAATGGCTGTATTTTAAATGCCTAATTCAAACCCCTGTATGTATGGGGGGATCACACACGCCTTGAATCAGTGTAGGACTGAAGTAAATATATCTTTGCACAAAATTGCTGTATTTCAAATGCCTAATTCAAACCCCTGCATGTATAGGGGGGATCACACACGCCTTGAATCAGTGTAGGCCTGCAGTAAATATATCTTTGCACAAAATGGCTGTATTTCAAATGGCTGCATTTCAAATGCCAAATTCAAACCCCTGTATGTATAGGGGGATCACAAACGCCCGGTACCAGTGTAGGCCTGAAGTAAATATATCTTTGCACAAAAAGGCTGTATTTCAAATGGCTGTATTTCAAATGCCTAATTTAAACCCCTGTATGTAGAGGGTGTATCTCACAGGGCCTGAACCAGTGTAGGCCTGAATTCAATATTGGTGCACCAAATGGCGGTATTTAAAATCTCTGAATGTAACCCAAATGTATTAAGGGTGTATCTTACAATGATATCTGCATCAAAGGCTGCCAACTAAATTTTTTGTGCCCAAATGAGTGTTTGTTTAAAAACTTAATTTGCCAGCAGTATATAAGCCTGTAATTTCACACCTGCTGATGCTGCAATGCCTGAAAATAGTGTTTTTTGTCAAGAGTTTTTTCAAACCCCAGAAAATGATGGGTGTATTTCTACCTTAAATTGCACACTGACTAATACAGATGATGTAGTTTGCCCCCAAAAAATGGTGATTTGCAATGTCCCAAAAGCTCAGATGCAGTGCTGGTGCACTGAGCATGCATTAAATGGCCGCCGCCGCCGCCGCCGCCACCCAACTAACTAACAGAATTCTAAAAGTTAGTATTTTTTGGTCAATGAGCTCAGCGCAGGGTAAAACGATAGTGCCCTGCACCCACACAACTATTTGTCTGTAGATCGCTGAGTTCGATTCTCTCCTATGCTCTCCCTGAAATCAGAAGTCAGGCAGCATCCTCTCCCTACACTTGTAACAGCAGAGTGACGTGCAGCGCTACATGACTCAAGCTTATATAGAGCCTGGGTCACTTGCTGCTCTGGCCAATCACAGCCATGCATTAGTAGGCATGGCTGTGATGGCCTCATGGGGCAAGTAGTATGACGCTTGTTGATTGGCTTCTGTGCAGCCTTTCAAAAAGCGCCAAGAAATCGGCGAACACCGAAGCCGAACCCGAACTTTTACGGAAATGTTCGGGTCCGGGGTTCCAAAATCCTAAAGTTTGGTACGAACCAGAACTTTACAGTTCTGGTTCACTCAACCCTACACACCAGTTGAAATTATTTGTTCCAATAGTGTTTGTCACTCTGTGTAGATGCGTTAACGCAGCAAAACCGCAAACAAATGCTGCACTACCCAAATGCACTATATAGAAAGTATATTATTGGTATATAACACCCCTGCTTCAATCTGTTTTTTTGGGGGGCAACTGGTAAATCACACCAGTAGAAATTATTGGTTCCAATATTGTTTGTCACTCTGTGTAGATGCAGTAATGCAGAAAAACCGCAAACAAATGCTGCACTACCCAAATTCACGATATAGAAAATATATTATTGGTATATAACACCCCTGCTTCAATACATTTTTTTTTTGGGGGGGGGGGGGCAACTGGTATATTACACCACTAGAAATTATTGTTTTCAATGTCGTTTGTCACTCTGTGTAGATGCGGTAACGCAGCAAACCACAAAAAAAATGCTGCACTACCTAAATGCACTATATAGAAAGTATATTATTGGTATATAACACCCCTGCCTCAATCAATATTTTTGGGGGGGCATCTGGTAAATCACATCAGTAGAAATTATTGGTTCCAATAGTGTTTGTCACTCTGTGTAGATGCGGTAATGCAGCAAAACCGCAAACAAATGCTGCACTACCCAAATGCACTATATAGAAAGTATATTATTGGAATATAACACCCCTGCTACAATCAGTTTTTTGGGATGGCAACTGGTATATCAAACCAGTAGAAATTATTTGTTCCTATAGCGTTTGTCGCTCTGTGTACCTGAGGTAACGCAGCTAAACCGCAAACAAATGCTGCACTACCCAACTTCACTATTTAAAAAGAATATAATTTGTAAATAACACCCCTGCTTCAATCAGTTTTTTTGGGGGGCAACTGGAATATCACACCAGTAGAAATTATTTGTTCCAATGTCATTTGTCACTATCTGTAGCTAAAGTAAAGCAGCAAAACCGCAAACAAATGCTGCACTACCCAACTGCACTATATAGAAAATATATTAATTGGTATATAACACCCCTGCTTCAATCAGTTTTTTTTGGGGGGCAACTGGCATATCACACCAGCAGAAATTATTTGTTCCAATCGTGTTTGTCCCTATTTGCATTATGCGGTAACGCAGCAAATCCACAAACAAATGTTGCACTACCCAACTGCACTATATAAAAAGTATATAATTGGTATAGAACACCCCTGCTTCAATCAGTTTTTGGGGGGGCAACTGGTATATCACACCAGTAGAAATTATTTGTTCCAATGGCGTTTGTCACTATTTGTAGCTGAGGTAACGCAGCTAAACTGCAAACAAATACTGCACTACCCAAATGCACTATAGAGAAATTATATTAATTGGTATATAACACCCCTGCTTCAATCAGTTTTTTTTGGGGGGCAACTGGTATATCACACCAGAAGAAATTATTTGTTCAAATGTTGTTTGTCACTATCTGTAGCTGAGGTAATGCAGCTAAACCACAAACAAATGCTGCACTACCTAAATGCACTATATAGAAAGTATATTATTAGTATATTACAACCCTGCTTCAATCATTTTTTGGGGGGGGCAACTGGCATATCACACCAGTAGAAATTATTTGTTCCAATGTCGTTTGTCACTCTGTGTAGATGCCGTAACGCAACAAACCGCAAAGAAATGCTGCACTACCTAAATGCACTATATACAGTTGCAAGAAAAAGTATGTGAACCCTTTGGAATGATATGGATTTCTGAACAAATTAGTTATAAAATGTGATCTGATCTTCATCTAAGTCACAACAATAGACAATGACAGTCTGCTTAAACTAATAACACACAAATAATTAAATGTTACCATGTTTTTATTGAACACACCATGTAAACATTCACAGTGCAGGTGGAAAAAGTATGTGAACCCCTAGACTAATGACATCTCCAAGAACTAATTGGAGTGAGGTGTCAGCCAACTGGAGTCCAATCAATGCGATGAGATTGGAGGTGTTGGTTACAGCTGCCCTGCCCTATAAAAAACACACACCAGTTCTGGGTTTGCTTTTCACAAGAAGCATTGCCTGATGTGAATGATGCCTCACACAAAAGAGCTCTCAGAAGACCTACGATTAAGAATTGTTGACTTGCATAAAGCTGGAAAGGGTTATAAAAGTATCTCCAAAAGCCTTGCTGTTCATCAGTCCACGGTAAGACAAATTGTCTATAAATGGAGAAAGTTCAGCACTGCTGCTACTCTCCCTAGGAGTGGCCGTCCTGTAAAGATGACTGCAAGAGCACAGCACAGACTGCTCAATGAGGTGAAGAAGAATCCTAGAGTGTCAGCTAAAGACTTACAAAAGTCTCTGGCATATGCTAACATCCCTGTTAGCGAATCTATGATCCGTAAAACACGAACCAATAATGGTTTTAATGGGAGGATACCACAGAGGAAGCCACTGCTGTCCAAAAAAACATTGCTGCACGTTTACAGTTTGCACAAGAGCACCTGGATGTTCCACAGCAGTACTGGCAAAATATTCTGTGGATAGATGAAACCAAAGTTGAGTTGTTTGGAAGAAACACACAACACTATGTGTGGAGAAAAAGAGGCACAGCACACCAACATCAAAACCTCATCCCAACTGTGAAGTATGGTGGTCGGGGCATCATGGTTTGGGGCTGCTTTGCTGCGTCAGGGCCTGGACGGATTGCTATCATCGAAGGAAAAATTAATTCCCAAGTTTATCAAGACATTTTGCAGGAGAACTTAAGGCCATCTGTCCAACAGCTGAAGCTCAACAGAAGATGGGTGTTGCAACAGGACAACGACCTAAAGCATAGAAGTAAATCATCAACGGAATGGCTTAAACAGAAGAAAATATGCCTTCTGGAGTGGTTTAGTCAGAGTCCTGACCTCAACCCGATTGAGAAGCTGTGGCATGACCTCAAGAAAGCGATTCACACCAGACATCCCAAGAATATTGCTGAACTGAAACAGTTCTATAAAGAGGAATGGTCAAGAATTACTCCTGACCGTTGTGCACGTCTGATCTGCAACTACAGGAAATGTTTGGTTGAAGTTATTGCTGCCAAAGGAGGTTCAACCAGTTATTAAATCCAAGGATTCACATACTTTTTCCACCTGCACTGTGAATGTTTACATGGTGTGTTTAATAAAAACATGGTAACATTGAATTCTTTGTGTGTTATTAGTTTAAGCAGACTGTGATTGTCTATTGTTGTGACTTAGATGAACATCAGATCACATTTTATGACCAATTTGTGCAGAAATCCATATCATTCCAAAGGGTTCACATACTTTTTCTTGCAACTGTAGAAAGTATATTATTGGTATATAACACCCCTGCTTCAATAAAAAAAATTGGGGGGCATCTGGTAAATCACATCAGTAGAAATTATTGGTTCCAATACCGTTTTTCACTCTGTGTAGATGCGGTAATGCAGCAAAACCGCAAACAAATGCTGCACTACCCAACTGCACTATATAAAAAGTATATAATTGGTATATAACACACCTGCTTTAATCAGTTTTTTTTGGGGGGGCAACTGGTATATCACACCAGTAGAAATTATTTTTTCCAATGGCGTTTGTCACTATTTGCAGCTGAGGTAATGCAGCTAAACTGCAAACAAAAACTGCACTACCTAAATGCACCATATAGAAAGTATATTATTGGTATATAACACCCCTGCTTCAATCAGTTTTTTGGGATGGCTACTGGTATATCACACCAGTAGAAACTATTTGTTCCAATAGCGTTTGTCGCTCTGTGTAGCTGAGGTAACGCAGCTAAACCGCAAACAAATGCTGCACTACCCAACTGCACTATATAAAAAGTATATTATTGGTATATAACACACCTGATTTAATCAGTTTTTTGGGAGGGCAACTGGTATATCACACTAGTAAAAATTATTTGTTCTAATAGCATTTGCCACTGTGTAGCTGCAGTATCGCAGCAGAACCACATACAACTGCTGCACAATACAAATGCACTATAATATACTTTCTATGTTAGAAAGTATATTATAAGTATATTACACCCCTCAGTAAGTCACACCTATCAATAGCACACCTATACCAGTCCTTAAAAGGACTTTTGTGGCCCTATTAGCTAGCATTTGGTGTCCCTAACAGTCTGTCCCTGCTCCACACAGCAACCTCTCCCTACACTGGCAAAAGACTGAATGTAAAAGAAAAGCCGGATCAGATTTATTTATAAGGTATGGGGTATGTGCATGTGCTGAAACATCTCAATTGGCTGTCCTGTACCACCTGATGGATGTGTCATGGGTCAAAGTTCTTTACAATGTAAAAGAATATGGCGTTGGCGGATATCGCCATATGTTCGCCCGTTCGGCGACCCGCGAACGAGCAAAGTTCACCGCGAAATGACTACCGGGCGAACCGCAAGGCCATCTCTAGTGAAATACAAAAATGCAATAAGGTAAAATCACAGGGGATAGAAGGGGTTTAAGTTCACAATCTAAGTGGTCCTAGCTGCCATGACACCAGAGATACTGTTTTTTTGGAGCTTATGTTTCTCCAGTTTTATGGCAGCTAGCACTGTGATCCTTGTCTTGTTTTAAAAGTTAAATTGTTAGCTTTAAAACAAGATTCTGGCTGTAGCTCAATTGTAGGCTCACAAGGGGCACCACCGTTCTTCATCTGCACAGCCCTAATGCATTTGGGGAAAGCAGTATTATCATTTCCTGTCGGCTCAAATGGTGCTTGTAAGATCCTCACCTGTCTCGCACTCTGGTGTGACCAAAAAGGGTCCTCGTGGAGCTGCGGGACAGGTTACACGTGTCTTCATTGATACAACAGCTCCGACCCCTTTGCGAACCGACACGGGGATGTGTTCGCATGTGCGCCAGAGGGGAAGACCGCATTGGCTTTCGGGGACAGCTTGGCCGGGTTAGTGGCAGTACGCTGCGGCCGAGCTTGTCTCTGGTGCCTGTTGCGGATTCCATTCCGGTGTCCATGTCGATGCGCTCGCGCACTCTTGCAGAGCCTGTCGTGCATCTGCATTTACGTTTGAATGCGGGTTCGCAAAGGGATACGCGGTCGCGTGTACGTGCTTCTTATGCTCTTCGCCGACCAGCGAAGGGAATAGCACCTGGCTGCAAGTTCAAAGCTGATTAGGGGGCCGGCATTGGTCTAATTGACTAATGACCGACCAAAGCCTTGTACACAGGTGTAGGGAAGGATCATGACCTATGGGGAGTGGACACTTCGCGCCCTGGGATTTGTTAGCAGGCACATAAAAGGTGGCCTCCCAGGTCGGTCAGTGCCCACTGTTATCCTTCCTTATCCAGGTGCAGGTCAGTACTGCTAGCTACTGTCACGAGAGTATCAAGAGCCACGCCTGACTCCGTTATACCTGGGGTCAGGAAGTCGCAGCGGGTGGCTGCGCGCTCTATGTCTAAAGACAGTGCTGTTTATTAATGGTAGCTTTCTGGGTTTGCCTTGCAATCCTTTTTGGCTCACTCAGGGATCCGTAGCTTCTCCTCCTCAGCTGTTTCTTGTCCAGCAATCCCAACCTCCTTATATTCCCATCTCTCACTTCTCTGGTTGCCAGATATAGAGCTTCCTGCCTGGACTTCTATACTGACCCACTGGAGCTGTGTTGCTGTGTTCCCTGGTTGTTGTTCCAGAACGTTACCCTCCGGATCCCTGTTGGGCCTTGGTGGTCTGCTGTTGTCGCCCACCTGGGTTTATATGTTTGTCTGTATTGTCTGTCCTCTCCTTGGTGTTTTCCTCTTAGTGTCAGTGGTGCGGACTAGTGATCCCACCGCCCCGTTCACTTCATAGGGCTCATCTTAGGGAAAGCCAGGGTTTAGGCATGTGATCGGCGTACGGGTGAGGAACCCGTCTAGGGACGTCAGGGCAGTCAGGTGCCAGCCGCAAGGTGAGTCAGGGGTCACCATCTTTCCCTCTCCCTTGGACAGGGGCTTCCCATTTCCCTCCCTTTGCGTGACGCCGGTCATTACAGCTACTGACTGACATTTGCTGGGACTCTGTCCATTCCAGTGGGGCCCAGGACCTGGGACTTTCCGTGACACATCTGTTTACCTGGTAAGTTTCACAGAGACTTATGCATGGATCGGGACTACTCCTGGCTTTCCTTAGTTTTTTGTTTGTCTGATGCTTGCCCAGTGAAGTTTGCCTGGACTTTGTTTGTTTTATTAATAAACCCCTTTTATTTCACCCTCACTGGTCTGTTTCATTGGTGCCATGCATTACAGTGCTCAGGCAAATTGGGGGGGGGGGGGGGGGGGGGAGTGTAACAACAACAATAATATAGCATCATGAATGGTAAAATAATGCATATCTCTTAAAACATAATGATATAACAAAGACATATTGTTCAAAAATAGAGTAATATAATATTTACCAAAAACATTAACAATTATAACCTCTTCTACAGAACATATACATTCCTGATAAGTAGTGCCAAGGATTTGCTGGTACAAGTTTTATCTTCACTTTACAATTGAAGAGTGCAAAAATAGAGCAGTTTTGAGATAGTGTAAGGTTACACATTGCCTCTGCCAAATATTCCTTAGAAACAATGTATTTCAAGTGTAATCTAAATTGGTACTTTTGTTTTAGCTCAGCTCATATTTTTAGTCTCATATTGATACAATACTTGCTGAAAAGCTGCTGAAACTGAAGACAGAATGTTAAACATAAAAAAAGTCACTGAAGGATTTGTATGCATGATACAAGATAAATTAATAAATTGTCTTTTCTTTATGACAGTAGCCTATGTTTTACCACATTGTTTAAATTTTTTTTTAAAAGTTGAACTTTGTAAAACTAAAAACTCTGGGGCAGATTTATTACTCCTGTCTAAAATTTACAGGCAGTCTAAAGATTTGACAAATTTATCCTAGTGGGCTTCACTGTATGTGGTTGATCTTGCATGATGATTTTTGTCTAACATTCCACACTAACTGGCTTATCTTGTGCCAAAATTTTGGTGCAATTTTGCTGCACATTATTGCATATTTAAATCTGCTTCCTCCTTTTATCCATGCCTTATTTTCCTCAAAGCCAGTGGTGCACAACATTTTATAGTCTGATGACCACATTTTCATGTTGAATTCCTCCAAAGGGATGCAAAAAAAAAGTTGGAAGCAAATTGCAGTTATACATAACTTGCATCATGTGTCTATGTTGGTCTATGATGCTAAATATGTTTACAACTTATGACCAAAAAACAAGATTTTTCTGTGATGGTTGTGTGACAGTAGGTAGCACTGTAATACAACATCACAATTCTCATACAGCTTAAAATATGTTATCATGTAGCATCAGCCTAAAGCTTAAAGGGGTAATTACCATTTGAGTTTTCAACAGTTCAGGGACAGTACTGAGATAGTGTAGGAATATAATAGTGAGGCTTTATCCACACTATAGGGAAGAGAGCAGAGAGGGACCAACTGAAGAGTGTAAAGCCTGGCAAATAGAGGAGCTATTATTGATTCTGTTATTGGGGTGAAATTGCGGCCTGATACTACAGATTTTTATTTTTATATTTTTTGGGGGTGAGGTTCACATTCTTTTATACAGGATTTAATCACCCTTAATTGTGTAAGGGTCCATTCAAACGTCCGTAAGTGTTTTGCGGATCTGCAAATTGCGAATCCGCAAAACACGGACACCGGCAATGTGCATTCCGCAGTTTGCGGACCGCACATCGCTGGCAGTACAATAGAAAATGCCTAATCTTGTCCTCAATTGTGGACAAGAATAGGACATGTTCTATTTTTTTGCGGAAATGGAAGCGCGGATGCGGAAGTGCAGATCCACAAATGCAGATGCGGACACATACAGTACATGCACGGTGCTCTGATCAGGCAGGTGCAGGAGCTGTGCCAGCTCAATCAGTGGCAAGAGCCCAACTTATCCTGACAGCTAAGCCCCTGCTGTATATACCGGCATCGATAGGTGAATACACTGATGCTGGCACATTCATCTTTTCTATGCCGCAGTCATTGCTGACCATGGCATGTACAGGGGTTTGAAGACGGTACCAGCACAGTCTCTGTCCTCATCAGGTCCCTGCACTGTGGTGATGGGAACTCGATGACTGGGAAGGCAGCCCGATGCCATCAGGGCTTGCCTCCTATGGAAGCCTATGAAATCCAGCCCCCAGTACAGATCAGCACCTGGAGAAGACCAGGAACCGGTGAGTAATACCAGTTCTAGCAGCACTTCACTGCTCCCCAGCTCTACTGTACTAATGAGCTTCAACAATAAGACATGAAGCGGCACTCACAGTCCTCTGCTAGATCCCGGTATATAGGAATCGACCACAGCTCAGTCTCCTTATTACAAAATACTGTCGGTGGTGCTCAGCCCTAATAGAATAAAATGATGTAGATACAACCATCTAGAGGAGTGAAGAAGGGCGACATTCACCCGTGTAAGGACTTTGATAGTTGCTTTATTCAAGAAGTAGCAATGGGCGGCATCGGGCAGGACGCAGAGAGCTTCACACAGGTGACGTAGCGACGGCCGTCTCGCACTTGACGCGCTTTGTCAGGCTACTACGTCAGAGCGCAGGTGCGCTCCGCCTTCTTAAGCCATGGAGTCGATGCGTTACCTGGGTGACCAGTGATGCTGCCACGATGCTTCCCAAAAAGGTTTACAGAGAAAAGGTAAACAGAAAACATCAGCAAATGTAAAAGCGGCATTACAGAAACATTTTTAAAGGAACATACTTAGGTCAATTCTATTATTGAGGCCCAATTCGTCCGCCGCTTGGGTACGGAGGATCCACCTCGTCTCCCGTTGTAGGAGGAGCCGATGTCTATCACCCCCCTGCGGTGGTGGTTGTACCACCTCTAATCCTGAAAAAGACAGATAACTAACATCCCCTCCATGTGCCTTTCTAAAATGCTCTATCACCCTGGGGCAGCCTTTACCAGAGGTTATGGAGTTGACATGTTCTCTTATACGCTCATATAAGCATCTGATTGTTTTGCCGATATAAAATCGGCCACATTTGCAGCTTAAAAGATAAACCACAAATGTGCTTCTGCAATTAATAAAGCTCCGTACCCTGTGGTGTACCCCTGCAAAATCAATAAATTTTTGCACGAATTGTATTTGCATTGGGAACAATTCCCACATCTAAAGAAACATCCCTTCTGGTCTACTAATTGTTAACCACTGACTAGAACGCATGGGAGTCAACCTACTCCTTACAAGTTTATCTCTTAATATACGACTCCTTCTAAAGGAGACTAGTGGTCTTTGCTCAGTTACCTCACTTAGGGTGCTGTCTCTTTTTAGTATGTCCCAGTTCCTAAAAATAGCGGAACGGATCTGATCAGCCATTGGGCTAAACTTAAAAGAGAAGGCATATCTACCTATATTTGTATCGCCATGTCCCGACCGAGGCATCTCCACTACTTTTCTAGGTTTCCTATTCTTTTGCAGTAAATCCCTTTGAGAGAATTTCTTCTCAACCCTTTTCATATCTCTACTGACTTCATTCTCTGGGTACCCTCTTGCTACCAACCATTGTTTTAACTCTAACGCCTGTCGTCGATATCCCTCTAACTCACTGTTAATCCTGCGTAATCTAATAAATTGTCTGTATGGCAACGATCTCTTGACAGTTCTGGGATGGAAGCTATTGTGGCGGAGCAAGGAGTTGGTCGCCGTGGGCTTCACACTGTACCTTTGTTCCAGACCAGACAATGAAGACATCATCAACAAAACGTAAGAAAACTTTCAAATACTGTAAAAACGGGTTTGACACTGAAAACACAAATCTGTCTTTCAGTCTCGCAAGATACATGTTGGCAAATGTACATGAGACGGGGCTACCCATTGCCGTCCCCAGCTTTTGTCTGAACCACTCACTGCCAAACCTGAAGACATTGTTCGCAAGTATGAAGTTCAAAGCCCCACAGACGAAATCACAGAAGAGGTCACTCCTCCCCACATTCTGAATGATGACCCGGATCGCCTCCACACCCGCATCGCGAGGGATGCGGGTGTAGAGGCTCTCCACATCCAGGGATACCAGCTGGTAATCCTCTTGCCAATGTACTTCACCCAAGGACAACAAAAAATCATTGGTGTCCCTGACATAGGCAGGGGCACTGGGAAGTAACGGTCTGAGGAGCCAATCGATTTATGTTGATAAAGGCTCAGTCACCGAGCCAATCCCCGAGACAATGGGACATCCCGGGGGTTGGCTCAGCAACTTGTGGATCTTGGGAAGGAAATAGCAGCAACGTCTAGAGGGGAATGTGGGTACAAGTTTGTCCACCATGTTGTCGCCTAGGAAACCCCTTGCCACATAACCGCGGACAAAGTACTCAAGCTGACGCCTGATGTCTAAAGTGGGGTCCCCCCGTATCACTTCATAAGTGTCAACATCCCTGATTTGCCTAAGGGCTTCAATGATGTAATACTCCCTCGACATAAGTACCATATTGCCCCCCTTGTCCGCCGGTTTCACTATAATATCATCCTGTGCACAAAACCAGTTTAGAGCCTGTCGCTCCTCACTACTGACATTATCCTGTGCTCTAGGGTACATCACAGCACGTACATCCTTCTTCACCTGATGGTGAAAGATGTCTATGCTGGTCCCGGCGGGCATAGGGGGCCAAAATGTGGACATGATCCCACCTGTAAAGGTGGTTTCACCCTCTGGTACTGCTTCTTCAGTTACCAGACTGCCCTCAGAAAGGAAATCCAGACATTTAAGTTCAGTTTCATTTAACTTGGTGGATACAAAAAACGCCATAGGGTCGGGGCGGAGTGGCAGCTGCCCCTCTGCCCTAGGGATTGCTCCCTGAGGTGTATTTTTTAACATTTTGTGCAGGTGCAATTTCCTCACAGCCTTAAAAAGGTCAATCTCAAATGTGACGGGGTCGAACTGCTCAGTCAAGCTGTACCCGAGCCCCCTGCTTAGGGCTCGCGTGCAGCCCGAGGGCAGTTCACGCCCCGTCAAATTAACCACCAGGTTCTTATCAGTGGACTGTGTGTCGAAAGTGGGAGATATAACTATTTCCTCCAAGACACTCGTTTCCTCGTGCGTCCCGATTTTCTGATTTCTCGTTGCCTTGGTTTTTCGCCGGCTCCTTCTGACACATTTTCTAAAGGGCTGCCCTCCGCCCTATTTGAATCGGGTTTTGGCTGATTCGGTTCATCTGACAAACTTGAATCTGACTCACTTGTCCAATATTTCAAAGAAGAAGACCGGCACTTCGCAGATGTAGATCACAATGTAGATTTATTCAGTCACATATTCAAGTGGCATAGTGACGCGTTTGTCCAATAGTCACTCTTTTGGCGACGTCCAAATCTTCTCTGTTGCCTTTTTTTGCCATTACTCCAATCAAATACGCGGCCAAGTTCATAATCTTGCTTGTCCCTGACAAATTAATCTTTTTTCCTCTCTTTAATCTCCGCTTGTGTCACCACCAATTTTTTATTTATCTTTTTCTCAAAGGTTAGTAGTTGATTTTCCGTAAGTCTTGTAGTCAGTTCATTTTTAGCTTTAAACAATTTTTCTTTTATTCTGTCGTACTCCATTATGTTTCTTTTCAAAACTAGCTCAAGGATTTGCAATAAAAACTGAGAGTGTAACTGTTGCCATTCTTTAACAAATGAAACATCTTGTTCAAACTGTGCCAGATCTTTATATGTACGCAGTCCCCGCGGGACTCTGCCGCTCTCTTTATAGGACCGGAGTGATTCTACTGTCCAAAAGAGACGTACCTCCTTGCCGGCCAGCTGTATAACTTTCGCCTCTAAGGAGCGAGTGCTAATGTTCTGTAAAATATCCTTGTCATTACACTGTGTGAAGAAGGCGTCCGCCCCTTCTCTGCCATCATTAAGGGAGGCTGTAGGTTCTTCTGATGTCATCCCACAATGTGCCTCGCACAAGCCGGTATAAGCG
Organism: Bufo bufo; assembly: GCF_905171765.1. Classification (NCBI taxonomy): domain Eukaryota; kingdom Metazoa; phylum Chordata; class Amphibia; order Anura; family Bufonidae; genus Bufo; species Bufo bufo. The sequence continues at coordinate 522,453,995 of NC_053390.1, read as the reverse complement.
GTTACAACACAGGGTGCTCTGCTTCAAAAGCACAACATAAATAAGCTTCAACAATAAGCCATGAAGCGGCACTCACAGTCCTCCGCTAGATCCCGGTATATAGGAATCAACCACAGCTCAGTCTCCTTATTACAAAACACTGTCGGTGGTGCTCAGCCCTAATAAAATAAAATGATGTAGATACAACCATGTAGAGGAGTGAAGAAGGGCGGCACTCACCAGTGTAAGGACTTTGATAGTTGCTTTCTTCAAGAAGTAGCAATGGGCGGCATCGGGCAGGATGCAGAGAGCTTCACACAGGTGAGGTAGCGACGGCCGTTTCGCGCTTGACGCGCTTAATAAGGCTGCTACTGTACTAATGAGAACTTCCATAATTGAAGCACTTCTTAGTATTCACTTTATAAAATGTACCGCCCTCGTTTTATAAAACTAAAAATAAGGTAAATATGTATGTGTATTTATTATCAGCCTATATGGGTAGCACATTTTTGCACTGCATGTAATTATATTATTATTTTTATATAGTGCCATCTAGTGTTGGGCGAGCATGCTTGGACGAACACCATTTTGATTCTCGCTACGCAGCCAATAAACATGCGGGAAAGTACTGGCACTCACTGTAATGCCGTAGCCATGTTGGTTACTGGCATTACAGTGATTGGCTGGCCGGAACGTGTCATTGGGTGCTATATAGCACACAATGACACATGGTTCGACTCAGTCTTAGGGCCCATTCACACGACCGTATGAACGGATCCGCACCCGTTCCACAATTTTGCGGAAGTTATGCGGACCCATTCATTTCTATGGGCCCTCAAAAGATGCGAACAGCATACTGTGTGCTGTCCGTATCCGTTATTCCGTACCACGGCTCCACAAAAATACACTTCAATGTCCTATACTTGTCCGCAGAAAACGTTCTGTGGACCCATACAAGTCTATGGGTCTGTAAATATGCGGATTACTGCAGAAATGTTTCCGTATGTAATCGGCAATAATGCACATCGATGTCCGCATATTTATTGACCCAGCCCCAAATCAAAATTAATACATTATCAGAAAGGTCTGTCTGGACGGAATCAGACAGAGAAAATCAATCTTTGGAGTTGGCAGTGAAATTCTGATTTACTTAAAATGGCTTTCTCTGTGGAGAAAATGATTGTTCTGATCCAGGAGAGAGTGGAGTTATGGGACACTCGCTCAGGATTGTACCACAAGCAAGTCCGCAAGGATAGGTCGTGGTGCGAAATAGCGGATAATCTTATGCCGGACGAGTGGGCCAAGGGAGATAGCAAAGTTCATAAAAGGATTGGTAAGTAAACGTAAACTTTAATATTTCAAGATTTTTATATATATATATATTTTTTTATTGGGTTTAGGTTGTCTAGCATGTGCAGCATGCTCTGAGAAGTTTGCAAGCTTCTCAGAGCATCCTGCACTTATATTCTAAGTGCACGAGCATGATGTCATTGCAATCTAGTGTACAGCATGTAGTATGTAGTTTGTGCAGCATGCTCTGAGAAGTTTGCAAACTTCTCAGCATCCTGCACTTATATTCTAAGTGCACGAGCATGATGTCATTGTAATCTAGTGTACAGCATGTAGTATATATGACTTACTAGGATGGAAGACCCCTTCAGTCATACACCGTACCTTCCTACTTACCCCGCCCTCTCCCCAAATTAAGACACAGAGATAAATTCTTGGAGAAAGAGGCCTTCACGGCCCAATTTATTAAAACAGTACATTATTCACCAACTTTTCCGATAATAATAATGAACACAAAACATATCAAAATGTAACAATATTCCGAACCTAGTAATAGAATAATAGAATCCTAGAAGGCAACCAGGCAAGCCATATTCTTCATTCTTTCCCTCCACTTGTCACACCACCTTACCCTTGGCCGCGGTCACCGACCCAAGAGCACCAAATCCTCCAAATTATAGTTCCATCTACCCCTGTGGGCCCTTTTTACCCAAACAGGGGCCACATCCACCAGCTTACCGAACCTCATGCACGCTCCAACTTGTCATGCACCTATTAAGCCTTGCATTGCCTTCCAGGACCCTCCATTAACATGCCACAAATGACCAGAGGTGACACCTCACCTATTGGCGTCCTGCCTCACCCTAAGGGCTGTCTCCAAGCCCTCTTGAAGCCCCAAAGCCCACAAGTCAGTACCCACATCGTTGAGATGAACCCCGTCATCCCTCAGGAACTGAGGCGAGGCAGCCTCCAAATTCCTATGGCGCACCACAATTCCACCAAAACGCCCAACTTCCTTATTTAACTTTGCCCGCTCCCTATTAATCTGTTCCACAGACCTCGCCAAACGCCAAGCTCTCTGAGCAACTACCTCAGACCACACCACCAACAATCCAGGAAAATCACATCATAACCGCAACAAGTCCAGTTTAATGTCCCGAATCACCTCTCTAGAACTACGAACCCCTAAATAGTTACCGCCCACATGCAAAACCAAAATATCAGGTGGCCTGTCAAAAGAAACCGAAGCATGAAATTCCTAAAGCACCCTTCCCCATAAGAGTCCCCGCAAGCCAATCCACCGCACTTGTAACTCATCGGGTTAGAAACCTAATTGCCTTCCATTCCTCCGCACGTCAGCACGCAAAGCTCCCCAATGTACATAGGAATGTCCGAGAATCCACACCAAGCACGGTGATGAACCTACAAACAAACACAATTAGACTTGCTGAACTGAATAACATCAACAACGGGAGCAGCGTAACACTGATTACAACACAGAATTACAGCATGTGAGGACGAATATACGAGCGATATTCCAACGACCAATCCGCTTGATAGTTTCCTCGCCCAAACCCCATCTAGCCGCCTCGGTCGCAGCGCCAATCCTAAAAGAATGAGACGCAAACTCTTGTGCCGGGTAGCCCTCTGCAGCCAGGCATTTTCTAAATACTGCCACAAATTGAAAACAGGACAAAGCCGATCCATCCCGATGTACCAATAACGAACCCGGAACATCAGGCCAAACCCTCAAAAATTCTTCCACAATCCTAATTGGACACAAGGCCGACCTATTCACAATACTCGCCCCCTTGCCCTCCTGGTCAGTCTTAGACCTGCGCAACACACACCACAAACCCACTTCACCAAAGGAAATATCTTCTCGTAACAAACCGCCCCCACCAAACCGACTACTAGCCACCAACTCACAGACCCGAAAGGCACCAAAAAAGGCCAGAGAAAAAGAGTCTCTAAACAGATTCACCTCATACCCAGATGAACACACCACACTAGTTTGCTCCCACAATTTCTGCAACACTGCAAACGAGACCGGCCAGCGAGAGTCTCGTCTTATAACACTATGACGATAGCCTTTTAAGGCCTGGCGCACCAAAAAACTCTTAGACACATCGGGCCAAACCCGCAGCTGCAACCAAAAAGCTACAGCCGCTACCATTTTGGAGGCTACTGAAAAGGACATGCTCGAACTGAAAGACAACTCCACAAAATAAACTAACTATGAATGAAAATCCTCCACTACCACACAGCCCCCCACCTGATCAATTAACAGCTCCCACTGGGTTCCCACAGATGAATAAGCCGACCACGTACCCCTATTTACAGACCGTCTGATCAGATCTGATGAGACCCCAAGGCCACGCTCCAGAGCCACTGAGGACAAGGCAGACCCTTCGCATCCGCGTCCTGCACCAGCCTGCGAAAACGATCTCACTGAGAACGAGAAAGTGAATCAGCAATAGAATTGTCAACACCAGGAACATGCACAGCCACAAAACAAGCGTTCAACCTCAAACCCCTAAGAACTAAGTGGCACAGCAGGCGCAACACCGGAGGGGAATTAGCAGAATTACTATTAACTTCCTCCATACTAAATGACCATTAAATTAGTCAAAAAAATTCTCTCAGACCTCTAAGTCTGCCCGTACTGCAGATGACAGCCGCAAAAAATGAAAAGGTACCGTGACCCCTGCCGTAGCCATGGCCAAGCGTCTGCAAAAAATCTGACCCATCAGCAAGATCCTAAAAGTGAAATAAAATTTTCCTAAGATGGACTGTACCCGCCGAAGTTGCACTTTTTTAGCCTTACGCAGGAAAACCACCTCAGTATTCAAATCCGCCACCTTATCGTCAGGTAATCTAAATTCCATTGCCACACTATCGATTACAATACCTAAAAACTTGACAGTCATAGCAGGCCATTCAGTTTTCTCAGGCGCTAACGGCACGCTGAACCTAGCCGCCACCCTTTCCATCGTGCACAACTAAACCTGTTGAGAGGAGCAGGCAGCAGTAGCATGCTCCACCTGTGCACACCGAGCCCCAACAGGCGCAAGCCAGCACCACCCCATCGGACAGGAGGTTGGTGCGGAAGTCGCCTGTTTGGGCTTTCTTCACCCTGGCAACAGATGATGTTACTGTTGCCATTTGTAACCTCTGCCATGCCAGGGTGAGGAGAGGGAGGTCAGTTGCTCGGCTGGGTACCACAGCCCCCAACTAGCACATGCGACTGAACCACTGGCGGGAGTGGGAACAGAGTAAGAGTGGTAGTAGCAGCAGCGCCACCGGCAGTGTGCAGGGGACAGCAGCTCCTGCCACTGTACAGCAGCACCCCCTCTCTATTGCAACTACTGATTCCCACCCCCCAGCTCCCTCTAGTAGAGGTATTGGTACCGGCAGCCATCCCTCTGCAACCAGTGCACCCTCCTCTGCCGTCTGGCGGCAGCCATCAGTTGCTGATGCTTTTGAACGCACCGCGCCCTACGCCCCAGGGGACCGACGCGTGCGTTCACTCAATGGGCTCCTGGCAAGGATTATTGCCCAACATCTGCTTCTGTACAATGTGGTGGACAGCAACCATTTTAAGCAGATGTTGGAGCAGGCCCAACCCAGATGGCGTGTCCCCAGCCGCCATTACTTTGCCAGGACTGGCTTCCCTGCCCTACACCAGCACCTTGTGCAGAATGTATGCCTATCGCTGGATCATGCTGTCAGCAACAGGGTGCATCTCACAATGGATGCTTGGACCAGCAGGCATGGGCAGGGTCGATACCTAAGTTTCACAGCCCATTGGGTTTCCCTCCGAGGCACTAGGGAGGGAACGGCAGCATCTGAGTTTGTGGTGCCGCCCCGGGGTGTCCATGGGAGAAATGCTCCTCTCCCGCAAGCCACTGTCTCCACGGCTGCTGAGCCCCCAAGCAAACGTCCCCGTAGCTACGCAAGTGTTGGGCACGTCCGCTGCCAGGCCGTGCTCCAGATTGTGAGCTTGGGGGAACGGAGACACACTGGCCCTGATGTTCTGGCCGCACTACAGGCTCAGGTCCAGAAGTGGCTGACACCCCAAGCAACCTACTCGCCGCCCTTCAGGCTGGCAGTCTGACACACGTGCCCTGCATGGCACATGTCCTCAACCTTGTGGTACAGAAATTACTCCGCACTTACCCAGGGTTGAGTGACATTGTGCAAAGGGTACGTAGGATTGCCAGCCACTTCCGCCGATCCCCAACCGCCGCCGTGTCCCTGTCCAAACTGCAGCTGGACAACAGCCTGCCCCCCCACAGGCTGATTGTGGACAGTGTGACACGGTGGAACTCCACCCTCAACATGCTGGAGAGGTTGTGGGAGCAGCGACGGGCGGTGGGGGAATACCTGCTGTAGCTAGGCACTCCAGGGCCATCACACCCACTCCCCGACGTCACTAATGCGGAGTGGGGGCAGATTCAGCAAGTCTGCCACGTGTTGGCCCCATTCGAGCAGGCGACAAAGATGGTCAGCAGGGAACATGTTGGCCTCAACAACGTGCTCCCCTTAGTGTTCCTGCTGGACAGGACACTAGATAGCCTGCTTGAGGCTGGGGAGAGTGCCTTGGTGGAGCATGAAAAGTCAACCATGCTCCACCAGGACCAGGCCCAGGACGAGGAGGATGATGCATTAGTGGACGTCCAGGAGTCTGGGCTTGGTCAGAAGGGAGAGCCGGTGCTAGGGGCACCGTTAGTCCGGGGGTGGGGCACCTCCGACCGGGAGCAGCAGCATCGGCAGCAGGAGGATCAAGAGGTCATGGTCCCGGGCAGCTCTGAAGAGTCACAGGCTGCCAATATGCTGTGATGCCTCAGGAGGGACCCCCGGATCAGGAAAATAAAGGAGAGGGATGAGTTTTGGTTGGCCACCCTTTTAGACCCTCGTTGCAAGGGGAAACTGGAGCAGTTTCTACCAGCCAGCCGGAGGCAGGCCCGTATTGAAAAATTGCGGGCCTGTCTGGTCCACCGGCTGGAGTAGGCAAACCCTAGGCCTCACGCTCCATTTCTCCCCGCCCATCTCACCCAGCAGGTGGCTGGAACCAGCAGCACCAGCTGAGCAGGTGACCTTATGGGTGAGATGAGGCTGTTCTACCAGTCTGCGCGACCCAGTACCAGTAGCAGCATCAGTCACCACCAGCGGCTGGCCCGCATGGTGGCAGACTACATGGGGTCCGTTGGTGCTTCTGACAGCATGAGCACCGACGACCCCATGGAGTACTGGGTTGCCAGGCTGGACACCTGCCGTGATCTCGCTCAGTATGCGTTGCAGTTACTTTCTTGCCCCCCCTCCAGCATACTGTCGGAGAGGACTTTGAGCGTGGCAGGTGGGGTGGTCACCGACAAGAGGACCTGTCTGTCCACTGACTCCGTGGACAGACTCACAATTATCAAAATGAATGAGTCCTGGATCGGCAGTGACTTCTTAGCCCCCGCTGTCGGTTCAGGGCGCTGAAGGGTCCCTTGTTCATCCCTCTCCTTTGCTCTCCCTCCAATACTCTGTTGTTTTAAAAAAAAAATTATGACAAATCAATATTTTTATCATTATTTCTTTACTTATTATCATATTATTTATTTATTCAATATTTAATTTAATTTATAAATCATGTATTTGGTAATCTATTATTTTAATTATTTATGAATTGTTTTTGTTCTAATCATGTAATGTGTAATTGCCTTTGTATATTTATGAATTTTTTTAAATCATGCTTTTCTTGATTTACAAATTTGTATTTTATGAAATCTAAAAATGTATTTATTAACAATAAATTAGTTTTTTATTATTTTTCTATTGTTCAATTGTCAATTTATTTTGGTATATTTAATAATTAGTCCGTTCAAAATATTATTTGTAATCCTTATTTTTTAAATTTACTGTAATATTTTTAATTTTTTTACTATATTTTTATAATGTATCTAGTAATGTAGTAACATATATAAATTATAAAAAAAATTTATTTTAATTTGTTTTATGAAAAACAATTACATTTTCAACACACTCTATTTTTAATTAATCAATAAGGTGTCCCCTACGCCAGCAACATGCAGCTGTAATTTTCGATATAAGGCGCATCAATTCTGTAGCAGACCACTGCGTTAACGCAACATGACTCGTGTTCTGATTCCTCTGAGCCAGAGGGATGAAGGACTGCAAGGGTTTAGTAGTGTCCCTCTTGTCCTCCGTTTGTCTGTGAGGAGGGATGTGTAACACAGATCGCCAAACCCATACACGATTATCGCTGCTTACATCCAGCGCTAAGGACATGTGCACGTCCAAACCGTCCTCAGATCAAACAGAGCCCAGAAGTCAGTGAAGAAGTTGCTTGGCCTGGGCCAGTTGTGTTAGTGTCCACGTCTCTGCCACCTGGGTAAGTTCTCATTCCCCTCGTTCCTGACTCTGTCATGGTCCCCGTCTACTGTCGTTGTTCATCGTCAGCTGCCTTTAGTGTGCAGCATGGTTCATCTATTGCCAGTCATGCAGATAAATAAGGCTATAGTTGCGAGGCTTGACTACACACGGGGAGTAGTGTCACACATCCCGTAGAAGACTTCACTTAGGAGGGGGTGACAGGCACAGGGGAGCACCTACACTGTCATCCTGCAGAGAAAATGTTTGACTCTGTAAGCCAGTGGTTCTCAACCTTTCTAAAGCCGTAACCCCTTAATACAGTTCCTCATGTTGTGGTGACCCCCAACCATTACATTTTTTTCCTTGATACGTCATAACTAATTTTGCTACTGTTATGATGACCCACCAAAAACACGCACAGACACCAATACACCAAATGTTAATTCAAATACACAAGTATTCATTCATAACCACAGAACTTTAGCATAAATAAAAAATTTTTGTAAACCAAATAAATAACTTTAAAATAAATAATAAACAACAAATACCCCCTAAAAAATAAATCAGTGGTGTGCACAGTACCCCTCAAATAAATAACTCAGTGGTGCTCACAGTACCCCCCCAAAAAAAAAAAAAAAAAAATCAGTGGTGCTCAGGGTACCCCTCAAATAAATAAATCAGTGGTGCTTCAAGTCCCCCCCAAATAAATAAATCAGTGGTGCTTTAAGTCCCCCCCAAATAAATAAATCAGTAGTGCTTCAAGTCCCCCCCAAATAAATAAATCAGAAGTGCTCAGGGTCCCCCAAATAAATAAATCAGCGGGGCTTCAGGTCTCCCCCAAATAAATAAATCAGCGGTGCTCAGGGTACCCCCAAATAAATAAATCAGTGGTGAATCAGGTTTCCCCCAAATAAATAAATCAATGGTGCTCAGGGTCCCCCAAATAAATAAATCAGTGGTGCTTCAGGTCCCCCTCCAAATAAATAAATCAATGGTGCTCAGGGTCCCCCAAATAAATTAATCAGCGGTGTTTCATGTCCCCCCAAATAAATTAAGCCTTGCTCAGCCAAATAATTAAAATAAAATTAGCCAGGCTCAGCCAGGCTCAATTAAATCATTGGTGGCAGTGGTGCTCAGCGGCGGTGTCATTAACGAAAAAACTCAGACCTCAGCAGACAGGCGGCCCGACTTACCCGTCCAGACGTCAGGCTCCTTCAAGCACAGGCAGTGATAGGACATAACTTCCTGTGCGCGAGGATAAGGGGCCGCTGCCGTTCTGCGGGCGACCCACAATAGGAAGCCTCAGGCGACCCCCCGGAAAGGGCCGATTGACCCCCAAAGGGGTCGCAACCCCTAGGTTGAGAACCACTGCTGTAAGCCAACATGTGTGCTGTTGTTACTCAGAAGTGGAGTTATTTTTGATCGATTTTACATTTCAATTAGTATTGATTTAAGATCTGTAAAACAAGCCATCCGTTCCTCTATAATGCAGTTATCATTAAGGGGAAGAATAATGCAGGGGTTTCCCGTTAGAGATGGTGTACATAGATATATATAAGTGGTCCATCCTGGAATAAATTATCTAGGTACCCTATCTCTACAAAGTAGACTTGAAATTATATATCAATCAAAATATCACCATTATAGAGGAATGGATTACTCTGCATTTTTCACAAAGAAACTGGATAAGACTTTATAGATGTCAAGTCCACATCCAAGAAGCACTGTTACTTAAGTTAGGTGGTTTAATAGTAACTGCTGTTCAATGTCACTCCAGCATGCATGTTGCCTTCCAAAAAGTCGCCAAACAACGCTTTGATGGAGAACAGTGTAGGTGCTCCCCTGTGCCTGTCACCCCCTCCTAAGTGAAGTTGTCTACGGGATGTGTGACACTACTCACCGTGTGTAGTCCAGCCTCGCAACTATAGCCTTATTCAGCTGCATGACCGGCAATAGATGAACCATGCTGCGCACTAAAAACAGCTGGCGATGAACAACGACAGTAGACGGGGACCATGACAGAGTCATGAACGAAGGGAATGAGAACTGACCCAGGTGGCGGAGACGTGGACACTAACACAACTGGCCCAGGCTAAGCAACTTCTCCACTGACTTCTGGGCTCTGTTTGAACTGAGGACGGTGTGGACGTGCGCATGTCCTTAGCGCTGGATGTGAGCAGCAATAATCGTGTATGGGTCTGGCGACCTGTGTTACAGATCCCTCCTCACAGACAAACTGAGGACAACAGAGACACTATTAAACCCTTGCAGTCCTTCATCCTTCTGGCTCAGAGGAATCAGAACACGTTGAGTCATGCTGCGTTAACGCAGTGGTCTGCTACAGAATTGATGCGCCTTATATCTAAAATTACAGCTAAATGTTTCTGGCGTAGAGGATACCTGATTGATTAATTGAAAATAGAGTGTGTTCAAAATGTCAAATTGCTTTACTAAAAAAAGATTTTCATGTAAATATTTCATAAATTATATATGTTACGACATTACAGTTTTAGACTATGAAAATACAAATTTAACGTGTTTTTATTAAATTTTTGGTTGTGTTCATGGTCTTGTATCAAATGTGAACTAGTGGTTCAGGGAGCATTAGACCTAATTTAAATCCAGGTACAAACCAGATATTCGAGACCTATCTGACAGTATATTTTTTTAGATAACAGTGTACTGTGCTTAGAGAAAATAAACAGATGGCTCACTATGGGTGATCACTAGAGTTGAGCGAACACCTGGATGTTCGGGTTCGAGACCCGAACTTCGTCCCGAACCCCATTGAAGTCAATGGGGACCCGAACTTTTCGGCACTAAAAAGGCTGTAAAACAGCCCAGGAAAGAGCTAGAGGGCTGCAAAAGGCAGCAACATGTAGGTAAATCCCCTGCAAACAAATGTGGATAGGGAAATGAATTAAAATAAAAATAAAATAAATAAAAATTAACCAATATCAATTGGAGACATAGCAGAGAATCTGGCTTCACGTCAGCAGAGAATCAGTCTCTTCATGCCATAACAGAGAATCTGGCTTCACGTAACCCACCACTGTAACAGTCCATTGTCATATATTTAGGCCCAGGCACCCAGACAGAGGAGAGAGGACCCATAACAGAGATTCAGGCTTCATGTCTGCAGAGAATCAGTCTGCATGTCATAGCAGAGAATCAGGCTTAACGTCACCCAACACTGGAACAGTCCATTGTCAGATATTTAGACCCAGGCAGAGGAGAGAGGTCCCGTAACAGAGAATCTGGCTTCATGTCAGCAGAGAATCAGTCTGCATGTCATAGCAGAGAATCAGGCTTCACGTCACCCGCCACTGTCACATATTTAGGCCCAGGCAGAGGAGAGAGGTTCCATAACAGAGATTCAGTCTTCATGTCATAGCAGAGAATCAGGCTTCATGTCACCCACCACTGGAACAGGCCACTGTCAGATATTTTTAGGCCCCGGCACCCAGACAGAGGAGAGGTTCATTCAACTTTGGGTTGCCCCGCAATATAATGGTAAAATGAAAATAAAAATAGGATTGAATGAGGAAGTGCCCTGGAGTAGAATAATATATTGTTAAGGGGAGGTAGTTAATGTCTAATCTGCACAAGGGATGGACAGGTCCTGTGGGATCCATGCCTGGTTCATTTTTATGAACGTCAGCTTGTCCACATTGGCTGTAGACAGGCGGCTGCGTTTGTCTGTAATGACGCCCCCTGCCGTGCTGAATACACGTTCAGACAAAACGCTGGCCGCCGGGCAGGCCACCACCTCCAAGGCATAAAAGGCTAGCTCTGGCCACGTGGACAATTTGGAGACCCAGAAGTTGAATAGGGCCGAACCATCAGTCAGTACGTGGAGGGGTGTGCACAGGTACTGTTCCACCATGTTAGTGAAATGTTGCCTCCTGCTAACACGTTCCGTATCAGGTGGTGGTGCAGTTAGCTGTGGCGTGGTGACAAAACTTTTCCACATCTCTGCCATGCTAACCCTGCCCTCAGAGGAGCTGGCCGTGACACAGCTGCGTTGGCGACCTCTTGCTCCTCCTCTGCCTTCGCCTTGGGCTTCCACTTGTTCCCCTGTGACATTTGGGAATTCTCTCACTAGCGTGTCTACCAATGTGCGCTTGTACTCGCGCATCTTACTATCACGCTCCAGTGCATGAAGTAAGGTGGGCACATTGTCTTTGTACCGTGGATCCAGCAGGGTGGCAACCCAGTAGTCCGCACACGTTAAAATGTGGGCAACTCTGCTGTCGTTGCGCAGGCACTGCAGCATGTAGTCGCTCATGTGTGCCAGGCTGCCCAGAGGTAAGGACAAGCTGTCCTCTGTGGGAGGCGTATCGTCATCGTCCTGCGTTTCCCCTCAGCCACGCACCAGTGATGGGCCCGAGCTGCGTTGGGTGCCAGCCCGCTGTGAACCTGCTTCATCCTCATCCTCCTCCACCTCCTCCTCATCCTCGTCCTCCAGTAGTGGGCCCTGTCTGGCCACATTTGTACCTGGCCTCTGCTGTTGCAAAAAACCTCCCTCTGAGTCACTTCGAAGAGACTTGCCTGAAAGTGCTAAAAATGACCACTCTTCCTCCTCCTCCTCCTGGGCCACCTCCTCTTCCATCATCGCCCTAAGTGTTTTCTCAAGGAGACATAGAAGTGGTATTGTAACGCTGATAACGGCGTCATCGCCACTGGCCATGTTGGTGGAGTACTCGAAACAGCACAACAGGGCACACAGGTCTCGAATGGAGGCCCAGTCATTGGTGGTGAAGTGGTGCTGTTCCGCAGTGCGACTGACCCATGCGTGCTGCAGCTGAAACTCCACTATGGCCTACTGCTGCTCGCACAGTCTGTCCAGCATGTGCAAGGTGGAGTTCCACCTGGTGGGCACGTCGCATATGAGGCGGTGAGCGGGAAGTTACGCTGTAGCGCAGACAGGCGAGCAGCGGCAGGATGTGAACGCCGGAAGCGCGAACAGACGGCCCGCACTTTATGCAGCAGCTCTGACATGTCGGGGTAGTTGCGAATGAACTTCTGCACCACCAAATTCAGCACATGCGCCAGGCAAGGGATGTGCGTCAAACCGGCTAGTCCCAGAGCTGCAACGAGATTTCGCCCATTATCGCACACCACCAGGCCGGGCTTGAGGCTCACCGGCAGCAACCACTCCTCGGTCTGTTGTTCTATACCCCCCCACAACTCCTGTGCGGTGTGGGGCCTGTCCCCCAAACATATGAGTTTCAGAACGGCCTGCTGACGTTTACCCCGGGCTGTGCTGAAGTTGGTGGTGAAGGTGTGTGGCTGACTGGATGAGCAGGTGGAAGAAGAGGAGGAGGAAGCTGAGTAGGAGGAGGAGGAGACAGGAGGCAAAGAATGTTGCCCTGCGATCCTTGGCGGCGGAAGGACGTGCGCCAAACAGCTCTCCGCCTGGGGCCCAGCCGCAACTACATTTACCCAGTGTGCAGTTAGGAAGATATAGCGTCCCTGGCCGTGCTTACTGGTCCACGTATCTGTGGTTAGGTGGACCTTGCCACAGATGGCGTTGCGCAGTGCACACTTGATTTTATCGGATGTTTGGTTATGCAGGGAAGGCACGGCTCTCTTGGAGAAGTAGTGGCGGCTGGGAACAACATACTGTGGGACAGCATGCGACATGAGCTGTTTGAACCTGTCTGTGTCCACCAGCCTAAATGACAGCATTTCATAGGCCAGTAGTTTAGAAATGCTGGCATTCAGGGCCAGGGATCAAGGGTGGCTAGGTGGGAATTTACGCTTTCTCTCAAATGTTTGTGAGATGGAGAGCTGAACGCTGCCGTGTGACATGGTTGAGATGCTTGGTGACGCAGGTGGTGGTGTTGGTGGTACATCCTATGTTTGCTGGGCGGCAGGTGCCAACATTCCTCCAGGGGCGGAGGAAGAGGCCAAGGCGGCGGCGGCAGCAGCAGAAAAGGCCGAGGCGGCAGCAGCAGAAGAGGTAGCAGGGGGAGCCTGAGTGACTTCCTTGTTTTTAAGGTGTTTACTCCACTGCAGTTCATGCTTTGCATGCAGGTGCCTGGTCATGCAGGTTGTGCTAAGGTTCAGAACATTAATGCCTCACTTCAGGCTCTGATGGCACAGCATGCAAACCACTCGAGTCTTGTCATCAGCACATTGTTTGAAGAAGTGCCATGCCAGGGAACTCCTTGAAGCTGCCTTTGGGGTGCTCGGTCCCAGATGGCGGCTGTCAGTAGCAGGCGGAGTCTCTTAGCGGCGGGTGTTCTGCTTTTGCCCACTGTTCCCTCTTTGTCTTTTGCTACGCTGTTGGCTCGGTCTCACCACTGCCTCTTCCTCCGAATTCTGAAAGTCAGTGGCACGACCTTCATTCCATGTGGGGTCTAGGACCTCATCGTCCCCTGCATCGTCTTCCACCCAGTCTTCCTCCCTGACCTCCTGTTCAGTCTGCACACTGCAGAAAGATGCAGCAGTTGGCACCTGTGTTTCGTCATCATCAGAGACGTGCTGAGGTGGTATTCCCATGTCCTCATCATCAGGAAACATAAGTGGTTGTGCGTTAGTGCATTCTATCTCTTCCACCCCTGGGGAAGGGCTAGGTGGATGCCCTTGGGAAACCCTGCCAGCAGAGTCTTCAAACAGCAGAAGAGACTGCTGCATAACTTGAGGCTCAGACAGTTTCCCTGATATGCATGGGGGGGATGTGACAGACTGATGGGCTTGGTTTTCATGCGCCATCTGTGCGCTTTCTGAAGAAGACTGAGTGGGAGATAATGTGAACGTGCTGGATCCACTGTCGGCCACCCAATTGACTAATGCCTGTACCTGCTCAGGCCTTACCATCCTTAGAACGGCATTGGGCCCCACAAAATATCGCTGTAAATTCTGCTGGCTACTGGGACCTGAGGTAGTTGGTTCACTAGGACGTGTGGCTGTGGCAGAACGGCCACGTCCTCTCCCAGCACCAGAGGGTCCACTAACACCACCACGACCATGTCCGCGTCCGTGTCCCTTACTAGATGTTTTCCTCATTGTTACCGTTCACCACAATAAGAAAAATATTATTCGGGCCAATGTATTGAATTAAAATTCAGGCCTTTTTTTACAGACACCTAACACTATCTGGCTATCTATTTAGGTACCGTATTACACTAATACAGGCACACCAGTAATGACAGATTTAGCTGAATATAAATGTGAGGCCTATTAATTAGGCGCTGGGTGACAGGTATACGTTTATGGACAGAATTAGACTTGGATCTGCACTGTAGCGTGTGTGTGAAGTTCTTGAGAATGACCCTATCAGCACCTTGAATCTAATCTACCCTTTTAGGGATAGATTTAAAGTAGGCCTGATACAGCAGAAACCACTAATTTTGAGAATTGCAAAATTGGGAAATGTTTTTCAACCCAGAACAAAAACTGTGCTTTGACGGACACTAAATAACTTGACCAGCTAAAACAGTAATGACAGATTTGGATGAATATAAATGTGAGGCCTATTTTTTAGGCGCTGGGTGACAGGTATACGTTTAATCACAGAATTAGACTTGGATCTGCACTGTAGCGTGTGTGTGAAGTTCTTCAGAATGACCCTATCAGCACCTTGAATCTAATCTACCCTTTTAGGGATAGATTTAAAGTAGGCCTGATACAGCAGAAACCACTAATTTTGAGAATTGCAAAATTGGGAATTGTTTTTCAACCCAGAACAAAAACTGTGCTTTGACGGACACTAAATAACTTGACCAGCTAAAACAGTAATGACAGATTTGGATGAATATAAATGTGAGGCCTATTTTTTAGGCGCTGGGTGACAGGCTCAACTTGCCCCTGATGTAGTATATGGCCAAAAAATAACCACACTATTGATGGTTAAATGCACTTCATGACAGCTTGACCCTGATGTAGGATATAGAAAAAAATAACCACACTATTGATGGTTAAATGCACTTGGTGGTAGCTTTTGCTGGCGCACCACAAGCCACAAAATGGCCGCCGATCACCCCAGAAAAAAGTGACTGAAAAACGCTCTGGGCACCCTAAAAACACTGAGCAATTGAATAGCAGCAGTTCAATGATCCACAGCTGTAGATCGATCACTGAATGAAGTCTTTTGGAGGAGTTAATCACTGCCTAATCTCGCCCTAACGTCGCAGCTGCAACCTCTCCCTACATTTGTATCAGCAGAGTGACGTGCAGCGCAACGTGACCCAAGCTTATATAGAGGCTGGGTCACATGCTGCACTGGCCAATCACAGCCATGCCAATAGTAGGCAAGGCTGTGATGGCCTCTTGGGGCAAGTAGTATGATGCTTGTTGATTGGCTGATTTGCAGCTTTTCAAAAAGCGCCAAGAAAGCGCCGAACACCGAACTCAAACCCAGACTTTTACGAAAATGTTCGGGTTCGGGTCCATGTCACGGACACCCCAAAATTCGGTACGAACCCAAACTTTACAGTTCGGGTTCGCTCATCCCTAGCATTTTTTTCAGGTATATGTGCGTTTTTTATACTATATCTACAAAAACATTATGCTTACTATTCTATATGCGGGATTTTGTCAAAAATACTTTATAAGTCCATTTATCCCGTTTTAAGTGAATAAAAATGTGCTCTTTTTAATTGTAAATGAAAAATTATTATTATTCTATGTGCCTAACCGTGTATCGTGTAATACTGTGATTGCCTTATCAATATTTTGTGGAAGATTATGAGTATTTTCTAAAGTATGGGTCCAATTTTTAATTGAACCCAAAAATCTCTAAGTCAGAGTTCAAGCCTGCTGGGAGGAGGCTACCAAAGTCATAGATTCTCCTAGACTCAGCCCGTGACATTTTTATAATATGATTACCTCCCCTCCAGTGTACGTCCACCTTCTCCAGCGCCACATAGGAGATACCCCTGAAGTCGCTATTGTGTACAGTCTTAAAATGCTTTGATAGCGAATGGTTCTCAAAGCCCTTTTTTATGTTGTTGAGATGCTCCGAGATCCTCACCTTCAGGGGTCTCTTGGTTCTGCCAATATATTGTTTTTGGCAGGGGCATTGGATCAGGTAGACGACACTGGAAGAGTCACATGTCAGACAGCCCTTGATATCTAAGGAAAAACTGTTCTGAGTAGATTGTACCTTGGTTGTTTTTTTCGGGAATGTCGTACTCCTACATCCCAGACATTTCCCACACCTGTAAAAGCCATTCATGTTTAGCCATTTCTGAAGAGTGGTACCATCTTTTTTTGTATGATTTCTAATGGAGGGTGCGATCTTTAGCCCTAAGTTGGGTACCTTAGAGAATGTGATCAAGGGGGAGGTATGTAACATAGGGCCTATAGTTTTGTCTCTCAACAAGAAGTGCCAATGTTGGTTAATGATGTGACGCACGTGTTTGGCTTGTGAGCTATATGGCAAAATCACTCTTAATTCCCCTTCTTTCCTCTCTTCTTTTTGTGTTTTCGGCTGAAAAAAAGTCTTCCTGTCTGTCTTCCTTATTTTTTCTAAGGCTCCCTCTATAACCTTTTCAGAATAGTCCCTACTTCTGAATTGCTCCTTCATTTTAATGGCTTCCTCCTCAAAGCTTAATACCTCGGTGCAGTTCCGCTTAATCCGTCGGAACTGACCCGAGGGAATATTCAGGAGCCACTGTGGTAAATGACAACTTGTAAAGGGTATAAAACTGTTTCTTGCAGTCGGCTTGTTATAGGTATTGCAAATATATTTATTTTCACACCTTGATATTTTTATGTCTAAAAATTCTATTTGTTCTTGTCCCACTGTAGGCACAAAACTTAGGTTCATATTGTTGAGATTTAGACTTTCTAAGAAAGGCTGCAACTGCCGTGCATCTCCACCCCATACAAAGAGGACATCGTCGATATAGCGACGCCAGAGGACCAGGTCCGTCCCCAGTCTGGGACTGATGACATCATGTTCCCATTGTGCCAAGAATAAATTGGCATAACTGGGGGCGAACCTGGTCCCCATGGCCGTCCCACACAACTGCAAAAAATATCTGTCCTCAAAGAAAAAAAATAATTATGGTGGAGTATGAACTTTATCCCCTCCATCAAGAAGTCCACCTGCTGGATACATATGGTACCATCTATCTCAAGCTGGGATCTTACCGCCGACATTCCCAGACATAAAAATATCAAGGTGTGAAAATAAATATATTTGCAATACCTATAACAAGCCGACTGCAAGAAACAGTTTTATACCCTTTATACAAGTTGTCATTTACCACAGTGGCTCCTAAATATTCCCTCGGGTCAGTTCCGACGGATTAAGCGGAGGAGGAAGCCATTAAAATGAAGGAGCAATTCAGAAGTAGGGACTATTCTGAAAAGGTTATAGAGGGAGCCTTAGAAAAAATAAGGAAGACAGACAGGAAGACTTTTTTTCAGCCGAAAACCCAAAAATAAGAGAGGAAAGAAGGGGAATTAAGAGTGATTTTGCCATATAGCTCACAAGCCAAACACGTGCGTCACATCATTAACCAACATTGGCACTTCTTGTTGAGAGACAAAACTATAGGCCCTATGTTACATACCTCCCCCTTGATCACATTCTCTAAGGTACCCAACTTAGGGCTAAAGATCACACCCTCCATTAGAAATCATACAAAAAAAGATGGTACCACTCTTCAGAAATGGCTAAACATGAATGGCTTTTACAGGTGTGGGAAATGTCTGGGATGTAGGAGTACGACATTCCCGAAAAAAACAACCAAGGTACAATCTACTCAGAACAGTTTTTCCTTAGATATCAAGGGCTGTCTGACATGTGACTCTTCCAGTGTCGTCTACCTGATCCAATGCCCCTGCCAAAAACAATATATTGGCAAAACCAAGAGACCCCTGAAGGTGAGGATCTCGGAGCATCTCAACAACATAAAAAAGGGCTTTGAGAACCATTCGCTATCAAAGCATTTTAAGACTGTACACAATAGCGACTTCAGGGGTATCTCCTATGTGGCGCTGGAGAAGGTGGACGTACACTGGAGGGGAGGTAATCATATTATGAAAATGTCACGGGCTGAGTCTAGGAGAATCTATGACTTTGGTAGCCTCCTCCCAGCAGGCTTGAACTCTGACTTAGAGATTTTTGGGTTCAATTAAAAATTGGACCCATACTTTAGAAAATACTCATAATCTTCCACAAAATAGTGATAAGGCAATCACAGTATTACACGATACACGGTTAGGCACATAGAATAATAATAATTTTTCATTTACAATTAAAAAGAGCACATTTTTATTCACTTAAAATGGGATAAATGGACTTATAAAGTCTTTTTGACAAAATCCTGCATATATAATAGTAAATATAATGTTTTTGCACATATAGCATAAAAAACGCACATATACCCGAAAAAACGCACTGAAAACGCACCTATACACTAGGAGTTGAAAAAAAAATTAAAAAAAAATTGGATGAGCCAGAAAATCAAAAAATCGAATAAGTGGACAAATCGAACAAGAAAAATATTGATTGGGTTCGAATTAATGAAACATCGATCAAGTAGGGACTGATTTGTAAATAAAATAAATAAAATAGAGAATATTGTAATGAAGAGCTAGACATTGTAGTAGAAAATGTGTGCTTATAATCCTCAAGATTATATATATATATATATATATATATATATATATATATACATATATACAGTGGGGGAAATAATTATTTGACCCCTCACTGATTTTGTAAGTTTGTCCAATGACAAAGAAATGAAAAGTCTCAGAACAGTATCATTTCAATGGTAGGTTTATTGTAACAGTGGCAGATAGCACATCAAAAGGAAAATCGAAAAAATAACTTTAAATAAAAGATAGCAACTGATTTGCATTTCATTGAGTGAAATAAGTATTTGAACCCCTACCAACCATTAAGAGTTCTGGCTCCCACAGAGTGGTTAGACACTTCTACTCAATTAGTCACCCTCATTAAGGACACCTGTCTTAACTAGTCACCTGTATAAAAGACACCTGTCCACAGAATCAATCAATCAAGCAGACTCCAAACTCTCCAACATGGGAAAGACCAAAGAGCTGTCCAAGGATGTCAGAGACAAAATTGTAGACCTGCACAAGGCTGGAATGGGCTACAAAACCATTAGCAAGAAGCTGGGAGAGAAGGTGACAACTGTTGGTGCGATTGTTCGAAAATGGAAGGAGCACAAAATGACCATCAATCGACCTCGCTCTGGGGCTCCACGCAAGATCTCACCTCGTGGGGTGTCAATGGTTCTGAGAAAGGTGAAAAAGCATCCTAGAACTACACGGGAGGAGTTAGTTAATGACCTCAAATTAGCAGGGACCACAGTCACCAAGAAAACCATTGGAAACACATTACACCGCAATGGATTAAAATCCTGCAGGGCTCGCAAGGTCCCCCTGCTCAGGAAGGCACATGTGCAGGCCCGTCTGAAGTTTGCCAATGAACACCTGAATGATTCAGAGAGTGACTGGGAGAAGGTGCTGTGGTCTGATGAGACCAAAATAGAGCTCTTTGGCATTAACTCAACTCGCTGTGTTTGGAGGAAGAAAAATGCTGCCTATGACCCCCAAAACACCGTCCCCACCGTCAAGCATGGGGGTGGAAACATTTTGCTTTGGGGGTGTTTTTCTGCTAAGGGCACAGGACAACTTATTCGCATAAACGGGAAAATGGACGGAGCCATGTATCGTGAAATCCTGAGCGACAACCTCCTTCCCTCTGCCAGGAAACTGAAAATGGGTCGTGGATGGGTGTTCCAGCACGACAATGACCCAAAACATACAGCAAAGGCAACAAAGGAGTGGCTCAAGAAGAAGCACATTAAGGTCATGGAGTGGCCTAGTCAGTCTCCGGACCTTAATCCAATCGAAAACCTATGGAGGGAGCTCAAGCTCAGAGTTGCACAGAGACAGCCTCGAAACCTTAGGGATTTAGAGATGATCTGCAAAGAGGAGTGGACCAACATTCCTCCTAAAATGTGCGCAAACTTGGTCATCAATTACAAGAAACGTTTGACCTCTGTGCTTGCAAACAAGGGTTTTTCCACCAAGTATTAAGTCTTTTTTTGTTAGAGGGTTCAAATACTTATTTCACTCAATGAAATGCAAATCAGTTGCTATCTTTTATTTAAAGTTATTTTTTCGATTTTCCTTTTGATGTGCTATCTGCCACTGTTACAATAAACCTACCATTGAAATGATACTGTTCTGAGACTTTTCATTTCTTTGTCATTGGACAAACTTACAAAATCAGTGAGGGGTCAAATAATTATTTCCCCCACTGTATATATATATATATATATATATATATATATATATTTATGAATGTATCTTGTTCTGCTTTTCTTTTGTATATGATATATCCTTCTTTATACTCAATAATTCTGGCAAAATGTTTGTAAGTACAGAAAATTGAAAAGAATAGATCAGATTCTTTCTGAAAATTCGGAGACCCTCGTTTTGAAATAACTAGGCATTGTAACCACCCAATCCAATCACTAACACCTGTTGAAATCCAGTGTGGACAATTAAGAGATGACGTGGAGAGTTTAAAAGTCGAGGTTCTCAGACCACAGGGTACCCACTGAGGAAGAGATAAGCTATCTCGAAACGCGTCTGGACGGAGTACCTGTGCGTGAACTCGACTGCTATTTCTACATGGCCATGTACTGAAACCAACTACACAAGGAAAAGTTTCTGTTTGACTCACGAAAACCTACAGACAGCCCAAGTCCTGTTATATTCTGTGACGAGATCCTGAGAGCTGCTGAAGAGGGAAACCAACACTGCTGGACTGGGATGTGAATAGTGGGACGCCACCTGAAATAATTCCCATTTAAAGAACCTCTCGATCAGCGCCAAAGGTTGTGAATAACTAAATATACGCTTAATCGTGAAAGCTGGTGCATTTATTAATTATGCCGGCCTGAAAAGGCAAAATCATGTTCCTTATATAAAGTTCTGAGGACACAGTTTTGATTACTTCCACTGGGACACAGCTTTGAATAATTCCACTGGGACTCACCCATATATATGGGTTTATTGCACTGGAACTTTAACTGAGAAAAACACTCAGGTCTCCAGAAAAATCGAGTGGGATTCTCTCAAGATGCCGCCGCTTCAGGTCCGACCACTTTTTGAGCATGGCCATAAGAGTGTGTTGTCCGCCATGCTCCCTCAATAAAACTTGTCTTAGCTGGTGGATAATGGCCTGCTTGCCTCGCTGTGAACTTAGCTCATCATAGCCTTTCTCTAACATGCGCTGCGGGATTAAAAAAGGAAACATTTAATAAAAAAAATTTAATAACTAAGATTACGCAACTGTAACATTAGCAGAAGGGGACAACGTCCGGCTATTCCAGGAAGTTGAATAAGCCGTCGGATCCGTCCTGCCGCTAGTTCACTTTTGCCCCCAGACAGTGGCGTAGCTAGAAATGACTTGGCCCCACAGCCAATTTTTTTATGGGGCCAACCTACCTACCGCAGAAATTTTTTCACAAGCCCTTCCTTTCATGCCACCCACATAACTGTGGATAGTAAAGATCGCTCTCTCACACCAGGCCCGGCAGCTGTTCCATCCGTTTCCTACACTGTCTATACTGTCACTGTGTATAATTTCATTGTGTAATATTGTTGAGGGGACCCTGACAAAATCTTTTAGTCCTTCTCCTCCTCCTGGATGGGCCCCTTTTGGGTCAGGGCCCGCAAGCATCCCCTGTAAATATACGCCACAGCGACAAGAATGACGATCCGTCAACATTTACTATAATGGTGGCGGCCAGGGGCGTAACTATCGGGGAAGCAGGAGAAGCGTCTGCTTTGCGGCCCTGACCCAGAAGAAGCCCATCCCGTAAGGAGGAGGACTAAAAGATTTTGTCAGGGCCCCCTCGGCAGTATTACACAATGAAATTATGTTACACAGTGACAGTATAGACAGTGTAGGAAACGGATGGAACAGCTGCCGGGCCTGCAGCTACACCACTGGTGGCGGGGGCAAAGTTCCAGCAGCAGCTAGGCAGCACACGGCGAGAGGCAGTCTAACTTAAAGCTCTGCATGTTGTAGTTTAATTACAGGCAACCGCTCGCCGTGCGCTGCCTTGATGCCGCAGTAACTAACCACCACCATGTCATCATCATCTCAACCACCAAACCAACAATTTTTATTGTTTGAAAGTGAAATACTACAATTTAAGTTATCGTAAACGTATAAAATTTAATTGTATTGAAATTGTATGTGTGTGGGGTATAAGCTATTAGATATTGTCCATCTAAGGAGAGGTGTACCTGTCTAGTGATGTGACGGCATAGTATGGGGTGTAAAGCTGGTTCGCCTCCACGTGGTGCACCCTGGGTAACGCTAAATGAACCAGCAAATATAGAAGGTCAAAAATTTGAATCTTTAGACTAGGCATCCTCACACTGCAGCCATCCAGCAAACTGCGTCCCTCTAGCTGTGGCAAAAATACAACTCCCATCATTCCATGACAGCCTACAGCTATCATCCTATAGAAGGGCATAATGGGAGTTGTAGTTTGACTGGAGGACCGCTGTTTGAATAGACTTTGTGTGTTGGGAGTGGGGGGTGGTCTGAGGGGGTGTGGTTTTGAGGGGGGTTTGGTGGTATGTAGTGTAGGTATATTTTGTGAGGCAGGAAATTAGATGTGCAATGTGCATCTGATATATATTTGTCTGCTATCCATACATAATGACATGTCGGCCACATGTATGTATGGATAGCATATAAATATATAGCAGATGCCAGTGAGATAGTCCTTTGATGGCAGACCAACAGTTTGTCATATCAAAAATGCTTAACTATTTATTTTAGTCATACAAATAAAATCACAGTAGATGTTAATGATTATGTGAAAAAAATATTACTTTTGAATGTCAACAATACTTGTTTCAACCAATCATTTATATCTAATCAAAGTATGTGCTATGCAAATTTAATTGTCATGCGAAAATAGTTTTCACTTACAAAGACATATCCGAAAACTTAAATTCCATAAACCTAGATAAGAATATTAGTAAGATAACTTAACGAGCGTGTGAGATAGAATGTTCAATTTACTTACTATGATGAGGATCTCTTCCTCAACTTCTTTGAACTTGCTCGCCACCATCGTTCCAATCGCATCCAACTCCCAACTCGACTCAACTCACGCTGGATTCTAGATGAAACTGGTTACTTCCTGCCAGGAGTGACTCATGCGCATGCGCATGAGCATACGAACATTTCATTGCCGTTTCAGCAATGTGTATTTTTACGAATATTCAATATATTGCTGATATACAGTATCTTAGGTTTTAGAATATTCGTAATATTTGAAAACAATTATATATTAGAAAATCGAGAATATTCGTAAAAGACACAGCGGATATAGTGCTTTAGTATTTTTTAAATAGAGTACGTTTTTTTCAAACTATTAAGTTGGGAAGAGAACCAAAAAACTACACTATAATAAAAAAGATTTTAGCACTATTACTAAAATTTAAGTCTATTCTATTGGTGATTTTTACTAATATTGGCTATATTGCAATAACATGGTTTTTTTATACTATTCGTCAGATTCTATATTGCAATATAGCGAATATTCACAAATTACTAAATCCATTCGCAAACATAGGAAAGTTGTACTGTATACACTTAACACTTTAGAGATTAGAGACATTTAGGAAATCGCAACACGCGAATAACAAATCGCATATTAATCGCGCTAAATATACATTAACGAATATTTGATTTCGGCGAATATAATACGAATAATCAATCGAATATTCGCAAAATATTGCAAAATCGAATATGGCACCTCACGCTCATCACTAATAAGTGTCATCCACAGACC
The DNA here is from genome assembly GCF_905171765.1 of Bufo bufo. Classification (NCBI taxonomy): domain Eukaryota; kingdom Metazoa; phylum Chordata; class Amphibia; order Anura; family Bufonidae; genus Bufo; species Bufo bufo. The sequence continues at coordinate 522,429,522 of NC_053390.1, read as the reverse complement.
CCCCCCCCCATAAGTGTCATCCACATGACAGACCCCCCCCCATAACAGTGCCATCCACGGATCCCCCTCCCTATAACAGTGCCGTCATCCATAGATCCCCCTCCCCGCCACTCACATCTCACAGTAGTATACATTAATAAATCGGTATCCGATCCGGCTGCAGTGCAGGCTGCAGACAGTAACTTTAATTTTAACACAGGCAGCACTCATCTCATCTCTTTAGTCTTTACTACAGTACCTTACAGGCTTACATTCATTCAGCTCCCGCCTCCAGCCTGAGCCTCCAGTAACAAGTGCGGGCGGCAGCGCTCACTCACTGACGTCACGCGCCTGCGCCGCCTAGTGGGAGGAGCAGGCGTGTGACGTCAGTGAGTGAGCGCCGCGCCGCCGCCCCCACACTGCCCTGCTGTTACTGGAGCTTTACCCCCCCTGCCCCTGATGGCGGCCCTGGCCGGCCCATAATTCGATCGGCCCACCGGGATTCTCCCGGTACTCCCGATGGCCAGTCCATCGCTGATTACTGTCAACTAAGGCCAACAGCACTATAGAAAAATATTGTTTGAAATTAAAATATTGGGACCCTGAGTGAGGCGGTTTCTTAACACATATGTGTTTGCCATCCAATGCCCCTACGCAGTTTGGAAACTGCGCAGATTGATAAAACCCATCAGCAATTCTAAGCCAATCTTCTGCCTTGGGTTGGGGCATCACTGCATCTCTGAATCGCTGCCAGATAAGTTGACATGTGTGACAGACGATCCCAGATAGAGTTGAGATTCACAGCAGATACTTATAATGCGAGGAGGCAAAATAGTTCCCAGTTGCAAGAAACCTGTGAAGAGAAAAAAACATTTATAAGTTCCTATTTTTTAAATCAAAATATTTTACAGGTATAATTAAGGATAGACTAATAAACTTACCTCAATGTGACTAGAAGTCTTTTTTCAGTTGAAATGCTGAGCCTCATGTTTGTGTTCTGGAAAGTAAGTCCAGAACGGAGAGACACCAGCAACATATCAAAAGTAGCTACTGACATACGGCAATAAGGCCTCATGCACACAACCGTTGTGTGAATCCGTGTTCGTTGTTCCGTTTTCCGTGATTTTCTGCAGACCCATTGACTTTCAATGGGTCAGTTGAAAACTCGGAAAATGCACCATTGTTCATCCGCGTACGTGATCCGTGTTTCCTGTCCGTCCAAAAAATAAGACCTGTCCTATTTTTTTGACGGACAACGGTTCGCGGACCCATTCAAGTCAATTGGTCCGTGAAAAAACACGGATGCACACAAGATTGTCATCCGCGTCCATGATCCGTAGGCTACTTTCGCACAGACGGATCCGCAGATCCGTCTGCATAAAAGCTTTTTCAGATATGAGTTTTCACATCGTGAAAACTCAGATCCGACAGTATATTCTAACACAGAGGCGTTCCCATGGTGATCGGGACGCTTCAAGTTAGAATATACTAAGAACTGTGTACATCACTGCCCCCTACTGCCTTGCAGCACCCGATCTCTTACAGGGGGCTGTGATCCGCACAATTAACCCCTCAGGTGCCGCACCTGAGGGCTTAATTGTGAGTATCATAGCCCCCTGTAAGAGATCGGGTGCTGCCAGGCAGCAGGAGGCAGTCATGTACACAGTTCTTCATATATTCTAACTTGAAGTGTCCCCATCACTATGGGAACGCCTCTGTGTTAGAATATACTGTCGGATCTGAGTTTTCACGATGTGAAAACTCATATCTGAAAAAGCTTTTATGCAGATGGATCTGCATCGGAAAAATCTGATCCTATGGTATATTAATAGGGACTCCTTACTTTACATTGAAAGTCAATGGGGGACGGATCAGTTTGCAATTGCACCATATTGTGTCAACGTCAAACAGATCCGTCCCCATTGACTTGCATTGTAAGTCAGGACAGATCCGTTTGGCTCCGCACGGCCAGGCGGACAAAAAAAACTACTTTTTTTTTTACTTTCCTTCATGTCTGGTGATCCTCCAAAAATCACGGAAGAGACACGAAAACAAAAACGAAAAAGGATCACGGAACAACGGAACCCCGTTCTGCGGACCGTGATACAATACTGTCGTGTGCATGAGGCCTAACCCTGAAATTTATCAGGGTGCTGCCGCAAGTCGAAATACAAGGTGTTAAAGTGGCCCTTCTGTAGGCGCTGGGAGACAATAGGATGAACCCACCGCCTCCTCCTTCTCGGTTCTTCAGACAGCATAGCTGGCTGCCGTCCAAATCTCCGAGAAACTAGCCAGTACAGAAGAACCTCTCGTTCATTAGCCATGACACACAAGAAATATAGCCCAAAACAGATACCGACCAAGCACAAGTTTCACACTAAGCTCTCTGTGCAATCAAAGCCAGACAAAATGACGCTAAAGCAATCTGACAGGATTATTTTATATACATGTCACCTTTTTTTTATTATTCAACACCTAAATCTTTATAGAAAATGTAAAAAAATAAATTCCTTTTTTTGCGGATCCGCAAAAAGGGAACATTTTCCGTTCTTTTTTTTACGGAAGAACGGATTCACATTTTTGCGGATCCACAACAGAATTACGGTTGTGTGAATGGGCCCTTAGTCAGGATGAGCTGCAGCAAAAGGGACAGATAGTGTAGGGACAGGATTTTTTTTTTTGTTTTTTTAGGCAGGGTTTAGTCTTGAAAGGAGTTAGAGACCCAAAAGTCTTATTAAGGACTATTGTTTTATCTGGCTGTAAAATATATTATTTGCGCAACTTGCACTAAATAGCGTGCAATTGTTGGTCCGCTCCTGAAAGTGACATTACCTGCGCTGCATCTCCTGTATAACATTTGCGCATCCTAAATATCAGTGACATTTAGTGCATTTGTTTCGCCGCTGGTGACAGCGACATTACCTGCTCTACATCTCCTGTGTAACGTTTGCGCATCCTGAATGTCTGTGACATTCAGTGTAATTTTGTTCGCCACTGGTGACAGTGACATTACCAATATCAAAAGATTGCAGCGTTAAAAAAAGGTTCGAAATTTGAAAAAAAATCAAGGAAAAAAATGCCAGTTTTTTGCTTTCATGCTAATATTACCAGATTTTTGGAGATGCACATAAATACATAAACCTGCATTAGTATTACCCCTATACCACCGCCCTGTAATTCTTCTCCATACCTCTTTCTTCCACACCTTCTCCATTTTATAACCTCTTTTCTATACGGATAACCACCTGTTCCTTCCTTAGAATAGCCCCTTAAGTTATTCCTCCATACCTTTTGCGTGACTTAAGCCTCATGCACACGTCCATGAAACACGGACCGTATGATACCGGCCTGGATTTCGTCTGAGTGCAGGAGCGATAGATCATACCAGTGTATTACTGTACTGCGGCGGCAGAAGGAAGCGCACGGCGTCATAGCAACCAATGACACTGCAGTTAATCACACAAACGCGCGTCAAACGCGCGTTTACTATTGCAAAAAACGCGCATAAAAACGCGCGTTAAACGCGCATATCAAATACTCTCAGGTCTGAACCCAGCCTTAGGGAATTTGTGGAAGCTTGGCTGTGAGTCAGATGTTAGCACCTATCAGACAGTGTTCACACACTATAGATAGGTTTAGCGGTAGGTCCCGCGCCAACTGAGATACCTTGACGGGGTGCATGGTAGTGATGGACGAACATCGGCCGCAACGATTCACGAACGCGATCAAATGTTTGCGAATCGCAAGTTCTCGGCGGGCCCCTTTCACTTTAATGGCAGGCAAACCTGAAAAACCTTCAGGTCATATACAGAAAAGAACAATTGATAATGTGGCTGGAGGTATATTAGACGATCATTGGATAACAATTTTATTGCAGGCCAGTGGAGTAGAGGCCCCAAACATTATGCATTCACTGTACAGAAAAGAACAAGTGATTATGTGGCTGGAGGTACATTAGGCGGTTACCATATAACAATTTTACAGTTGGCCAGTTAGATTACAGGCCCCAAAAATTATGCATTCACCGTACAGAAAAGAACAAGTGATTATGTGGCTGGAGGTACATTAGGTGGTCACCGTATAACAATTTTACTGTTGGCCAGTTACATTATAGGCATCAAAAATTATGCATTCACCGTACACAAAAGATCAAGTGATTATGTGGCTGGAATTATATCACACCCCTGCCTCAATCAGTTTTTTGGGGGGGCAACTGGTATATCACACCAGTTGCAATTAGTTGTTCCAATAGCATTTGTCCTTCTGTATAGCTGCAGTATCTCTAACTACACCAAATAGACAAAGGGACACACATATAAAATAGTCACAAATTTTATTAAGTAATTAACATTACAAAAGACATGAAAGAATAATAATATTAGCAGCAGCAATGCAGACAAGCGCTACGACAAGCAGCTCATTTGCCAGATAGAGGGTATGCCTGATCCTAGTACAGGGGGAACATGAATGCCACAAAAAACAGGCAATATTAGAACAATCCCCACTTAGATATAAAGAATCTCTGTTGAGTATGTGAGACTACACTAGTATGAGGGCCAGCTACAAAGCACCTCCAACAGAAAGCCCATAAGCAGTATTAGAACCAACATTAGTAGTAATATATTACCAAAAATAAATGGGATCACAAGAGGATCAGACCCTGGATCGACAAAGAGCGCACCCAGCTGCGGTATCATAGCAAAACCGCACACAACTGCTGCACAATACAAATGGGTCAAATTCGGCGCAATGCAATGCTAAAGAATATGGCGCTGGCGGACATAGCCATATGTTCGCATGTTCGGCGAATCGCGAATGAGCAAAGTTCGCTGCGAAAAGACCGCCTGGCGAACCGCAAGGCCATCTCAAGTGCGCGGGCTCCGATATGTTTTTGAAAGGAATATATTGGCTAAAGTCTCATTTTAACATCTAGCTTGAGGGTTTAGCCTTGTATATGTGGAGGTTTTGCTCCCCCAGTTATAAATACGTTATAAACACAGTATTTTGGGCTCTGAGCATTTCCTCCTATTTAGGCCACTTTTTTTTTGTGATTTGTCTCTATATTTATGGAATGTGCCATTTTTTATCTTTGGTAACATTCTGGTGCACCTGGTAGCCTGTCAGCCTTTGCCCACTCTTCTTGGCAAAAACACTCCAAATCTGTCAGATTGCAAGGGCCACTCCTGTGCACAGCCCTCATCAGATGACCCCACAGATTTTCAATCTGATTCAGGTCTGGGCTCTGGCTGGGCCATTCCAAAACTTCCTCTTCATGTTCAGCTTTCTAGCAGAAGCGTGAAGGTTTTGTGCCAATATTGACTGGTATTTGGAACTGTTCATAATTCCCTCTAGCTTTACTAAGGCCCCAGTTTCAGCTGAAGAAAAACAGCCCCAAAGCATGATGCTGCCACCACCATGCTTCTCTGTGGGTATGGTGTTCTTTTGGTGATGTGCAGTATTGTTTTTGCGCCAAACATATCTTTTGGAATTATGGCCAAAAAGTTCAACCTTGATTTCATCAGACCATAACACCTTTTCCCAAATGCTTTTGGGAGACTTCAGATATGTTTTTGCAAAATGTAGCCTGGCTTGGATTTTTATCTTCGTAAGAAAAGGCTTTCGTCTTGCCACTCTACCCCATAGCCCAGACATGAAGAACACGGGAGATTGTTGTCACATGTACCACACAGCCAGTAGTTGCCAGATATTCCTGCAGCTCCTTTAATGTTGCTGTAGGCCTCTTGGTAGCCTCCCAGACCAGTTTTCTTCTCGTCTTTTCATCAATTTTGGAGGGACGTCCAGTTCTTGGTAATGTCACTGTTTTGCCATATTTTCTCCACTTGATGATGACTGTCTTCACTGTGTTCCATGGTATATCTAATGCCTTGGAAATTATTTTGTACCCTTCTTCTGACTGATACCTGTTAATGAGATCCCTCTGATGCTTTGGCAGCTCTCTGAGGACCATGGCCTTTGCTGTGGGATGCGATTAGGAAAATTTCAGGAAAGACCAACTAGAGCAGCTGAACTTTATTTGGGGTTAATCAGAGGCCCTTCAAATGATGGCAGGTGTATGCTGACTCCTATTTAACATGATTTTGAATGTGATTGCTTAATTCTGAACACAGCTACATCCTCAGTTATAAGAGGGTGTGCACACTTATGCAACCACATTATTTCAGTTTTTTTTTTTCTTCCCTCCACCTAAAAGATTTCATTTTGTTTTTCAATTGAGTGGTACAGTTTATAGGTCACATTAAAGGTGGAAAAAGTTCTGAAATGATTTATCTTTGTCTAATTTTTTTTACAGCACAGAAACATGACATTTTAACAGGGGTGTGTAGACTTTTTATATCCACTGTACATTGACAGGGAGTGCAGGCTCCAATATGTTCTTGAACAGAATATATTAGCTAAAGTCTCATTTTTACATCTAGCGTGAGGGTTTAGCCTTGTATTTTTATTTGCATATATTGTAGTGTACCTTTGCAGTGATTTATTCATTCTCATAGTCTAATCCACACATTATTCCATATTGTGTAGGATCTTTTTGTGGCACATGTGGTCCGCTACTGGAATCCTCCATTGTATGCATTATTTGCTGGGGATTGCTGTTTGCAGCGGATCACATGTGGAGGTTTTGCTCCCCCGATTATAAATACGCTGCAGTATTTGGGATTCTGAGCATTTCCTCCCATTTAGGCCACTTTATTTAGTGATTTGATTCTACTCTGTCACTTCCTTAACCGCCTCCGGACCGCCTAACGCAGGACCGCGTTCCGGAGGCGGCAGCCCTGCGCAGAGTCACGCATATATGCGTCATCTCGCGAGACGCGAGATTTCCTGTGAATGCGCGCACACAGGATCGGAAGGTAAGCGAGTGGATCTCCAGCCTGCCAGCGACGATCGTTCGCTGGCAGGCTGGAGATGCGATTTTTTTAACCCCTAACAGGTATATTAGACGCTGTTTTGATAAGAGCGTCTAATATACCTGCTACCTGGTCCTCTGGTGGTCCCTTTTGTTTGGATCGACCACCAGAGGACACAGGTAGCTCAGTAATAAGTAGCACCAAGCACCACACTACACTACACCCCCCCCTGTCACTTATTAACCCCTAATCACCCCATATAGACTCCCTGATCACCCCCCTGTAAGGCTCCATTCAGACGTCCGTATGATTTTTACGGATCCACTGATACATGGATCGGATCCGCAAAACACATACAGACGTCTGAATGGAGCCTTACAGGGCGGTGATCACCCAATATATAGACTCCCTGATCACCCCCCTGTCATTGATCACCCCCCGTAAGGCTGCATTCAGATGTCCGTATGTTTTTTTACGGATCCACGGATACATGGATCGGATCCGCAAAACACATACGGACATCTGAATGGAGCCTTATAGGGGGGTGATCAATGACAGGGGGGTGATCACCCCATATAGACTCCCTGATCACCCCCCTGTCATTGATCACCCCCTTGTAAGGCTCCATTCAGACGTCCGTATGATTTTTACGGATCCACTGATACATGGATCGGATCCGCAAAACACATACGGACGTCTGAATGGAGCCTTATAGGGGGTGATCAATGACAGGGGGGTGATCACCCCATATAGACTCCCTGATCACCCCCCCTGTCATTGATCACCCCCCTGTCATTGGTCACTCCCCTGTAAGGCTCCATTCAGACATTTTTTTGGCCCAAGTTAGCGGAATTTTTTTTTTTTTTTTCTTACAAAGTCTCATATTCCACTAACTTGTGTCAAAAAATAAAATCTCACATGAACTCCCCATACCCCTCACGGAATCCAAATGCGTAAAATTTTTTAAACATTTATATTCCAGACTTCTTCTCACGCTTTAGGGCCCCTAGAATGCCAGGGCAGTATAAATACCCCACATGTGACCCCATTTCGGAAAGAAGACACCCCAAGGTATTCCGTGAGGGGCATATTGAGTCCATGAAAGATTGAAATTTTTGTCCCAAGTTAGCGGAAAGGGAGACTTTGTGAGAAAAAAATAAATGAAATCAATTTCCGCTAACTTGTGCCAAAAAAAAAATAAATTCGATGAACTCGCCATGCCCCTCATTGAATACCTTGGGGTGTCTTCTTTCCAAAATGGGGTCACATGTGGGGTATTTATACTGCCCTGGCATTTTAGGGGCCCGAAAGCGTGAGAAGAAGTCTGGGATCCAAATGTCTAAAAATGCCCTCATAAAAGGAATGTGGGCCCCTTTGCGCATCTAGGCTGCAAAAAAGTGTCACACATCTGGTATCGCCGTACTCAGGAGAAGTTGGGCAATGTGTTTTGGGGTGTCATTTTACATATACCCATGCTGGGTGAGATAAATATCTTGGTCAAATGCCAACTTTGTATACAAAATGGGAAAAGTTGTCTTTTGCCGAGATATTTCTATCACCCAGCATGAGTATATGTAAAAAGACACCACAAAACACATTGCCCAACTTCTCCTGAATACAGCGATACCACATGTTTGACACTTTTTTGCAGCCTAGGTGGGCAAAGGGACCCACATTCCAAAGAGCACCTTTCGGATTTCACAGGTCATTTGCCTACTTACCCCACATTAGGGCCCCTAGAATGCCAGGGTAGTATAACTACCCCACAAGTGACCCCATTTTCGAAAGAAGACACCCCAAGGTATTCCGTGAGGGGCATGGCGAGTTCCTCAAATTTTTTATTTTTTGTCACAAGTTAGCGGAAAATGATGATTTTTTCTTTTTTTTTTTTCTTACAAAGTCTCATATTCCACTAACTTGTGACAAAAAATAAAAACTTCCATGAACTCACTATGCCCATCACGAAATACCTTGGGGTGTCTTCTTTCCAAAATGGGGTCACTTGTGGGGTAGTTATACTGCCCTTGCATTTTAGGGGCTGAATGCGTGAGAAGTGGTTTGAAATCAAAATCTGTAAAAAATGGCCGGTGAAATCCGAAAGGTGCTTTTTGGAATGTGGGCCCCTTTGTCCACCTAGGCTGCAAAAAAGTGTCACACATCTGGTATTGCCGTACTCAGGAGAAGTTGGGCAATGTGTTTTGGGGTGTCTTTTTACATATACCCATGCTGGGTGAGAGAAATATCTTGGCAAAAGACAACTTTTCCCATTTTTTTATACAAAGTTGGCATTTGACCGAGATATTTATCTCACCCAGCATGGGTATATGTAAAATGACACCCCAAAACACATTGCCCAACTTCTCCTGAGTACGGCAATACCAGATGTGTGACACTTTTTTGCAGCCTAGGTGGGCAAAGGGGCCCACATTCCAAAGAGCACCTTTCGGATTTCACAGGCCATTTTTTGCAGATTTTGATTTCAAACTACTTCTCACGCATTCGGGCCCCTAAAATGCCAGGGCAGTATAACTACCCCACAAGTGACCCTATTTTGGAAAGAAGACACCCCCAGGTATTTCGTGATGGGCATAGTGAGTTCATGGAAGTTTTTATTTTTTGTCACAAGTTAGTGGAATATGAGACTTTGTAAGAAAAAAAAAAAATAAATCATAATTTTCCGCTAACTTGTGACAAAAAATAAAAAATTCTAGGAACTCGCCATGCCCCTCACGGAATACCTTGGGGTGTCTTCTTTCCAAAATGGGGTCACTCGTGGGGTAGTTATACTGCCCTGGCATTCTAGGGGCCCTAATGTGTGGTAAGTAGTTTGAAATCAAAATGTGTAAAAAATGACCTGTGAAATCCTAAAGGTGCTCTTTGGAATGTGGGCCCCTTTGCCCACCTAGGCTGCAAAAAAGTGTCACACATCTGGTATTGCCGTACTCAGGAGAAGTTGGGCAATGTGTTTTGGGGTGTCATTTTACATATACCCATGCTGGGTGAGATAAATATCTTGGTCAAATGCCAACTTTGTATAAAAAAATGGGAAAAGTTGTCTTTTGCCAAGATATTTCTCTCACCCAGCATGAGTATATGTAAAATGACACCCCAAAAAACATTGCCCAACTTCTCCTGAGTACGGCAATACCACATGTGTGACCCTTTTTTGCAGCCTAGGTGGGCAAAGGGCCCACATTCCAAAGAGCACCTTTCGGATTTCACCGGCCATTTTTTACAGATTTTGATTTCAAACTACTTCGCACGCATTTGGGCCCCTAAAATCCCAGGGCAGTATAACTACCCCACAAGTGACCCCATTTTGGAAAGAAGACACCCCAAGGTATTTCGTGATGGGCATAGTGAGTTCATGGAAGTTTTTATTTTTTGTCACAAGTTAGTGGAATATGAGACTTTGTAAGAAAAAAATAAATTAAAAAAAATCATCATTTTGCGCTAACTTGTGACAAAAAATAAAAAGTTCTATGAACTCACTATGCCCATCAGCGAATACCTTAGGGTGTCTACTTTCCGAAATGGGGTCATTTGTGGGGTGTTTGTACTGTCTGGGCATTGTAGAACCTCAGGAAACATGACAGGTGCTCAGAAAGTCAGAGCTGCTTCAAAAAGCGGAAACTCACATTTTTGTACCATAGTTTGTAAACGCTATAACTTTTACCCAAACCATTTTTTTTTATCAAAGACATGTAGAACAATAAATTTAGAGAAAAATTTATATATGGATGTCGTTTTTTTTGCAAAATTTTACAACTGAAAGTGAAAAATGTCATTTTTTTGCAAAAAAATCGTTAAATTTCGATTAATAACAAAAAAGTAAAAATGTCAGCAGCAATGAAATACCACCAAATGAAAGCTCTATTAGTGAGAAGAAAAGGAGGTAAAATTTATTTGGGTGGTAAGTTGCATGACCGAGCAATAAACGATGAAACTAGTGTAGGTCAGAAGTGTAAAAAGTGGCCTGGTCATTAAGGGTGTTTAAGGTAGGGGGGCTGAAGTGGTTAAGTGGCTCATGAGATTAAGGCCCAGTATGTACAAACCACACACCTGTATACCTGTATAATTGAATTATTATTGAAATTATTATTGAATCTGCACCAAAAAAACGCTTTGTTTAACTTGACTCTTCAAGCAACTCCTTGACTTAGCCCTGGAGTGCGACCTTCTACTTTGTATCTTATAATTAGAGTGCTTATTTGAAGCAATTCAAGACATTATGACAAGCTAACTTTCTATTTTTGGAGGTTACCCAACAACGAGTATCCATATCTGTAATAGCAGATGTTTTTTGGACCAACTACAATAAGAACAATTATTGGAAAATTAATTTACAATTGCCCAAAACAGTAAGGTACAGAAGAGAAACCTCTAGCTTCTGCTCTCCAATGCCAAATCTATGAAAGAGCCCCCACCACATGCCATTGACCATTTATATAACTAGTGCCTGACGCACCTGGTGACTACAATCTAATTTGCGGGATGATCACCTCACTATACAGTGATATAGACAGGGCCTCCTCCTCCTTCTCTATCCATGTACATTATGTAGGCACTCCCTATAAATATTGGAGACACAGACAGTATTGCCCTCTTGCCTCTTCACGTAAATGGTGAGGATAGAGATATGCTATTACTAACTTACTGACTCTCCTGTGTAAATAATGTAGACACCTATAGTATTTTCTCCTGGTTTCTTCCTGCAAAGTTGATTATGCTGCTGTCTCTTATTCATTTGTGTTACCTTTCTGTATAATAGACAGGTTTAGAAACTGAAATATATAATCTGAGGATTACATATCAACATGCATCTGCTAACTGACTGTGTAGGGAAACTAACAATTTATTATTTTTCATAATTAGATTAAACTGTAAGTTACCTTCCACAGAAACATATCTGTCAGTAGGACCATTATCTAGATTCTTCTAGAGCATTTCTAGTTTTAGCTGTCTGGAAAATTACACTCCCCCCCCCCCCCCCCCCATTAACTGCTGAATATACATTGTAGCAGTTTATGAAATAGTCATAATGCAACAAAATTTTGTGCAACAAAACTCCCTCACCTGACTTGCTTTAGTAAATGTCAGAGTTGCTTTAAAGATTGAGTGATTGATCTGTTAATTTACTGCCAAATTTCCTCTTCACTTGTGTCCGAGTGTGATTTTGGCTACTGTTTACTATTTTCTACTGTGTATATATATATATATATATATATAACTTTACTTTGTACCTTACGTTATACATTAGCCATACCCTTGCCTATTATGGGATTAATAGCTCTTTATTCATTAGTAAAATCAAACACGTCTAGCAGCTTTCAAGCACTTGCGAAAAACATTCAGTTACTCCGGAGGCAGCCAAGATCACATTTATATGAAATAGCCAATGTTATTGCAACCTAGGCACAAATAAATATATCTAAGCAATGTCATTGCCTTCACGAACAGTGAAAGATATCTTTGTGACAGTAAGGTGTCCAGGTAGAAGGACTGCTTTATTACCTGCCCATGACAATGTTTCCCAAACAGCTCCCTCACCAATCACAGACTCTGCACAATTATTAGTTCCTTCTCATACAGGCAATGAACGTGTCACTCAAAGTAAATCATTCAAGAGTTTTTATAATCTGAAATAAAACACTGTTGTACATTTTTTTAGTTTTTCCAACTTTTAGGATTTTAATCTTTCATTATTTATTGTGGCGACAGCTTTAATGCATATCATGTAAAGCAAGTCTATGAATAGAGTTCAAATGTTCCTTTGCAATTTACATGTGTGTTGAGGTTGATGGAGCTTTGTCGTTTTATGAAACAAAGTAAATTCTCCATAATAGTTTTTGGGATGTCATTTTCCTGTGAAATGGACCAAGTGTGTTTTAATCAGCAATAAATTGTTCGTAAAGGTTTCCGCTTAGATTTACATGAGCAATGTAAACTGCATTGGATGGGATTATCTTAGAATTTATTTTGCTATATCCCAAGTAAAGCAGATTTCAGTGTCAACATACATTTGCTTGACATATAATCTAGAAGTCTTAGAGCACGATTAGAAAATTGAACAAAACTTTTTATGTTTAGTAGTAAACCAAAATGTAACTTTAATATTACACTAAGGCTACTTTCACACTAGCGGCAGCCTTCTCCGGCAGGCTATTCCGGCGGCATGCGTGCACTAGCGGCAGCACGGATCCGGCAGGCTGTTCACCCGCCAGAACAGCCTGCCAGAGAAGGTTGCCGCTGGTGTGAAAGTAGCCTAAGTGATGGTATATCGCCAGGATGTGCCATTATTTACTAGGTCAGTGACAGTCTGAGCATTAGGAGCAACAACTCCTCCAGTACTTATTATGCACAGTGCCGGGTTAAGAACAGTTCTGTGCTGGGAAAAACTTGCCTACGCAGTATCCCCATTGTTCTGATGATTGATAGGGGAATCCACAGGTTGAACTGCTATAAAAAAAATTACAGCTGTAGTATATATATATATATATATATATATATATATATACACTGCTCAAAAAAATAAAGGGAGCACAAAAATAACACATCCTAGATCTGAATTAATTAAATATTCTTCTGAAATACTTTGTTCTTTACATAGTTGAATGTGCTGACAACAAAATCACACAAAAATAAAAAAATGGAAATCACATTTTTCAACCCATGGAGGTCTGGATTTGGAGTCACACTCAAAATTAAAGTGGAAACACACACTACAGGCTGATCCAACTTTGATGTAATGTCCTTAAAACAAGTCAAAATGAGGCTCAGTAGTGTGTGTGGCCTCCACGTACCTGTATGACCTCCCTACAACGCCTGTGCATGCTCCTGATGAGGTGGCGGACGGTCTCCTGAGGGATCTCCTCCCAGACCTGGACTAAAGCCAACTCCTGGACAGTCTGTGGTGCAATGTGACGTTGGTGGAAAGAGCGAGACATGATGTCCCAGATGTGTTTAATTGGATTCAGGTCTGGGGAATGGGCGGGCCAGTCCATAGCATCAATGCCTTCGTCTTGCAGGAACTGCTGACACACTCCAGCCACATGAGGTCTAGCATTGTCTTGCATTAGGAGGAACCCAGGGCCAACCGCACCAGCATATGGTCTCACAAGGGGTCTGAGGATCTCATCTCGGTACCTAATGGCAGTCAGGCTACCTCTGGCGAACACATGGAGGGCTGTGCGGCCCTCCAAAGAAATGCCACCCCACATCCTTGCTGACACAATGCCAAACCGGTCATGCTGGAGGATGTTGTAGGCAGCAGAACGTTCTCCACGGCGTCTCCAGACTCTGTCACGTCTGTCACATGTGCTCAGTGTGAACCTGCTTTCATCTGTGAAGAGCACAGGGCGCCAGTGGCAAATTTAGTAACATAGTAACATAGTACATAAGGCCGAAAAAAGACATTTGTCCATCCAGTTCGGCCTGTTATCCTGCAAGTTGATCCAGAGGAAGGCAAAAAACCCTGTGAGGTAGAAGCCAATTTTCTCCACTTTAGGGAAATAAAAAATTTCTTCCCGACTCCAATCATGCAATCAGAATAACTCCCTGGATCAACGACCCCTCTCTAGTAGCTATAGCCTGTAATATTATTACGCTCTAGAAATACATCCAGGCCCCTCTTGAATTCCTTTATTGTACTCACCATGACCACCTCCTCAGGCAGAGAGTTCCATAGTCTCACTGCTCTTACCGTAAAGAATCCTCTTCTATGTTTGTGTACAAACCTTCTTTCCTCCAGACGCAGAGGATGTCCCCTCGTCACAGTCACAGTCCTGGGGATAAATAGCTGATGGGATAGATCTCTGTACTGACCCCTGATATATTTATACATATTAATTAGATCTCCCCTCAGTCGTCTTTTTTATAAAGTGAATAACCCTAATTTTGATAATCTTTCAGGGTACTGTAGTTGCCCCATTCCAGTTATTACTTTAGTTGCCCTCCTCTGAACCCTCTCTAGCTCTGCTATGTCTGCCTTGTTTACAGGAGCCCAGAACTGTACACAGTACTCCATGTGTGGTCTGACTAGCGATTTGTAAAGTGGTAGGACTATGTTCATATCACGGGAATCTATGCCCCTTTTGATGCAACCCATTATCTTGTTGGCCTTGGCAGCAGCTGCCTGACACTGGTTTTTGCTGCTTAGTTTGCTGTTTATTAAAATTCCTAGATCCTTTTCCATGTCAGTGTTACCGAGTGTTTTACCATTTAGTATGTACGGGTGACTTGCATTTTTCCTTCCCATGTGCATAACCTTACATTTATCAGTGTTAAACCTCATCTGCCACTTATCTGCCCAAGCCTGCAATCTATCCAGATCCCTCTGTAGTAGTATACTGTCCTCATCAGTGTAAATTACTTTACACAGTTTAGTGTCATCTGCGAAAATTGATACTTTACTATGCAAGCCTTCTACAAGATCATTAATAAATATATTGAAGAGAATAGGGCCCAATACTGACCCCTGAGGTACCCCACTAGTGACAGTGACCCAATCTGAGTGTGTACCGTTAATAACCACCCTCTGTTTTCTATCATTGAGCCAGTTACTTACCCACATACAGATGTTTTCTCCCAGTCCGAGCATTCTCATTTTATATACTAACCTTTTATGCGGTACAGTGTCAAATGCTTTGGAGAAGTCCAGATATACGACATCCATTGATTCGCCGCTGTCAAGTCTAGAACTTACCTCCTCATAGAAACTGATTAAATTAGTTTGACATGACCGATCCCTCACGAAGCCATGCTGATATGGCGTTATTTGCTTATTTCCGTTGAGATGCTCTAATATAGCATCTCTCAGAAAACCTTCAAACAGTTTACCCACAACAGATGTTAAACTTACCGGCCTATAGTTTCCAGGCTCTGTTTTTGGCCCCTTTTTGAATATTGGCACCACATTTGCCATGCGCCAATCCTGTGGGACATTCCCTGTCAGTATAGAGTCTGCAAATATCAGAAATAAGGGTCTGGCTATGACATTACTTAATTCCTTTAGGATACGGGGGTGTATGCCATCCGGTCCTGGCGATTTGTCTATTTTAATCTTTTTAAGCCGCTGATGTACTTCTTCCTGGGTCAGACAGGACACTTTTAATGGGGAATTTATTTTTGCATTCTGCATGTCATCTGACAATTTATTTTCCTCAGTGAATACATTGGAGAAAAAAATATTTAACAGCTTTGCTTTCTCCTCGTCGCTCTCTGCGACTCCCCCCTCATTACTCTTTAAAGGGCCAACACCTTCAGCTTTATACTTTTTAACATTTATATAATTGAAGAACATTTTAGGGTTAGTTTTACTCTGTTTGGCAATTAATCTCTCGGTCTCTAGTTTGGCCGCTTTTATTTGTTTTTTACATGTTCTATTTTTTTCCTTATAGTTTTTCAGTGCTTCCGTGCAACCCTCCTGTTTTAGTGTTTTATATGCTTTCTTTTTGTCATTTATTGCTTTCTTTACAGTTCTATTTATCCACATTGGTTTCTTTTTGTTCCTTAACCTTTTATTACCATACGGTATGTACCTCTCACAATGAGTTTTTAGGATGTTTTTAAAGATATCCCATTTTGTGTCTGTATTTGTGAGGACTTTGTCCCAGTTAGTTTGGCCTATGGCCTCTCTTAGTTGGCTAAATTTAGCTTTTTTGAAGTTTGGTATTTTTGTTCCTCCCTGTAGAAACGCTCTTTTGAATGATAATTGGAAGGTTATTACGTTATGGTCACTATTTCCCAGGTGTCCCCCGACCTGCACGTCTGTTGTTCTGTCAGGTCTATTGGTTAATACTAAGTCCAGTATGGCCGTCCCTCTAGTCGGGTCCTGAACCAGTTGGGAGAGGTAATTGTCTTTGGTTATAGCCACGAACCTGTTTCCCTTATGAGATATACAAGTTTCAGTTTCCCAGTCTATATCTGGGTAGTTGAAGTCCCCCATAATAACCACCTCATTATGATTTGCCGCCTCGTCTATCTCGTTTAGTAGTAGATTTTCTGTGGACTCTGGTATATTAGGTGGTTTATAGTAAACTCCTATTAGTAATTTATTGTTGTTTTTAGCTCCATGTATCTCTACCCATAGTGACTCCACATGTTCATGTCCCTCACTTATATCTTCTCGGACTGTGGGCTTTAGACAGGACTTTATATAAAGGCAGACCCCTCCCCCTCTCCGGTTTTGACGATCCTTTCTAAACAGACTGTAACCTTGTACATTAACTGCCCAGTCATAGCTATCATCCAGCCATGTCTCAGTTATTCCCACTATGTCATAGTCCTCCTCACACATCACTAATTCCAGTTCACCAGTTTTATTAGTCAGGCTTCTGGCATTAGTATACATACATTTGAGAGGTTTATGTATATTTTTTACCCTACACCTTTCCTTCTGAATTGTTCTAGTCCCTCCTTCGATTCCTCCCCCATTCTTATTACCTTGCCCCCGGTCTCTATCTGCACTATCTTCCCCTCCTATAACGTAATTACCCTCCCCCCCAGTCCCTAGTTTAAACACTCCTCCAACCTTCTAGCCATCTTTCTCCCCAGCACAGCTGCCCCTTCCCCATTGAGGTGCAGCCCGTCCCTACGATAGAGCCTGTTGCCGATAGAAAAATCGGCCCAGTTCTCCAGGAACCCAAACCCCTCCATCCTACACCAGTTCTTGAGCCACTTGTTAATCTCCCTAATCTCCCATTGCCTTTCTTGTGTGGCTCGTGGTACAGGCAATATTTCGGAAAATACTACCTTTGAGGTCCTTGCCCTCAGCTTTTGACCTAAATCCCTGAAATCATTTTTAAGGACTCTCCACCTACCTCTAACTTTGTCATTGGTTCCGATATGGACCATGACCGCTGGATCATCTCCAGCCCCTCCCAGTAATCTGTCAACCCGATCCGCGATGTGTCGAACTCTAGCGCCAGGAAGACAGCACACTGTTCGGCGATCACGGTCTTTGTGACAGATTTCCCTATCTGTTCCCCTAATAATGGAGTCTCCCACTACCAGCACCTGTCTGGCCTGCCCTGCTCTCCTGGTTCCCTGCTTACTGGAGCTGACATTCCCCTGACTGGCAGAGGAAGTGTCTGGCTGCAGCAGTGCCGTCCCCGGACTGACATCCCCCTCATCTGCCAAACGTGCAAACTTGTTGGGGTGTGTCAGATCAGGGCTAGCCTCCCTGGCACTCTTCCCTCTACCCCGCTTTCTAACTTTTACCCAGCTAGCTACCTCACTTTCCTCAGCCTCCTCTCTGTCACCCTCCCCCTCATCTACCCCAAAGAGTGCTTGCTCGGTGAGAAGCAAACTCTTTTGCAAATTATCAATGCCTCTCAGTGTTGCAACTTGCCCATTTAGAGACTCGATCTGCGATTCCAAACGGGTAATTTGCTCACATCTAGAACAAAGATATACACCCTTGAACTCCTGTTCCAGGACTGCATACATCATGCAAGATGTGCACTGGACTGCGTTGTAAATTGTGCAACACATACTAAATGGGGATTACAACAGTAAAAAAGTAAAACAGTATAAATGATTTAGATTTAGACCCTGTCTGCTGTAGTTGAAGGACCACGTAAAATTAAGCCAACAACACACAAGGAAATTATATCCAACCTTAGTTTCCAAAATCCTTTTCTTAAACTCCTTATTTTTTAACTCCACTTAATAAGAAGCCACTTAGTAGAGCAAGCCTCAGAAAGAGCAGGCTCTGAAGAGTATAAGTGGCTCAATTTATAGCACCTGGTTGCCCCAGGCACTCGCCTTAATTAAGCAGAGAAAAAAAAAAAAAAACGATTTTAAATGCAAGTACAAAAATACAAACACTTAACTTTCAATGATCTCTGCTGCAATCCACACTCAGCCACCTGCAATCACTCCCACAAAATTTGCCAATCTTGGTGTTCTCTGGCAAATGCCAAACGTCCTGCACGGTGTTGGGCTGTAAGCACAACCCCCACCTGTGGACGTCGGGCCCTCATATCACCCTCATGGAGTCTGTTTCTGACCGTTTGAGCAAACACATGCACATTTGTGGCCTGCTGGAGGTCATTTTGCAGGGCTCTGGCAGTGCTCCTCCTCTTCCTCCTTGCACAAAGGCGGAGGTAGAGGTCCTGCTGCTGGGTTGTTGGCCTCCTCCACGTCTCCTAATGTACTGGCCTGTCTCCTGGTAGCGCCTCCATGCTCTGGACACTACACTGACAGACACAGCAAACCTTCTTGCCACAGCTCGCATTGATGTGCCATCCTGGATAAGCTGCACTACCTGAGCCACTTGTGTGGGTTGTAGACTCTGTCTCATGCTACCACTAGAGTGAAAGCAATGCCAGCATTCAAAAGTGACCAAAACATCAGCCAGGAAGCATAGGAACTGAGAAGTGGTCTGTGCTCACCACCTGCAGAACCACTCCTTTATTGGGGGTGTTTTGCTAATTGCCTATAATTTCCACCTGTTGTCTATCCCATTTGCACAACAGCATGTGAAATTGATTGTCACTCAGTGTTGCTTCCTAAGTGGACAGTTTGATTTCACAGAAGTGTGATTGACTTGGAGTTACATTGTGTTGTTTAAGTGTTCCCTTTATTTTTTTGAGCAGTATATATAAATATATAATCCAGAAAATGAGCGGCACTCCGGTAGATTAAGAACAAGTGATTCCTTTATTCACCCATACGGTACGGGTGAATAAAGGAATCACTTGTTCTTAATCTACCAGAGTGCCACTCATTTTCTGGATTTAATCGTTGGGGTAAGAAGTCAATTCCCCTGGAACGTGCACCCGAATTTTTTCCTTCATTGCCAGTGCCGCCATTTTTCTTTGATATATACTGTATATATATATTACATTTTATCCATTTGCATCAATTTCAGATTCTCTGATATTTAGCATTTTCTCTGTTAGTACATTAAGTTGAATAGTGAAATTTGCATACAGATAATTATAATATAACAAGTAACAGATATGGTAATTCTTTAGATAATGCAGCATAGCGTTCTATGGGTCCACGCTGCCCACTGTTCATATCAAGAATGAGTAGAAATAAGTAGGAGCTATAAAGAGAGATCCTTGAGCCCACACAATACTGGATGTTTTATGGGAAATTTTAATATCCATGATGATCTAGGGTGAGTGATTTCTATGGGTTGATAACAATATATATAATTTCCTCCTTGTGGTCTATGGTGGCTTAAGGATTAATGGCGGTTAAAAGGGTTAAAGGGCATCTGATTTGTACCTATGACACTGGCTGACCTGTTCTATGTCCGCTTGGCAGCTGAAGGCATCTTTGTTGGTTGTTGGTTGATGTTTTCATTGCCTGGTCCTGACAATCATAGGGTAGAGGGCACAGCAGTTGCAGACAAAGCAAATAATCTGAGGCTACATGCACACGACCGTATGTGTTTTGCGGTCCGCAAATTGTGGATCCACAAAAATAACGGATGACGTTCCGTATGGCATCCGTTTTTTTTTTGCTGATCCATTGTAATAATGCCTATCCTTGTCCGCAAACTAGAAAAAAATAGGACATGCAATATTTTTTTTGCAGAGCAACGGAACGGACATACTGATGTGGACAGCACAAGGTGTTGAAATGAATGGGTCCGCATCCTATCCTAAAAAAAAATGGATCGGACACAAACGGTTGTGTGCATGAGGCTTAAGAGTAATGGCAAAGTCCCCATTGCTCCTAGAGACTCATTTGTATATAATATATATATATATATATATATATACTGTATATATTTTTATATATACAGTACAGACCAAAAGTTTGGACACACCTTCTCATTCAAAGAGTTTTCTTTATTTTCATGACTATGAAGGCATCAAAACTATGAATTAACACATGTGGAATTATATACATAACATACAAGTGTGAAACAACTGAAAATATGTCATATTCTAAGTTCTTCAAAGTAGCCACCTTTTGCTTTGATTACTGCTTTGCACACTCTTGGCATTCTCTTCATGAGCTTCAAGGAGGTAGGCCCCTGAAATTGTCTTCCAACAGTCTTGAAGGAGTTCCCAGAGATGCTTAGCACTTGTTGGCCCTTTTGCCTTCACTCTGCGGTCCAGCTCACCCCAAACCATCTTGATTGGGTTCAGGTCCGGTGACTGTGGAGGCCA
Source organism: Bufo bufo (assembly GCF_905171765.1). NCBI lineage: Eukaryota > Metazoa > Chordata > Amphibia > Anura > Bufonidae > Bufo > Bufo bufo. The sequence continues at coordinate 522,408,542 of NC_053390.1, read as the reverse complement.
GGTCATCTGGCGCAGCACCCCATCACTCTCCTTCATGGTCAAATAGCCCTTACTTTCAAAGTTTTCCCAATTTTTCGGCTAACTGACTGACCTTCATTTCTTAAAGTAATGATGGCCACTCGTTTTTCTTTACTTAGCTGCTTTTTTCTTGCCATAATACCAATTCTAACAGTCTATTCAGTAGGACTATCAGCTGTGTATCCACCTGACTTCTCCCCAACGCCACTGATGGTCCCAACCCCATTTATAAGGCAAGAAATCCCACTTATTAAACCTGACAGGGCACACCTGTGAAGTGAAAACCATTTCAGGGGACTACCTCTTGAGGCTCATCAAGAGAATGCCAAGAGTGTGCAAAGCAGTAATCAAAGCAAAAGGTGGCTACTTTGAGGAACCTAGAATATGACATATTTTCAGTTGTTTCACACTTGTTTGTTATGTATATAATTCCATATGTGTTAATTCATAGTTTTGATGCCTTCAGTGTGAATCTACAATTTTCATAGTCATGAAAATAAAGAAAACTCTTTGAATGAGAAGGTGTGTCCAAACTTTTGGTCTGTACTGTATATATATATATAGCTGAGTGTATGTGTGTATGTCCGCTACAGGAATCTGCACCGTCGCATTTACAATCGCGAAATTTGGCACACAGGTACATCAGGTGTCCGGGAAGGTTTTAAACCGGGTCTCAGCTCTCTATATATACCATTCCTGAGATATTCCCAAAAAATGCATTAGCCAATAGAAGCCTGGTCACATGACCCTTATCAGCCAATAGAAGCTTGCAGGCCCTTAATCTCCACATACACACAGTTTTACACCTGGTTTCCATAACAAAACAGACATTTTTCTTCACTGCTGTAGGTCAGCTTTAAAGGGGCAGGGCACGGTGAATGACACTGTTAAGGGAGCGGAGTGCTGTGGAGGTCACAGTTAAGGGGGCAAAACACAGACTTAAAAACCCCACCTCCAGGTCCCACCAAGCCATGCCCCTACCGAGTTAGAACACGCCTCTTCCCACTCCGCAGCTGACGAGGATTGAAAAAATAAAGTTAAAAATCAACTTCTGTCAGCTGCAGAGGGAGGGTGACTTTCTCCTCGCAGCTCAGCTCTCTGTGCTGTCTGAGAGTGAGCTGTTCAAAATTATATCCCTTTGTCCGTCCAGGCCCAGAAAGCTGGACTCTCCGGCCTTAAACCGGACCTCTGGCCACCCTAGGGGAAGGCTTCCGTTAAGGGGCACTGTCTGCTATGGAGGTCAACATTAAGCGGCGGGGTGCTGTAGATTTCACTGTTGAGGGGGTGAGGTGTTGAGGTGGTCACATTTTAAGGGAATGGAGCTCTGTGGAGGTCACTGTTAAGGGGGCAGGTTATTGTGGAAATCACTGTTAACGAGACGGAGTACTGTTGAGGTCACTAATAAAGCGGCGGCCGCTGTGGAGGTCACTAATAAAGCGGCGGCCGCTGTGGAGGTCACTGTTAAGGGGACAGGTTATTGTGGAAATCACTGTTAAGGAGACGGGGTACTGTTGAGGTCACTAATAAAGCGGCGGCCGCTGTGGAGGTCACTGTTAAAGGGGAGGGCGCTGTGGATGTTACTGTTAAGGTGTAAGGCCGCTGTGGAGGTTACTGTTAAAGGGGCGGGGTTCTGTAGATGTCACTGTTTTAGTGGATACTGTTGATATCTTTTAACTACACACACAAACATTAAATGAAATAGATTAAATATACCCGTGCGAAGCCAGGTCCTTCTGCTAGTCTAATATATATATAAAGCTGAGTGTATGTGTAACGCGGGGCCGGCGGCATGTGCTTCATTCGCAGCGCCGCCGGCACCCTGCGCAAGGAGAGGGTCAAGAACGCAGCCTGCGTCCTTGTCTCCATGGAAGCAGGCGAGCTGAGCGCCGATAATTATGATCGGTGCTCGGCTGTGTTGGGCTGTGTACTGTGAGTGACGTGAGGCTTGCCATGTCATGCGCCTCACCAGCCAGGGCTATTTAAACAGGCAGCCTGTTGGCCACAGGTTGCCTGTGATTGGTCTTGTTTCATTCACTAGCATATTGTCTGTTAGTGTTTGTTGTGTTTTGACCTCGGCTCCGTATTTTGACCTCGCTCTTGCTACCTCCTGCATTTGACGTGACCTCTTGGCTTTGACCCTGGCATGAGTTTGACTTGATCTTGTTTTCCCTTTTGTATTGTTGTACCTGCTGGCTCCTGACCTTGGCTCGTATTGACCTTGATATTTGACTAACCCCTCAGTGCCTGCCTGTCACTTTGTTTGTTGTTTTCTCCTTTATTGTATTCTTACCTTTAAGACCCTGCACGTACTCAGATTAGGGACCACCATCAAGTTGCACACTGTCGCCTAGGGTGGACCGTGCAAATAGGCAGGGACAGATGTGTGGGTGGAGCTCCGGGCGGCACACACTCCCCAATTACGTGACAGTATGTATGTATGTCCGCTAAAGGAATCCACACCGTCGCATTTACAATCACGAAATTTAGCACACAGGTACATCAGGTATCCGGTAAGGTTTTACACTGGGTCTCAGTTCTCTAGCGCATACCGTTCCTGAGATATTACCAAAAATTGCAAATGCGGCACCATCATATGACCTGCATTAGCCAATAGAAGCCTGCAGGTCTTTCTCCTCATATCCCAACTGCCATACACACAGTCGCATGACCCTAATCAGCATAAAAGCTTGTCTCCACATACACACAGTTTTACACTAGGTTTCTATAACAACCCAGGCATTTTTCTTCACTGCTGTTGGTCAGCTTTAAAGGGGCAGCGCAATGTGGATGACACTATTAAGGGAGCGGAGTGCTGTGGAGATTACAGTTAATGGGCAGGCTGCTGTGGAGGTCACAGTTAAGGGGACGGTGCACTATGGAAGTCAGTGTTAAAGATTGCTGTAGAGGCCACTGTTAAGGGGGCGGGGTGTTGTGGAAATCACTGTTAAGGAGATACTGTGGAGGTCACTAATAAAGGGGCGGCTGCTGTGGTGGTCACTGTTAAAGGGGCGGGCATTGTGAAGGTTACTGTTAAGGGGTGGGAACTGTTCAGGTCACTATTAAAGGGGAAGATGCTGTGGAGGTCATGTTAAGGGGGCGGGTTATTGTGCAAATCACTTAAGGAGACGGGGTACTGTGGAGGTCACTAATAAAGGGGCAGCCGCTGTGGAGGTCACTGTTAAAGGTAAGGGCGCTGTGGATGTTACTGTTAAGGAGGAAGGCCGCTGTGGAGGTAACTGTTAAAAGGGGCGGGCACTGTGGAGGTCACTGTTAAGAGAGGAGTGGACTGTGGAGGCCATTTTTAAAGGGGCAGCGGGGCACTGTGAGGTCACTGTTAAGGCAGTAGGGTATTGTGAGGTCACTGTTAAGGGAGCGGGATACAGTGGAGGTCACTATTAAGGCAGTGCGGAACAGTGGAGATCACTATTAAAGGGGCAGTCACTGTGAAGGTCTCTGTTAAGGGGGCCGGGAATGGTGGAAGTCAAAGTTTAAAATGACTGTAACCTATGGTCAGTGTTAAGGGGAGGGTGCTGTAGAGGTCACTGTTAACTCCATTTTCACCTTAAGGACCAGGCCATTATTTGCAAATCTGACCAGTGTCACTTTATGTGGTGATAACTTTAAAACGCTTTAACTTATCCAAACTATTCTGAGATTGTTTTTTCATCACATATTGTACTTCACGACACTGGTAAAATGGAGTAAAAAAAAATCATTTTTATTTAAAAAAGATACCAAATTTGCCAAAAATTAGCAAATTTCCAAGTTTCAATTTCTCTACTTCTATAATACATAGTAATACCTACACAAATAGTTATTACTTTACATTCCCCATATGTCTACTTCATGTTTGGATCATTTTGTGAATTACATTTAATTTTTTGGGGATGTTACAAGGCTTAGAAGTTTAGAAGCAAATCTTGAAATTTTTCTGAAATTTTCAAAAACCCACTTTTCAAGGACCAGTTCAGATCTGAAGTCACTTTGTGAGGCTTACATAATAGAAACTACACCCCTCAAGGTATTCAAAACTTATTTTACAAACTTTGTTAACCCTTTAGGTGTTCCACAAGAATTTATGGAAAATAGAGATTCAATTTCACTTTTTTGGCAGATTTTCCATTTTAATATATTTTTTTACAGTTACAAAGCAAGGGTTAACAGCAAAATCAAACTTAATATTTATGTGGTCGTAAACCGCTGTACGGGCACACGGCAGGGCGCAGAAGAAAAGGAATGCCATACGGTTTTTGGAAGGCAGATTTTGCTGGACTGGTTTTTTGACACCATGTCCCATTTGAAGCCACCCTGATGCACCCCTAGAGTAGAAACTCCAAAAAAGTGACCCCATTTTAGAAACTATGGGATAGGGCTGCAGTTTTGTTGGTACTGTTTTAGGGTACATATGATTTTTGGTTGCTCTATATTACACTTTTTGTGAGGCAAGGTAACAAGAAATAGCTGTTTTGGCTCCGTTTTTAATTTTTGTTATTTGCAACAATTATCTGAGAGGTTAGATCATGTGGTATTTTTATAGACCAGGTTGTCACGGATGCGTCGATACCTAATATGTATACTTTTTTTTATTTATGTAAGTTTTACACAATGATTTCCTTTTTGAAACAAAAAAAATAATGTTTTAGTGTTTCCATAGTCTGAGAGCCATAGTTTTTTCAGTTTTTGGGCGATTATCTTGGGTAGGGTATGATTTTTGCGGGATGAGATGACAGTTTGATTGGCGCTGTTTTGGGGTGCGTGTGACTTTTTGATCGCTTGCTATTACACTTTTTGTGATGTAAGGTGACAAAAAATTGCTTTTTTTACACCGTTTGTTTTTTCCGGTATTCACCTGAGGGGTTAGGTCATGTGATATTTTTATAGAGCAAGTTATTACGGATGCGGCGATACCTAATATGTATACTTTTTTTCATTTATGTAAGTTTTACACAATAATATCATTTTTGAAAAAAAAAAAAATCATGTTTTAGTGTCTCCATATTCTGAGAGCCATAGTTTTTGGGCGATTATCTTAGGTAGGGTCTCATTTTTTGTGGGATGAGACGACGGTTTGATTGGCACTATTTTGGGGTGCATATGACTATTTGATCGCTTGCTATTATACTTTTTGTGATGTAAGGTGACAAAAAATTGTTTCTTTAGCACAGTTTTTTATTTTTTACGGTGTTCACCTGAGGGGTTAGGTCATGTGATATTTTTGAAAAAAAAAAATCATGTTTTAGAGTCTCCCTATTCTGAGAGCCATAGTTTTTGGGCAATTATCTTAGGTAGGGTCTTATTTTTTGCGGGATGAGATGACGGTTTGATTGGCACTATTTTGGGGTGCATATGACTATTTGATCGCTTGCTATTATACTTTTTGTGATGTAAGGTGACAAAATTTTTTTTCTTTAGCACAGTTTTTTATTTTTTACGGTGTCCACCTGAGGGGTTAGGTCATGTGATATTTTTATAGAGCCGGTCGATATGGACGCAGCAATACCTAATATGTATACTTTTTTTTATTTATGTAAGTTTTACACAATAATATCATTTTTGAACCAAAAAAAAACATGTTTTAGTGTCTCCATATTCTGAGAGCCATAGTTTTTTCAGTTTTTGGGCGATTATCTTAGGTAGGGTCTCATTTTTTGTGGGATGAGATGATGATTTTATTGGCACTATTTTGGGGTGCATATGACTTTTTGTGATTTAAGGTGACAAAAAATGGTTTATTTAGCAGAGTTTTTATTTTTTATTTTTTACGGTGTTCACCTGAGGGGTTAGGTCATGTGATATTTTAATAGAGCCGGTCTATACGGACATGGCGATACCTAATATGTATACTTTTTTTTATTTATGTAAGTTTTACACAATAATATCATTTTTGAAACAAAAATAAAATCATGTTTTAGTGTCTCCATATTCTGAGAGCCATAGTTTTTTCAGGTTTTAGGTGATTATCTTAGGTAGGGTCTCATTTTTTGTGGGATGAGATAACGGTTTGATTGTCACTAGGGATAAGAGAACCTGAACTGTATAGTTCAAGTTCGTACCGAATTCTGGGGTGTCCGTGACACGGACCCGAACCCGAACATTTTCGTAAAAGTCCGGGTTCGGTGTTCGGCGCTTTCTTGGCGCTTTTTGAAAGGCTGCAAAGCAGCCAATCAACAAGCGTCATACTACTTGCCCCAAGAGGCCATCACAGCCATGCCTACTATTGGCATGGCTGTGATTGGCCAGTGCAGCATGTGACCCAGCCTCTATTTAAGCTGGAGTCACGTAGCGCCGCACGTCACTCTGCTCTGATCAGTGTAGGGAGAGGTTGCAGCTGCTGTTAGGGCCAGATTAGACAGTGATTAACTCTGCAAAAACACTTAATTCAGTGATCGATCTACAGCTGCGATTTAATTGCTCACTGTTTTTAGGCTGCCCAGAGCGTTTTTATGTCACTTTTTTCTTGGGTGATCGGCGGCCATTTTGTGTCTTGTGGTGCGCCAGCACAAGCTGCCACCAAGTCCATTTAACCATCAATAGTGTGGTTATTTTTTTGCTATATCCTACATCAGGGGCTTGGCTGTGCTTGCTATTTTATTGAGGGGTGAAATACAATTGCCAAAATAGCAGTACCCTAAATCTGGTATTTCAGCTGTGGCTAGCCAATTGTAATACTGTCTGCTGTCTGCAGAAGCACAGTTTTTGTTCTGGGTTGAATACAATTCCCAACTTAGCAATTCCCTAAATATTTTTTTTTCTGCTGTATCAGGCCAAGTTTAAATCGATCCATAAAAGGGTATATTAGATTTAAGGTGCGGATAGTGTCATCCTCAATAACTTCACACGCTACCGTGCATTTCCAAGTTTAATTCTGTCTGTAAACGTATACCTGTCACCCAGCGCCTAAATAATAGGCCTAAAATTTATATTCAGCTAAATCTGTGTTTATTGCTGAGGCTGGTCAATTTATTTAGTGTCCGCCAAAGCACAGTTTTTCTTCTGGGTTGAAATACAATTCCCAACTTAGCAATTCTCTAAATCAGTGGTTTCTGCTGTATCAGGCCTACTTTAAATCTATCCATAAAAGGGTATATTAGATTGAAGGTGCGGATAGGGTCATTCTCAATAACTTCACACGCTACCGTGCATTTCCAAGTCTAATTCTGTCCGTAAACGTATACCTGTCAACCAGCGCCTAAATAATAGACCTACAATTTATATTCAGCTAAATCTGTCGTTACTGTTGTGCCTGTATTAGTGTAATACGTATCGTACTAAATAGATAGCCAGATAGTGTTAGGTGCTGTAAAAAAAGGCCTGAATTTGAATACAATACATTGGGCCAAATAATTTGAGGAAAACATCTAGTAAGTGACGCGGACGCGGACATGGTCATGGTGGTGTTAGTGGACCCTCTGGTGCTGGGAGAGGACGTGGCCGTTCTGCCACAGCCACACGTCCTAGTGAACCAACTACCTCAGGTCCCAGTAGCCAGAAGAATTTACAGCGATATTTGGTGGGGGCCAATGCCGTTCTAAGGATGGTAAGGCCTGAGCAGGTACAGGCATTAGTCAATTGGGTGGCCGACAGTGGATCCAGCACGTTCACATTATCTCCCACCCAGTCTTCTGCAGAAAGCGCACAGATGGCGCCTGAAAACCAAGCCCATCAGTTTGTCACATCACCCCCATGCATATCAGGGAAACTGTCTGAGCCTCAAGTTATGCAGCAGTCTCTTAAGCTGTTTGAAGACTCTGCTGGCAGGGTTTCCCAAAGGCATCCACCTAGCCCTTCCCCAGGGGTGGAAGAGATAGAATGCACTAACGCACAACCACTTATGTTTCCTGATGATGAGGACAATGGAATACCACCTCAGCACGTCTCTGATGATGACGAAACACAGGTGCCAACTGCTGCGTCTTTCTGCAGTGTGCAGACTGAACAGGAGGTCAGGGAGGAAGACTGGGTGGAAGACGATGCAGGGGACGATGAGGTCCTAGACCCCACATGGAATGAAGGTCGTGCCACTGACTTTCAGAATTCGGAGGAAGAGGCAGTGGTGAGACCAAGCCAACAGCGTAGCAAAAGAGGGAACAGTGGGCAAAAGCAGAACACCCGCCGCCAAGAGAGTCCGTCTGCTGTTGGCCACCGCCATCTGGGACCCAGCACCCCAAAGGCAGCTTCAAGGAGTTCCCTGGCGTGGCAGTTCTTCAAACAATGTGCTGACGACAAGACCCGAGTGGTTTGCACGCTGTGCCATCAGAGCCTGAAGCGAGGCATCAACGTTCTTAACCTTAGCACAACCTGCATGACCAGGCACCTGCATGCAAAGCATGAACTGCAGTGGAGTAAACACCTTAAAAACAAGGAACTCACTCAGGCTCCCCCTGCTACCTCTTCTGCTGCTGCCGCCTCGGCCTCTTCCTCCGCCTCTGGAGGAACGTTGGCACCTGACGCCCAGCAAACAGAGGATGTACCACCACCACCTCCGTCACCAAGCATCTCAACCATGTCACACGGCAGCGTTCAGCTCTCCATCTCACAAACATTTGAGAGAAAGCGTAAATTCCCACCTAGCCACCCTCAATCCCTGGCCCTGAATGCCAGCATTTCTAAACTACTGGCCTATAAAATGCTGTCATTCAGGCTGGTGGACACAGACAGCTTCAAACAGCTCATGTCGCTTGCTGTCCCACAGTATGTTGTTCCCAGCCACCACTACTTCTCCAAGAGAGCCGTGCCTTCCCTGCACAACCAAGTATCCGATAAAATCAAGTGTGCACTGCGCAACGCCATCTGTGGCAAGGTCCACCTAACCACAGATACGTGGACCAGTAAGCACGGCCAGGGACGCTATATCTCCCTAACTGCACACTGGGTAAATGTAGTGGCGGCTGGGCCCCAGGCGGAGAGCTGTTTGGCGCACGTCCTTCCACCGCCAAGGATCGCAGGGCAACATTCTTTGCCTCCTGTTGCCTCCTCCTCCTACTCGGCTTCCTCCTCCTCTTCTTCCACCTGCTCATCCAGTCAGCCACACACCTTCACCACCAACTTCAGCACAGCCCGGGCTAAACGTCAGCAGGCCATTCTGAAACTCATATGTTTGGGGGACAGGCCCCACACCGCACAGGAGTTGTGGCAGGGTATAGAACAACAGACCGACGAGTGGTTGCTGCCGGTGAGCCTCAAGCCTGGCCTGGTGGTGTGCGATAATGGGCGAAATCTCGTTGCAGCTCTGGGACTAGCCGGTTGGACGCACATCCCTTGCCTGGCGCATGTGCTGAATTTGGTGGTGCAGAAGTTCTTTTACAACTACCCCTACATGTCAGAGCTGCTGCATAAAGTGCGAGCCGTCTGTGCGCGCTTCCGGCGTTCACATCCTGCCGCTGCTCACCTGTCTGCGCTACAGCGTAACTTCGGCCTTCCCGCTCACCGCCTCATATGCGACGTGCCCACCAGGTGGAACTCGACTTTGCACATGCTGGACAGACTGTGCGAGCAGCAGCAGGCCATAGTGGAGTTTCAGCTGCAGCATGCATGGGTGAATTGCACTGCGGAACAGCACCACTTCACCACCAATGACTGGGCCTCCATGCGAGACCTGTGTGCCCTGTTGCGCTGTTTTGAGTACTCCACCAACATAGCCAGTGGCGATGACGCCGTTTTCAGCGTTACAATACCAATTCAATGTCTCCTTGAGAAAACACTCAGGGCGATGATGGAAGAGGAGGTGGCCCAGGAGGAGGAGGAGGAGGAAGAGGGGTCATTTTTAGCACTTTCAGGCCAGTCTCTTCGAAGTGACTCAGAGGGAGGTTTTTTGCAACAGCAGAGGCCAGGTACAAATGTGGCCAGACAGGGCCCACTACTGGAGGACGAGGATGAGGAGGAGGTGGAGGAGGATGAGGATGAAGCATGTTCACAGCGGGGTGCCACCCAATGCAGCTCGGGCCCATCACTGGTGCGTGGCTGGGGGGAAACGCAGGACGATGACGATACGCCTCCCACAGAGGACAGCTTGTCCTTACCTCTGGGCAGCCTGGCACACATGAGGGACTAAATGCTGCAGTGCCTGCGCAACGACAGCAGAGTTGCCCACATTTTAACGTGTGCGGACTACTGGGTTGCCACCCTGCTGGATCCCCGGTACAAAGACAATGTGCCCACCTTACTTCCTACACTGGAGCGTGATAGGAAGATGCGCGAGTACAAGCGCACGTTGGTAGACGCGCTACTGAGAGCATTCCCAAATGTCACAGGGGAACCAGTGGAAGCCCAAGGCGAAGGCAGAGGAGGAGCAAGAGGTCGCCAACGCAGCTGTGTCACGGCCAGCTCCTCTGAGGGCAGGGTTAGCATGGCAGAGATGTGGAAAAGTTTTGTCACCACGCCACAGCTAACTGCACCACCACCTGATATGGAACGTGTTAGCAGGAGGCAACATTTCACTAACATAGTGGAACAGTACCTGTGCACACCCCTCCACGTACTGACTGATGGTTCGGCCCCATTCAACTTCTGGGTCTCCAAATTGTCCACATGGCCAGAGCTAGCCTTTTTTGCCGTGGAGGTGCTGGCCTGCCCGGCGGCCAGCGTTTTGTCTCAACGTGTATTCAGCACGGCAGGGGGCGTCATTACAGACAAACGCAGCCGCCTGTCTACAGCCAATGTGGACAAGCTGACGTTCATAAAAATGAACCAGGCATGGATCCCACAGGACCTGTACATCCCTTGTGCAGATTAGACATTAACTACCTCCCCTTAACCATATATTATTGTACTCCAGGGCACTTCCTCATTCAATCCTATTTTTATTTTCATTTTACCATTATATTGCGGGGCAACCCAAAGTTGAATGAACCTCTCCTCTGTCTGGGTGCCGGGGCCTAAATATCTGACAGTGGCCTGTTCCAGTGGTGGGTGACGTGAAGCCTGATTCTCTGATATGACATGAAGACTGATTCTGTGCTGACATGAAGCCAGATTCTCTGTTACAGGACCTCTCTCCTCTGTCTGGGTGCCAGGGCCTAAATGTGTGACAGTGGCCTGTTCCAGTGGTGGGTGACGTAAAGCCTGATTCTCTGCTATGACATGAAGACTGATTCTGTGCTGACATGAAGCCAGATTCTCTGTTACGGGACCTCTCTCCTCTGTCTGGGTGCCTGGGCCTAAATGTGTGACAGTGGCCTCTTCCAGTGGTGGGTGACGTGAAACCTGATTCTCTGCTATGACATGAAGACTGATTCTGTGTTGACATGAAGTCAGATTCTCTGTTACGGGACCTCTCTCCTCTGTCTGGGTGCCAGGGCCTAAATGTGTGACAGTGGCCTCTTCCAGTGGTGGGTGACGTGAAACCTGATTCTCTGCTGACATGTAGCCAGATTCTCTGCTATGGCATGAAGAGACTGATTCTCTGCTGACGTGAAGCCAGATTCTCTGCTATGGGACCTCTGTCCAATTGATATTGGTTAATTTTTTTTTTTTTTATTATTATTTTAATTCATTTCCCTATCCACATTTGTTTGCAGGGGTTTTACCTACATGTTGCTGCCTTTTGCCCCTCCTGGGCTGTTTTACAGCCTTTTTAGTGCCGAAAAGTTCGGGTCCCCATTGACTTCAATGGGGTTTGGGTTCGGGACGAAGTTCGGGTCGGGTTCGGATCCCGAACCCGAACATTTCCGGGAAGTTCGGCCGAACTTCTCGAACCCGAACATCTAGGTGTTCGCTCAACTCTACAATGGACTGTTCCAGTTTTGGCTGACGTGAAGCCTGATTCTCTGCTGAAATGAAGCCTGAATCTCTGTTATGGGACCTCTCTCCTCTGTCTGGGTGCCGGGGCCTAAATATATGACAATGGACTGTTCCAGTTTTGGCTGACGTGAAGCCTGATTCTCTGCTATGACATGAAGACTGATTCTCTGCTGACATGAAGCCTGAATCTCTGTTATGGGACCTCTCTCTTCTGTCTGGGTGCCGGGGCCTAAATATATGACAATGGACTGTTCCAGTTTTGGCTGACGTGAAGCCTTATTCTCTGCTATGACATGAAGACTGATTCTCTGCTATGACATGAAGCCTGATTCTAAAATTAACCAATTGATATTGGTTAATTTTTATTTATTTTATTTTTATTTTAATTCATTTCCCTATCCACATTTGTTTGCAGGGGATTTAACTACATTTTGCTGCCTTTTGCAGCCCTCTAGCCCTTTCCTGGGCTGTTTTACAGCCTTTTTAGTGCCGAAAAGTTCGGGTCCCCATTGACTTCAATGGGGTTCGGGTTCGGGATGAAGTTCGGGTCGGGTTCGGATGTCGAACCCGAACATTTCCGGGAAGTTTGGCCGAACTTCTCGAACCCGAACATTTCCGGGAAGTTCGGCCGAACTTCTCGAACCCGAACATCTAGGTGTTCGCTCAACTCTAATTGTCACTATTTTGGGGTGCATATGACTTTTTAATCGCTTGCTATTACACTTTTTGTGATGAAAGGTGACAAAAAATGGTTTATTTAGCAGAGTTTTTATTTTTTATTTTTTTACGGTTTTCACCTGAGGGGTTAGGTCATGTGATATTTTTATAGAGCCGGTCGATACGGACGCCGGCTATACCTAATATGTATACTTTTTTTTATTTATGTAAGTTTTACACAATAACAGCTTTTTTAAAACAAAAAAATTATGTTTTAGTGTCTCCATATTCTGAGCCAGATTTTTTTTTTTTTTGGGCGATTGTCTCAGGTAGGAGCTCATTTTTTGCGGGATGAGGTGATGGTTAGATTGGTACTATTTTGGTGGGCATATGCCTTTTTGATCGCTTGCTGTTGTACTTTTTGTGATGTAAGGTGACAAAAAATGGTTTATTTAGCAGAGCTTTTTTTTAAATTTTTTTTACGGTGTTCACCTGAGGGGTTAGGTCATGTGATATTTTTATAGAGCCAGTCGATACAGATGCGGTAATACCTAATATGTATACTTTTTTTTCAGTTTTTGGGCGATTATCTTAGGTAGGGTCTCATTTTTTGTGGGATGAGATGACGATTTGATTGGCACTACGGGGTGCATATGACTTTTTGATCGCTTGCTATTACACTTTTTGTGATGTAAGGTGACAAAAAATGGTTTATTTAGCACAGTTTTTATTTTTTACGGTGTTCACCTGAGGGGTTAGGTCATGTGATATTTTTATAGAGCCGGTCGATACGGACGCGGTGATACCTAATATGTATACTTTTTTTAAAATTTATATAAGTTTTACACAATAACAGCTTTTTTGAAACAAAAAAATGATGTTTTAGTGTCGCCATATTTATTTCTTTTTTTGGCCGATTGTCTCAGGTAGATGCTCATTTTTTGCGGGATGAGGCTACAGTTAGATTGGTACTATTTTGGTGGGCCTATGCCTTTTTGATCGCTGGTTGTTGTACTTTTTGTGATGTAAAGTGACAAAAAATGGTTTATTTAGCAGAGTTTTTATGTTTTACGGTGTTCACCTGAGGGGTTTGGTCATGTGATATTTTTATAGAGCCGGTTAATACGGATGCGGCGATACCTAATATGTCTACTTATTTTTTCCCCCCTATTTTTTTACTTTATTTGGGGAAAATGAAGTTTTTGTTTATTTTTACTTGAAACTTTTAATTTTTTTGGGTGGGAAAACTTTATTTTTTCAACTTTTTTTCACTTTATTTTCTGTCCCACTTTGGGACTTCTTTTGGGGTCTAATCCTTTACAATGCATTCCAATACTTCTGTATTGGAATGCATTGGCTGTATGAGTAATACAGTGAGTATTACTCATACAGCTTCCGGCCTGTGAGATCCAGGGGGCTACAGCCGCATGGGGACCCGATAGCACCGCCGCCCGCCGCACCAGGTAAAAGCCGCAAACCGCAGGTCTGAATTGACCTGCGGTTTGCGGCTATCGCCAACACGGGGGGGTCACGCTGATCTGCAAAAAACGGAAGCCGCCCGTGTTGCCTTCAGCAACTTGCGGAACGGGCGCCGGCAATATAAATGCCTATTCTTGTCCGCGGGGGCCGCGGAACGGAGCCACGGATAGGGACAGCAAGCGGAGTGCTGTCCGCATCTTTGGGGGCCCCGCATCCGAGCCACCAAGATGGCGGCTCGGATGCGGACTCAAACAATGGTCGTGTGCATGAGGCCTTAAGGTGGTGGACTGCTGTGGAGATCCCAATTTAAGGAGGCGAGCACTGTGAGGGGGCAGTGTGAAGGGGTAGGGGACTGTGAAGGTCACTGTTAAGGGGGCAGTGTATTGTGGATGTCACTGTTATAGGGGATACTGTCAATATCTTTAAACGACACACACAAACATTAAATAAAATAGATTAAATATACCCATGCGAAGTCGGGTCCTTCTATTAGTGTATATATATGTATATATATATACTGTACACTTCATATTTATCAGCAATGTGGGCACATTTGAACATGGCACCAACACAGATACCTGCGTCTGCCAAGAGCACACGCAACAAGTGAGCCAGTTCCAAAGGTACAAATCTGCTAGGTCATCAGTATCAGATGAGCAGGATTTTAGCACTCTGCACTACAGATGAGAGAATCTTTTGAGATTTGGTTTGTTTCAGGTTCACCGAGTTTTTCAAAATGTTCAGTTCGGACCCAAATAGATTCTGTCAGCACGGTAGGCAGGGAAACAGACACGCAGTGTAAAACCTGAGTGAATCCAACCAGCTTTTCCTACTGTCACTGCCCCCAGTAATGTCCCCAATAATGCCCCCCACTAGTGCCCCCCCGCAGCCTCTAATAGTGTTCTTCACTGCCCCCAGTAATGTCACCAGTAGTGTCACCACTGCCCCCATAAGTGCCTCCCACAGCCCCTAGTAGTATCCCCCACTGCCCCCATTAGTGCCTCCCACAGCCCCTAGTAGTGTCCCCCACTGCCCACAGTCTTCATGTAATGTGGCCCGGCATTTTCACTGTACTTAATGCCAGGCCCCATCAGAGCGCTCAGGTCACCTGCATGATATGCAATCCAGTCTCCAGGCCTCCAGCATCAGGCCCCAGAGCTGCCTTAACAAAACTAGTCACAAATTAAGCAGGTGGATGGGGCCTGACTAACATCGGTTAGGCTTTGGGACGGAATGCCTGCCTATATGACACGCACAAGTGATACTTAACAGAAAAAAGTGTGACTTGTTGGGACCAAACCTCCAAAAAGTATGCCTTAATGTAGACAGAATGCAAGCATAAGTGTTAATAGTCAGAAGAAAAAGTGTCTCATTCTGAATGAGTCTAGAAATGGTAGTAATGGCAGAGGTAGCAGCATTCCATGGAAGATTCAAGGTAGTAGATTGTCTGTTTAAGGGTAGTAGCGTATGTGTAGCGTTATTAGTGTTGGCAATAGGGCATTAGCAGTTCAGAAGTTGCAGCGACAGGGGAGGCAGCAGCAGCAGCCATATGGTACATGTTGGCATGCAGACAGCAACAGTAGCATGATGGTAACAGCAGCCATACAGTACTTGATGGTAGGCAGGTAACATGATGGTAGATAGGAAGGCAGACAGTCACAGAGGCAAGAAGAGGCACAGTCCGCAAAGGAAGATCTATTCATTTCAAAACAGTGTGAAAATCCTTCCAGATCCTTGACTGGTTCCTACTGACAAAAGTGATGTTTTGCACACTGGTGAAGAACAATTTGGTCTGTTTAGGTGTCACCACGCCCCCTTCAGCACTGAAAATCGTCTCCGAGATGATACTGAAGGGTGGGCAAAAAAGAAGACAGTGAGCATACTGGGCCAGTTTGGGCCATTGTTCTAGTCTGCCTGCCTGGAAGTCAATGGGGTCAGGGAACAGACTATACACCAGAGACAGGCCAGAGTCCAGGTAGAACTGAACCCTGTCATTAAGGCGGTAGGTCTCCATTTGCTGATTTGCCTTAGCCGGCGCACCTGAGAAAAAAACTGTTCCATCCTGTTGAGGAGACTGAACTAGCTGCTGCTGCGGCCTCTGCTGCAGACTGCTTGATGTGAATGATATGCAAGTCAGTGCATAAGCAAGCTAGCATACAGGTCGCCATTCTGGCCAGCGTGCCTGAGATGCCAGTTCTTTTTGCTCTGGCCCCCACAGAGACTATTGGGCTTGGCCAGTGTCATCGTTATCATCATCCTCCTGCTCCTCCAACTCCTCCTTCAGTAGCAGCTCCTCATCCTCTCCCTCCACCTCCATAGGAGTTTCTTCTTGTGGGTCACTAACAGCTACATGGTGGACCTATGATGCGTTAGATGTTCATCTTGCACCGTCATACCTTGATGCATGAGTGTCAGCGTCTGTTCTAAGTTATATATGAGGGGGATAAATGCGTGGAAACTTGTTTCCTGGCCACCCATTTCATTATTGATAGCAGACCATGGAAGTGGAGGAGTCGGAGTCTGAGCGGAACAAGCAATTACTGATAATGACCATGACAAGGACACAATAATGCATGTGGATGCGGCCTGGTTGCCACTAGTGATGAGCGGCATAGGCAATATTCAAATTCGCGAAATTTCGCGAATTTTTGGCCGAATATTCTCCAGAAATTTTCAAATTCGAGAATTCGTGATCTCCAGTCATTGTTTATTTGATTGCGAAAATCGGCAATGTAAAATATATTGACGATAAATTCGTGAAAAATTTATGATTAGAATATTCAACACTATTCGCGAATATGAATATATAGCACTATATTCTAAATATTCGCGAATTCTCGAAGTGTCGATATTCGCAATTAAAATTCGCATTTCAAATATTCGCGCTCAACACTAGCTGCCAGAAAGGAGACCAGGAGAAAAAGGAAACTAGTTGCTCTAGCTGGCATCCACCTCTTTTTTCCCACTAGATCAGGTGATGCCGCTGCATATGTTTCAATACAGCTGCTGTGCCTATGTGTTTCACTCCTACGGCTTATTTTACTCTTGCAGATCTTGCACAAGGCAATGCTGTTGCCTTCCAACAGCATACAGAAAAACTGCCAGACGGGAGATACTCATGCAGAGTTAGCAGCAACCCAGCTTGGCTTAGCTCTGGGACATTTTGGGCCTGCTGCACCCACAGTATCAGCAGCATCACCAGTTCTAAATACAGTTTTGGCCCTGGCCATTTTTAGGAGGTTCTGGGTGTATGGTACATCACCTCTCCTCTTTATTGCTTCCACTGCAGCGGCAATCCCCAGATGAGACGATGCATAGGATGGGAGTGATAGCGGCCCTGATGAGATGTTTTGTCATGGTGTACTTCCTCAGGCTCTTGCTCCCAAGAGTAAAGTGCAGTGAAAAGATACTTTAAAGAATCAGGCCAGAAGTAAACGTATAACAGTCCCTCTTTACTTAGGGAAAAATATAACTTGTGGCACATCCAACAGTATTAAGTACAAAGTGCATTCTCTCGGGCATCAGATGAAGAGGTATGGTGGCAGGTTGAATGGTAATAAGCTGGCACTTACAAGCACATGTGGATATAGGTGTCCACTGTAATACAGCAGCAGTGTCTGTAAAGCTGTATTTCACTGATAACTCCGCTGTCTTCCCGCACTGATGCTCTCTTGAAGCTGTGGTTATTCTTGAAGTTTACTGATCTTGCTGGGGTGTTGGTATGACAGGAGAATAAAATCTGGTTCGTGAGTTTCCTCCTGAAGTATTGGTCTCACAGGGGACTTAGATACAGTTTCTAGGAGTAGGAACTCTGGCACGTGCTTCCTCCCTCCGTCACCATCTGAACAGGAACTCTACCCTTCAGGCATGAAACAGGCCCACCCCACTCCTACCAAAAGGGAATAAACAGGGTGGTCAGCCCTACTCCCAACTATTTCCAACCATTACCTCCTCTGCTGTAATAAATGGTAAATATAATGAAAATACATAACAGTACACAATAAAACATAACTATTGCAGATATCCCCAGGTCTGTGGTACTGCACTGCCGCCACCCTTCTCATATGATGTTACCTCCTCTTCTGCACTCCAATCTGTCTCCAAGGTGCTGCCAAATACACAATCATCATCGGAGTTCTTATCCTCTTAGCCACTTTTATCAGACTACTATATATTATGGTGGGCTCCTTGGCTCTCTCCTTTTTCCCTGCATTATATTTGCCCTGACTGCCACTGTCACTACCACTTCCCCCACCTCCAATACCATTGCTATGGGTGCCACTATTACCAACAACACCACTATGCATGAGGTCCTCCGCCTTCCCCTGAATATCCTGCTCAGGACATACCAAACACTGACTGCTCACACACAAATCATGAACAGGGAAACTCTCTTGACTATCTGCCGGAATGCGTGGTGGGGTTCTGTTGCATCTTCTCAGGACAAAAAGAAGGCGCCCCACTAGGAGGGGGCAGTGAAGACCGAGATGACACCTCTGCGGCTGCAAGGAGAAAGAGCAGGAGGAAAACTGTGACCCCTGGGTTCCAAGGCATGGTATCAGACGCAGAAGTCACCTCCAAATCATTCTGCTGTGACTAAAAAGGAGGAATGAGCCATCCAATCCACAATCTCATCCTCTTTGTCCTCAATGATAATGTTTCACCTTTCCAAAACCAGGGAGAACTGTGGCCTACTACTACTACTTCTGGCCAGATTGCTAGTGCTGCTACTACCCACATTCTGGCTCTGGGAGGTCAAGGCCTGGCGCTGGGTCCTTCGTTTGGAACCCTTCTGTATTACAGACATTTGGCCTAATGTACACAGTAACACAATGTATAGAACGGTTTGCAAGGAACTTAAAGAGAGAGGAGCACAATTAAATGTTCGTCCTTTTGTATAAACACACTGAAGACACTCTTATTGATAATTTACTTTGGGAATAATGCAGTATCGGTGCCAATAACAGATTTAGATCTATTGTCTTATGTGGGTTCAGATACCATATTTTTCGTACTATAAGGAGATCTTTTTCCCCCCAAAGTGGGGGAAAATGTCAGTGCATCTCATGGGGCAAATAAGTACAGCTCATTAGTACAGTAGGAGCAGTGCTTCCCGGGCTCTGTACTCACCCTTTCTTGATCATCTTTTATCGGCTTTCCCTTCACTGTCCCTGACACTAGAATAGAAGCTTGATTGTGATTGTACACTGTCCTTAATATCGTTTTCTGCCAGACATTGCTACACTCATGCACCCTCATTAACAGCCCAACATAGAATGAGGTTCTCCTCATTCTGCTAGGGCACATACCTGCTTCCTTCCAAACTGATTGGCTCATCTAGACTGTCTGTCAAGCCCTTCCCCCACTTTTTCTCAGGGTCATGTGAATATCCTTCTTCTACCTCCATCATGCTTTTGCCCACCCAACATGCGCAGTACAATGTTGATGAGCATGAGTTTTACTGGATTTGTCCGAGGCAAACTTGAAAAGTATTGATAAGCAAAGTTAGAAAAAATTTGATTTGGCTACGTTACTTTCATTGTATGTAGAGGGCAAAAATGTACCCCGCTGATCGCGGGACATTAACATTGAGGCCATTAAGGGGTTAATCAGGGTAAAAAAAATACATACTCACCTTATCTACGTATTCGCTTTTAGAGAGGCCGTCGCGGCCATCTTGATTGAGATGATTGGAGAAACCAAGAAAAATCTTGCGCGATTACATGATGATGCCATCACACTGGCACGTCACCGGGTACGAGATTTTGCGCAGTTTCTTCTATTAAGAGGGCCGCGATGGACTCTTCACAAGCAAATGGATGAGGTGAATATGTTTTTTTCTACCGCTATTTCAGGAAAATTAGATTTGTTACCACAAAGTGCAAGGAAATTCGGCTTCGTGGCAAATCAATTTTTTTCCCTGAAATTCAGATCAATTCAGTTGAATTTTATTCACTCATGTCTAGGGATGAGCGAACACCTGGAAGTCCGGGTTCGCCGGGTCTGGCCGAACTTCGGCTCAAAGTTTGGGCTCGGGACCCGAACTTGACCCCAAACCCGAACCCCATTGAAGTCAATGTGGATCCGAACTTTGGGGCACTAAAATGAATGTAAAATAGACAAAGTATGAGCTAGAGGGCTGCAAAAGGAAGCAAAATGGGGGTAAGAGCAGGACAATTGCCCTGCAAACAAATGTGGATAGGGAAATTACTTAAAATAACATAAAATAAAAAATAATAATCTTGAACTAGGAGGTAGAGGTCAAAGTGGAGTAGGAAGTCGAGGAGGCGGTGGATGTGGCGGTGTAGGTGGAAGCAGCGGTGGAGGAGGAGGAGGTAGCCAACACAATTTTTTATTTTTTTTTAACGTTTTATTTATTTATTTATTTATTATAAATTTGGGAAGACCCCAAAACATTGGGAAATAGAAAAGAGAATGCAAAGAGAAATGGAATGGAATACAACAATGGCTGGGTGCGGCCGGTATACTTGTCTACTCAGCACAAGATACAGGCAAGTCCTGTGGGATCCATGCCTGGTTCATTTTAATGAACGTGAGCTTGTCCACATTGGCTGTGGACAGGCCGCTGCACTTGTCTGTGATCACCACACCTGCTGTGCTAAACACACATTCGGACAATACACTGGCGTAAAGGGCAATCTCAGGCCATGTGCCCAATTTGGAGATCCAGAAGTTGAATGGGGCAGACCCATCAGTCAGTACGTGTAGGCGTGTGCACACGTACTGTTTCACCATGTTGCTGAAATGCTGCCTCCTGCTAAGACGTTCCATATTAGCTGGTGGGGCTGAATGTTGTGGCGTGCTGACAAAGCTTTTCCACATTTCGGCCATGCTAACCCTCCCTTCTGAGGTGCTGCCGGTGCCCAGCTGCATTAGTGAATTCTTCCTCCTCCTCTACCTTCGCCTTGTGCTTCCACTAAGCCCCCGCTGTCTGGTGGGAATGCCATCAGCAGCGCGTCTACCAGCATGCGCTTGTACTCGCGCATCTTCCTATCACGCTCCAGTGACGTAATTAAGGACAGTACGTTGTCCTTGTAACGGGGATCCAGCAGCATGGCCACCCAGTAATCAGCACTGGTTAGAATGTGGGCAACTCAGTGGTCGTTGCGCAGGCACTGCAGCATGTAGTCTCTCATGTGTGCCAGGCTGCCCAGAGGCAATGACAAGTTGTTCTCTGTGGGAGGTGTATCTTCTGTGTCCTCTGTATCCCCCCAGCCACGCTCCAGTGATGCCCATGAGCTGCTTTGGGTGCCACACTGCTGTGAACAAGGATCATCCTCCTCCTCCACATCCTCCAGAACTGTGCCCTGGCTGGACAGTTGTGTACCTGGCCTCTGTTGGTGCAGGAACCCACCCTCTGAGCCACTTGTGAATGACTGGCCTAATAACCGTGAAAATGATCTCTCTTCCTCATACTCTTCCTCCTGTGCCACATCCTCTTCAATCATCGCCCAAAGTGTTTTTACAAGGAGACATAGAAGTGGGATAGTAACGCTGAGGACGGCTTCATCAGCACTGGCCATGTTGGTGGAGTACTCGAAACAGAGCAACACGGCACGCATGGAGGCCCACTCGTTGGTGGGGAAGTGTTGCTGTTCTGCTGAGCGACTCTTCCGTGCGTGCTGCAGCTAAAACTCTACTATCACCTGCTTCTGCTTGCTCAGTCTCTCCAGCATGTGCAAGGGGGAGTTCCACCTTGTGGGTACATCGCATATGAGGCGGTGAGCTGGGAGAACGAAGTTACGCTGCAGCTCAGAAAAGCGAGCAGCAGCAGGGTGAGAACGCCGAAATCGCGCAGAGACGGCCCACACTTTCTGTAGCAGCTCTGACATATCAGGGTAATTTTTCAGGAACCTCTGCAAGTGGAGTAGAATGAGGAGGCAACAGGAGGCAAAGAGTAACGTCCTGCAATCCTCAGTGGCGGAAGGACATGCGCCAAACTGATATCCGCATCAGGGCCAGCATCCACTGCATTTACCCAGTGTGCAGTTAGGGAGATATAACATCCCTGCCCGTGCTTACTGGTCCATGTATCGGTGGTTATATGGACCTTGCCACAGATGGCGTTGCGCAGTGCACATCTAATTTTATCCGACACTTGGTTGTGCATGGCGGGGATGGCTCGCCTGGAAAAGTTGTGGCGGCTGGGAACCATGTACTGTGGGACAGCCCCCGCCGTAAAGTTTTTAAAAGTCTCTGTCTCCACCAGTCGGAATGCCAACATTTCAAAGGCCAGGAATTTTGAAATACATTCAGGGCCAGGGAGGGTAGGGGGGTACTTGCTCTTTCTCTCCAGTGTTTGGGAGATGGACTGCTGAATGCTTCCATGGTACAGTGTGGAGATGCTAGGTGATGGTGATGGAGGTGGTGGCGTTGCTGCCACATCCTCTGTTTGCTGGTGGCAGGTGGAAAAAGAGGCCAAGACTTCAGCAGAAGAGGGAGCAGGAGGATCATTTGTGGTTTTTGAGGTGTTTACTCCACTGCAGCTCGCCTGGTCATGCTTTGCATTTAGATGCCTGGTCATGCAGGTGGTACTCAAGTTTAGAACATTTATGCCTCGCTTCAGGCTCTGATTGCCCTGCGTGCAAACCACTTGCGTCTTGTCGTCAGCACATTGTCTGAAGAACTGCCACGCCAGGGATCTCCTTGGAGCTGGCTTTGGTGTGCTCAGTCCCTGGGTGTGGTGGGCAGTAGTAGGCGTACTGGCTAGGGGATGGCCACTCTGCTTTTGCACCCTGCTCCCTCTTTTGCTGTGCGTCTGGCACTGTGTGATCACCACCTCTTCCTCCGAACTGCACACGTTATTCGCATGACTGTGATTCCATGTGGGGTCTAGGACCTCATCATCCTCCACATCATCTTCCACCCACTCTTCACCCCTGCCCTCCTTGCCGGTCTGCACACTGCAGAAAGCCACAGCAGTTGACACCTGTGTTTCGTTATCATCAGAGACCTGCTGCGGTGGTCCTCCCATGTCCACACCCTGAAACATAAGTGATTGGGCATTGGTGCACTCAATCTCTTCCACTTCTGGGGCAGGGCTAGGTGGATGGCCCACGGAAACCCCGCCAGCAGAGTCATCAAAAACCATAAGAGACTGCTTCATGACTTGGGGCTCAGACTGCTTAGCTGATTTGCAAGGGGGTGAGGTGAAAGACAGATGCCCATGGGCTGCAGGTGCCAACTCTGCACTTTCAGCAGTGGACCGGGTGGGAGACAATGTGAAGGAACTGGAGGCACTGTCAGCCACCCAATCTACTACCGCCTCTACTTGTTCTGGCCTCACCCTTCGTACACCGGTATTCGGGCCTTCAAAATAACGCTGAGGTTTTTGTCGTCTATGTGCACCTGAGGAAGGTGTATCATTTGTAACTGGCACAGATTGACCACTTCCTCTCCCTGCAACAGGAGCTCCACCAACACCAGCAGCACCACGACTAGGGCCACGTCCCTTTATTGATGCTCTCCTCATTCTTTGAGGTCACCCACCGAACTAACAGACGTATTAACTATATTAATTTCACTGTCACGTATGCAATGCAGGTGTACCTTACACAAAAATTGGGTATATTTCACCCAACGAACTAACAGACAAATTAACTATATCAATTTCACTGTCACTATGCAATGCAGGTGTACCTCAGACAAAAAATGGGTATATGTCACCCACCAAAATAACAGACAGATTAACTGTATTTATTTCCCTGTCAGGTATGCAATGTAGGTGTACCTCACAACAAGAATAGGAATATGTCACCCACCAATCTAACAGACAGATTAACTATTATATTTTTGTGTCAGGGGTACAAAGATGGTGGATTGCACCCACAAATAAAATCGCTATAGGTCATCCACAGAATTAACAGCCAGATTAATTATTATATTTCTGTGTCAGGGGTGCAAAGATGGTACATTGCACCCACAAAAGATCGCTATAGGTCACCCACAGAATTAACAGCCAGATTTAGTATTATATTTCTGTGTCTGGGGTGCAAAGCTGGTGTATTGCACCCACAAAAAATCTTTATACTGTAGGTCACCCACAAAACAAATAGCCAGATTCCTAACTCTATGCCTCAGTTTAGCTGCCTGATTCCTGTCCCTGCAATACTCAGAGCTGATGAACGGTGCTAAATGTGATTAAGCTTTTATAGAAGCTGAGTCACTTGATGCACCTGCCAATCACAGCCATGCCATTAGTAGGCATGGCTGTGATGGCTTCTGAGTGCCTACAGCTTTTAAAAGCTTGTTGATTGGCTGCCCTGCAGCCTTTCAACAAGCTTTATTAAAGGCCCGAACACTGAACCCAAATTTTTCTGGAAAAGTTCGGGTTCGGGTCCGGGTACCCGAACTCGCAAAGTTCGGTATCGACCCGAACTTTACAGTTTAGGTTCGCTCAACACTACTCATGTCTACTGAAAAACTTTGGGTACACTTTGCTGACAAATTCGTTATGAACTAGTTCGCTTATCCTTAATCTCCACCCCTGCTGATCACCTGCTACCTGATGCTCTAGCGTTGTAAATTGGTGCTGGATCTAGACAGCTCTCTCCATTGTGCATGGACGGATCTGGTTCAGTTACATGATCAGCCCACTCCACAACGGATGGAGCTGAGTAGTCTATCTATCTATCGATCTATCTATCTATCTTTTTATCATGTTAGTTATCATTTGATACCTTTTTTGTTCCAACAATCTCTTTACTGTGGGAAATTGTATTTTCCATAAAAAAAATAAAAAAAAAAAAAAAAAAAAAATATATATATATATATATATATATATATACAGATTTGGGGGTTCTATCAGCCATCATCCAGTCTGCTCAGCCATTTCATTATGTAATGAGATGTTGCATATTTGCCAATACAGATTACAGATGACACTACAGATTGTAGTGTCCAAATTATTGCACATGTCACAAACACTCCCTTTACAAGGATGAGTTATAATTCCATTAAGCCAATGAAAAAAAGACAATGCAACAACACTCTGCAAACACAAATCAATTACAATAATGTCATAATTATAGAAAAGATTCTGGTGCTAATGCTATGCTTATTTTGCAAATTTTAGATTCTTGGCAAATACATTTTGTACAAAATTATTTGGGCCCGTCTGCCAAACATCAAGGCGATCTCTATAAGACTGGTACCTAACACTAAATACTACCTATAATGTGCTATAATGGCCACCATAAAATTCAGGGAGTGCAGGTTCCACATGCATGCTGGGTCCACTCTGCTTTTTACCATTTTTGGTGCCATAACGGCCTCCATTAAATCCAGGGATGTGTGGCAGGCGCAGCACTATGAAGTGACTTTTTTTCGCTGTGGCATTAGAAGAATTTTGATATCTCTGACTTTTTAGTCTAACCAGACTGTCTATTACTCTGTAATTCCTCTAGCGCCGTTCTATGGAAGCAGTAGGTTTAAAGAGCACACCAAATGCTTGAAATAACTTCTTTATTAACTTCAACTTTTCTTCATATATAACACTGTCGCCTCTGCAAAAGATAGTCCATGTACAAAACATGTGTTGCACAAAGATTCATAAAATGGAGGTATGCATAAGATGGTGGTTCAACTGTTCAATCTTGTGATTCAACATAAGATGGTGGATATATTTCTCTCTTGAATATCTGTACTCTCACTTTAAGTTATTTAAATACTTTATGATTTCTCTGAGAGGTATATCTGAGGTCTAACTAATAGTTCTACTTGCTGAATTTGGTCGTAATTTGCAGTATGCAGTTAGCAGTAACTATTTGCAGATTGGTTGAGTATGATCTGGTATGATTGTATGCAATTTGGATTGCAATATGGAATTTGAATTTGAACGTTGTAGTTTGAAATTGGTGGAACTGTAAGTAAACACACATATAACTGGCTCAGTATACAGTTCTAATCACTATATTAACAGTAGGAACATTAGATAACTGTTTTAAATACCTATTTTGGCCTCTCTGCTTCCATAAAACACAGCTCTTAGTGGAGTGAATGTCTGTTCAGCTTCTCCCCTCTGGTGTAATGATTCTAGCATCTCCTGCTAGGGGAATTTCCCACACAGAATGTGTGTGAGGCTGGCTGTGATTGGTCAAAACTCCTGCTGTGTGTGAGGCTGGCTATGATTGGTCAAGACTCCTGCCCAGCAGCAACAGTAAAACTCTATGCGTTCTGTTGTTTTTGCTGTGTCATTGAGCTTACCTTACATTATACAGTATAATGAATCTTAAAGGCATACTATATTTTCTGCTTCTGTGAACACAAAATATAACAGTTATATGACATCTAAAACATGAAGTCACAGTAAATAACTCTGCTTTTGTCGTCAATACACAAACATAGGATCTGTCTTCATACTTTTTTAATTCTAATTATTTTCTCAGAAACTTGCTTACTGATGCTGAAACAACAGCTGCTGTCAGTTTAACCACCTCCGGACCGCCTAACGCAGGATCGCGTTCCGGAGGTGGCAGCGCTGCGCACAGTCACGCATATACGCGTCATCTCGCGAGACGCGAGATTTCCTGTGAACGCGCGCACACAGGCGCGCGCGCTCACAGGAACGGAAGGTAAGAGAGTTGATCTCCAGCCTGCCAGCGGCGATCGTTCGCTGGCAGGCTGGAGATGTGTTTTTTTTAACCCCTAACAGGTATATTAGACGCTGTTTTGATAACAGCGTCTAATATACCTGCTACCTGGTCCTCTGGTGGTCCCCTTTGTTTGGATCGACCACCAGAGGACACAGGTAGCTCAGTAAAGTAGCACCAAGCACCACTACACTACACTACCCCCCCCCCCCATCACTTATTAACCCCTTATTAGCCCCTGATCACCCCTAATCACCCCTGATCACCCCATATAGACTCCCTGATCACCCCCCTGTCATTGATTACCCCCCTGTCATTGATCAACCCCCTGTAAAGCTCCATTCAGACGTCCGCATGATTTTTACGGATCCACTGATAGATGGATCGGATCCGCAAAACGCATCCGGACGTCTGAATGAAGCCTTACAGGGGCATGATCAATGACTGTGGTGATCACCCCATATAGACTCCCTGATCACCCCCCTGTCATTGATTACCCCCCTGTCATTGATTACCCCCCTGTAAAGCTCCATTCAGATGTCCGCATGATTTTTACGGATGCACTGATACATGGATCGGATCCGCAAAACGCATCCGGTCGTCTGAATGAAGCCTTACAGGGGCATGATCAATGACTGTGGTGATCACCCCCCTGTCATTGATTACCCCCCTGTAAAGCTCCATTCAGATGTCCGCATGATTTTTACGGATGCACTGATAGATGGATCGGATCCGCAAAACGCATCCGGACGTCTGAATGAAGCCTTACAGGGGCATGATCAATGACTGTGGTGATCACCCCATATAGACTCCCTGATCACCCCCCTGTCATTGATTACCCCCCTGTCATTGATTACCCCCCTGTAAAGCTCCATTCAGATGTCCGCATGATTTTTACGGATGCACTGATAGATGGATCGGATCCGCAAAACGCATCCGGACGTCTGAATGAAGCCTTACAGGGGCATGATCAATGACTGTGGTTATCACCCCATATAGACTCCCTGATCACCCCCCTGTCATTGATTACACCCCTGTCATTGATTACCCCCCTGTAAAGCTCCATTCAGATGTCCGCATGATTTTTACGGATGCACTGATAGATGGATCCGATCCGCAAAACGCATCCGGACGTCTGAATGAAGCCTTACAGGGGCATGATCAATGACTGTGGTGATCACCCCATATAGACTCCCTGATCACCCCCCTGTCATTGATTACCCCCCTGTAAAGCTCCATTCAGATGTCCGCATGATTTTTACGGATGCACTGATAGATGGATCGGATCCGCAAAACGCATCCGGACGTCTGAATGAAGCCTTACACGGGCGTGATCAATGACTGTGGTTATCACCCCATATAGACTCCCTGATCACCCCCCTGTCATTGATCACCCCCCTGTCATTGATCACCCCCCTGTCATTGATCACCCCCCTGTCATTGATCACCCCCCTGTCATTTAGCACCCCTCTGTAAGGCTCCATTCAGATATTTTTTTGGCCCAAGTTAGCAGAATTTTATTTTTTTTTTCTTACAAAGTCTCATATTCCACTAACTTGTGTCAAAAAATAAAATCTCACATGAACTCACCATACCCCTCACGGAATCCAAATGCGTAAAATTTTTTAGACATTTATATTCCAGACTTCTTCTCACGCTTTAGGGCCCCTAGAATGCCAGGGCAGTATAAATACCCCACATGTGACCCCATTTCGGAAAGAAGACACCCCCAGGTATTCCGTGAGGGGCATATTGAGTCCATGAAAGATTGAAATTTTTGTCCCAAGTTAGCGGAACGGGAGACTTTGTGAGAAAAAAATTAAAAATATCAATTTCCGCTAACTTGTGCCAAAAAAAAAAAATTTCTATGAACTCGCCATGCCCCTCATTGAATACCTTGGGGTGTCTTCTTTCCAAAATGGGGTCACATGTGGGGTATTTATACTGCCCTGGCATTCTAGGGGCCCCAAAGCGTGAGAAGAAGTCTGGTATCCAAATGTCTAAAAATGCCCTCCTAAAAGGAATTTGGGCACCTTTGCGCATCTAGGCTGCAAAAAAGTGTCACACATCTGGTATCGCCGTACTCAGGAGAAGTTGGGGAATGTGTTTTGGGGTGTCATTTTACATATACCCATGCTGGGTGAGAGAAATATCTTGGTCAAATGCCAACTTTGTATAAAAAAATGGGAAAAGTTGTCTTTTGCCAAGATATTTCTCTCACCCAGCATGGGTATATGTAAAATGACACCCCAAAACACATTCCCCAACTTCTCCTGAATACGGCGATACCAGATGTGTGACACTTTTTTGCAGCCTAGGTGGGCAAAGGGGCCCATATTCCAAAGAGCACCTTTAGGATTTCACAGGTCATTTACCTACTTACCACACATTAGGGCCCCTGGAAAATGCCAGGGCAGTATAACTACCCCACAAGTGACCCCATTTTGGAAAGAAGACACCCCAAGGTATTCTGTGAGGGGCATGGCGAGTTCCTAGAATTTTTTATTTTTTGTCACAAGTTAGTGGAAAATGCTTATTTTTTTTTTTTTTTTTTTTTTCATACAAAGTCTCATATTCCACTAACTTGTGACAAAAAATAAAAACTTCCATGAACTCACTTTGCCCATCAGCGAATACCTTGGGGTCTCTTCTTTCCAAAATGGGGTCACTTGTGGGGTAGTTATACTGCCCTGGCATTCTAGGGGCCCAAATGTGTGGTAAGGAGTTTGAAATCAAATTCTGTAAAAAATGACCTGTGAAATCCGAAAGGTGCTCTTTTGAATATGGGCCCCTTTGCCCACCTCGGCTGCAAAAAAGTGTCACACATCTGGTATCTCCGTAATCGGGAGAAGTTGGGGAATGTGTTTTGGGGTGTCATTTTACATATACCCATGCTGGGTGAGAGAAATATCTTGGCAAAAGACAACTTTTCCCATTTTTTTATACAAAGTTGGCATTTGACCAAGATATTTATCTCACCCAGCATGGGTATATGTAAAAAGACACCCCAAAACACATTCCTCAACTTCTCCTGAATACGGGGATACCAGATGTGTGACACTTTTTTGCAGCCTAGGTGGGCAAAGGGGCCCACATTCCAAAGAGCACCTTTCGGATTTCACAGGTCATTTACCTACTTACCACACATTTGGGCCCCTAGAATGCCAGGGCAGTATAACTACCACACAAGTGACCCCATTTTGGAAAGAAGAGACCCCAAGGTATTCGCTGATGGGCATAGTGAGTTCATGGAAGTTTTTATTTTTTGTCACAAGTTTGTGGAATATGAGACTTTGTATGAAAAAAAAAAAAAAAAAAAAAAATCATCATTTTCCACTAACTTGTGACAAAAAATAAAAAATTCTAGGAACTCGCCATGCCCCTCACGGAATACCTTGGGGTGTCTTCTTTCCAAAATGGGGTCACTTGTGGGGTAGTTATACTGCCCTGGTATTCTAGGGGCCCAAATGTGTGGTAAGGAGTTTGAAATCAAATTCAGGAAAAAATGAGGAGTGAAATCCGAAAGGTGCTCTTTGGAATATGGGCCCCTTTGCCCACCTAGGCTGCAAAAAAGTGTCACACATCTGGTATCCCCGTACTCAGGAGAAGTTGAGGAATGTGTTTTGGGGTGTCTTTTTACATATACCCATGCTGGGTGAGATAAATATCTTGGTCAAATGACAACTTTGTATAAAAAAATGGGAAAAGTTGTCTTTTGCCAAGATATTTCTCTCACCCAGCATGGGTATATATAAAATGACACCCCAAAACACATTCCCCACCTTCTCCTGAGTACGGAGATACCAGATGTGTGACACTTTTTTGCAGCCTAGGTGGGCAAAGGGGCCCATATTCCAAAGAGCACCTTTCGGATTTCACAGGTCATTTTTTACAGAATTTGATTTCAAACTCCTTACCACACATTTGGGCCCCTAGAATGCCAGGGCAGTATAACTACCCCACAAGTGACCCCATTTTGGAAAGAAGAGACCCCAAGGTATTCGCTGATGGGCATAGTGAGTTCATAGAAGTTTTTATTTTTTGTCACAAGTTAGTGGAATATGAGACTTTGTAAGGAAAAAAAAAAAAAAAAAAAAAATCATCATTTTCCGCTAACTTGTGACAAAAAATAAAAAGTTCTATGAACTCACTATGCCCATCAGCGAATACCTTAGGGTGTGTACTTTCAGAAATGGGGTCATTTGTGGGGTGTTTGTACTGTCTGGCCATTGTAGAACCTCAGGAAACATGACAGGTGCTCAGAAAGTCAGAGCTGCTTCAAAAAGCGGAAATTCACATTTTTGTACCATAGTTTGTAAACGCTATAACTTTTACCCAAACCATTTTTTTTTTACCCAAACATTTTTTTTTTATCAAAGACATGTAGAACTATAAATTTAGAGCAAAATTTCTATATGGATGTCGTTTTTTTTGCAAAATTTTACAACTGAAAGTGAAAAATGTCATTTTTTTGCAAAAAAATCGTTAAATTTCGATTAATAACAAAAAAAGTAAAAATGTCAGCAGCAATGAAATACCACCAAATGAAAGCTCTATTAGTGAGAAGAAAAGGAGGTAAAATTCATTTGGGTGGTAAGTTGCATGACCGAGCAATAAACGGTGAAAGTAGTGTAGGTCAGAAGTGTAAAAAGTGGCCTGGTCTTTCAGGGTGTTTAAGCACTGGGGGCTGAGGTGGTTAAGTCTTGGTATTGTCTGAATACTGGTAGGAGCAATCCTGGCCTTTCCTATCAGGGAAAAGTGTATCTTTTCTTCTCCTATCACTCTGATGTAGGAGCACTGACCATAACCATAACTACCTACATCTGAAAAGTGATGAAGTTCTATTTTCTTGTACTTTCCGAAATCATGAGGTACAAAACATCTGGGTATCCGAACTTCTCTCAAGTTTTGCAAGTCTCTTATCCAACTGTCCCCCTTGGCCTCAAATTTTCAGGTATGGTCTCGTCCCATCCCAACTTCTGTCTGCATAATTCTTGTAGTATTTATTTTGCTCTGAGGATTATTAGGACCAAGAATCCCAATGGATCATATATAGAAGCCACTGCGGAAAGAATGGTATGTCTAGTTGCAACTTTCTCTTCAATAGATACTTCAAAGAAGAACTTGTCATTCTCTACATTCCATCCCAATCCAACTAAGTTCTGGACTGGAAGATGATCATAATTGAGATCTACATTCTTCATTGTTGATGCACGTTCATAGTCACTGATGGATTCTAGTACCTCTCTGTTTGAGATGAATCTGTGAAGGCGCAGGTTTCCTCTTGCGCATAACTCTTGGCTTTCTTTCACTAGTTCAATTGCAGCTTCTGCGGACTCTAGACTTATAAGACCATCATCTACATAAACGTTTTTCTTCAGAAAATTTGATGCTGATGGGCAATCCTTTTCATACTGATTGGCCAGGTACTTCATACCATAATTGGCGCAACACGGAGACGATGCTGCTCCAAACAAGTGTACTTTCATTCTGTACTCTGCTGGCTCTGTTTCTGTATCTCCATTCTCCCACCATAGGAACCTCAGGATGTCTCCATCTTCATTCTTCACATGAAACTGGTGGAACATCTTTTCAACGTCACACATGACCGCTACGGGATACTTTCTAAATCTACAGAGTACTCCAGGCAGAGTGTTTGTAAGATCTGGTCCATTTAGTAGATGATTGTTCAATGCAACAACATTGTATTTTGCTAAGCAATCAAATACTACTCTAATCTTATCTGGTTTCTTTTAGTGGTAAACACCTTGATATGGAATGTACCACACTTCTTCTTTAGGTTGGTTATTAACTTTCTATGCATGTCTTTCTTCGAGGATGCCTTCCATGAATTTCAAATAATCATTCTTGAGTTTGGGATCTCTTTATCCTTTTCTTCAAACATTTCAATCTTGCTAGGGCAAGATTTCTGTTATTTGGCAGATGAGGTCGTTCTCTAAAAGGTAAGGGCATTTCAAGATGACCTTGTTGATTCTGATGAATACTTTCTTCTAGAGTGTTTACGAACTTTATGTCTTATTGGGATACACTCCTTTCTTTAGAACTTATGTCTGCAAAGTCGGATTCAATGATCTTGATTACTGTTGCCGGACATACGGTTTGTAACTCTTGGACAGATATTCGATGGCACAATCCTGTCACCTGTCTTAAGTTTGCAATTTGCTGTTTTCCTCCAACAACACCCCATCCTAGATCAGTTTGAACAGAGTAGGGTTCTCCCTTTTATCTTGTGATTACCTTTCGTGGTACCAAGGCTTCCGGACAATCGTAACCTATTAACAGTCCAACATCAAACTCCTTCAGCGGGGACATTTCATGAGATATGACAGATAGGTGCTCCCATTTATTGGCTGTTTCACAGGTAGGTATGCGATCTCGATCTAGAGGTATATCGTCTTTTGTATAAGCCGGAGTTAGATCTAATGTGAAGTTTGAATGCTGTCCTCTAACTCTCAGTCCTTTGACCCTTTGACTGTTCACTAATGTGTCTCTTCCCGTCATCGTGGTGAGTTTGAGCTTCACTGGTTCTGTAGCCACTTGTAATTTCTTGCAGATTTTTTGATCAATGAAGGTGACGTCACTCTGGGCATCCAGTAGCTCATAGGCGTACACCTTCTTATTCCTTTTAGGATTTGAAATGCACACTGGTACAACCATTGATGTGCCGTTGCTTTCTCCTTCCCTCACTCTGCAAGAGAAAACCGATACTTTATTTTCTTGCTCAGTATCTTTAGGTATTAGGGATTTATCCTTCTTTGGACGTTCTTCATGTAGTGGTGTAGGATGGCGTCCTTTGCAAATGCTGCATGTGGCCTTTTTCTTAGACTCCTTAGTAACATGGCCTTTTCTTAGTGATCAGAAACACAGTTGGTTATACAGTACAAACCCTTTCTATTCATTTGGGGACTTCTCCTTCAATTTTTGGCACTTGTGTATGGAGTGGTTCTCTCCACAGAACACACATTTGAAGGTAGTCTGAAGATTTGTCGGTTCTGTTTCTCTACTGATCTCAGTAGTTGCTTTGGACTTGCTCTCATAGGCATCTGGACCTTTAGCTGCTGTGTTGGTTGCAAATTTAGTTGCTCTTGTGCGTCTTATATCTCTCACAGGCCTTTCTGTTAAGGATTTTAAAACGTAAGATGCTGTTACTGGATTACATGCTATCCATGCTTCCTTATTGATGAACTCAGAGAACTCTTTAAAACTTGGGAAGTCCTTACATAGATCTAACTGTTCAGTCACATAGCGATTCCATCTAGAAGCCAATTCTTCAGTTAGCTTAGTTAGCATCCTGTGGTTTTCTAGATAATCATTCAGTACTTCTAGTCATTGTACATTTGGGATGGCATTGCAGCATGCTTGCAGGAAGTCACCATACTTTTGGAGCTTGAAGTGTTCTTTAGGACCTATTTTAGGCCAGTTATTCAGTTTCTCTCTAAAGGCTCTTTGTACTAAGAAAGGATGACCATATCTTGCATTACATTTTTCCCAAGCTTGCTTGTAGGCTTCTTCGTCTTTTCTATAGAAGTTACCTTCCAGAACTTCCTTGGCTTCTCCACCATTTTATCTCTGAAGGTAGAATAACTTGTCAAATGGACTGAAGCAATGATGCTCAATGATCATCTCAAAACTTGTCTTCCACTTTATGAAATTCAGTACGTTTCCCGAAAATACAGTAAGTTCCGGAATGGGAAGTCTAGCTAGGACTGTTCTCTGTGGTCTTGCTGGGACAATGATTGTAACATTCTCCTGAGCATTGCCGTGGCATCTAGGAATAGAATCATCCGGTTCTATTTTCTCACTTAGTTCTGAATTAGGTGAGTCTCTTTCTTCATCTTTTCCAGTAGAGATAGAGGGTAAATTCACACACCTTTTTCCTAACTTTGTTTTTCTGAGCAGGGATAGAAGGATAATAACTTATTTCTTTACTACATGCTGGGGATTCCCTTCCATCCTCCTGGGCATATGAAGGAAAGTAGGAGTCTGCCTCTTCACTTAGTACAGATTTGAACCTATGACTACTCTGATTCATATCCTCTTCGTGTACTCTGAGTTTGGCTTCTATGATCTTAACTTCTTTCTGCCTTTCCAGACTTTTCAGCTGTGCTTCCATTTCAGCTTCCATTTGATGGCACTGTGCCTCCATTTCAGCTTCCTTCTGATGGTGTTGTGCATCCATTTCAGCTTCCTTTTCAGCCATCAGTTGGCGCTGCGCCTCGATGGCAGCCTCCATCTCAATTTATGCTCTCTTGACAGCAAGTTGTTCAGCTGATTCCTTTCTTTTGGCTGAAGTATTTGAGGACTCTGATATGTGGGTGGCACTTCTGCTAGCGAAGGAAGTCACACTTGAGATTGTGGTACCACCTAAGGACCTAGCATAGTCTCTCATAAAAAGCTCATTCATTCTACTTCTTACTTTAACTTTATCATAGTTTTCTGCAGATGATAGTTCTCTAATGAGCTTTACCAAATCTTTAGTGACCACAGTACGTGTCCATGTTCCTTACAATATCCTGGGAAGGTGTCGTAAACGACCGCAGGTTGACATATGCTGCCATAAGCTGTGCTTCAGATTCTTCTACCGTCTCTACGATATCACTCAAGTTCCTTTTTATACTTTCTTGCTTTTGCTTTC
This sequence comes from Bufo bufo, assembly GCF_905171765.1. Lineage (NCBI taxonomy): Eukaryota > Metazoa > Chordata > Amphibia > Anura > Bufonidae > Bufo > Bufo bufo. The sequence goes on along the minus strand of NC_053390.1, from coordinate 522,373,382 downwards.
TATGAATGTCTTTAATGTATGATTTACACCTATCATACATCAGGGCGAACTTTTTCTCTTTTAATGCTGCTTCTTGCTCCAAATTTTCCAGCATCTTTGAGGTTGGTTTTCTGGCACGTGATGAACATCTTAGTTCATCTGTTTGTGCTATATTTGTTTGAGGCAAGACTAATGCTGCATCACACACTTCTACCTCAGAGAGGTTCCCTTGCTCTTCCCCCTCTACTCTATCTAGCTTTGTATCCTCTAATAATAGCATTGTAATACTAGGCTCAGATATTTTACTTTAAATGCAATACTGACAATCAATACGAATAATAAGATGCCTTTCACTTTAAATGCAATATTGACAAATGCAGAAAAAAATGTCTTTCACTTTAAATGTAACAGCCATAAATGCAGGCAATAAATGACTTTCACTTTAAATGCAATAGATTCCATGTATTACAAACTGTCCTTTGTCTATTATTCCTGAACACGAAAATGTCACTTTATAATAATTGATAAGTAATAAGGAAACTCTGACCTTAATCTGAAGAGCAGGATCAAATGTCTGTCTTAAAGGAGACATGTCTTTTCTTGATAAAGCGATGCTCTGCGCTGACTTGTGATGCTCTGTGATGACTTGCGATGCATTGTGCAGACTTGCGATGCGCTGGCTTGGATACACTGCTGAAGGTTTTGGGCTAGTGGCGGGAAACTAGCTGGCTGCAGTACGTGGTCTCTCCATGGATAGAGGTGTGGACACTCTCTTGCTCTTGACTTTGGCCTCCCACCATGCGTCTCTTTCTCTCTCTAGGAATCGCAGGAGGGTTGGCACTCTTTCTCTGACTATTTTGCCTTTGCTGTTCTGCCACTTTAAAAGTCAGCTGCAGTTTGACTAATGCACACGTTCTATGGCCTCTATGGTAGCTCCACTGAGGTGTCTTTGCTTGCTCACTTTGGGAACAGTTGCTGCGTGGCGTTATATGCTGGCGCTCGGCTGCTCTAATGCGCTCTTTTCTGTGCAAGTTGATGAGCGCTATCGCTTCGCCCTCTGAGGGTAATAGTTCCACTGTGGCAGGCGCAGCACTATGAAGTTCCTTTTGTGCTGTGGCATTAGAAGAATCTTGATATCTCTGACTTTTTAGTCTAACCAGACTGTCTATTACTCTGTAATTCCTCTAGTGCCGTTCTATGGAAGCAGTAGGTTTAAAGAGCACACCAAATGCTTGAAATAACTTCTTTATTAACTTCAACTTTTCTTCATATATAACACTGTCGCCTCTGCAGCAGATAGTCCCTGTACAAAACATGTGTTGCATAAAGATGCATAAGATGGTGGTTCAACTGTTCAATCTTGTCATTTCAACATAAAATGGTGGATATATTTCTCTCTTGAATATCTGTATTCTCACTTTAAGTTATTTAAACACTTTATTATGATCTCTCTGAGAGGTATATCTAGGGTCTAACTAATAGTTCTACTTGCTGAATTTGGCCGCAATTTGCAGTATGCAGTTAGCAGTAACTATTTGCAGATTGGTTGAGTATGATCTGGTATGGTTGTATGCAATTTGGATTGCAATATGGAATTTGAATTTGAACGTTGTAGTTGGAAATTGGTGGAACTGTAAGTAAACACACATATAACTGGCTCAGTATACAGTTCTAATCACTATATTAACAGTAGGAACATTAGATAACTGTTTTAAATACCTATTTTGGCCTCTCTGCTTCCATAAAACACAGCTCTTAGTGGAGTGAATGTCTGTTCAGCTTCTCCCCTCTGGTGTAATGATTCTAGCATCTCCTGCTAGGGGTCAAAACTCCTGCTGTGTGTGAGGCTGGCTATAATTGATCAAGACTCCTGCCCAGCAACAACAGTTTAACTCAATGCTTTCTGTTGTTTCTGCTGTGTCATTGAGCTTACCTTACATTATATAATAAATCTTAAAGGCATACTATATTTTCTGCTTCTGTGATCACAAAATATAACAGTTATATGACATCCAAAACATGAAGTCACAATAAATAACTCCACAGAGAGCTTCCAAAGCATCAGAGGGATCTCATTGTTAAAAGGTATCAGTCAGGAGAAGGGTACCAAAGAATTTCCAAGGCATTAGAAATACCATGGAACACAGTGAAGACAGTCATCATCAAGTGGAGAAAATATGGCAAAACAGTGACATTACCAAGAACTGGCCGTCCCTCCAAAATTGATGAAAAGACAAGAAGAAAACTGGTCTGGGACGCTACAAAGAGGCATACAGCAACATTAACCACCTCCGGACCGCCTAACGCAGGATCGCGTTCCGGAGGTGGCAGCGCTGCGCACAGTCACGCATATATGCGTCATCTCGCGAGACGCGAGACTTCCTGTGAACGCGCGCACACAGGCGCGCGCGCTCACAGGAACGGAAGGTAAGAGAGTTGATCTCCAGCCTGCCAGCGGCGATCGTTCGCTGGCAGGCTGGAGATGTGTTTTTTTTAACCCCTAACAGGTATATTAGACGCTGTTTTGATAACAGCGTCTAATATACCTGCTACCTGGTCCTCTGGTGGTCACCTTTGTTTGGATCGACCACCAGAGGACACAGGTAGCTCAGTAAAGTAGCACCAAGCACCACTACACTACACCCCCCCGTCACTTATTAACCCCTTATTAGCCCCTGATCACCCCTGATCACCCCATATAGACTCCCTGATCACCCCCCTGTCATTGATTACCCCCTGTCATTGATCAACCCCCTGTAAAGCTCCATTCAGACGTCCGCATGATTTTTACGGATCCACTGATAGATGGATTGGGTCCGCAAAACGCATCCAGACGTCTGAATGAAGCCTTACAGGGGCGTGATCAATGACTGTGGTGATCACCCCATATAGACTCCCTGATCACCCCCCTGTCATTGATTACCCCCCTGTAAAGCTCCATTCAGATGTCCGCATGATTTTTACGGATGCACTGATAGATGGATCGGATCCGCAAAACGCATCCGGACGTCTGATTGAAGCCTTACAGGGGCATGATCAATGACTGTGGTTATCACCCCATATAGACTCCCTGATCACCCCCCTGTCATTGATTACCCCCCTGTAAAGCTCCATTCAGACATCCGCATGATTTTTACGGATCCACTGATAGATGGATCGGATCCGCAAAACGCATCCGGACGTCTGAATGAAGCCTTACAGGGGCGTGATCAATGACTGTGGTGATCACCCCATATAGACTCCCTGATCACCCCCCTGTCATTGATTACCCCCCTGTCATTGATTACCCCCCTGTAAAGCTCCATTCAGATGTCCGCATGATTTTTACGGATGCACTGATAGATGGATCGGATCCGCAAAACGCATCCGGACGTCTGAATGAAGCCTTACAGGGGCATGATCAATGACTGTGGTTATCACCCCATATAGACTCCCTGATCACCCCCCTGTCATTGATTACCCCCCTGTAAAGCTCCATTCAGATGTCCGCATGATTTTTACGGATGCACTGATAGATGGATCGGATCCGCAAAACGCATACGGACGTCTGAATGAAGCCTTACACGGGCGTGATCAATGACTGTGGTTATCACCCCATATAGACTCCCTGATCACCCCCCTGTCATTGATCACCCCCCTGTCATTGATCAACCCCCTGTCATTGATCACCCCCCCTGTCATTGATCACCCCCCTGTCATTGATCACCCTCTGCAAGGCTCCATTCAGACATTTTTTTGGCCCAAGTTAGCGGAATTTTATTTATTTTTCTTACAAAGTCTCATATTCCACTAACTTGTGTCAAAAAATAAAATCTCACATGAACTCACCATACCCCTCACGGAATCCAAATGCGTAAAATCTTTTAGACATTTATATTCCAGACTTCTTCTCACGCTTTAGGGCCCCTAGAATGCCAGGGCAGTATAAATACCCCACATGTGACCCCATTTCGGAAAGAAGACACCCCCAGGTATTCCGTGAGGGGTATATTGAGTCCATGAAAGATTGAAATTTTTGTCCCAAGTTAGCGGAAAGGGAGACTTTGTGAGAAAAAAATTAAAAATATCAATTTCCGCTAACTTGTGCCAAAAAAAAAAAAATTCTATGAACTCGCCATGCCCCTCATTGAATACCTTGGGGTGTCTTCTTTCCAAAATGGGGTCACATGTGGGGTATTTATACTGCCCTGGCATTCTAGGGGCCCCAAAGCGTGAGAAGAAGTCTGGTATCCAAATGTCTAAAAATGCCCTCCTAAAAGGAATTTGGGCACCTTTGCGCATCTAGGCTGCAAAAAAGTGTCACACATCTGGTATCGCCGTACTCAGGAGAAGTTGGGGAATGTGTTTTGGGGTGTCATTTTACATATACCCATGCTGGGTGAGAGAAATATCTTGGTCAAATGCCAACTTTGTATAAAAAAATGGGAAAAGTTGTCATTTGCCAAGATATTTCTCTCACCCAGCAAGGGTATATGTAAAATGACACCCCAAAACACATTCCCCACCTTCTCCTGAATACGGCGATACCACATGTGTGACACTTTTTTGCAGCCTAGGTGGGCAAAGGGGCCCATATTCCAAAGAGCACCTTTCGGATTTCACAGGTCATTTTTTACAGAATTTGATTTCAAACTCCTTATCACACATTTGGGCCCCTAGAATTCCAGGGCAGTATAACTACCCCACAAGTGACCCCATTTTGGAAAGAAGAGACCCCAAGGTATTCGCTGATGGGCATAGTGAGTTCATGGAAGTTTTTATTTTTTGTCACAAGTTAGTGGAATATGAGACTTTGTATGAAAAAAAAAAAAAAAATCATAATTTTCCACTAACTTGTGACAAAAAATAAAAAATTCTAGGAACTCTCCATGCCCCTCACGGAATACCTTGGGGTGTCTTATTTCCAAAATGGGGTCACTTGTGGGGTAGTTATACTGCCCTGGCATTCTAGGGGCCCAAATGTGTGGTAAGGAGTTTGAAATCAAATTCTGTAAAAAATGACCTGTGAAATCCGAAAGGTGCTCTTTGGAATATGTGCTCCTTTGCCCACCTAGGCTGCAAAAAAGTGTCACACATCTGGTATCTCCGTACTCAGGAGAAGTTGGGGAATGTGTTTTGGGGTGTCATTTTACATATACCCATGCTGGGTGAGAGAAATATCTTGGCAAAAGACAACTTTTCCCATTTTTTTATACAAAGTTGGCATTTGACCAAGATATTTATCTCACCCAGCATGGGTATATGTAAAAAGACACCCCAAAACACATTCCTCAACTTCTCCTGAATACAGAGATACCAGATGTGTGACACTTTTTTGCAGCCTAGGTGGGCAAAGGGGCCCATATTCCAAAGAGCACCTTTCGGATTTCACAGGTCATTTTTTACAGAATTTGATTTTAAACTCCTTACCACACATTTGGGCCCCTAGAATGCCAGGGCAGTATAACTACCACACAAGTGACCCCATTTTGGAAAGAAGAGACCCCAAGGTATTTCGTGATGGGCATAGTGAGTTCATAGAACTTTTTATTTTTTGTCACAAGTTAGTGGAATATGAGACTTTGTAAGAAAAGAAAAAAAAAAGAAAAAAATCATCATTTTCCGCTAACTTGTGACAAAAAATAAAAAGTTCTATGAACTCACTATGCCCATCAGCGAATACCTTAGGGTGTGTACTTTCCGAAATGGGGTCATTTGTGGGATGTTTGTACTGTCTGGCCATTGTAGAACCTCAGGAAACATGACAGGTGCTCAGAAAGTCAGAGCTGCTTCAAAAAGCGGAAATTCGCTAAACGCTATAACTTTTACCCAAACCATATTTTTTTTACCCAAACATTTTTTTTTTATCAAAGACATGTAGAACAATAAATTTAGAGCAAAATTTCTATATGGATCTCGTTTTTTTTGCAAAATTTTACAACTGAAAGTGAAAAATGTCATTTTTTTGCAAAAAAATCGTTAAATTTTGATTAATAACAAAAAAAGTAAAATTGTCAGCAGCAATGAAATACCACCAAATGAAAGCTCTATTAGTGAGAAGAAAAGGAGGTAAAATTCATTTGGGTGGTAAGTTGTATGACCGAGCAATAAACGGTGAAAGTAGTGTAGGTCAGAAGTGTAAAAAGTGGCCTGGTCTTTCAGGGTGTTTAAGCACTGGGGGCTGAGGTGGTTAAAGGAGCTGCAGGAATATCTGGCAAGTACTGACTGTGTGGTACATGTGACAACAATCTCCTGTATTCTTCATATGTCTGGGCTATGGGGTAGAGTGGCAAAACCAAAGCCTTTTCTTATGAAGAAAAACATCCAAGCCAGGGTACATTTTGCAAAAACACATCTGAAGTCTCCCAAAAGCATGTGGGAAAAAGTGTTATGGTCTGATGAAACCAAGGTTGAACTTTTTGGCCATAATTCCAAATGATATGTTTGGCACAAAAACAACACTGCACATCACCAAAAAAACACCATACCCACAGTGAAGCATGGTGGTGGCAGCATCATGCTTTGGGGCTATTTTTCTTCAGCTGGAACTGGTCCTTAGTTAAGCTAGAGGGAATTATGAACAGTTCCAAATACCAGTCAATATTGGCACAAAACCTTCAGGCTTCTTCTAGAAAGCTAAACATGAAGAGGAACTTTATTTTTCAGCATGACAACGACCCAAAGCATACATCCAAATCAACAAAGGAATGGTTTCACCAGAAGAAGATTACGGTTTTGGAATGGCCCAGCCAGAGACCAGACCAGACTAAATCCTGTAATAAAATCAAATGGTGCCAGTAAATGACCTCTCAGATGCCATGTCACCACAACTGATGATGGCTTCTGAGGAGTTAAAGGTCTGTGATTGGAGTTGTGATACAGTATTTGCTACATACAGCATGTATAACCACATTAAAATGCCTGCCATGTACGTGTACAGCTAATGTTGGGAAACAGTTAAAGCTTTAATCTGCAACCAACTATTCTTGCCATACTGTGCAATGATTCTGATACAAAGCTATGGAGGATGCTGCCTCCAAAATTACCTTCCTGGTTCAATATATGCAGTAAATAAGAGTCATTAGCATTTTGAAGAATATATTGAGAACAATTTGTGCAAAGGTTTGAACCATACCAAATAAATATTTATATTGAAATATTCATGCTACTTATGACAGTTTTTGGGGTGCACAAAAATACACAGCTAACACATTTCATGGGTGCTTAAAGGGCTTCTGTCACCCCCCCAACCCCCAATTTTCAGTTTTTGACTTATTAGTTTTGTTAATGTAAGCAGATTCCATATATTGTAGCCGCTCCTTTCTCAGTGCGCCTCAGTGCGCCATATATGGTAGCTGCTCCTTCCTCAGTGCGCCTGCGCCAATGACGTCAGCCCTACACCCGGAAGAGAAGACCTCTCTTCCGGGTGTAGGGCTGATGTCATCGGCGCAGGCGCACTGAGGAAGGAGCGGCCGTCCTTCTCTCAGAGCGCCTGCGCCGAATGACGACCGGTACGGCGCAGGCGCGGGATTTGAGGCTGCAGGCAGGGCCAGCGAGAGGAGGAGAGCACTCGCTGGCCCTGTCAATCAAGTGGAGGAGGGAGCGTTTTTTTCAAACAGAGGATGCGGCGGCTACCAGCAAGTCCGCCCAGCTTGCTGGTAGTGAAGAAATTTACATATAATAAAAGTACGTTTTTTACAGTAATTACTGCACAGCCCGAGGTAAGAGGGACATATATGGAATCTGCTTACATTAACAAATATAATAAGTCAAAAACTGAAAATTGGGGGTTGGGGGTGACAGAAGCCCTTTAAAGTTTAGAATCAGTGGTCAAAGTTTCATGGTACTATAGTTAAACCATACAGAAATAAACAACCCTTTTTTGCCAAACAGAATGACATCTGAAAGAAGACATCTGCAGCCATTTAAGATGACCATATTTGGTAGCTCTGATGACTGTGGCATTTTACAGATTTCTTTCTTATACAATGGTTGGTAAAGCTGTGTGCAACAGAAGGCGGGTGATCATGCCAACCTGCTCTCCAAAAACGATGAAATATGCCTTACAGAGTGTCTGCAACTTATTTTAATGAGCCCAGTAGTCTACATATGGCTGGTGCTATGTTATGATGTTATAATTCCAAAGCTATTGGGTAATCCTTGTTTGATTGAAGGTTCCTAACAATATGCTATGGTTTTGTATTAAAATGAGACATGGAATAGTATTTAACGCTTGTTAGTGAGAATAAACGCCCAGTATTATTTTGAAATTGTCTATTTCGTCACTTTATTTTGCAATACAGTTGAATCCTATATTGGTAACGTGCAAACCTCAACTGCAATAGATGCATGGCCTTGGGATGGTTGTCTGGAAAATAAATATTTTCAAGCCTTCAGCAGGGTTTCCTCCAGAATGACCATGATTTTGTCTGCATGCATTTCATGGTCTACCTTTCCAGATCTTCCAGGGTCTGTAGACCAGTTGACCACTGCTGCCACCACCATCATGTTTTAGGCTTTTTGCTGGTTATGATAATTTTTATTTTGACTGGACAAATGTGCACAATTTAGATTTTTGCCTCATTAAACAGAACTAGTAGGTAAGAAACATTGAGCTACGCAACTCATATTGAATTTACTAAAAGTGTTACAGGACACAATTCTGTCTACATTTCTCTTAGATTTTTAGCACATATCATGGAAAGTCTATGCTGCTGAAACAGAAGAAAGATGATGAAATATATACAGGAGTTGCAACATGTTAATTCTATAATTTTTATATTTAATTTCCCTTCATTTTAATAGAAAACAACTACCCAGGAAAAGGTACCTTTCTGGGACTTCAATATTCCTTATGGATACTGCTCCCTAATCACATTGAGCTATAGGCCACTTTTTACACAAGCATAATAATCTACATTTTAGCATCCGTGTTATCACTGCCATATCCTGACACCCTAAAGTTCTTCTAGACTGAACTTCACACACTCTAGAACCCTTTAGTAATCCTTATTTAAATAGGCTATCCTTCTGGACAATGCAATACAGTACATATAAAAGACTGTATGTGAAGGTAGTATTTCCCTTGGACATTGAGACAACTGATCTTGCTAACTTGGTGTTGGCCCTAGTAGTTTGGAGCTACAGTACTTTTCATCCAAATGTTTTTGCTCTGCATTGTTAATATTTGTTATCCTTTTAGTATATACCACTGTTTTAATTGCTATGGGCATCTTAGATATGGAAAAAAATATTAGTGATTAACTTGAGTAAAAAAAAATGGCTCCGTCTGCAACATTTATTAGTTTTCAGACCTTTTATTATCAGTATGGAATTTTCTCTTAGTATCAAACATTTATCATGTGGATGTATCTCATGTTTTCAGGATGCTGTTGATCCCCTCCACCTGCAAATTGCCTTCCGTATGCTTTATACCCTATATACAGCCTGTGTGAGCTGCCCTCCTTGGATCCTCTCTCTCCTCTTCAAACAAATCTGCCATATCCAACCTCTTCCCCTTCCTTCTAACATTGAGAGAGGGAGGGTCAGAGCAGAGAGAACCATTATAAACAGGAGCAAAGCTCTGATGGATTTATGTTAGATCCAGGAGCATCGGCAGCTAGGTGAAGGAGTTACATGTACTTTTGCAGAAGCAAAATGGTAGAGAATGTTTCAATGAAGACTATTTAGAACGCTGCTTAATTTTGCATTTAGGAAGCAAATAAGCAATAAAAAAAAAATCACTGTGAAGGTGTCCATAGCCTTTAATGCTTTGTTTAATTGTTGTGCTAGGAGAATATTCTGTTTTTAACAGTGAGTGGAGTCATAGCAAAGTAATTTATACCATTATATGTCTTTTAATGTAGGGCGGCTTAGGATCATTATTTACAAAATAAATAGGCTCCACGCCTCCTCTGTCAAAAAGGTATTTCCTTTTTAAAAAGGAGTACATTTGGTCAGTAGAACTATGGGGGATCCAGGTGTTGTTGCTGTTATGGATGCAAAGTGCAGCTGAATTAGAGCTCACTAGTAAAGATTACGGTAAAGCATCATGGCAATTTATTAAAAAAAATTTAATCTAATTATTATTAACAAATTTTGATTTTGTTTGGAAAAGGCATAAGAGTATTAAAGGGTATTTGTGAGATTCATTGTAGATAAGAATTTCCTTTTGCCATTTAAATCAAAATCATTTATGTATCAAAACTCTGTCTTTCTCTTGGCTTGAAAGACTGAACAAGGAATAAAATCTAAGCGTTGGTGCTTGTGATTGTATTTGGATATATCCAAATATGAAATAAATATCTTTGTCAGTTTTTACTGAAGATTATTAAAGGTTACACAGGTATTTGGATGTTGGCGTGTACTTTATGGTAGTGCTGTTATAGGAACATATTAATAAAATATTGCTAAAATACATCATTATGGCATTAGGAAGATTGCAGCTGAAATACTTAAGCTTCTATGTGAGTTTAAAAAAAAAGGTGCCGCTCAATAAAAGATGAGAAAATTGTATGCATTTTACATTATCTACGGTATAAACATTTACATCAACTAACCCCTTAGTGACCACTAATACGCATTTCTACTGACGGAAACAAAGGGAGTTTTAGCTAAACAGCTGGCTTTAATCAATCATTACATGTACCCAAAATAGTGCATTAAAACTATACTTTGTCCTGCAAAAAAAAGACCTCATACAAGTACATTGATTAAAAAAAACTAAAAAGTTATAGCTCTTGGAATGCGATTTTTGTGTGGTTGGTTACTAATTAAACTTATATAGACATTTACACTTTACAGAGCTCATTGGAGAAGCCTCTGCTCCCTCTGTTTAGACTGCTATACAGTCAGAAAAGAAAAGAATGATGGCTGGTCCTATAAGCAATAGAAATGGAGTATATGAAAGGTATCTTATGCTACCATGTATACAGTACATGCAACTAGATTTTAAAGCTCATGCAGACAGAAATGCTGTGCATAGACCCTATACGGCAGCATATGGAAACTTTTAGACACCTAGAGGGGAATATATTAGAACTTCAGTCTTAGGCTACATGCACACGACCGTATGTGTTTTGCGGTCCGGAAATTGCGGATCCATTGTAACAATGCCTATGCTTGTCCGCAAAATGGACAAGAATAGGACGTGTTCTATTTTTTGCGGGGCTACGGAACAGACATACTGATGCGGACAGCACACGGTGTGCCGTCCACATTTTTGACGGACCCATTGAAATGAATGGGTCCGCATCCTAGCCGCAAAAAAAAAACTGAATGGACACGGAAACAAAGTTCGTGTGCATGTAGCCTTAAAGGGAATCTGTCACCTAGTTTTACCCTATAGAGCTGCGGACATACACGGATAGATCTCCGCTATCATGTCCGCAATATACCTGTCCCATAGCTCTGTGTGGTTTTATTTCGTTTAAAAAATGATTTTATAGATATGTAAATTAGCCAAGTAAGGTGCCCAAAGCGTGGTTACTTACAGTTAAGGAGCCCAGCCATGCCCCCTGTGAAGGAGCCTAGCACCGCCTGCATCCAGGAATCTCCTCCTTGCTCACAAAGTTACAGTGCCATAATCTCACAATGCGTGAGCTAGCGCATGCACAGTGCCGGCAAAGTGTTCGTTCCCTTTGCTGGCATCAGCCTCAGTGAACGAACTGCGCATGCGCTAGCTCGCGCATAGCAAGATTACGGCACTGTAACTTCGTGAGCAAGGACTCCTTCACAGGGGGCGTGGCTGGGCTCCTTAACCGTAAGTAACCACGCTTTGGGCACCTTACTTGGCTAATTTACATATCTATAAAATAATTTTGTTATCTATATAAAACCACACAGAGCTATGGGACAGGTATATTGCGGACATGATAGCGGAGATCTATCCGTGCATGTCTGCAGCTCTATAGGGTAAAACTAGATGACAGATTCCCTTTAATAAAACATTGCATTAGATTAAGATTAGAGTTGAGCGGACACCTGGATGTTCGGTTCCACGGGTTCGGCCGAACTTCACAAAAAAGTTTGAGTTTGGGACCCGAACTTGACCCCGAACCCCATTTAAGTCAATGGGGACCCGAACTTTGGAGCACTAAAATGGCTGCAAAAAAGTCATTGAAAGGGCTAGAGGGCTGAAAATGGCAGCAAAATGTGGTTAAGCGCATGGCAAGTGCTCTGCAAACAAATGTGGATAGGGAAATGACTTAAAATAACATAAAATGCGCAAAAATAAAAAATAATAATCCTGATCTAGGAGGAGGTCCATATGGAGTAGGAGGTTGAGGAAGCGGCGGTGAAGGGGGAGGAGGTAGCCAAAACAAATTTTTAGTTATTTTTTTATTTTTTGTCTAAATTTGGGTAGACCCCAAAACCTTGGGAAATATAACCTGACATAACCCCCTCCAGCCGTGCTAAACAAACGTTCAGACAATACACTGGCTGCAAAGCAGGCCAGCACCTCCAAGGCGTAAAGGGCACGCTCAGGCCATGTGCCCAATTTGGAGACCAAGAAGTTAAAGGGGGCAGACCCATCAGTAAGTACATGTAGGCGTGTGCACACATACTGCTCAACCATATCGCACGTCCCCGTGACATCCACGATCCAATTGGATATCTTCTCTATTAACTTTCGATGTTCTTTTCTGCGCCTACCATGGTGATCACAGGTAGCGGGGAATCAGGGTTCCAGGCCGGAGGGTTAGCCTGAGAAAGGGATACCACATCCAAGGGAGGTCAATGGATGAAATTAAATGTGATTGAGAGGAAATGTGGGACAAATTATTGAAGCAGAAGCTTCCAAGTATAGGAGGGGGCGCGTGGCAATTACCCATTCCCGACCCCGACTTGGGGAGGTAGTGAAGAAAAAATAACAATACAGGACTCTTAAGATGCCCTGTTATTTGAATGATTAATAAAAAATTAAAGGGAATGTCACTGGAGTATTTTGGATTTGGAAACGTTAGACAGGAGAGGCCCTGCTGCCGCTTTGTTGACTCTAGATAACTTCTGCCTGATCGCACGTCCCCGTGACGTCCACAATCCAATTGGATATCTTCTCTATCAACTTTCAATGTTTTTTTTCTGCGCCTACCATGTTGATCTCGGTTAGCGGCGAATCAGGGTCCACGCCGGAGAGAGAGCGTGAGATATTAAAACGGAAAGATCGAATGAATGTAGGTGTCCCTGTCACCTATGCAGAACAGTTTTTTTTTTAAATGGGTTAATAACACCTACCAATGGAACAGACGATTTTTAAAATTTTTGGGCCCTGTCAACTATGCAGAGCAGGGGTTCATTCACGGCAAAACTGTGTTCATGTCATCCACCAATTGAACAGACGATTTTTCAAAAATCGGGTACCTGTCACCAATGCAGAGCAGGGGTTTGTATATGGCAAAATTGGTAAAAAGTCAACTGACAATGTAACAGACGTTTTTTTGAAATTTATGTCCCTGTCACCTATGCAGATAAGGAGTTTATTCACGGCAAAAATGGTAAAATGTCACCCAAGAATGTAACAGACGCTTTTGCACCCTGCTCCCTCTTTTGCTATGCTGGTGCCTCTGTGCGACCACCGCCTCTTCCTCCAAACTAAACAGATCACTCGCATGACCTTGATTCCATGTGAGGTCTAGTATCTCATCATCCTCCACATCATCTTCCCCCCACTTTTTACCCCTGCCCTCCTTGTCGGTCTGCAGACTGCAGAAAGCCACAGCAGTTGGCATCTGTGGTTTGTCCTCATCAGAGACGTGCTACAGTGGTCTTCATCCTGAAACATAAATGGTTGAACATCAGTGCACTCAATCTCTTCCACTTCTGGTGTAGGGCTTTGTGGATGGCCCACGGAAACCCTGCCAGCAGAATCATCAAAAAGCATAAGAGACCGATGCATGAGTTGGGGCTCAGACTGCTTGCCTGATTTGCAAGGGGGTGAGTTGAAATACAGATGGCCATGGGCTGTAGGTGCCAACTCTGATCTTTCAGCAGGGGACTGGAAGGGAGACAATGCAAAGGAACTGTAGGCACTGTCAGCCCCCCAATCTACTATAGTCTGTACATGTTCTGGCCTCACCTGATTTGTACTGTCCTAAATGCAGTGTAGGCCGCAAATGTACTTTCTAGCTCAAAAGATGAGCATTTCTCAACCAACAATGTAACAGATGAATTAGTGAAATGTATTTTCTTGTCCACTAGGTAGTGCAGGGGTATATCACAGCCAAAAATTGGTGACTTTCACCCGACAGTGTATCAGACAAATTAGTGAAATTTATTAACCTGTCTACTAGGTAGAGCAGGGGTATATCACAGCCAAAAATAGGTGAATTTCACCCGACAATGTAACAGACAAATTAGTGAAATTTATTGACCTGTCCACTAGGTAGAGCAGGGGTATATCACAGCCAAAAATTGGTGACTTTAACCCGACAATGTAACAGACAAAATAGTGACATTTATTAACCTGTCTACTAGGTAGAGCAGGGGTATATCATCCAAAAATTGGTGAATTTCACCCAACAATGTAACAGACAAACTAGTAAAATTTACTAACCTGTCTACTAGGTAGAGGAGGGGTATATTACAGACAAAAATTTGTGAATTTCACCCGACAATGTAACAGACAAATTAGTGAAATTTCTTAACCTGTCTACTAGGTAGAGCAGGGGTATATCTGTCACGGATGGTGTTGCAGAAAGCTGGAACTTATAAATAAACATCCGACTGGCTTGATCCCAAACTAAGGAGCATATGGGTGAGCCCTATAAAACCCCTACAGCTCTCCCTGACTGCTATGCCCATGCAAAGGTCTTTATGGTAGACGATTGAATGCCCACGTACCTTATACTGTGTGACACCTGAAAACCCTATAATAGTGAGGGGACACGACCACCGGCTCCCTGCACCTAATACAGACGGAGTCAGGGTCACCTAGAATCAAGCCAGCAAGGAAACACAAATAAAGGAAAAGGACTTATCTGAGGAATCAGCAGTAGCAGCCTCCAGCAGTGAACAACTCTACCAGGAAGAAGTATAAACCGCAAAGTCAGGCAGTATGGGAGGGAATATAAAGGGAGACAATTAGTGTAAATAGGTGACAGCTGGGAGAAGGAAAGGAGATGACAAAGTGAAACCAAAACAAAGAACCTCATGCAAAAGGTAGAGAAGAACGTCTAACAGACCTTCTCGCAAAGCAGGCGGTGACAGTACCCCTCCCTCTACGGGTGGACTCCGGACACTCAGAGCCAACCTTCTCAGGATGAGACCTATGGAAAGCCCTGATGAGACGAGTGGCCTTAATGTCCGCCACTGGGACCCACATCCTCTCCTCATAACCATAACCCTCCCAATGAATGAGGTACTGGAGAGAACCGCGGATAATGTGAGAATCCACAATCCTAGAGACCTGAAATTCAAGATTACCATCAACAACAATCAGAGGAGGAGGCAAAGAGGAGGGTACAGTGGGTTGGACATAAGGTTTTAATAGGGACCTGTGAAAAACATTATGGATCTTCCAAGTCTGAGGAAGATCAAGACGGAAGGCAACGGGATTGATGACGGACAAGATCTTGTAAGGCCCAATAAACTTAGGACCCAACTTCCAGGAGGGAACCTTCAGTTTGATATTCTTTGTAGACAACCACACCAGATCACCCACATTCAGGTCCGGACCAGGCACACGTCTCTTATCCGCCACACGCTTATATCTCTCACTCATCCTCTTCAGATTACCCTGAATCTTTTGCCAAATAAATGACAAAGACGAGGAAAATCTCTCCTCATCAGGTAAACCAGAAGACCCCTTTCCAGAGAATGTCCCAAACTGCGGATGAAACCCATATGCACCAAAAAATTGTGACTTATCAGAGGACTCCTGGCGATGGTTATTTAAAGCAAATTCAGCAAGGGACAAAAAAGAACACCAATCCTCCTGATTCTCCGCCACAAAACAGCGCAGATATGTCTCCAGATTCTGATTGACGCGTTCGGTCTGACCATTCGACTGCGGGTGAAAAGCAGAAGAGAACGACAACCGAACCCCCAAGCGAGAACAGAAGGCCTTCCAGAATCTGGAAACAAATTGCGTGCCCCTATCAGAAACGATGTCTGAAGGAATGCCATGCAATTTAACAATGTGATCAACAAACACTTGCGCCAGCGTCGTAGCATTGGGTAACCCAGGAAAGGGAATGAAATGCACCATTTTGCTAAAATGGTCCACTATTGTTCAGAATTTCGGAGATGGGAAGCTGATACTGGTTGGAATGATGCTGCACTCCGAAGTCAATTTTGCCATGGTCTTTTCGGAAAGATTGAAAGATGCATTTGCTTTTCATGAGAGACCAGCCTCGTTAGAATCTGCCATGTCTCTAGCTGTTCGTATTGACAGGCGTCTTAGAGAGAGAGAAAGACTACTCCTTCCTGTCATATTCAGTCCAAGGACAGTGGGGCTGTCTCATTCAGTGCGCAGGGGCCTCAGTCTCTCTCAATCACCTCTGAGGAGGAGGCCATGCAGCTGGGTTTGCTTGCCTCTGATGGTGGAGGATTCAGCTCTCAGAGGAGGGTTTGTTTCTGTTGTGGGGGTATAAATCATTTGGCTGATGTTTGCCCCTCTAGGAAATTCATGGAGTTTTCTGAGGGTAATAAAAGAAAAACAAAAATAAAAAAACCCTCTAAAAACTTTCCATTTGCTACTATTGGCAAGGTTGATGCGGAAATTGAAAGTTTACTTGTAGTTCCCGTTTTCTCCTACCTGCCAGGGTGTCACTAGACAGCAAGAACATTGTTTGTGAGATTTTTGTAGATAGTGGAGCAGCTGTCAATCTCATTGATAATCAATTTGCAATAACACATGGTTTCCAGGTATGCACTTTGGAAAAGGATATACCTGTTTTTGCTATCGATTCCGCTCCACTTTCTCAAAGATCGTTAAAGGGCATAG
Source organism: Bufo bufo (assembly GCF_905171765.1). Taxonomy (NCBI): domain Eukaryota; kingdom Metazoa; phylum Chordata; class Amphibia; order Anura; family Bufonidae; genus Bufo; species Bufo bufo. Next base: position 522,356,479 of record NC_053390.1, on the reverse strand, counting down.
TTCACAATATCCGTTTGACTGTGGGTGACGCTCATGTTGAGGATATGTCATGTTTTGTCTTAAGCGGATTACCTACTCCTCTAGTGTTGGGGCTACCCTGGCTCACTAAACATAACCCCACCATTGATTGGCAAGCAAGGCAAATAAATGGTTGGAGTGAGTTTTGCAGAGAGAATAGCCTCACGGCGTCTCTTTCAGAGGTTTCTACCAAACAAAGAACCTCATGCAAGAGGTAGAGAAGAACGTCTAACAGACCTTCTCACAGAACTGGCGGTGACAATATCACAGACAAAAATTGGTGAATTTCACCCGACAATGTAACAGACAAATTAGTGAAATTTATTAAACCTGTCTGCTAGGTAGAGTAGGGGTATATCACAGCCAAAAATTGTTGAATTTCACCCCACAATGTAACAGACAAATTAGTGAAATTTATTAACCTGTCCTCTAGGTAGAGCAGGGGTATATCACAGCCAAAAATTTGGGATATGTAACCCAACAATGTATCAGACAAAATTAGTTAAATTAATTCAAATAACATAAAATACGTAAAAATAACAAATAATAATCTTGATCTAGGAGGAGGAGGTCCATATGGAGTAGGAGGTTGAGGAGATGGTGGACGTAGCGGTGAAGGTGGAAGTGGCGGTGGAGGAGGATGAGGTAGCCAACACTGGTTTTTGGTTTTATTTTTTTATTTCTTTATTTTCTTTTTATATATATTTTTTTGTTTAAATTAGGCTACACCCCAAAAGAGTGGGAGATATCAAAAATACAATAATGAGCAATTGCGCTGTAGTATAACAATGGCTGGGTGAGGCCGGTATACATATCTATTTTGCACAAGGCAAGGACAAGTCCTGTGGGTTCCATGCCTGGTTCATTTTAATAAACGTGAGCTTGTTCACATTGGCTGTGGACAGGCGGCTGCGCTTGTCTGTGATAACGCCCTCTGTCATGCTAAGCACGTGTTCAGATAATACACTGGCTGCAGAACAGGCCAGCACCTCCAATGCATAAAGGGCAAGCTCAGGCAATGTGCCCAATTTGGAGACCCAGAAGTTGAAGGTGCAGACCCATCAGTCAGTACTTGTAGGTGTGTGCACACATATTGCTCCACCATGTTGCTAAAATGATGCCTCCTGCTAAGACGTTCGTTATCAGCTGGTGGTGCTGGTTGTTGTGTTGCGCTGACAAAGCTTTTCCACATTTCGCCCATGCTAACCCTGCCTTATCAGGTGCTGGTGGTGCCCCAGCTGCATTGGTGACCTCTATCTCCTCCTCTGCCTTCGACTTGTGCTTCCACTGTGCCCCCACTGTCAGGTGGGAATGCCATCAGCAGTGCATCTACCAGCGTGCTCTTGCACTTGCGCATTTTACAATCACGCTCCAGTGACCGAATTAAGGACGGTACGTTGTCCTTGTACCTGGGATCCAGAAGCGTGGCCACCCAGTAATCAGCACAAGTTAGAATGTGGGCAACTCGGCAGTCATTGCGGGGACACTGCAGCATGTAATCGCTCATGTGGGCCAGGCTGCCCAGAGGCAACGACAAGCTGTCCTCTGTGGGAGGTGTATCGTCTGTGTCCTCTGTATCCCACCAACCACGCACCAGTGATGACCATGAGCTGGTTTGGGTGCCACCCTGCTGTGAACACGGTTCCTCCTCCTCCATCTCCTCCTCATCCTCCACCTCATCATCCTCCAGAACTGTGCACTGGCTGGACAATTGTGTAGCTGGTGTTTGTAGGTGCAGGAACCCACCCTCGGAGCCACTTGTGAATGACTGGCCTGAAACCCTAAGAAATGATCCCTCTTCCTCCTCCTCCTGTGCCACATCCTCTTCCATCATCGCCCAAAGTGTTTTTTCAAAGAGGCATAAAAGTGGGATAGTAACGCTGAGAATGACGTCATCAGCACTGGCCATGTTGGTGGAGTACTTGAAACAGTGCAACAAGGCACACAGGTGTCGCATAGAGGCCCACTCATTGGTGGTAAAGTGGTGCTGTTCCACAGAGCGACTCACCCATGCGTGCTGCAGCTGAAACTCCACTATCACCTGCTGCAGCTCACACAGTCTGGCCAGCATGTGCAAGGTGAAGTTCCACCTTGTGGGCACGTCGCATATGAGGCTGTGAGCGGGAAGGCCGAAGTTACGATGCAGCGCTGACAGGCGAGCAGCAGCAGGGTGAGAATGCCAAAAGCACGTACAGACGGCCGCACTTTCTGTAGCAGCTCTGATATATTATGGTAATTTTTAAGTAACCTCTGCACCACCAAATTCAGCACATGCACCAGGCAAGGGATGTGCGCCAAACCGGCTAGTCCCAGGGCTGCTACGAGATTTTGTCCATTATTGCACACCACCAGGCCGGGCTTGAGGCTGACTGGCACCAACCACTCATCGGTATGTTGTTCCATGCCAGTCCACAGCTCGTGTGTGGTGTGGGGTCTGTCCCCCAAACAGATAAGTTTTAAATCTGCCTGCTGTAGTTTACCCCTGGCTGTGCTGAAGTTGGTGGTGAAGGTGTTATAGCTTTTGCACCCTACTCCCTCTTCTGCTGTGCTGGTGGCTCTGTGCGACCACCGCCTCTTCCTCCGAACTACACAGGTCACTCTCATGACCTTGAATCCATGTAGGGTCGAGGACCTTATCGTCCTCCACATCATTTTCCACCAGTCTTCACCCCTGCCCTCCTTGTCGGTCTGCACACTGCAGAAAGCCACAACAGTTGGCACCTGTGTTTCGTCATCATCCGAGACGTGCTGCGGTGGTCCTCCCAAGAACTCATCTTAAAACATAAGTGGTTTGGCATCGGTGCACTCAATCTTTTCCACTTTTGGAGCAGGGCTATGTGGATGGCCCACGAAAACTCTGCTAGCAGAGTCATCAAAAGCAGAAGAGACTGCTCCATGACTTGGGGTTTAGACTGCTTGGCTGATTTGCAAAGGGGTGAGGTAAAGGACTGATGAACATGGGCTGCAGATGCCAACTCTGATCTTTCAGCAGGAGACTGGTTGGGAGACAATGTGAAGGAACTGGAAGCACTGTCAGCCACCCAATCTACTATCGCCTGTACTTGTTCTGGGCTCACCATTCGTAGAGCCGCATTTGGCTCTACCAAATAACACTGAAGGTTCTGTCGCCTACTCACACCTGAAGAAGGTGTTTCACTTGTGCGTGTAGCTGGCACAGATCGACCACGTCCTCTTCCTGCAACAAGAGCTCCACCAGCACCACCACGACTGGGGCCACATCCCTTATTTGACGCTCTCCTCATTCTTTGCGTTCACCCACCAAACTAACAGATGGTTTATGTCAGGCGACAATGTAACTGCCAATAGTCAACAATTAAGTTCACTGAGGGTAAGGCAGTGTCGTTGTCATAAAGATGAAAAATTTCTTGAGGTCACACAACAGTGTGACAGGCGAATTTCATACAATTACTTCCCGGTCACAAAAAAATGCTAATTTGTCAACCAACAATGTAATTGCAGTATTGACTGGTTGTATTTGACTGTGACAAATGCAGCAAAGGCCCCAAAAGTAGTGTCTTGCACAAAATGGGTGTTTTTTTAAATCCAGAATATAACAGCAGTATCTAACGCTTGTATTGGACTGTCAGAAATGCAGCAAAGGCCACAAATGTATTATTTTGCCCAAAATTGGTGTGTTTTTAACCCAGTATCTAATTGCAGTATTTAAATCTTGTATTTCACTGTGACAAATGCAGCAAAAGCCCCAGATGTAGGGTCTTGCAAAAAATAGGTGTTTTTTTTTAACCCAGTATATAATTGCAGTATTTAAAGCTTGTATTTCACTGTCACAAATACAACAAAGGCCACAGATGTAGGGTCTTGCAAAAAATGGGTGGTTTTTTCAACCCAGTATATAATTGCAGTATTTAAAGCTTGTATTTCACTGTCACAAATTCAACAAAGGCCCCAGATGTATTATCATGCCCAAAATGGATGTTTTTTTTTAATCCAGTATATAATTGCAGTATTTAAAGCTTGTATTTCACTGTCACAAATGCAGCAAAGGCCCCAGATGTAGGGTCTTGCAAAAAATTTTTTTTGATTTTTATTGAGAATAGATGTAAAACATATATATGATGAATACATTATAATAGCATATGACGACATATGGAAACATTTGGTATGACAGGAGTTAGATTACAGTATTCCCGCTAGATGGACAGTACATTGAGTGGGAGAAATCACTTAACACAGTAATTCTCTAAGAATTTTTTTTCCATTTTCTACTTATAGGATTCTATATGAAAACCATGCTTTCCAACAATATCTGAATAGGTGTATCTTAAGACTCTCCCAAGCCGCAATCTCTTCAAATCTACAAATCTAATCTATCTTTCCAATCCATTGAGAAATGGAAGGTAGGTAAGTAGATAGCCAAAATTTTGGAATAAGAAGGCGAGCGGCACAACATAGTACAAAAATGTCTAGTTGGTGTCACTTTAGAGAAAGAAGGGCAAAAACCCAGTAAAGCCAATTGGGGTGATATCAGTATTTTTACGTTGCAAATTTTGTTGGCAGTACTAAAGATATCTGACCACCATTCCTGAATGAGAGGACATTGCCACCAGATATGATAGAAAGATCCTCTTTGCTTTTTACACCTCCAGCATGTATCCGAACTGTTTAGATTATAAAGACACATAATATCAGGGGTCCTGTACCAATGAGTTAATATTTTATAACCATTCTTTTGAGTTCGGACACATCTAGATGTTTTATGTGGTAATATTAAAAGTTGCGAAATCTCAGCTTGAGAGAAGTTGGTACCCAGATCACGCTCCCAGAGGCCTATATATGCTGGTTTAATCGCGGGGACTGGTATACTTCATTTCTTATAGAGTTGGGAGATCAGTTTAGTATGCTTAGAATGGTCAGCTACTATGCTTTCGAACCAAGTCAGAGGGCGTAATAGGTCACTCATAAAGACATTCTTAGAAATGAAGGTACGTAAAAAAGAAAGTAAGGGGGGAAAGGGTATGCAGTCTGGGAAAATATGCAATATATTCTCATTGTTTATGACTGTTCCCTCATCATCAAATAAAGAGAGTATTGGTAATGTGAAGTTCCGAATTGAATGTGGTAAGCATTCTCTCAGGGCGGTTGGAGCGTGGGCTAAAATGTCTCTTATTTGAATCAATGGTGATGGAAGTGGTATGGCGTGTTGTGATGACTGGAGCCATTTCCATGTCTCTAGTGTCGACTTTACTACCGGATTAAGAGGTCTGTCTTGGGCTGGAAAGTTTTTTGTCCCTACCAAGAGGCCTGAAGGATACGAACCAAGGTCACTCTGTTCCATGGAAACCCAGGGTTTCCGTATTGGGCTTGTTAACCAGTCAACTACTCTAGACAGTAGGACAGCTCTCCCATATAGTTTAGGGTCAGGTAAACCTATTCCCCTGTTAAGTTTAGGTTTACAGAGAACAGAGCGAGCTAGTCGAGCTCTTTTCCCGGCCCAAATAAATGAGCTGATTTGACGTTTTATTTTAATGTAGTATGACTTTGTGACTGGGATAGGTAAGACCTGTTGTAGGTATGTCAGTCTGGGTAGGACTAGGGAGGTTACTATATTTTTTCTGCAAAACCATGATAGCAGCAGGTTTTTTAACATGGAGAGTTGGTCAGAAATAGATTGAAGGAGAGGAGTAAAATTCAGGCGAAAAAGTGATGTTGGATCAAGTCAAATCTTAACTCCTAGGTAGGTGATATAGGGAGTGTCCCAGTTGAAGGGAGAATTAGCTTTCATTATATTTTTAATTGGGGATGGAAGATCTATACTAAGGATATGGGACTTGCTCATGTTAATTTTGAAGTTAGAGTGAAGGCTGAACTGTTCTAGTATCTTGTATATCAGTGGGAGGGCTTTAGCTGGATTAGTATTCAGTATAAGCAAATCATCTGCAAATGCAGCCACTTTATGTTCATACTGATCTATCCTAATGCCCTCAATCCCTTTCTCTCTTCTAATCTTCTAAGTGCCTGGAGCAGGGTTTCCATAACAAAGACAAATATTAGTGGGGACAGTGGGCATCCCTGTCTGGTGTCGTTGCGAATAATGAAGGAAGGAGATAAGGTGTCATTCATGATAATAGAGGCTGAGGCATGTGTATATAGGGAAAAGATAGCGTTAATGTATGGGTCAGGGAAGTTAAGTGTCTTGAGGACTTCTCTCATGTATTCCCAACTGACCCTATCAAAGGCTTTTTCTGCGTCCGTGCTAAGGAGGACTAGAGGACGTTTAGACTTTTTTGCAAAGTAGATAGCATTTAATACTTTGGCGGTATTATCTCTGCCCTCCCTACCACGTACAAAGCCTACCTGGTCTCCTTTAAATAGGGATGGGAGAAAATTAGACAGGCGGGTGGCTAACATTTTAGCTAATAATTTTAAATCCAAATTTAACAGGGAGATTGGGCGGTAGTTAGCACATTGGGAACTATCTTTCCCTTCATGCTCTAGTCAGGTCTGTAGATAATGGGACACCAGACAAGGAGCTGTTGAATATACAGAGTAAGTGTGGTCCTAATATGTTGCGAAAAGTGCGATAATATAAAGCTGGAAAGCCATCTGGTCCTGGGCTTTTCCCGTTGGGAAGTTGATTAATTGCTGTTGTGAGCTCTTCTATTGTGAAGGGGGTTTGTAGAGCCTGAGCCTGAGAGTCTGATAAGGCTGGTAAGGAAAGGGAGTCAAGAAAGGATGTTATTGATTCTTCCTGGGGATGAGGAGGGAGGGCATCAGTTCTTTTTTCCACTTCTTTTATATTATATAGGGAATAGTAAAAGTTTTTAAATTGTTTAGCTATTTCTGGGGTGGTAAATACGTCTCCCTTGTTAGGTACTTTAATCTTGTGTATATACACTGCTCAAAAAAATAAAGGGAACACTTAAACAACACAATGTAACTCCAAGTCAATCACACTTCTGTGAAATCAAACTGTCCACTTAGGAAGCAACACTGAGTGACTATCAATTTCACATGCTGTTGTGCAAATGGGATAGACAACAGGTGGAAATTATAGGCAATTAGCAAGACACCCCCAATAAAGGAGTGGTTCTGCAGGTGGTGACCTGACCACTTCTCAGTTCCTATGCTTCCTGGCTGATATTTTAGTCACTTTTGAATGCTGCCGGTGCTTTCACTCTAGTGGTAGCATGAGACGGAGTCTACAACCCACACAAGTGGCTCAGGTAGTGCAGCTTATCCAGGATGGCACATCAATGCGAGCTGTGGCAAGAAGGTTTGCTGTGTCTGTCAGCGTAGTGTCCAGAGCATGGAGGCGCTACCAGGAGACAGGCCAGTACATCAGGAGACGTGGAGGAGGCCGTAGGAGGGCAACAACCCAGCAGCAGGACCGCTACCTCTGCCTTTGTGCAAGGAGGAACAGGAGGAGCACTGCCAGAGCCCTGCAAAATGACCTCCAGCAGGCCACAAATGTGCATGTGTCTGCTCAAACAGTCAGAAACAGACTCCATGAGGGTGATATGAGGGCCCGACGTCCACAGGTGGGGGTTGTGCTTACAGCCCAACACCGTGCAGGACGTTTGGCATTTGCCAGAAAACACCAAGATTGGCAAATTCGCAACTGGCGCCCTATACTCTTCACAGATGAAAGCAGGTTCACACTGAGCACATGTGACAGACGTGACAGAGTCTAGAGACGCCGTGGAGAACGTTCTGCTGCCTGCAACATCCTCCAGCATGACCGGTTTGGCATTGGGTCAGTAATGGTGTGGGGTGGCATTTCTTTGGAGGGCCGCACAGCCCTCCATGTGCTCGCCAGAGGTAGCCTGACTGCCATTAGGTACCGAGATGAGATCCTCAGACCCCTTGTGAGACCATATGCTGGTGCGGTTGGCCCTGGGTTTCTCCTAATGCAAGACAATGCTAGACCTCATGTTGCTGGAGTGTGTCAGCAGTTCCTGCAAGACGAAGGCATTGATGCTATGGACTGGCCCGCCCGTTCCCTAGACCTGAATCCAATTGAGCACATCTGGGACATCACGTCTCGCTCTATCCACCAACGTCACGTTGCACCACAGACTGTCCAGGAGTTGGCAGATGCTTTAGTCCAGGTCTGGGAGGAGATCCCTCAGGAGACCGTCCGCCACCTCATCAGGAGCATGCACAGGCTTTGTAGGGAGGTCATACAGGCACGTGGAGGCCACACACACTACTGAGCCTCATTTTGACTTTGTTTTAAGGACATTACATCAAAGTTGGATCAGCCTGTAGTGTGTTTTTCCACTTTAATTTTGAGTGTGACTCCAAATCCAGACCTCCATGGGTTAAAAAATGTGATTTCCATATTTTTTTTGTGTGATTTTGTTGTCAGCCCATTCAACTATGTAAAGAACAAAGTATTTCAGAAGAATATTTAATTAATTCAGATCTAGGATGTGTTATTTTTGTGTTCCCTTTATTTTTTTGAGCAGTGTAGTTGTGGGATTTCCTCTGCTTAATACGCTGCATCATGAATTTAGAAGCCTTATCCCCATGCACATAATATTTGAACTGCGCATAGAGATAATACTTTGCTGAAGATGTATTGAGAAGGTTTTTTAAAATTGTTCTCAATTCAGTGAGTTTCACAAGATGTGATTCTAGTAAGGATTTTTTATGTATATATTGTAACCGCTGGATCTGGGATAAAAGTTTGTCTACTCTTTTTTTTCCTTTCTTTTTTTGATTCTGGACCCCATACTAATAAATTGACCTCTCATGTAGGCCTTGTGGGTGTCCCACAATATATGAGGGGAGGTCTCAGGGAGGGAGTTAAGGGAGAAAAATTCCTCTAATAATTTTTGGGCGCTCTTTAAGTTTTCTTCTGTGGATATCAGTTGTTCATTTAGTCTCCATCTAAATGCCCGGGGTTCAGAAAGTGACGTGATGACGTAGGAGTAGGATGTCAGGCTCTCTCCTCCTCCTCCCGGGCTCGGCGTCCTCCGCTCTCCCTGAGGTTTCTGCGGTCTGCTGCGTTCCTTCCATCCTTCTAGCCATGGGGAAACCCGCTTTGTAGTCTGATCTCCGCTGCTCCTGCCTACACGCTTTGCAGCCCGATCCCCGCTGCTGCTGCCACCTGCTGATTTACCCTCGCTCCTGCTTCAAGCCTGTTCCCTCCTCTCCCTCTCCACTTACCCCACGTAAGTTGTGGACTTCCAGCTTCCTCCTGAAGTTTGTCCCCCTGCCTGGACTTTCTTTTGGACCCCGTCATCCGCATTTGTTGTTCCGGGCGCTTCTCTCCTGCTGGCTCGGCACTCCTCTTGTTTGGTCCTCTCTGCGCTCTTCGCTGAGGGCTGCCTGCGGGCCTCGCTGCTGTCTGCTGTGGTGGGGTCTGCTGCGGCTGAGGTCTGGGTCTCCGGTTCCAGTCTCCTGTGGTGAGATCTTTGGCTGGCGTACCCGGAGTGGCTGGCTGGCTTCCTGGTGACTCCCCTCGCCCCCTGGCTCCTAGCCAGGCATCCGTGACTTACTGGCTCCATGTGGAAATGGGTGAGACGGTTGTTGTTTTTTTTTTTCTTCTTCCCCTGTGCATTGTCTAGGGCTGGTTTCTCCTTATGCTGATAGCTAAAAAGGCCATTAGGGCAACTAAAAGCTAACCAAAAGGGTACCAGCGAGTTTTTTTTTTTTGTCATATACGAGCAGCACTGAGGGAAGATAAGGATTCCTAAAAAAGGAGAAAAAGCAAGAAAAGGCCGAAGAAAATACAACTAGAGCGGAGAGGGGAAGGAGGAAGAGGGGAGGGGAGGGAAAAGAAAAAAAAAAAAGAAAAGAGGAAGAAAAGAAAGAAAAAAAAGAAAGGAAAGAAAAAGGAGAAAAAAAAAAGAAAAGAGGAAGAGGAGAAAGGAAAAAAAGGGAAAAGGATACAAAAAAAAAAAAAAGGGAGAGGGAAGCAGGCAAGAAAAAGGGGTATACGGAATGGCTCCAAAAACTAGCAGGCGGTCGACAGACCTCTCTGCTCAGAAATCTGTTACTAAACCCTTTGAAGGGATAAAAATGGATCAATTTTTTAAAGTCCCCAAGGGTTAATACCAGAGGTGGTCAAAAGGACATTAGTTCCAAAAGGACTGACAACACAGAGGTGATGGAGGCAGAACTACAAAAACCCTCTGGGTGCCCCCAGGGGGGAGGGGGAGTGAAGGGAGAAGACACGACTCAGGGTGATCCCATTTCGCTAAAAGAAATATTAATGGCAGTGAAACAGAACGGGGACCTAATACAAGGCATTACAACTCAACTCGGGTCAATTTATGCCGAGGTGGGACTAATTAGAGATGATCTGAAAAAAAATCTGTGATAGAGTTAGTAATGTGGAGAGCTCTCTGGTAACAATGCAAAATGAATCCCATAAAATAAACACTGAGGTTTCCACCCTGAAGATAGATCTCAACCTTCTCAAGAGAAAGGTAGTGGACCTCGAAGATCGGTCACGAAGATACAATGTGAGAATAGTGGGGGTTCCAGAAGGTGCGGAAGATAAGAACCCTATCCAATTTATACAGTCCTTGATTTTGGAGAACTTTGGAAGGGACCTTTTTTCACCAATGTTTATGGTGGAAAGAGCCCATCGCGTCCCGGGTGGGAAACCAATCCCTGGGCGACAACCACGCACACTCCTTGCCAATATGCTTGTCTCAAGGGACAGAGATATGATACTAAGAAGGGCGAGGGAATGCTCCCCTGTTTTATATATTGGCTTTCTTTCCTGATTTCTCAAAGGATATCCAGGAAAAGAGACGCTCGTTTACGGTTGTTAAAAAGAGGCTAAGAGAAAAGGACATTAAATATTCAATTATTTTTCCAGCCAAACTCCGGATCATTTTTAAAGATACCACTTTGTTTTTTGATACCCCGGATAAAGCCGCAGACTGGCTTGAACATAACAATATGTGATTCAACTATAGAGGGAGTGGCTGGGTTGATTAGAGCTAGTTTATAGTTTCTTTTTCTGAGCTATTCTAGTAGGGAGGTCTGGGCAGGGGGGGGGGGGAGGGAGGGATGGTCACAGATGAGAAATCTGCTGCAATTGTGCTGGTGGATTACTAGTATGGGGGGGGGGGGGGCGGGATGGGATGGGCTTTGATGCGTTTTTTTTTTTTTTTTTTTTTTTTTACTATAGTTGATAATGTCCATCAGAATTTTAACCTGGAATGTTAGGGGTTTGGGGGACAAAAGAAAGAGACAAGCGGTTTTTGACATGATGCATACCCATCTTCCAGCGATTGTATGCTTGATAGAAACACATCTTACTGGGGAGACCTCGAGGATGGTCACCAGGGGATGGGCTGCGCACAGGTACCATTCGACCCTCTCTAGTCATTCCAGGGGAGTGACAGTGTTTATTCATAAAGCAATTGAATTTCTTTGCGAGGCGTCCTCTGTTGACAACCAGGGAAGATTTGTTTTTCTATACTGTAAGTTGGCCGGAAGGATGTGAATTCTGGCATTTGTTTATATTCCACCTCCATTCTCGTTTTCAGTGCTGAATTCTCTGCTAACATTTATTGACAAATGGCCAGAATGCCCTACATTGATTATTGGGGATTTCAATTGTGTTATGAATCCGGTAGTAGACAGGGTTGCTCTGGGCGTGGAGGGAGATGTCCCCTTGGCTCGTTTCTGTTCGGAGGCTGGGTTTGAGGATGTTTGGGGAGGGCTGGGCCAAGGGAGAAGAGTCTTTTCATGTATTAGTAAATCAGGGAGATCTATGTCTAGAATAGACCATGCACTGATCAATAAAAAATATCTACGACACGTAACACAAATGAAGTACGAGACTAGGTCACTCTCGGATCATCTACCGATACTCCTTGAATTCTGCCTGGCCCAGGATAAACAAATAGGGAGGTCTCCCTTTAGACTAAATCCCTATTGGCTTTCACTAATAAAGGATCATTAAATAATACAAAAGGAAATAAACCAATTTTGGTTATCTAACCATGGGTCAGCTAGAATCCAGGTGGTATGGGACACTTTTAAGGCCTATATGAGGGGAATAATGGTCAGTCATATTGCAAATTTAAGAAAGGAGTACGGGAAAAAAGATAAAAATTTTAAATAACAAGCCTCCTCAGCTACACAATTTTTTCATATAAATAGGACAGAGGAAAATAGGGAAAATATGCAGAAGAGTGTACAGGCATACTCCGACCTCTTGTTGGATAAGGCACAACAGAGCCTATTCTTTAAAGGGCAAAAACACTTTACTGAATCAGGCCGCCCAGGGAAACTCTTATCTAGGGTGATCTCCAGTCAGGAATCCAAAAAAAATATAGATAATATACGACTCCCCCATGGGAGGATGCTTGGGGGCACGACTCCATAGAGAGGGCCTTCCTTGATTACTTCTCAGACCTCTATAGAGCCGATTGTAAGAGCACGGATGAATTGATGGACTCCTATCTTGATGGTATAGCTTTTCCCCTTATTACTTTGGCGCATAGGAAGGTACTTGAGGCCGATCTCTCTATCCAGGAGCTGGAGGGCGCAAATAAACTATGTGCGGGTAACTCCACCCCCGGCTCGGACGGACTTCCATACGAATTTTATGTCAGATATAAAGAGGATGTTTTCCCTAGACTGTTGGAGGTCCTTGCTGAGTCGGTGGAGGAGGGGAACCTGCCGGGTTCAATGATGGAAGCGGTAATAATATTAATTCTAAAAAGGTAAGGACCCGTAGATATGGGATCCTATAGACCGATTTCGCTATTGAACGCCGATGTAAAGCTCCTGGCGAGGATTTTAGCGACAAGACTTTCTGGGGTAATCGCCTCCGTTGTCCACCCGGACCAGAACGGTTTTATTCAAAACAAAGGTACTCATCATAATCTCCACTGGCTTTTTGCCAATATACAGGCCCCTAGTGGGTCTGCTCTCTCCATCCTGTCCTTAGATGACTCAAAGGCCTTCGACAGGGTGGAGTGGCGATTTCTGTGGAAGGTTTTGGCGAGGATGGGCTTTGGGGAGAGATTTATAAATATGATTAAGACACTTTATAGGTCCCCTACGGCCAGGCTGAGTCTCAATGGGAGCCTTACTTCGAGCTTTGATTTAAATAGAAGTACCCGGCAGGTACTATCTCCACTTCTGTTCGATATCTACATTGAGCCCTTGGCTCTGGCTGTTAGGCAGGATCCTCAAATTAAAGGTTTTGGAACACTAGGAGAGGAAGATCGTATTTCTCTATATGCAGACAATGTTCTTTTCTTTGCAGATAACACAGAGATAACTGTCCCAAGCATTATTCATAATGTTAAACTATTTGGTGGGGTATCAGGCCTAGATATAAACTGGTCAAAGACTATTCTGATGCCAATAGATTCAGTGACTCAAGAGGAACCCCTGATAACCCAGTTAGATCTGGTTGATACCTTTCAATACTTGGGTATGACGATATCTCCCAAGGTTGAAGACTCAGTATATCTTAACCTGACCCCATTGATAACCAAAATAAGAGCAAAAATAGGGACTTGGCTAAGACTTCCCTTATCCAGAGCGGATCGAGTTTCACTGGCTAAAATGGTAATTCTACCTCAACTTCTCTATGTTCTTAGGAATCTACCTATCTGGATAGAGGATAAATATTTCAAATTAATGGAAAGAGTAATCAACAATTTGATCTGGGGAAGAAAACGAGTGAGACTCAAATTGGAATACCTTTATAAGCCTTTGGACCATGGGGGTCTAAACCTCCCATGTTTCAAGGGCTACTTCATTGCCGCCCAGTTATGGACGTGCAATGAATGGCCAAATAGCACCTTCTTAAGTAGCCTAGTAAGAAGCTCTCCACATAATAATATATTTACGCTTCTGGAATCAGGGTTATTGACTAATAGGGACTATAAAACTCCTAATGAAAATATGGTCTGTTATTAGAGAATGGTTGGGAGTAAAAGGATCACTCACATTCACGCCCTTTTTGGCACAACACTCACCTACAGATATTAGATGGTATAGCACAGGATCAATTCTGGCAAAAAAATGGGATTCTTTCCCTGGCACAGGTTGTTAATAACGGAGAAATCATACAGTTTGTGGAACTATCACATAGTGTACAGAATTTGTCATGGTTTAGGTATTTTCAGCTTCGTTCGGCACTTTTTAGTTTAGATGATAAATCACTGCTAGAAATAGATAATTCCTCTCCGCTAAATGAGCGGTTTGGGAAGGCACTAGTAAGAATGAAGATTTCAAATATAAATAAATAATTAATTCACGGTTTTTCGAGACACAATCACCAGGGCAAAAGGCTTGGGTGAGGGATTGCCCAAATATACAAAGTTTAGGGTGGGGGAGTATTTTTACTAACCCAGATGTACTATTCCATAACTTCAATCATGTCCTAATACAGTTCAATATTTATCATAGGCTATATGTTACCCCTACTTGGCTCAACAAGTGTGGAATAAGAGATTCCTCCAACTGTCCTCGATGTGATACTGCCGGTGCGGATTACATACATATGATCTGGGCATGCCCAGAACTCGGGGCATATTGGAGCGGTATTAACCAGTTTCTTACTTACAAACTAAAAACACGGATTCCTCTTGAGCCACAATTGTTTTTACTGAACGATCTCTCGATATTAACTAGTCATAAACCCCAAAAGATCCTAAGAGGCAGAATATTTCTATTGGCCAGGGTCCTGATCAGTCGGAGTTGGTTTGCACGTCAGGCCCCAGAAGTAAATAAATGGATAAATCTGGTCAATAAGGTGAAAAATTACGAGTGGATTCTCTATAAGCAGAGGGATGGAATTGAGAAATGGGCTAAGATATGGGACGGCTGGTAACTCTGATAGGACTGTACGAATGTAAAAATTAAAATTTTATATTATATTAAAAATATATTTTTTTGCCCCCTCTTCTCTCCTCCCTTCCTTATTTTTTCAAGGGGGGTAGTGGGGGAGGCGGGGGTGCATGCATCATATGCTGGGGGGGTTAAGGGGGAGAAAAGAGGTGGGGGGGGAAATAAGGGGGTTTGAAAATGTATACTAAATTCCAATTATATTTTTGTGTACTGTTTGTATAGTAATAAAGATGTTATATTGAAAAAAAAAAAAATGCCCGGGGTTCTAGTGAGGGAGCTAAGAAAGTAATAAACACTGGTGCATGGTCATAGAGGAGCATATTGCCTATGTAGGCATGAGTACATAAGTTTAGGTGTTCTTTGGACAGAAATAAATAATTGAGTCTATGGTACGAGCTATGGGGATGTCACCGCCAGCTCTGTGAGAAGGTCTGTTAGACGTTCTTCGCTACCTCTTGCATGAAGTTCTTTGTTTTGGTTTCACTTTGTCATCTCCTTTCCTTCTCCCAGCTGTCATCTATTTGCACTGATTGTCTCCCTTTATATTCCCTCCCATACTGCCTCACTTTGCGGTTTATACTTCTTCCTGGATGAGTTGTTCGCTGCTGTATGCTCCTGCTCCTGATTCCTCAGATAAGTCTGTTTGCTTTATTTGTGTTTACTTGCTGGCTTGATTGTAGGTGACCCTGACTCCGTCTGTATTAAGTGCAGGGAGTCGGTGGTCGTGTCCCCTCACTATTATAGGGTTTTCAGGTGTCAGATAGTATAAGGTACGTGGACATGCAATCGTCTACCATAAAGATCTTTGCATGGGCATAGCAGTCAGGGAGAGCTCTAGGGGTTTTATAGGGCTCACCCATATGCTCCTTAGTTTGGGATCAAGCCAGTCGGATGTTTATTTATAAGTTCCAGCTTTCTGCAACACCATCCGTGACATTATAAACCGCCATAACCGTCTTAAGCATGGATCCGGTTTCAGCCTTGATTGACCGCATGCAAGGTCTTTCACTGGAGGTAGCAGATCTCCGTAAAACTGTGTCTCAGTTTCAGGTGACCGGTTCTGCTTGCGTTCATGGAGTTTGTTCCGAGTCTAAGATCTCGCTTCCGAATATGTTCTCCGGGGGTAGTTAGAATTTTCTTAGCTTTAGAGAGGCTTGAAAACTCCATATTCGCCTACTTCCCCATTCCTCTGGTGATGAGGAGCAGAGGGTGGGAATCATCATCTCGCTGCTCAGGGATAACGCTCAGTCTTGGGCCTTTTCGCTGCCGTTCGGGGCACGGCCCCTCCGATTGGTGGATTAATTTTTTGTAGCCCTGGGGCAGATATATGATGACCCGGATTGTATTGCTCTGACTGAATCTAAACTGCGTCTTTTATGCCAGGGTAAACAGTCTGCAGAGATATATTATTCAGAATTTCGGAGATGGGAAGCTGATACTGGTTGGAATGATGCTGCACTCCGAAGTCAATTTTGCCATGGTCTTTCGGAAAGATTGAAAGATGCATTTGCTTTTCATGAGAGACCAGCCTCGTTAGAATCTGCCATGTCTCTAGCTGTTCATATTGACAGGCGTCTTTGAGAGAGAGAGGAGACTACTCCTTTCTGTCATATTCAGTCCAAGGACAGTGGGGCTGTCTCATTCAGTGCGCAGGGGTCTCAGTCTCTCTCAATCCCCTCTGAGGAGGAGGCCATGCAGCTGGGTTTGCTTGCCTCTGATAGTAGAGGATTCAGCTCTCAGAAGAGGGTTTGTTTCTGTTGTGGGGGTATAAATCATTTAGCTAATGTTTGCCCCTCTAGGAGATTCATGGAGTTTTCTGAGGGTAATAAAAGAAAAACAAAAAGAAAAAAAACCTCTAAAAACTTTCCATTTGCTACTATTGGCAAGGTTGATGCGGAAATTGAAGGTTTGCCATTTACTTGTAGTTCCCGTTTTCTCCTACCTGCCAGGGTGGCGCTAGACAGCAAGAACATTGTTTGTCAGATTTTTGTAGATAGTGGAGCAGCTGTCAATCTCATTGATAATCAATTTGCAATAACACATGGTTTCCAGGTATGCACTTTGGAAAAGGATATACCTGTTTTTGCTATCGATTCCGCTCCACTTTCTCAAAGATCGTTAAAGGGCATAGTTCACAATATCCGTTTGACTGTGGGTGACGCTCATGTTGAGGATATGTCATGTTTTGTCTTAAGCGGATTACCTACTCCTCTAGTGTTGGGGCTACCCTGGCTCACTAAACATAATCCCACCATTGATTGGCAAGCAAGGCAAATAAATGGTTGGAGTGAGTTTTGCTGAGAGAATTGCCTCACTGCGTCTCTTTCAGAGGTTTCTACCAAGACTGTGCCATTTTTTCTCTCTGAATTTTCAGATGTGTTTTCCAAGAGTGGTGTCCAGGAGTTGCCCCTGCACCGGGAGGAGGAGTACGACTGCCCTATTAATCTCATCCCAGGCGCCAAACTGCCAAAATCACGTTTATACAATCTCTCCCAACCTGAAAGAGTCGCTATGCGTACGTATATCTCTGAGAGCCTGAGAAAGGGACACATCCGACCCTCGAAGTCACCTGTTGCCGCTGTTTTGTTTTTTTTGTTAAGAAAAAAGATGGGTCTTTAAGACCTTGTCTGGATTTCAGGGAGCTGAACCGTATCACGATTCGTGACCCATATCCGCTTCCTCTGATCCCGGACCTGTTTAACCAGATTGTTGGGGCTAAGGTTTTTTCTAAGTTGGATTTAAGAGGGGCATACAACCTAGTCAGGGTCAGGGAAGGAGACGAATGGAAGACGGCCTTCAATACCCCTGAGGGTCATTTCGAGAATTTGGTTATGCCCTTTGGTTTGATGAACGCTCCAGCTGTCTTCCAACATTTTGTGAACAGCATTTTTCATCATTTAATGGAGAAATTTGTACTGGTGTATCTGGATGACATTTAGATTTTTTCTCCTGATTTTAAGACTCATCGAGACCACCTATGTCAGGTCTTGCTGATTCTGCGGGATAATAAATTGTACGTTAAACTGGAAAAATGTGTGTTTGCGGCTCCGGAGATTCAATTTCTTGGTTTTCTTCTCTCCGCTTCTGGTTTTCGCATGGACCCTGAGAAGGTCAGCGCTGTGCTTGATTGGGAGCTTCCTGAGAATCAGAAGGCGCTGATGCGGTTTTTGGGTTTTGCCAATTATTACATAAAGTTCATTTTGAATTATTCCTCTGTTGTTAAGTCACTTACTGATATGACTAAAAAGGGGGTAGATTTTTCTTCGTGGTCGTTAGATGTGCTTAAAGCCTTTTCTAGTATCAAAGAGAGTTTTGCTTCCGCTCCCATTTTGGTACAACCTGATGTCTCTCTACCTTTTATTGTTGAGGTGGACGCTTCTGAGGTGGATGTGGGTGCGGTCTTATCTCGGGGTCCCTCTCCTGCCAAATGGCGACCGTGTGCCTTTTTCTCAAGGAAACTCTCCTCTGCAGAGAGAAATTACGATGTGGGAGATAGGGAGTTGTTGGTAATCAAATTAGCTTTTGAGGAATGGCGCCATTGGTTAGAGGGAGCCAGACACTCTATTACCGTGTTTACAGACCATAAGAAACTGGCCTACTTGGAATCTGGAGACATATCTGCGCTGTTTTGTCGCGCAGAATAATGAGGATTGGGGTTCTTTTTTGTCCCTTGCTGAGTTTGCATTAAATAACCGTCGCCAGGAGTCCTCTGATAAGTCACCATTTTTTGGTGCATATGGGTTTCATCCGCAGTTTGGGACATTCTCTGGAGAGGGATCTTCTGGTTTACCTGATGAGGAGAGATTTTCCTCGTCTTTGTCATTTATTTGGGAAAAGATTCAGGGTAATCTGAAGAGGATGAGTGAGAGATATAAGCGTGTGGCGGATAAGAGACGTGTGCCTGGTCCGGACTTGAATGTGGGTGATCTGGTGTGGTTGTCTACAAAGAATATCAAACTGAAGGTTCCCTCCTGGAAGTTGGGTCCTAAGTTTATTGGGCCTTACAAGATCTTGTCCGTCATCAATCCCGTTGCCTTCCGTCTTGATCTTCCTCAGACTTGGAAGATCAAGGTCCCAGGTCCCTTTTAAAACCTTATGTTCAACCCACGGTACCCTCCTCTTTGCCACCTCCTCCGATTGTTGCTGATGGTAATCTTGAATTTCAGGTCTCTAGGATTGTGGATTCTCACATTATCCGCGGTTCTCTCCAGTACCTCGTTCATTGGGAGGGTTATGGTCCTGAGGAGAGGATGTGGGTCCCAGTGGCGGACATTAAGGCCACTCGTCTCATCAGGGCTTTCCATAGGTCTCATCCTGAGAAGGTGGGCTCTGAGTGTCTGGAGTCCACCCATAGAGGGAGGGGTACTGTCACCTCCTGCTCTGCGAGAAGGTCTGTTAGATGTTCTTCGCTACCTCTTGCATGAAGTTCTTTGTTTTGGTTTCACTTTGTCATCTCCTTTCCTTCTCCCAGCTGTCATCTATTTGCACTGATTGTCTCCCTTTATATTCCCTCCCATACTGCCTCACTTTGCGGTTTATACTTCTTCCTGGATAAGTTGTTCACTGCTGGATGCTCCTGCTCCTGATTCCTCAGATAAGTCTGTTTCCTTTATTTGTGTTTACTTGCTGGCTTGATTGTAGGTGACCCTGACTCCGTCCGTATTAATTGCAGAGAGCCGGTGGTCGTGTCCCCTCACTATTATAGGGTTTTCAGGTGTCAGATAGTATAAGGTACGTGGACATGCAATCGACTACCATAAAGACTTTTGCATGGGCATAGCAGTCAGGGAGAGCTCTAGGGGTTTTATAGGGCTCACCCATATGCTCCTTAGTTTGGGATCAAGCCAGTCGGGTGTTTATTTATAAGTTCCAGCTTTCTGCAACACCATCCGTGACAGGGAATGGGAGAAGAAGGTGTAGTCCTGCGTGGAGGGGTTGAGGAGTCGCCATACATCAAAAATGGCTCCTTGTTGTAATTTTTTTTAAAGGGACACTGACAGGGCCAATAAGCATATTGAGGTATATATATGGCAGTACAGGTCTTATAATGGGTATTACAATCATCTAAGTATCCCCCCTGTCCACATTATACATACAGTAAACTTAAGTTTTATAACCTGCTCCAACGGTCTTCAATCTGCCCAAGGGGCGGCGTTTCACCTCTCTTGCGCCCAGCCAGCCTCCCCCAACTGCCGCTTTGAAGCGCCGCCCAGCTCATGAATATTCAGTTTGCTGGGCGGCTTCTGCGGTCCCCGCTCTGAAGCGCTGCGCTTAACAGTGCCCTGGGCATGCGCCGGATCTTGTGAAGTCGGGGACAGTAAGCGCCGCCCAGCGAAGTGAATATTGATGAGCTGAGCGGCGCTTACTGTACCGGACTTCACAAGATACGGCGCATGCGCCGGGCACTGTTAAGCGCAGCGCTTCAGAGCGGGGACCGCAGAAGCCGCCCAGCAAACTGAATATTCATGAGCTGGGCGGCGCTTCAAAGCGGCAGTTGGGGGAGGCTGGCTGGGCGCAAGAGAGGTGAAACGCCGCCCCTTGGGCAGATTGAAGACCGTTGGAGCAGGTTATAAAACTTAAGTTTACTGTATGTATAATGTGGACAGGGGGGATACTTAGATGATTGTAATACCCATTATAAGACCTGTACTGCCATATATATACCTCAATATGCTTATTGGCCCTGTCAGTGTCCCTTTAAGGTGTCTAAGTGCTTTGGTAGATCTCCCCCAAGCACCACCACACCCTCCTTATATGTTTCTAAAAGTGAAATCACCTCGACTAACCATGACACCTGATTGACATTGGGGTCATATACATTTGCAAAGGTATATAGTTGATTGGCTATAGTACCTTTTAACAAGATATATCTACCTTCCTCATCTTGAATATGTGAGACATATGTGAAAGGAAGACCCCTCTGGAACCCTATGCTTACGCCTCTAGATGCAGCAGAGTTTGATCCACAATGATACCAGTGTGGGAACAGTGATGGGGAAAGGTTAGGATATTTATTTAATTTAAAATGCATCTCCTGAAGCATCAGGACTGAGCATTTTTCTTTTTTTGCATAAGTGAATATTTGACTGCGTTTGGATGGAGCATGAAAACCCTTAACATTAAAAGAGGCTATGCACAGGTCAGCCATCTAACAAGGGGATGTCTAATCGTGCACAGCTATAAGTTTTAAGCGAGATCTGTTTGAATGGGTGTTTTGAGTACTTAACCTCCCAAGGCGGAGCAACGAGATTCCAAAGACGTCCCCTCCTCTTTTGGGGATATAGCGTAGATATCAGGTAGTACCTGTCATAAGACCAAAGAAAAGAAAGTAACGTAAAATAAAGAATAAAACATAGAATGGTTATTTAAACCTTGCAAACTAGAGCAGTTCTGCTCCAATAGTAATTAGAGGGGGAAAACTGTACACATCATAATGTGACATAGTGTAGTATTTTTTCTGAAACACTACTTAGTTGGGAACGATATTGATGGCTTTCAGGCGTGAAAGGATGAGGATCCTAGAGATTAGGCAGAGAGTCACTCAGGCTTCATTAAGTGGAAGGCGTCTCGGTGTTGAGGAGTGGCGACCTCTTCTGGATCTTTGGGACTTGCCGGGTCGGGGTGTCTCCCAGGGAACAGTTGTTGGGAGATTTGGTAGTGGTGTATTGCCTTGAATAAAGTCCCAGTTTTCAATGGGAAGTTGATTTATTTGTAGGATGTCGAACGACTTAGGTAGGTCGTTGAATGAGGAAATAGATATGCGCTGACCATCATAGAGAAAGGATAGTCCAAAAGGAAATAACGACTTATACAGGATTTTCTTGTTACGAAGCCAATCAGTAAGTGGTTTCAATGCACTTCTTTTCTTTTTTTATGAAATTTTTTATTTTCAATTTAAGAAAACAATACACGGTACATATTTGATAAGCAAGGCGTCTAACAGGACGCAATCAATAGAGCGCATATGTTACATTGTAGTTGCATAGAGGTTCCTGATAAATTACATTACATATAGGAATTCCACATATATGAGTATGCGGTGTTGAACACATCATAGTGAGCTAAATCATTATTGTTGTAGTGGGAATCAAGTCTCTTCTAAACAAATGTAACAAATACAAAGGAATTAATAAGCAGATAGATTATCCTATTCTAGTCATTCATTGGGTTGTAAAAGAGGAATCTGACTACTAGTGAACCTAAACTCCCGCCACAGTCGCCATTGTTTTGCGAATTTCTGATGATTCCTAGCCTCTCATGCGGATAGTTCCTCAAAACAATATAGTTGATCCACTTTCTGTTTCCACTGCTCCATAGATGGGAGAGTAGTTGAGAGCCAGTGTTTTGGAACCAATAAGCGAGCTGCAATGAGCAGTTGTCTAAATAGAAAGGGGGGGGGAATGGGAGTCCCCTGACTCCTTCGTTTCATAGAAGCTAAGTAAAGCCTTGAGAGGTGACATAGGCACTGAGGTTTGGCATATTAGGTTGCTTAGGCGAAATATTTCCTTCCACCAGTCATTTACAATGGGGCATTCCCACCAGATATGGAAAAAGGATCCTCTATCGCTCAAACATCTCCAACATCTATCAGATGTTGATTCAGAAAAAAGGCAGATCGTATCAGGAGTTTTATACCATCTGGTTAATAGCTTATATCCGTTTTCTTGTATGCGGACACATCTGGACGCTGTATGAGGGGCTAAAAAAATGTCTGGCAAGCTGGTGGAAGGAAAATCTCGCCCTAGGTCTCGTTCCCAATGACTTATGTGAGCAGGTTTGACAAGTATAGGGGGTAGGTTTAGTCTATGGAATAATTGAGAAATAAGCTTTTTTGTTGGATTGGGGTTATTATTAGGGCCTCTATCCAAACTAAGGGTCGGAGAAAATCACCTCTAGAGGTATGTTGGGATAGGTATGAATGGAGATATGATATTGGAGACATGCACTGGTGATGAGGAGTGAGCAGTTTTAGGAGCTCTGGGATGGATAATACATGACCCTCCGAGTTGAAGAGAGAGGAGACGGGTATGTCTAAATCTCTCAGGGATCGAGGGGTACATTCAATCACCAGAGGAAGAGCTGTACCTAATATATCTCTCATAGAGAGGAGGGGAGATGGGAAGGGTATTGAGCAATGGGTGGTTTGGAACCATTTCCATGCTTTCAATGTGGCTTGGATGATAGGGTATGATGAGGACGGCATGTTGATATGACTGGAATTTCCCAACAATACTGAACGTAATGGTTTACCTAATAGCTCTTGTTCCATTACCACCCATAGGGTTTGAGATCCTGAGCCATTCCACTACCCTGGATATAAGTACTGCTTTTCCATAAAGTTTGGGGTCTGGAAGAGCCATCCCTCCATATCGTTTGGGGCGGGATAGTGAGTCATACGATAGTCTGGGCTTCTTACCGTTCCATAGAAACTTACGGAAAATTTTCCTAAGGGAAGCGTAATAGGTTTTAGGTATGTGTATGGGTAGCACTTGCTGCATGTACGTGAGGCGTGGGATAATTAAGGACATAAGGAGGTTTTTCCTTCCAAACCATGATATTATTTGGGTATTCAATCTATCCAGACTGGAGGAAATAGATTGCAGTAGAGTTGAATAGTTAAGGATGAAAAGTTCAGCTATATTGGGGCTTATCTTGATTTCCAGGTATGTGAGGAAAGGGGATGACCAGTCAAATGCTGAGTTGGTTTTTAAGCGATTTTGTGTTTTTTAGGGGGATACCAAAGCAGATGATAAGTGATTTTTGTTTATTTATTTTAAAGTTGGAGAGAACGCTATATTTGTCTAAGTGAAGTTGAATCGCTGAGAGTTATGTTTCTGGGTTCGAAGTCATGATCATAATATCGTCCGCAAAGGCGGCGAGTTTATGCTCTTGACCCCCCAAAACTATCCCCTTAATAACTGGATCTGTTCTCAAACAAATTAGAAGGGGTTCTAGGGCTAAAACAAAAAGTAAGGGTGATAGGGGGCATCCTTGGCGGGTGCCATTTCGTATACAAAAGGGATCTGAAAGGTCTCCATTAACTAGGACTGAGGCTGAGGCCTGGTAATACATGGCAAAGGTGGCTTGTACAAAAGGACCAGGTAGGCCGAATCCCCTCAGGATATGATTCAGGTATGACCAGTTAATCCTGTCAAATGCTTTCTCCGCATCTGTACTGAGTAGGAGTAGAGGTTTGGATCGGAGGGAAGCGTAATAGACAGTAATTTAACCACCTCAGCCCCCAGTGCTTAAACACCCTGAAAGACCAGGCCACTTTTTACACTTCTGACCTACCCTACTTTCACCGTTTATTGCTCGGTCATGCAACTTACCACCCAAATGAATTTTACCTCCTTTTCTTCTCACTAATAGAGCTTTCATTTGGTGGTATTTCATTGCTGCTGACATTTTTACTTTTTTTGTTATTAATCGAAATTTAACGATTTTTTTGCAAAAAAATGACATTTTTCACTTTCAGTTGTAAAATTTTGCAAAAAAAACGACATCCATATAGAAATTTTGCTCTAAATTTATTGTTCTACATGTCTTTGATAAAAAAAAAATGTTTGGGTAAAAAAAAAATGGTTTGGGTAAAAGTTATAGCGTTTACAAACTATGGTACAAAAATGTGAATTTCCGCTTTTTGAAGCAGCTCTGACTTTCTGAGCACCTGTCATGTTTCCTGAGGTTCTACAATGCCCAGACAGTACAAACACCCCACAAATGACCCCATTTCTGAAAGTACACACCCTAAGGTATTCGCTGATGGGCATAGTGAGTTCATAGAACTTTTTATTTTTTGTCACAAGTTAGCGGAAAATGATGATTTTTTTTTTTTTTTTTTTTTTTCCTTACAAAGTCTCATATTCCACTAACTTGTGACAAAAAATAAAAAGTTCTATGAACTCACTATGCCCATCAGCGAATACCTTGGGGTCTCTTCTTTCCAAAATGGGGTCACTTGTGGGGTAGTTATACTGCCCTGGCATTCTAGGGGCCCAAATGTGTGGTAAGGAGTTTGAAATCAAATTCTGTAAAAAATGACCTGTGAAATCCGAAAGGTGCTCTTTGGAATATGGGCCCCTTTGCCCACCTAGGCTGCAAAAAAGTGTCACACATCTGGTATCTCCGTACTCAGGAGAAGGTGGGGAATGTGTTTTGGGGTGTCATTTTATATATACCCATGCTGGGTGAGAGAAATATCTTGGCAAAAGACAACTTTTCCCATTTTTTTATACAAAGTTGTCATTTGACCAAGATATTTATCTCACCCAGCATGGGTATATGTAAAAAGACACCCCAAAACACATTCCTCAACTTCTCCTGAGTACGGGGATACCAGATGTGTGACACTTTTTTGCAGCCTAGGTGGGCAAAGGGGCCCATATTCCAAAGAGCACCTTTCGGATTTCACTCCTCATTTTTTCCTGAATTTGATTTCAAACTCCTTACCACACATTTGGGCCCCTAGAATACCAGGGCAGTATAACTACCCCACAAGTGACCCCATTTTGGAAAGAAGACACCCCAAGGTATTCCGTGAGGGGCATGGCGAGTTCCTAGAATTTTTTATTTTTTGTCACAAGTTAGTGGAAAATGATGATTTTTTTTTTTTTTTTTTTTTCATACAAAGTCTCATATTCCACAAACTTGTGACAAAAAATAAAAACTTCCATGAACTCACTATGCCCATCAGCGAATACCTTGGGGTCTCTTCTTTCCAAAATGGGGTCACTTGTGGGGTAGTTATACTGCCCTGGCATTCTAGGGGCCCAAATGTGTGGTAAGTAGGTAAATGACCTGTGAAATCCGAAAGGTGCTCTTTGGAATGTGGGCCCCTTTGCCCACCTAGGCTGCAAAAAAGTGTCACACATCTGGTATCTCTGTATTCAGGAGAAGTTGAGGAATGTGTTTTGGGGTGTCTTTTTGCATATACCCATGCTGGGTGAGATAAATATCTTGGTCAAATGCCAACTTTGTATAAAAAAATGGGAAAAGTTGTCTTTTGCCAAGATATTTCTCTCACCCAGCATGGGTATATGTAAAATGACACCCCAAAACACATTCCCCAACTTCTCCCGATTACGGAGATACCAGATGTGTGACACTTTTTTGCAGCCGAGGTGGGCAAAGGGGCCCATATTCAAAAGAGCACCTTTCGGATTTCACAGGTCATTTTTTACAGAATTTGATTTCAAACTCCTTACCACACATTTGGGCCCCTAGAATGCCAGGGCAGTATAACTACCCCACAAGTGACCCCATTTTGGAAAGAAGAGACCCCAAGGTATTCGCTGATGGGCAAAGTGAGTTCATGGAAGTTTTTATTTTTTGTCACAAGTTAGTGGAATATGAGACTTTGTATGAAAAAAAAAAAAAAAAAAAAAAAAGCATTTTCCACTAACTTGTGACAAAAAATAAAAAATTCTAGGAACTCGCCATGCCCCTCACGGAATACCTTGGGGTGTCTTCTTTCCAAAATGGGGTCACTTGTGGGGTAGTTATACTGCTCTGGCATTTTCCAGGGGCCCTAATGTGTGGTAAGTAGGTAAATGACCTGTGAAATCCTAAAGGTGCTCTTTGGAATATGGGCCCCTTTGCCCACCTAGGCTGCAAAAAAGTGTCACACATGTGGTATCGCCGTATTCAGGAGAAGTTGGGGAATGTGTTTTGGGGTGTCATTTTACATATACCCATGCTGGGTGAGAGAAATATCTTGGCAAAAGACAACTTTTCCCATTTTTTTATACAAAGTTGGCATTTGACCAAGATATTTCTCTCACCCAGCATGGGTATATGTAAAATGACACCCCAAAACACATTCCCCAACTTCTCCTGAGTACGGCGATACCAGATGTGTGACACTTTTTTGCAGCCTAGATGCGCAAAGGTGCCCAAATTCCTTTTAGGAGGGCATTTTTAGACATTTGGATACCAGACTTCTTCTCACGCTTTGGGGCCCCTAGAATGCCAGGGCAGTATAAATACCCCACATGTGACCCCATTTTGGAAAGAAGACACCCCAAGGTATTCAATGAGGGGCATGGCGAGTTCATAGAAATTTATTTTTTTTGGCACAAGTTAGCGGAAATTGATATTTTTAAATTTTTTCTCACAAAGTCTCCCGTTCCGCTAACTTGGGACAAAAATTTCAATCTTTCATGGACTCAATATGCCCCTCACGGAATACCTGGGGGTGTCTTCTTTCCGAAATGGGGTCACATGTGGGGTATTTATACTGCCCTGGCATTCTAGGGGCCCTAAAGCGTGAGAAGAAGTCTGGAATATAAATGTCTAAAAAATTTTACGCATTTGGATTCCGTGAGGGGTATGGTGAGTTCATGTGAGATTTTATTTTTTGACACAAGTTAGTGGAATATGAGACTTTGTAAGAAAAAAAAATAAAAATTCCGCTAACTTGGGCCAAAAAAATATCTGAATGGAGCCTTACAGAGGGGTGATCAATGACAGGGGGGTGATCAATGACAGGGGGGTGATCAATGACAGGGGGGTGATCAATGACAGGGGGGTGATCAATGACAGGGGGGGTGATCAGGGAGTCTATATGGGGTGATCACCACAGTCATTGATCACGCCCGTGTAAGGCTTCATTCAGACGTCCGGATGCGTTTTGCGGATCCGATCCATCTATCAGTGCATCCGTAAAAATCATGCGGACATCTGAATGGAGCTTTACAGGGGGGTGATCAATGACAGGGGGGTGATCAATGACAGGGGGGTGATCAGGGAGTCTATATGGGGTGATCACCACAGTCATTGATCATGCCCCTGTAAGGCTTCATTCAGACGTCCGGATGCGTTTTGCGGATCCGATCCATCTATCAGTGCATCCGTAAAAATCATGCGGACATCTGAATGGAGCTTTACAGGGGGGTGATCAATGACAGGGGGGTGATCAATGACAGGGGGGTGATCAGGGAGTCTATATGGGGTGATCACCACAGTCATTGATCATGCCCCTGTAAGGCTTCATTCAGACGTCCGGATGCGTTTTGCGGATCGGATCCATCTATCAGTGCATCCGTAAAAATCATGCGGACATCTGAATGGAGCTTTACAGGGGGGTAATCAATGACAGGGGGGTGATCACCACAGTCATTGATCATGCCCCTGTAAGGCTTCATTCAGACGACCGGATGCGTTTTGCGGATCCGATCCATGTATCAGTGCATCCGTAAAAATCATGCGGACATCTGAATGGAGCTTTACAGGGGGGTGATCAGGGAGTCTATATGGGGTGATCACGCCCCTGTAAGGCTTCATTCAGACGTCCGGATGCGTTTTGCGGATCCGATCCATCTATCAGTGCATCCGTAAAAATCATGCGGACATCTGAATGGAGCTTTACAGGGGGGTAATCAATGACAGGGGGGTAATCAATGACAGGGGGGTGATCAGGGAGTCTATATGGGGTGATCACCACAGTCATTGATCATGCCCCTGTAAGGCTTCATTCAGACGTCCGGATGCGTTTTGCGGATCCGATCCATCTATCAGTGCATCCGTAAAAATCATGCGGACATCTGAATGGAGCTTTACAGGGGGGTAATCAATGACAGGGGGGTGATCACCACAGTCATTGATCATGCCCCTGTAAGGCTTCATTCAGACGACCGGATGCGTTTTGCGGATCCGATCCATGTATCAGTGCATCCGTAAAAATCATGCGGACATCTGAATGGAGCTTTACAGGGGGGTAATCAATGACAGGGGGGTAATCAATGACAGGGGGGTGATCAGGGAGTCTATATGGGGTGATCACCACAGTCATTGATCACGCCCCTGTAAGGCTTCATTCAGACGTCCGGATGCGTTTTGCGGATCCGATCCATCTATCAGTGGATCCGTAAAAATCATGCGGACGTCTGAATGGAGCTTTACAGGGGGTTGATCAATGACAGGGGGGTAATCAATGACAGGGGGGTGATCAGGGAGTCTATATGGGGTGATCAGGGGTGATTAGGGGTGATCAGGGGCTAATAAGGGGTTAATAAGTGACGGGGGGGGGGGGGTGTAGTGTAGTGTAGTGGTGCTTGGTGCTACTTTACTGAGCTACCTGTGTCCTCTGGTGGTCGATCCAAACAAAGGGGACCACCAGAGGACCAGGTAGCAGGTATATTAGACGCTGTTATCAAAACAGCGTCTAATATACCTGTTAGGGGTTAAAAAAAACACATCTCCAGCCTGCCAGCGAACGATCGCCGCTGGCAGGCTGGAGATCAACTCTCTTACCTTCCGTTCCTGTGAGCGCGCGCGCCTGTGTGCGCGCGTTCACAGGAAATCTCGCGTCTCGCGAGATGACGCGTATATGCGTGACTGTGCGCAGCGCTGCCACCTCCGGAACGCGATCCTGCGTTAGGCGGTCCGGAGGTGGTTAAGATCGATGTTAAGAAGTGATATGGGTCTATAGTTAGCACATTGATTGGGGCTCTTCCCTTCTTTTGGAATTAACGTGATGTGGGCTGTTGTCATATCTTTTGAGAGCTGATTCCCTTGTAGGGTCGAGTTACATACTGAAAGCAAGTGGGGGAGGAGAAGCTGTTGGAATGTTCTGTAATAGGAGGCAGTTAATCGGTCTGGGCCTGGGCTTTTGCTAGATGGTGCCTGCTTTAAAGCTATTGTTAGTTCTGTCAAAGTGAATGGGGAAGATAATTGCTGTTGGATGTCCGGAGGGAGAGATGGGAGATCGAGTGTATCTAAAAAAGAAGAGGAGATTAGTGTGGAGTGAGAGTCCGGAGCAATTGGGGGAGGTATATTATATAAAGATTCATAAAATTCTTTAAAACAGGACGCAATTAATTTAGAGGAGTATAGTGGAGTACCCTGGGGGGAATCTATTTGGTGGATATAGTTTGCTGCTTTCCTATTTTTTATTCTATGCATCATAAATTTTGAAGCTTTGTCCCCATGGGCAAAAAATTTGTGCTGTGAATTCAGAAAGTATTTGGTTGTAGAATGTTGAAGGAGGGATTTTATTTCTGCTCTGAGATTGGAAAGTTCCTGTAGTTGGGAATCTGACAGGGAGCGTTTGTGTTGGGATTCAAGTGATTTAATTTTTTGACATAGGACGTCTAGCTTTTTACCTCTCTCCTTTTTAAGGAATGAACCCAGGCTAATAAAGTGCCCTCTAATAAATGGCTTATGGGCATCCCATAGTGATTGGTCAGATGTTTCTGGACTAGTATTGAACGTAAAATATTCGTTTAAAAGCTCAGATATTTTTTCTCTGGTCGTTTTGTCCCCCAAAAGTGATTCGTTCAAACGCCATCTAAATTTATTTGAGGTCGGAACTGGGGCTGACACTTTCAGGAAGATGGGAGCGTGGTCAGATAGGTGGATAGATCCCATTTTAGCTTCATGGCATATCTGCAGATGTGTCTTGGATATAAATAAATAGTCCAATCTTTGATAAGACCCGTGGACATGAGAATCAAAACTATAGTCCCTCACGTTGGGGTGTAGCGTGCGCCATACATCAATAAGATGTAGGTTCCAAAGACCCTCCCTTATTCCACGTAAGGCATTGGCAGTTAAGGCAGATCTCCGGGTGGATGAGTCAAGTTGAGGGGTTAAAGCGGAATTTAAATCTCCTCCCAGGACCACTAAACCTTCCGCAAACTTCTCAATAATTGGGAAGACTGTGGAAAACCATCTGGACTGGCCATAATTAGGGGCATAAAGGTTTATGATGGTGTATATTTGAGGACCTATGCTGCCCTTGACCAGGATGTACCTCCCCTCTGTGTCCTGCAAGTGTGAGATGTACTTGAACTGAACATTCCTCTGAAATCCAATGCTCACTCCCCCGGAAGCAGATGAGTTACCACCACAGTGATACCACTGGGAATAGTAAGCAAAGGATAAGTTAGGGTAATGATTAAATTTGAAGTGTGTCTCCTGTAGGAGTAGGACACTGGCCCCTGATTTGCGCAACAATGTAAAGATCTGACTCCTCTTAGAAGGGGAGTTAAAGCCCCTCACATTGTAGGACGCAAATGATAAGTCAGCCATATCGTCTAAGACAAAGAGGGTTACCTAGCTGGGGTGCATCCCCCTCCCAGGGAGACACACTTCTTACATGTAGAATCTGACCTTCCAGGCTGAGCGAACTGGATGCAAGAGGAAATTCTAGTATTCTTTGCTTCTCAAGAGAATATGGAGTATGTACCTTAAACAAAACAAAAACAGTAGAGTATGAAACACTAACATAAACTTTCAACCAGGTGTACCCGCAAATGAGGGTCAAAACAATAAGTAAAATAAGGGTCGTAAGGGGGGAAATGGTTGATCAACCCGGTTACGATCCCCATAGCACCAGTAATGGCCTCGGAGGCGAGGCTTTCAGATAGGAGAAAAAGGTCAATTAAGCCAAAGGAAAATAAGCCTGTTAGGATTATAGAGAGATCAGACACAGGAATGAGGTTGGTAAAGGATGAAAGGGGAATAAGGTAAGAAATATGGGAGAGGGAGGTAAGATTTAGAATGCGAGTATAGAGGTAGGCCTAGCTCTAATGAGCTTCATAACATTGCGTGGAGAAAATGAACATAGCTGAGCCAGACCCTATGGGGTGAACTGTATGTTCCTTCGCTTGGCCTTCTGCGACTTTGAGGTGCGTGGTGGTTCGAATGGAATGATCACGGGAAGTTATGGAAGTTCCAAGATGTCCTGGTAAAGCTCCCAGTTCTCCATCTCCATAGGCGGAATCTGCAGATGAACAAACACTCCAGCTAGGTCAGCATACGCAGAAATAGAGAGCCGGCGACCTGTGTGGGTAAAGGTAAGTCCGAATGGGAATGTCCACCGGTATAAGATCTTGTTGGACCGAAGCCAGTCAGTCAGGGGCTTCAGGGATCACCATTTTCTGAGTGTTGAGGATGCTAAGTCCTGGTAAACCGAGACTGGCGAACCTTCGCATGTGAAGTTTTCCTGGTTCCTGGCTGCTTCCAGTATTGCTGTTTTAACCTGGAAATTTAGGAATCGGCAAATTACATCTCTGGGGGGCTCAGAGGGTTTTGGTTTGGGCCGCAGAGCTCTGTGGGCACGTTCGATGATAATATCAACCTGTTGATCTGGACCCAGTATAGACTTGCATAGAGCTAGCACTGTGGCTGGGATGTCCATAGCTTGGATCGCCTCAGGTATCCCTCTGAACCTTAGGTTATTTCTACGTCCTCGGTTCTCCTGGTCCTCCAGGGCATTTTGGAGGTCATTAAGATGAGTGTGGCACTTCTGCAGGGAGGACGCAGTAGCCGTTTGGTGGGCTAATATCGCAGCTTGGTGTGTCTCGAGTGTAACCACTCTATCTCCCACATGCAGGATATCATGGCAGAGCGCTGAGTTTGCTCAGAATCGGCTCCATGGCCTTGCTGAGCGTTTGTTTCAGGAATCGGCGTGTGATCGGGAGAGCCGTCCTGCTGTGAGTTTCCTCATTATCCGACTCTCCTTCAGAGAGATCAGTGGCGCGCTCACAGGCCTTAAGCGCGGGTGTCGGCGCCATCTTGGGCTCCCGCACCGCAACAGTGGCGGCTGCTTTACGAACAAATTTATCCATTTCACCGCCTGAATTAGCGGACTTATTGGTGCTGGAGGAATCTTGACCATTTCTCCGGTTGTTAGCTTGCGTTAGCTGGTGCTATGCAGAATCTAGTACGGAGAGCTCCCAACTAAGCTGCCATCACAGTCAGGCGCTAGCTCCGCCCCCCAATACTCTTCTTTTCTTTAAAGTAGACTGAACCAGGTCTTGAAAAATTGTAATAGGGCTATCGTCCAGAACCAGTTGCAGGGTATTTTGTGCTTTGCTGAGAATCGCATCCTTAACTGGGTAGTGAAGGAACTTACAGATTACGTCCCTTGGAGGCTCTGTGGGCTGAGGCTTGGGACGTAAAGCCCTATGAGCACTCTGAATGATGATTTCATTAAAGGAATCAGGGCCTAGTAATTGCAAGCAAATGTTCATGACTGCCTCCGGTATATCTGCAGGGCCCACATTTTCGGGTATGCCCCTGAAGCGCAAATTGTTGCGTCTGTCCCTGTTCTCCTGATCTTCGAGGAGTGTGTATAAGGAGTTCATATGTTTCTGATGCAGGGTCAGAGTAGAGGAGACAGCGCTCTGGTGCGATATTATAACAGACTGAGTGTCCTCTAATGTTTTAACCCTCCTCCCAATATGGTGCATGTCTTCTTTAATGGAGGTAAGGTCTGATCTGAGGGGCTCCAGGGCTTCTAACAAAGCGTCCTTCAGGAAGGATCTGGAGATGGGTAGGGTATCGGCCCCAGGGGAGACCTTCCTTACCTTCTCAGAGGCAGCTGCAGTTTTCAGAGCACTCCCTGTTGCTCTCGGCGTTCCGGGCGCCATCTTTGAGTCTTTAGCCACATGTGCTTGAGTGGCTTTTTTAATAAATTTCTCCATGGATTAGTTTGGAATCCAGTCTTTAGCGTGTCCCTGCGCTTCAGTAGGTCTAAGGCCTCGGATCTTGACATGCTTGGTCCAGAGTGCCGATTAAATAAGGCTGTGAGGGATACTTTTACAGCAGAGCTTCACTTCAAGCTGCCATTCAGCTCCAATGCAGGCTGCACCCCCCAAATTGGTGTTTTTTTTAACCTAGTATATAATTGCAGTATTTAAAGCTTGTATTTCACTTTCACAAATGCAACAAAGTCCGCAAATGTATTATCTTGCCCAAAATGGGTGTTTTTTTAAAACCAGAATATAACAGCAGTATCTAACGCTTGTATTGGACTGTCAGAAATGCAGCAAAGGCCGCAAATGTATTAACTTGCCCAAAATGGGTGTTTTTTTAAAACCAAAATATAATTGCAGTATTTAAAGCTTGTATTTCACTGTGACAAATGCAGCAAAGGCACCAGATGTAGGGTCTTGCAAAAAATGGGTGTTTTTTTAAACCCAGAATAAAACTGCAGTATTTAAAGTTTGTATTTTTCTGTCACAAATTCAGCAAAGGACCCAAAATGTATTATCTTGCAAAAAATGTGTTTTTTTTAAACCCTGAATATAACTGCAGTATTTAAACCTTGTATTTGACTGTCACAAATGCACATATACTATGCTGGTGCACAGAACTTGCACAAAATGGCTGCCAACGCCCATCTAACTAACAGACGGATACAAGTTCCTTTTCTGTGTCACTGGGCTCAGGGCAGGGTAAAGAAATGTTACACTGCACCCACAAAACAAAATCGCTGTATATCGCTGAGTTAACAAGCACTTCTGATAACAGATTCTTTCCTATTCTCTCCCTCACAGCAGCATCCTATCACTACACTAGTAAGAGCAGAGTGACGTGCAGCGCTACGCGACTACAGCTTATATAGAGGCTGGGTCACATGCTGCACTGGCCAATCACAGCCATGCCAATAGTAGGCATGGCTGTGATGGCTTCTAATGGCACACGAGTTAAACGCTTGTTGATTGGCTGCTCTGCAGCCTTTCAAAAAGCGTAATTAACCCGACGAACACTGAACTCGAACTTTTACTGAAAAGTTCGGGATCGGGTCCGGGGTCCAAAAATCCTAAAGTTCGGTGCGAACCCGTATTTTACAGTTCGGGTTCGCTCAACCCTAATTAAGATGCAACCGATTGATTAAAAGACATCTTAATAAAATATATGCTAACTAGTGATGGACGAACATTGTCCGGGATGGTTCGCGAACGCGATCAAATGTTTGCGAACCGCAAGTTCGCGGTGGGCCCCATTCATTTTAATGGCAGGCGAACCTGAAAAACCTTAAGCTCATATTTGCAGCCACCAAATACTTAGTAGAAGTGTACAAATAATCCCACAACATTGACAGTGACATACTAGAGAGGGATCAATGACAAAAATTTCAACAAAAAATATGTATCTTAATCATGGGACATTTTAATGCGTCCTAAAGGGAAATTCTCTGAAATGTGTCCTGTTCGAGCCTAGAAAATTTTTATTTTAGGCCACGGGATTACGTTGTTCCAATGTAACGCAGCCAAACTGCAAACCAATGCTGCACTACCGAAATGCACTATATAGAAAGTATATAATTGGTATATAACACCCCTGCTTCAATCTGGTTTTTGGGGGGCAACTGGTATATCACACCAGTAGAAATTATTTGTTCAAATTTTGTTTGTCACTATCTGTAGCTGAGGTAATGCAGGTAAACCGCAATCACTATATAGAAAGTATATTATTAGAGTTGAGCGTACACCTGGATGTTCGGGTTCGACCGAACTTCACAAAAAAGTTCGAGTTTGGGACCCGCACTAAAATGGCTCTAAAAAAGTCATGGAAAGGGCTAGAGGGCTACAAATGGCAGCAAAATGTGGTTAAGAGCATGGCAAGTGCTCTGCAAACAAATGTGCATAGGGAAATTACTTCAAATAACATAAAATACGTAAAAAAAAAAAAAAATTGATCTAGGAGGAGGAGGAGGAGGTCCATATGGAGTAGGAAGTTGAGGAGGCGGTGGATGTGGCGGTGTAGGTGGAAGCGGCGGTGGAGGTGGTAGCCAACACAATTTTTTAGTTTTCTTTTTTTGTTTAAATTTGGGTAGACACCATAACATTGGGAAATATAAAAAACTAAGAGAAAGTGCGCTGGAGTACAACAATGGCTGGGTGAGGCCGGTATACATGCCTATTCTGCACAAGGTACGGACAAGTCCTGTGGGATCCCTGCCTGGTTCATTTTAATGAACGTGAGCTTGTCCACATTGGCTGTGGACAGGCGGATGCGCTTGTCTGTGATAACCCCCTCCTGCCGTGCTAAACACCCGTTTAGACAATACACTGGCTGCAGGGCAGGCCAGCACCTCCAAGGCGTAAAGGGCAAGCTCAGGCCATGTGCCCAATTTGGAAACCCAGAAGTTGAAGGGGGCAGACCAATCAGTCAGTATGTGTAGGTGTGTGCACACATACTGCTCAACAATGTCGCACGTCCCCGTGACGGCCTTAATCCAATTGGATATCTTCTCTATCAACTTTCGATGTTCTTTTCTGCGCCTACCATGGTGGTCACGGGTAGCGGGGAATCAGGGTTCCATGTCGGAGAGGTAGCGTGAGAAAGGGATAGCACATCCAATGGAGGTCAATAGCTGAAATGTGATCTAGCGGAAATGTGGGAAAAGTTATTAAAGCCGAAGGATCGAATGAAAGGAGGTGGCACGCGTCAATTACAGACGAATTTTAGAAATTTCAGTCCCTGTCACCTATGCAGAAGAGGGGTTTTTCATCGGCAAAAAGTGTAAAATGTCACGCACCAATGGAACATTCGATTTTTAACAATTTCGGTCCCTGTCAACTATGCAGAGCAGGGGTTTATTCACAGCAAAAATGATAAAATGTCACCCAAGAATGTAACAGATGCTATTGCACCCTGCTCCCTATTTTCCTGTGTGACCACTGCCTCTTCCTTCAAACTAGACATGTCACTCACATGACCTTGATTCCATGTGGGGTCTAGTACCTCATCATCCTCCACATCATCTTCCACCCACTCTTTACCCGCAAATGCGTATGCGGACAGCACAGTCCGGCCCCATTGAAAATGAATGGGTCTGCACCCGTTCCGCAAAATTGTGGAACGGATGCGGACCCATTTTGCGGACGTGTGAATGGAAAAGATATCCCTCAAAATGAAAATAAATTAAATTATTAAAGTTAACCACTTGCCATCTGGGCCATTTGCCCCCTTCCTGACCAGGCCTAATTTAGCAAAACTGACATATCTCACTTTATGTGGTAATAACTTTGGAACGCCTTTATTTATCCAAGTCATTCAGAGATTGTTTTCTCGTGACACATTGTACTTCATGATAATCATAAATTTGAATCAAAATATTTCACCTTTATTTATGAAAAAATCCCAAATTTACCAAAAATTTGAAAAATTTGCAATTTCCTAAATTTCAATTTCTCTGCTTTTAAAACAGAAAGTGATACCTCATAAAATATTTATTACTTAACATTCCCCATATGTCTACTTTATGTTGGCATCATTTTGGAAATGTCATTTTATTTTTTTAGGACGTTAGAAGGCTTAGAAGTTTAGAAGCAATTCTTAAAATTTTTAAGAAAATTGCCAAAACCCACTTTTTATGGACCAGTTCAGGTCTGAAGTCACTTTGTGGGCCCTACATAGTGGATACCCCCATAAATGACCCTATTGTAGAAACTACACCCCTCAAGGTATTCAAAACCGATTTTACAAACTTTGTTAACCCTTTAGGCGTTCCACAAGAATTAAAGGAAAATAGAGATCAAATTTTTAAATTTCACTTTTTTGGCAGATTTTCCATTTTAATCCAATTTTTTCTTTAACACATCGATGGTTAAGAGCCAAACAAAACTCAATATTTATTACCCAGATTCTGCAGTTTACAGAAACACCCCACATGGGGTCATAAACTGCTGTATGGGCACACGGCAGGGCGCAGAAGAAAAGGAACTCCACATGGTTTTTAGATGCCATGTCCCATTTGAAGCCCCCTGATGCACCCTTACAGTAGAAACTCCCAAGAAGTGACCCCATTTTGGAAACTAGGGGATAAGGTGCCAGTTTTATTAGTACTATTTTTGGGTACATATGATTTTTTGATCATTCATTATAACACTTTATGGGGCAAGGTGACCAAAAAATTGGTTGTTTTAGCACAGTTTCTATTTATTTATTTTTACAGCGTTCACCTGAGGGGTTCAGTCAAGTGACATTTTTATAGAGCAGATTGTTACGGACGTGGCGATACCTAATATGTATACTTTTTCTCATTTATTAAAGTTTTACACAATAATAGCATTTTTAAAACCAAAAAAATGATGTTTTACTGTCTCCATGTTCTAAGAGCTATAGTTTTCTTATTTTTTGAGAGATTTTCTTATGTAGGGGCTCATTTTTTGCAGGATGAGGTGACTGTTTTATTGGTACCATTTTGTGGGACATACACATTTTTGATCACTTGGTGTTGCACCTTTTGTGATGTAAGGTGACAAAAATTGCTTGTTTTGAAATATTTTTTTTTTTACTGTGTTCACCCGAGGGGTTAAGTCATGTGATATTTTTATAGAGCTGGTTTTTACGGACGCAGCAATACCAAATATGTCTATTTTATTTTATTTTTTCTATTTTTAACATTTTTTTTTTTATTCCTTACTTGGGGACTTTTATTTTTACATGTGAAACTTTTTTTTTTTTTTTTTTTTTCAACCATTTATTTTTAATTTAATTTATTTTTTTACACTTTTTGTCCCCCATAAGGTCATACAAGACCTCTGGGGGACATTTGCTTCACTTTTTCTTTTTTTTTTCACTATTGATTTCTCCTGTAACTGGGGCTGACATAGTAGCCCCAGTTACAGAAGAAATGCACCCCCCAGAGAGGCTGTACAGCATAATTCTGCGCTGTACAGCCTCAGAGCAGGGCTGATCGAGGTCTGTGAAAGACCTCACACAGCCCCTGCACTCTCCGGTCACGGCGGTCACATGACCGCCGGGCCGGAACAGGAAGCGCATAGTGCTTCCTGCTCTGCATACACAGCGCTCTCCGAGCGCTGTGTATGCAGCGATCCAGAAGGCAGGGACATCTGGGCACTGTCCCTGCCTTCTCTAAGGGTTGCCCTGCTGTCACTGACAGCGGGCAACCCGATCAGCAGCTGCACGATTAGTGTGCAGCTGCAATTTCTGAACGGACGTTTTAAAACGTGCGTTCAGAAATAGAGATCCACCCATAGGACGTTTATATCCTATGGGCGGACGGGAGAAGGCAGCGATCCAGAAGGCAGGGACACCTGGGCACTGTCCCTGCCTTCTCTAAGGGTTGCCCTGCTGTCACTGACAGCGGGCAACCCGATCAGCAGCTGCACGATTAGCGTGCAGCTGCAATTTCTGAACGGACGTTTTAAAACGTGCGTTCAGAAATAGAGATCCACCCATAGGACGTTTATATCCTATGGGCGGACGGGAGGAGGTTAATCAAAAAACATAGATGTGGTAGGCAATAACAAGTGCTCGGCGGCACTAAATCAGGTGCTCGGCGGCACCAAATCAGAAACCATATGTCCTACCACAATCCTAGGGGTTCCAGTTCACATCCATGAATCCCGGAGGGAAAGCAAAAAACATCCATCTCTGGGCTAGATGATAATGTAGTATTGAAGGACAGGGTGGGCAAAGAACTGTCCCTGATATTGCCCTACAGGGTGGTGCTATTCTGACCCTGATAACCTAACCACAGACCACTCGCCCTGATAAGAGCAACCCTGTCCGTAACCTTACCCTATATAAAAATGGCCCTAATAAGCCCCTAGCCCCTAGGCTCCTGACTTCCAGGTGATCACTATATAGATCTATGTGTTTTTGACTCATTATAAAAGTATATTATAAGTATATTGCACCCCTCTGTGTATCACACCTATCGATAGCACACCTATACCAGTCCTTAAAAGGACTTTTGTGGCCCTATTAGCTAGCATTTGGTGTCCCTAACAGTCTGTCCCTGCTCCACACAGCAACCTCTCCCTACACTGGCAAAACACTGAATGTAAAATGGCGGACAGATCAGCTTTATTTAAAAGGTAGGGGTGTATGTCCATGTGCTGAAATGTCTCAATTGGCTGTCCTGTACCACCTGATGGATGTGTCATGGGTCAAAGTTCTTCATAATGTAAAAGAATATGGCGGGCGCAAATTTCTCCATATGTTCGCATGTTCGGCAAATCGCGAAAACGCAAAGTTCGCCGCGAAACGACCACCGGGCGAACCTGCAAGGCCATCTCTACATGTGGTGCCTTTGCTGCATTTGTCACAGTGAAATACTGCAATTATATTCAGGTTTAAAAAAAACACCAATTTTTTGCAGTACCCTACATCTGGTGCCTTTGCTGCTTTTGTCACAGTGAAATACAAGCGTTAGATAGTGCTTTTATATTCTGGTATTAAAAAAACACCCATTTGGGGCAAGATAAAAAATTTGCAGAATTTGGTGCATTTATGACAGTCTAATACAAGCGTGATATACCGCTGTTATATTCTGGTATTCTTAAAACCCCCATTTTGGGCAAGATAATACCGTACATTTTCGGCCTTTGCTGCATTTGTCACATTCCAATACAAGTGTTAGAAACTGCTGTTATATTCTTGTTTTAAAAAAACACCCATTTTGGGCAAGATAATAAATTTGCGGCCTTTGCTGCATTTCTGACAGTCCAATACATGTGTTAGATACTGCTGTTACATTCTTGGTTTAAAAAAACAACTATTTTGGGCAAGATAATACATTTGCTGCCTTTGTTGCATTTGTGACAGTCAAACACAAACTTTAAATACTGCTGTTATATTCTGGGTTTAAAAAAAAACACCAATTATTTGCAAGAACCTACATCTGGGGCCTTAGCTGCATTTGTAACAGTCAAATACAACCAGTCAATACTGCAGTTACATTGTCGGTTGACAAATTAACATTTTTTGTGACCGTGAAGTAATTGTATAAAATTCGTCTGTCGCACTATTGTGTGACCTCAAGAAATTTTTCCTCTTTATGACACCGGCACTACCTTACTCTCAGTTAACTTAATTGTTGACTATTGGCGGTTACATTGTCGCCTGACAAAAACCATGTTAGTCTAGTGGGTGAATGCAAAGAATGAGGAGAGCGTCAAATAAGGGACATGGCCCCGGTCATGGTGCTGCTGGTGGAGCTCCTGTTGCAGGGAGAGGACGTGGTCGATCTGTGCCAGCTACACGCATAAGTGAAACACATTCCTCAGGTGCGAGTAGGCGACAGAACCTTCAGCGTTATTTGGTAGGGCCGAATGCGGCTCTACAAATGGTGAGGCCAGAACAAGTACAGGGAATAGTAGATTGGGTGGCTGACAGTGCCTCCAGTTCCTTCACATAGTCTCCCACCCAGTCTCCTGCTGAAAGATCAGAATTGGCACCTGCAGCCCATGTCCATCAGTCCTTCACCTCACCCCCTTGCAAATTAGCCAAGCAGTCTGAGCCCCAAGTCATGGAGCAATCTCTTCTGTTTTTTGATGACTCTGCTAGCAGGGTTTCCCAGGGCCATCCATATAGCCCTGCCCCAGAAGTGGAAGAGATTGAGTGCACCGATGCCCAACTACTTATGTTTCAAGA
This sequence comes from Bufo bufo, assembly GCF_905171765.1. NCBI lineage: Eukaryota > Metazoa > Chordata > Amphibia > Anura > Bufonidae > Bufo > Bufo bufo. The sequence continues at coordinate 522,315,499 of NC_053390.1, read as the reverse complement.
TGAGTACATGGGAAAACCACCGCAGCACGTCTCGGATGATGACGAAACACAGGTGCCAACTGCTGTGGCTTTCTGCAGGGGTGAAGACTGGGTGGAAGATGATGAGGTCCTCGACCCCACATGAAATTAAGGTCATTCGAGTGACCTGTGTAGTTTCGGAGGAAGAGGCGGTGGTCGCACAGCGCCACCTGCACAGCAGAAGAGAGAGCAGGGTGCAAAAGCAGAGCGACCGTCCCCCAGACAGTACGCCTGCTACTGCCCACCACAGCAAGGGACCGAGCACACCAAAGCCAGCTCTAAGGAGTTCTCTGGCGTGGCTGTTCTGCAGACAATGTGCTGACGACAAGATACGAGTGGTTTGCAAAATGTGCAATCAGAGCCTGAAGCGAGGTATAAACGTTCTCCACTTAAGCACAACCTGCATGATCAGGCATCTAAGTGCAAAGCACGAGCTGCAGTGGAGTAGACGCCTAAAAAAAAATGGTCTCTTGCTCCCCGTGCTTCCTCTTCTGCTGCAGTATTGGCCTCTTCATCCACCTCTGGAGTGACAGTGGTACCTGCCCCCCACAAACAGTGGATCTGCCAGTAACACCACCACCTGGGTCACCAAGCATCTCCACTATGTCCCATGGAAGCATTCAACTCTCTATCTCCCAAACACTGGAGCAAAAGAGGAAGTATCCCCCTACCCACCCGCGATCCCTGGCCCTGAATGCCAGCATTTCCAAATTACTGGCCTTTGAAATGCTGTCATTCCGTCTGTTGGAGACGGAGAGTTTTAAAAGCCTTATGGCGGTTGCTGTCCCACAGTACATCGTGCCCAGCCGCCACTACTTTTCCAGGTGAGTCATCCCTTCCCTGCACAACCAAGTGGGGGACAAAATCAGGTGTGCACTGCGCAACGCCATCTGTGGAAAAGGTCCACCTAACTACGGATACGTGGACCAGTAATCACAGTCAGGGATGTTATATCTCCCTATCGGCAAACTGGGTAAATGCAGTGGCGGCTGGGCCTGAGGCGGATAGCAGTTTGGCGCATGTCCTTCCACCACCGAGGATTGCAGGGCGCTTCAGTTTGCCTCCTGTTGCTTCCTCCTCCTATTCCGCTTCCTCATCCTCTACCGCCTCCATATCCGGTCAGCGTAACACCTTCACCACCAACTTCAGCACAGCCAGGGGTAAATGACAGCCGGCAGTTTCCAAAACTTATCTTTCTGGGGGACAAACCCCACACCACACAGGAGCTGTGGACGGGCATGGAACAACAGACCGATGAGTGGTTAGTGGTGTGCGATAATGGGCAAAATCTCGTAGCAACTCTGGGACTAGCCAGTTTGACGAACATCCATTGCCTGCCGCATGTGCTGAATTTGGTGGTGCAGAGGTTCCATAAAAATTACCCTGATATGTCAGAGCTGCCGCAAAAAGTGTGGGCCGTTTGTGCGCGCTTTGGCGTTTTAACATTGCTGAGGCTTGCCTGTCAGCACTGCAGTGTAACTTCTGCCTTCCCGCTCACCGCCTCATATGCGACGTGCCCACAAACGACGTGCCCACAAGGTGGAACACCCCCTTGCACATGCTGGCCAGACTGTGCGAGCAGCAGCAGGCAATAGTGGAGTTTCAGCTGCAGCACGCACGGGTGAATCGCTCTGCGGAACAGCACCACTTCACCACCAATGACTGGGCCTCCATGCGAGACCTGTGTGCCTTTTTGCGCTGTTTCGAGTACACCACCAACATGGCCAGTGCCGAGGACGCCATTCTCAGCGTTACTATGCCACTTCTATGCCTCCTTGAAAAAACGCTTCGGACGCTGATGGATGAGGATGTGGCACAGTAGGAGGAGGAGGAAGAGGGATCATTTCATAGGGTTTCAGGCCAGTCATTCACAAGTGGCTCCGAGGGTGGGTTCCTGCACCCACAAACTCCAGGTACACAATTGTCCAGCCAGGGCACAGTTCTGGAGAATGACAAGGTGGAAGATGAGGAAGAGGGTATGGAGAAGCAGGAACCGTGTTCACAGCAGGGTGGCACCCAAACCAGCTCATGGTCATCACTGGTGCATGGCTGGTGGGATACAGAGGACACAGACGATACACCTCCTACAGAGGACAGCTTTTCGTTGCCTCTGGGCAGCCTGGCACACATGAGCGATTACATGCTGCAATGTCTCCGCAACGACCGCCGAGTTGCCCACATTCTAACTTGTGCTGATTACTGGGTGGCCACGCTGCTGTATCACAGTTACAATGACAACGTACCGTCCTTAATTCCATCACTGGAGCGTGATCGTAAGATGCACAAGTACAAGCGCATGCTGGTTGACAGCGGGGGCATATTGGAAGCACAAGACAATGCAGCTGGGGCACCACCAGCACCTCAGAAGGCAGGGTTAGCATGGCTGAAATGTGGAAAAGCTTTGTCAGCACGCCACAACAACCAGCACCTCCAGCTGATATGGAACGTCTTAGCAGGAGGCAGCATTTCAACAACATGGTGGAGCAGTATGTGTGCACACGCCTACACGTACTGAATGACGGGTCTGCCTCCAACTTCTGGGTCTCCAAATTGGGCACATGGCGTGAGCTTGCCCTTTATGCCTTGGAGGTGCTGGACTGCCCTGCAGCCAGGGTATTGTCTGAACGTGTGTTTAGCACGGCAGGGGGCGTTATCACAGACAAGCGCAGCCACCTGTTCACAGCCAATGTGGACAAGCTTGCGTTCATTAAAATGAACCAGGCATGGATCCCACAAGACTTGTCCGTACTTTCTACAGAATAGACATGTATATCGGCCTTACCCAGCCATTGTTATACTACAGCGCAATTGCTCATTGTTGTATTTTTGATATTTACCACAACAAAAAAAATTTAAAAAAAAAAAAAAAAAACTGTGGTGGCTACCTCGTCCTCCTCAACCTCCGCTTCAACCTCCACCGCTACGTCCACCGCCTCCTCGACCTCCACTTCATAGATCAAGATTATTATTTTTACGTGTTTTATTTTAAGTCAATTCGCTAATTTGTCGGATACATTGTTGGGTTACATATGCCAAATTTTGGGCTATAATATACCCCTGCTCTACCTAGTAGACAGGGAAATACATTGCACTAATTTCTCTGTTACATTGTCGGGTGAAATTCACCAATTTTTGGCTGTGATATACCCCTGCTCTACCTACTGGACAAGGAAATATATTACACAAATTAGTCTGTTACATTGTTGGGTGACATTCAGCAATTTTTGTCTGTGATATACCCCTGCTCTACCTTGTAGACAGGTTAATAAATTTCACTAATTTGTCTGTTACATTTTCAGGTGAAATTCACCAATTTTTGTCTGCGATATACCCCTGCTCTACGTAGTGGACAGGGCATCTTAAGAGTCCTGTATTCTTATTTATCGTCACTACCTCCCCGACTGTCGGTAGCCATAGTTAGTATCCATGGGTTCCACCTGATGGGGATAGTCAGCTCTTACATGGCCCGGGTCCTGACACCGCCAGCAGACTATCAGAGCCAGGTCCGTAGAGGGTACACCCCGGGTGGGTTTGGTTGGTACAAGTCGCCGGGTCTGGGATGGAGATTTAAGGGGTTTGACTGCCCCCCTCCCAAAAGAACCCCCTGTAACAGTCTTAGTAGCCTCGTAGCGCTCCACCAGATCCACCATTTCTAGGGGATTGCCAGGAGACACCTGGCCAATCCAGTGCTGGAGAGGGGGTGGCCAAGCCGTCCAGAACATATCAGCCAATAGTCTATCCAGCAAAGCCGTGGGACTCAGCACATCAGGCTGTAGGGCAAGAGGTGGTGTAAGTCATAATACTGGGTCCTCGCAGGCTCAGCCGGCTTAAACCCCCACTGATGTACCCGTTGGGCCTGGACCAACACATTCGCCCCTAGTCTTGCCAAAATCTCACCTTTTAGTTTTTGGTAGTCGGACGCTTGATCGTCCGGCAAGTCGATGCTGGGAATCAGATGCCAGGAATGGAGCGACGACCTCAGCCCACTGGTCATGGGGTAGCTTTTCCCTGATGGCCACTTACTTGTACATCGCCAGGTAGGTTTCGATGTCATCTGCAGGGGTCATCCTAGGAATCGCAGCACGGACTGCTTTCCGGGCATCGTGGACGCTATGGGTTGCTCCTGCTGTCTGCAAAGCCATCACGTGTTGTAGCAGCAACTGGTTAGTCTCCTGCTGCTGCTTATTAGCCTCGCATTTGTGCAGGTTTGTTTCTCGCTGCTGCAGATTAACCTCCACGAGGGCCTTCTCAACAGCCTCCATTTTATCATGGGGCACTGGTTATAATACAGCTAGTTTAATGTACGACATACAAGCGTGCCTGAAAAATGCAGAAACCAAAAATATCGGCGTTCACACCAGCCTCACTGCTCATGCCCACATCCTCCACCAATTGTGGGGTTTCGCTCTGGTAGATAGGGTAAGCGGGCACAGTACAGAGGTAAAATACAAGTTCTTAACTCATACATCAGTGTTTATTCACACTTGAGGCATTTGCACAAACCAGCACGTAACTTTGCAGTCTTGGTGTTCAGACACAATGGAAAGTTCATATAACACAAGTCACCTTGCTGGCAGTTCTGCCTCCAGTTGTCCACAGCGGGATTTAGGGGGCCTGTTTCCCAAGCTCTCAGCCCTCAGCACGGCACAAAGCCTCAGATCCCCAAAACAGAGACATCTCTTCTGAACCTATTTGCCTATTTAAGGACAGCCAGGCGTTGCCAAAACCCGGACCGGCACTTAAACTCCGGTCCGGTATTTGACCTCACCTGGCTGGAAACCAGCCCAGCCGCACATGCTGGGAGGAAAATACCTGCCTTGCCAGACACAATCCTTTACTGTGTCACAATAGGTATACAGTATGACGTGCACCTAACTAACAGACAGATTAACTATATCAATTTCCCTGTCACGTATGCAGTGCAGGTGTACTTCACGCAATAAATGGGTATATGACATGCACCTAACTAACAGACAGATTAACTATATCAATTTCCCTGTCACGTATGCAGTGCAGGTGTACTTCACGCAATAAATGGGTATATGACGTGCACCTAACTAACAGACAGATTAACTATATCAATTTCCCTGTCACGTATGCAGTGCGGTTGTACTTCACACAATAAATGGGTATATGACGTGCACCTAACTAACAGACGGATTAACTATTTAATTTGTGTGTCAGGGGTACAAAGTACAATGTTGCATTGCACCTACAAAAAAAAAAATAATCGCTGCAGATCACCCACAGAATTAACAGCCAGATTTATGATTAGCTTTCTGTGTCAGGGGTGCAAAGATGGTGTATTGCACCCACAAAAAAATCGCTGTAGATCACTTACAGAATTAACAGCCAGATTTATGATTAGCTTTCTGTGTCAGGGGTGCAAAGATGGTGTATTGCACCCACTGAATTAAGAGCCGGATTTAGGCTACATGCACACCTGTGCCCCCCATGCGGCCGTATCAGTTGAATGGGTCCGCAATCATGGAGATGCGGAACGGAGGCATGAATCGGAACCTCACGGAAGTGCTACGGAGTGCTGTCGTGGTGTTTCTGGCCGTGCCTCCGCACAGCAAAAAGGTAGCGCATGCACTACTTTTTTGCGGTGCTGACCGCCAGATGCGGATCGCGGACCCCATTCAAGTGATGGGGTCCGCGATCTGCATGCGGCTGCCACACGGTCTGTACCCGTGCATTGCGGACAGCAATTTGCGGTCCGCAGCACAGGCACGGAGCCCTTATGTTCGTGTGCATGTAGCCTTATGATCATCTTTCTGTGTCAGGGGTGCAAAGATGGTTTATTGCACCCACAAAAAAAAAAATTGCACTAACACTGTCCCTCACTTCAGCTGCCTGCTTTCTGTCTCTTCACTACTGAGAGCTGATGGGCGGTGCTACATGTGATACAGCTTATATAGAGGCTGGGTCACATGATGGACCAGCCAATCACAGCCATGCCATTAGTAGGCATGGCTGTCATGGCTTCTAAGGGCACACAGCCTAAAAGCTTGTTGATTGGCTGCCCTACAGCCTTTCAACAAGCTTTATTGAATGCCTGAACACCGAACTCGAACCCAAACTTTTACAGCAAAGTTCGGGTTTGGGTCCCGGTACCAAAAATCTTAAAATTCGGTACGCACCCGAACTTTACAGTTCGGGTTCGCTCAACACTACTTATAAACTATGTTACTATGTTACTTTACCAGTAACTGATCCGAAAAAAAAATTATAGCATTCAAAAATGCACGTACTAAAAAAAAATGCACCTAGTCGGGGGAAGAGGGTGAAGGCCAAGTTTTGAACTAAATAATGAGATCTTTTAACCTCTCCTGACATTTCTGTTTTAGTAACAACTTGCATTCCTCATGAAATAACAATTCTGGAGCATCTATTTATATGACTCTATACTGTGCTATTTCTTTATTATTTCTGCTAGTTATAAGTGAATTGCAAACAAGTGGGTGAGAAATAGGCCAGTAGTTCTGGACTAAATTAACTGTCACTATGGCTAATATGTGTTTGAGGGAATGTGTTTTGACAGAATATCAATTATTCCACTCTTTCTCTTCAGACAATAGACCTTTTTAAATATATTATTTTAAATATCTATGAGCCTGATTTTGAAAAGTCCACTCCATTGTATAATTAATAGCGGATAAAATCTCAAGTAAGAGATATTTCTATATTTGCAATTTGTTTTAGCAATACAATATTTAGAATAGCATCTGCTAATAAGATCACTGGTGCAATAAGTTGCTATGGTCCATAGCGTATATAGAAGTGTATATGCCTTTTCCACTATTATTAAATGAGCCTGAAAAATATGAATTACAGTGCAGATGATTTTTGGTGAAGTAAAGAGAGGAGTAAAACAATGCATAATAAAAATGGAACAGTCTAGTTAAGCCTATGTTTGCAAACAGATGTACAAAAATTTAATGGGTAATTCAAGAACATCTGTTGCCTGATGACTGGAGTTCTTCTATGCCAAACTTCGCACCAGTAGGCAGTCCCTATTTTAAGTTCGAAGCTTGATATTTCTGCCTTTGGCAGCGGTCATTCATTATGATGAACCTCTAACAAAATGAACATGAGAACTCAAAGGGTGTTTCATTAATCCCAACAGCAGAAGGAAAGAGAGGTGGGGAAGCAAAAAGAGCCACAGCAGTTGTACTCCCTGTACGATTTACAAGAATATAGGTCCCCGTCCAACTGTTCTTGTTTCCCATAGGTTTTCAGGTAAGAGAGTTTGTAATGCCATGGGCTTCATTTTATTTTATTACATTGGGCTCAGATAAGGGACTAAGAGACTGTCTATTCTATGGTCTACTAAGCTGGGGGAACAGATGTACCAGCAGGAGCTGGCATTATTGCATTTTATGAAGCATATTGTGCTATAATGCAAAAAAAAACTCCATAGCAATGTTAACTACTATAGGATGATTTCCAGAACAAAATATATTTTTGAGGGAGACAGATTTATAAACAGATGCTACTTATAGTATTTCTCTGTGGAAAAATCCACATGTACATTTGTGATTCGCTCGCAACAGACACATTTGTTTACATATGATAGTCGGAATTATCGCGCTTAAACGTTACTCATTACAGCAAGAGGAAAGTGTACATTGCTAATTAAAGTAATTCTTTGTAGAACTAATGTAAATGATGTACAGTATTAACCATATAACTCGCTACAGTAATTACTGCAGTCTCTGTAGACCATCACATTACTTGCCTTACTTGCACTCCAAGACTAAAGAATGCATCTAGTGGAAGAACAGAAACATACATTTAAATGTATATGATTCCTCAAAATAATAAGAATTTTACCATTGAAAAGACAGACAAAATGAAGAAGAAAATAATTATTTAAATGGGCTTATGTATTATGTAAATTTCAGTTCAAGAACTGATTGACATCATACAGATGCTAACAAATGTGTGCACCTTGATTTTGGTCACCGTTAGCCCATCATATGCCTCTGTGGGCTTGGTGGGAGCTAAGTGAGAAAAAAAAACAAAGGTTCAACAACACCAGACTGTTCAACTTGAATTTGTCAGAAAGAAATTCCACATTATGGACTGTCTGAATTCTACTTGCAGTGTTTAGCGTTTAAACAATGAGGCATCTAGAAGCTGACAAAAATAACTAAGGATTTTTTATTTTTTTTGTTTCTAGGTCCCAAGTCCATAGGTTTCCATCCACTCTACTAAGCTAAAGAAAAATGTCATAGATCTCTCTAAGATGAAAAAAGATTGAGATTCCTCATGGTTGATACCTTTTAATGGCTAACTGAAAAGATGATGACAAAATTGCAAGCTTTCAAGACTGCTTGAGTCTCTTCGTCAGGCGTCTCTTAAGACAGTAACTGAAGAGTCACATATTTATACATCAAAGTGCATAGGAATAATGAGATAGATGAGACAAGTCATGTAAAGCAGATCAATATGAGTGGATGAGTAAACAAATAGTTGTAACAGTTGTTACTTTACATCAAATTACAAATTTAAACTCTATAAAAAAAGAAAGACACTAGACATATAAGAGGTCATTTATTAAGACCGGTGTTTTAGACACCAGTCTTAATATCCCCTATATCTGGAGACAGATCCAACGAAGGCCTTTACATAACATTGGCACATGCAGCTCCAGTCTAAATGTAAGACAGCTTTCTACCTAAACAAGGCATAGAAAATGATGAATGAGACGGGCCTACCGGCCCGTCCTCTTCTCTTCCCGCATCACCCCCATTTTTTTAGACCTGGCTTGAGCAAGGAAAAGTCGCTGATTGCGGCGCAACTAACTGTTGTGCTACAATCTGCTCCTGAAGTACGTCTATATATTTCACAATAATAAATGACCCACATAGTTTAATCAATGGATAGAAAGTGACATAAAAAATGCCAAACACACCCAATGTTCTTAAAATGCATATAAAACACCACATAAGTTTAGATTTATCAATAGTCTCATACAGCATGCAAACATATTTTAGACAATTGTATGCTTCCAACTTTGTGGTAACAGTTTGGAAATGTACTTTCGTGTTGCAACTTGACTGTGTCCCTGTGCACAAAGTGAGGTCCATAAAGACATGTTTCATGAGACTGATATGGAGAAATCTGAGTGGCCTGCACAGAGTCCTGATCTGAACTCCACCAAACAGCTAGAGCTAGAACTTCTTGTCAAACATCAATACTAGACCTCACAAATACTTATTTGACTCAGACACAAATTTTCACACTGTCCAAAATCTTGTATATAGCAGCAGACTTCATATTAACGCTCATGGCTTTGGAATGGGATGTCCAACAGGTTCATATACATCAGGGGTCATTTAGTCAGAGAAAATACTGTATGCTGTACCTTTAACTATACAGTGTAGATGTACACTAGAGCTGAGCAAACCCGAACTGTAAAGTACAGTTTTCGGTACCCGGACCTGAACCTGAACATTTACGTAAAAGTTCGGGTTCGGTGTTCGGCGATTTTTATGGCGCTTTTTTAAAGGCTGCAAAGCAGCCAATCAACAAACGTTATACTACTTGCCCCAAAAGGCCATCACAGCCATGCCTACTATTGGCATGGCTGTGATTGGCCAACTGCAGCATGTGACCTAGCCTCTATTTAAGCTGGAGTCACGTAGCGCCGCCCGTCACTCTGCTCGGATTAGTGTAGGGAGAAGCTGCAGCTGCTGTGAGGGAGAGATCAGGGAGAAATCTGATCAATAACTGGTTTATGTACTCAGAGATCTACAGAAAAAGTGTTTTGTGGGTGCAGTGCACAATTTTTTTAAGCCTGCCCTGAGCCAACTACTGCTGAAAACGAACTTTTTTTTCTTCAGTTAGTCAATAACAATACATGATCGGCAGCCATTTTATGCAACGATAGTGCACCAGCACAGGCTAGCTGCATGTCTGCAAGTCCAGAAATACATCTTTGGCATACTGGGGTAAAAAGCCTCTGATATACTGCACATCTGAGATTAGACAAGCATAAGTGACTGTCACATTTAGGACAGAAATACAGCTTTTTGGTGAGGGTGAAAAAACCCTCTAATATACTGCACATCTGGGATTACACGTGCATAAGTCACTGTCACATTTAGGACAGAAATACAGCTTTTTGGTTAGGGTGAAAAAACCCTATAATATACTGCACATCTGTGATTACATGTGCATAAGTCATTATCACATTTAGGACAGAAATACAGCTTTTTGGTTACCGGGGTGAAAAAACCCTCTAATATACTGCACATATGTGATTACACGTGCATAAGTCACTCTCACATTTAGGACATAAATACGGCTTTGGCATACTGGGGTGAAAAAAGCCTCTAATATACTACACATCTGTGATTACACATGCATAAGTCACTGTCACATTTAGGACAGAAATACAGCTTTTTGGTTACTGGGGTGAAAAAACCCTCTAATATACTGCACATCTGTGATTACACGTGCATAAGTCACTGTCACATTCTGAATAAAATATTAGAAGTTGGCACCTCCACATCATTGCATTCAGTTTTTATTCACGATTTGTATAGTGTCCCAACTTTTTTGGAATCCGGTTTGTAAAAGTCCTTTGTGAACAAAGGAAGCATGGCTGATTAGAGGGCCCATAATCCTGGGGCAAGAGGCTGGCAACCAGGCCCCTCCAAAACCCAGTGGTGAGGTTAGTTTCGCCACACATCTCCCCTTTTCCAAACAGACTAACAGGGTATCTGACCTTCTGCCGGTCAGTGCCCTTGTTAGTCTAGCAGCCCACCCACAAAATAGAAACAGCAGTACAGCCCACCCACAATAAATGGTAACTACACTTGAGCAAGGGATAAACTTGTCCATGTCCAGGTGCCTCACCATGGCTGTGTGGGGGATTGGTAGACTGCTTTGGTGGGTTGCTGAGTGGGCAGAGACCAGCGGTACTCTGCCCTGGTGCCAGCGCTACCATGGAAGTAGCCTGGTTGGAGCCTGGTTGTTGAAGGGGGAGACCGACTGTCTCCCCTTTAGATAGACCACCATGCTGCTGTGGGGGGAGACCTACTGTCTCCCCTTTGGCTAAACAGCCCTGTTGCTGGGGGACAGGACCGACTGTCCCTACCCCCTGTGCTGTGAGTGAAAAGACCACGGTCCCATCTGCACGGTTGTGGGGCTTACTGTCTCCCCCTGGTACGTTAAGCTGCCGCTGGGGAATGGAGACTGGGCTCCCAATTCCCTGTAAATCACACGGCCGCTAGGGAATGGAGACTGGGCTCCCAATTCCCTGCATATCACACTGCCGCTGGGGAATGGAAACTGGGCTCCCAATTCCCTGTACATCACACGGCCGCTGGGGAATGGAGACTGGGCTCCCAATTCCCTGGAGATTACACTGCCGCTGGGGAATGGAGACTGGGCTCCCAATTCCCTGTACATTACACGGCCGCTGGGGAATGGAGACTGGGCTCCCAATTCCCTGTACATCACACGGCCGCTGGGGAATGGAGACTGGGCTCCCAATTCCCTGGAGATTACACTGCCGCTGGGGAATGGAGACTGGGCTCCCAATTCCCTGTACATCACACGGACGCTGGGGAATGGAGACTGGGCTCCTAATTCCCTGCATACCACATTGCTGCTGGGGGACAGGACCGACTGTCTCTGCCCCCTGTAACTCAGCCTGCCGCTGGGGAATGGAGACTGGGCTCCCAATTCCCTGCAGGAGCAGTGGAGAGACCTCGGTCCCATCTCCACTGGCCACCTGGGGATCTTCCCAGTAAACATCCACAATAACCTCCCAGCTGAAGGGCTCTGGACCTGAGTCTGACTTCTTGCTGTCCTGCTGAGCCTTCCCAATGGAGTGGAATAGATCTCTGTAGTCCTGCTCCAGTTCCCACTTCAGGGTTGCTAGGTGAGCCAGGTCTTTCTCTACCTCATGGGGGTCATCCCAATCCTGCCTAGCCTCCCTCTCGTAGAAAATGTCCTGAAGTCTGGACTGTGCAGGGCTCCCGAAGTCAGGCTCTGCAAAGGACTCCCATAACAAGCCAGGACCATCAAACTCCTCTCTCTCCGGCTTGTCATGCTCAGCTGTCCAGGGTATATACTGTGCCATATACCACCAGAGCGCCTGGTAGGCATCCTCCAGCCATAGCTCCTGCCATACCCGGTGCTCTAGTTCCTTCATCCATTCCTCCAGGGGCTGCTCTCCCAGGAAGGGCATCCGCAGGGCCACTTGCTTCTGAAATCTCTGCTCTTCACTGGGGAGACTCTCGCCTCGCTGGTATTGTACATTGTCCAGGGCCTGGTACCAGATGCCTTTCCTTAATGCATCCCGGCCATCCAGGTCTTCCTCATCGTATGCCACTGCTGGTTCCATCCTGCTGCTGTCAGGGTCGCTGTACTGGGACATGCGTTGCCCTCAAATTGTAATTCCAGGGAATGGTGTCTCCTTTAGCTGTCCTTCTGGCTGTGGGAACGATCCCGCCGCTTGCCACCAATGTAAAGGATCTCCTGGCACCCTGACCGGGTACCTCCGTTGATAAATGCTCCCAGTGCCTCCCGAGGACTCCAAGCACTCCGCTCGACACCGATACCACCACAGGAACCAGGAAAAGGAACAGCTCTTACAAGAGCTAGGAGTAATAGCCAGGGGAGTATACAAGTATAGCAATCCCCACACACGAGACGAGGCTCTATGTTGAGTGTAAAAACAGGAACACTTTATTGAGGGCTACCCGCCCGTATTTATGCAGGTCCCCATCTGGTGTACACGCCCCTAGGGGACCAGAAGGAAGACTGTGACACAGGACAGATACGTAGCACTCAGGATACACAGACACAACACATCCCCACAATGCATCATGGTTTCCTCCTCTCTGCCCTGGAGACACCCGAGGAGCAATTCAATTATCTCTGAGGACAAAGGGAAATCACCAATACACATGTGGGAACAACAGGACAGGAATCACCACCCAAACACACAATGTCACACCCTCACAGCAAACACAGACATTTAACATATTCCCAGATAGCTCAAGTCTGAGTGCATATCATTAGGTGAATAGCACTCAGAATACACAAATACACTGCTCAAAAAAATAAAGGGAATACTTAAACAACACAATGTAACTCCAAGTCTATCACACTTCTGTTAAATCAAACTGTCCACTTAGGAAGCAACACTGAGTGACAATCAATTTCACATGCTGTTGTGCAAATGGGATAGACAACAGGTGGAAATTATAGGCAATTAGCAAGACACCCCCAATAAAGGAGTGGTTCTGTAGGTGGTGACCACAGATCACTTCTCAGTTCCTATGCTTCCTGGCTGATGTTTTGGTCACTTTTGAATGCTGGCGGTGCTTTCACTCTAGTGGTAGCATGAGACGGAGTCTACAACCCACACAAGTGGCTCAGGTAGGGCAGCTTATCCAGGATGGCACATCAATGCGAGCTGTGGCAAGAAGGTTTGCTGTGTCTGTCAGCGTAGTGTCCAAAGCATGGAGGCGCTACCAGGAGACAGGCCAGTAAATCAGGAGACGTGGAGGAGGCCGTAGGAGGGCAACAACCCAGCAGCAGGACCGCTACCTCTGCCTTTGTGCAAGGAGGAACAGGAGGAGCACTGCCAGAGCCCTGCAAAATGACCTCCAGCAGGCCACAAATGTGCATGTGTCTGCTCAAACGGTCAGAAACAGACTCCATGAGGGTGATATGAGGGCCCGACGTCCACAGGTGGGGGTTGTGCTTACAGCCCAACACCGTGCAGGACGTTTGGCATTTTCCAGAGAACACCAATATTGGCAAATTCGCCACTGGCGCCCTGTGCTCTTCACAGATGAAAGCAGGTTCACACTGAGCACATGTGACAGACGTGACAGAGTCTTGAGACGCCGTGGAGAACGTTCTGCTGCCTGCAACATCCTCCAGCATGACCGGTTTGGCATTGGGTCAGTAATGGTGTGGGGGTGGCATTTCTTTGGAGGGCCGCACAGCCCTCCATGTGCTCGCCAGAGGTAGCCTGACTGCCATTAGGTACCGAGATGAGATCCTCAGACCCCTTGTGAGACCATATGCTGGTGCGGTTGGCCCTGGGTTCCTCCTAATGCAAGACAATGCTAGACCTCATGTGGCTGTAGTGTGTCATCAGTTCCTGCAAGACGAAGGCATTGATGCTATGGACTGGCCCGCCCATTCCCCAGACCTGAATCCAATTGAGCACATCTGGGACATCATGTCTCGCTCTATCCACCAACATCACGTTGCACCACAGACTGTCCAGGAGTTGGCAGATACTTTAGTCCAGGTCTGGGAAGAGATCCCTCAGGAGACCGTCCGCCACCTCATCAGGAGCATGCACAGGCGTTGTAGGGAGGTCATACAGGCACGTGGAGGCCACACACACACACTACTGAGCCTCATTTTGACTTGTTTTAAGGACATTACATCAAAGTTGGATCAGCCTGTAGTGTGTTTTTCCACTTTAATTTTGAGTGTGACTCCAAATCCAGACCTCCATGGGTTAAAATTTTGATTTCCATTTTTTTATTTTTGTGTGATTTTGTTGTCAGCACATTCAACTATGTAAAGAACAAAGTATTTCAGAAGAATATTTAATTATTCAGATCTAGGATGTGTTATTTTTGTGTTCCCTTTATTTTTTTGAGCAGTGTAAAATAAAATTCGCTATCTGGGTACCATCACATAACATACAATACAATTACACAGACAGATGGTTCTGTCACACACCTCAAAACCCCACATGTCCCCATATGGCTTGGATCTGAGCGCTCAGATGCCACAAACACAGTCAAATCGCCATGGGGTTTAAGCTTTGCATGGGCTGATGAGAGGGCCCATAATCCTGGGGCAAGAGGCTGGCAACCAGGCCCCTCCAAAACCCAGTGGCGAGGTTGGTTTCGCCACAGGCTGAATATACCATTGCGTTATTGTAATACGTACTGAGCCATAGCGCCCATCATCAGGCCCAAGGTCAATTCCCCAGTACAGACTTACAAAGTATCTATAAAAATCGCCTACATAGTGCTAACTGGTGGGATCAAGAGTTGCAGTAACGCTGTTGGGAACGGGGTGAGCACATCTAGAGAAATGGCACAAAGCTGTTACCCTCATTCATCCCAAATGGTGTAACTGTATTAAGCAGAAATATCCACTTTGTTTCTTTTTGAGCCAATATTATTTTCCAATCTCCTCCTCTTGGGGAGATGAGCACACGGTCAATACCCCTAATCCTGAGTAAGGTACCATCCGAATCATGTTTCTCTTTAAAATGTTTCGGTAAGGTCTTCAGTTGTGTGATATCTTGCTCTTCTTTTGCTGCCTCAATAGCAAGCACGTGTTCCCTCACCCTTCTTCTTAACTGCCGGGACGTCAATCCCACATAGATGATATTGCTGGGACAAATGGCCCAGTAAACAACCCCGATAGTCGTACACGTGATGGTATGTGTAATCTTAAACACTTTATCCTCTGCTGCATTGTGGAAGTGGGTTGCTCTGTCCATATTGGTACATGCAACACACTTCCCACATTCTTTACTCCCCCACGGTGGCCCTTTGTTGTCAAACAATCTCACTTCCTTACAGGCATAATGGCTGCGGACCAGTTGATCACGCAGGTTTTTGGACCTCCGGAATGTTGTTGAGGCATGTGGGGGAATCACCTCTTGTAACTGGGGATCAGATGTCAACATGTTCCAATATTTGTTTAGAATTGTGTTTACCTCTTTCCATTTGCTGTTAAATCCTGTGATAAACCTGATCTGTTGTGAATCCTGCCGAGTGTATTTCTTATGGAGTAGGTCACTTCTCTTTGAAAGGCGTGCTCTCTTGTACGCCGTCTCTATACACCGATTCCCATAACCTCTCTCTCCAAATCTTCTTCTCAGGTCCTCAGCCTGTATCTCAAACAACCCATCCGACGAGCAGATCCTGCGTGCTCGCAGGCACTGCCCCACCGGTATACCCTTTATCAGGTTGCCTGGGTGTGACGAGCCTGCGTGTAACAATGCATTCACAGAAGTTTCTTTTCGATATAAGTTGGTGCCCAGATGGCCGGTCGCGTCCACCTGGAAGATCACGTCCAGACACTCAACATCCGTGCGAGCCACCTTAAAAGTGAGTTTAATATTCTTAGTGTTATTATTCAATAACCAAAAGTACTTCACAAATTCCTTCTCAGTCCCCTGCCAGATAATCAGTATATCATCGATATACCTACCCCAGTATTGCACCTTACTGGATTCTGGCAGGGGACTGGATTGTAGGATGTCCCTCTCCCACAGCCCCAGGAACAAGTTCGCATATGAGGGTGCACATGCCGCCCCCATCACGGTACCCTGGAGCTGTAGGTAGAAGGACCCCCCCAAACAAGAAGAAATTATGGGTAAGAACGTATTTGAGAAGAGTTAAGATGAAATTACATTTCTCCTTACCCATACTCGTGGTCTTGAGAAAGAACTTTGTGGCTTCCAGCCCGTCCTGATGTTTAATTGAAGTGTAGAGGGATTCGACGTCACATGTAGCGATCAACATGTCAGGTTCAAGATGTATGTCCTCCATCTTCCTCAAGATGTCCATCGTGTCCTTTAAGTGTGTTGGTAACCCCTCCACCAGCGGCTGTAAGAAGTGATCGATATATTTACACACTGCATCATTTAGACCATTCATCCCTGATACGATGGGCCTACCAAGGGGTTTCATCGGGTCTTTATGAACCTTGGGCAAGAGGTACAGAGTTGGAATCACAGGGTGATCCGGCAACAGGTGGGAACTCTGTTTCCCCGAGATAACCCCTTGTTCAACCCCTAATTGCAGGATGGACTCCAAGTCCTGCTTGAATTTGATTAGGGGATTGAACGTCAATTTCTTATAACAGTTGCCATTCTGCAACTGTCTTTGCACCTCTTTCTCATACATGCATGTGGGCCATATCACGATGTTCCCGCCCTTGTCCACCTGTTTTAAAACCACATCATCCCACTTCCCTATCTCCTTCAATGCTCGTCTTTCACCACTCGTACAGTTATCTCTACCCTTTTGGTCGGAGATATGTGAGAGTTCACTATTAACCAGCTGAGAGAGTCTACCAATCACCTATCACCGTCCGCTTCACCACTTAACATCCTAACGTCAGGGCTCCCACATTCGGGTTCTGGTATGGGCGGACGTGATGCAGGATGTTAAGTGGTGAAGCGGACGGTGATAGGTGATTGGTAGACTCTCTCAGCTATGGCTTGATTTAAAGTGGAGTATGTTGGCTGGATAGACATGCCCCTTTTGAAGAAGCTGAGCGAAATGCGCGTCAGGGGTGCGCTCACCAAGGTCCCAAGGTTGGTTCCCCTTTATATATGTGCTGTATATGCCGGTTGTAACTTCTCATGTGTTGAATGCATGTGGCATCTATGTATGTCCGGTGCTGTGGATATGTTATCCACACACTGCGTCGATTAACTCATGGTTCGGCTGGCATGCTAAGCACTCGCACTGTCACTTAAGTTCACGTTTCCCTCTGGCCTGTGGATGAGAGTTCATCTCGATTCAGCTATTCAGCTGACTCAGGCCATCAGGAGAGGTGCACTTGGGGGATACATCGATTGTGGAGATACCTTGGTGGGGCGCTGATCCGCAGTGCCGCCACATTACTGCTGTTACTTACTACTATTGTCTATTTATTGTCCTTTATGTGACTAATTAATAAAATATTTTGTTATTTATGTACATGTGTGTTCTTGTTTATCGGATCCACTGTTTCCAGCTAGCAACTGATGGCTGACTGCTGCTGGAGATGATAGTGGAGGTGGAGGCGGCGGAGGAGGAGAAGTAGGAGTTGGAGCCAGTAACATAGCTGCTGGCGGAGACCCTGATGGACGTAGGGCCTGCAATCCTGGGCATCGGTATAACCTGTGCCATCCCGGGGTACAACTCCCGGCCTCCACAACATTCACCCAGTGTGCGGTCAGGGAAATGTAGCATCCCTAGCCACCAGCACTTGTCCATGTGTCCGTGGTGAAGTGGACCTTCCCAGTAACTGCTTTGGTCAGGGCACGAGTGATGTTCTGGGACACATGCTGGTGTAAGGCGGGCATGGTACACTGTGAAAAATAGTGGCGGCTGGGGATTGTGTACTAAGGGACGGCCGTCGACATCAGGCTGCTGAAGGCCTCAGTGTCCACAAGCCTAAATGGCAACCTTTCAAGGGCCAGTAATTTTGAAAGTTGTGCATTTAGTGCTATGGCCTGTGGGTGGGTGGGTATTTGCGCTTGCGTTCAAATGACTGTGTTATGGACATTTGGACACTGCACTGGGACAGGGAAGTGGATGTTGTTGCTGATGGTTCATGCGAAGGTTCAGGTGCAGGGCATCCAGGCCTGCGCCTTTTAAAGGGGATTGGCCAGCAGTGCTTAACACAGGGGAAGAGGAGACAGTGGTGTGACCCGCAGACCCAGATTGTGGACCCAGGCGTTTGGCCCACTTATTAGGGTGTTTGGATTCCATGTGGCGGATCATGCTGGTGGTGGTGAGGTTGCTAGTGTTCACGCCCCGGCTCATTTTTGTACTGCACAGGTTGCAAACTAGCACTCGTTTGTCGTCTCTGCACTTTCCTCAAAAAAGTGCCATACTGCGGAACACCTACCCCTTGGCAAGGTAGATTTAGGCATGGGGGTGCTCTGTGTAACGGTTGCGGGCCTGTTTGGTGTGGGACGACTTCTCCCTTTTGCAACCCCACTGCCTCTTCCAGCCTGTTGCGGTGCTGTGGATCCCTCCCACTCTGTACTGCTGTCCTCGCTCGGCTTTTCACCTTCCCATGTTGGGTCAGTGACCTCAACGTCCATCATCTCCTCTTTCACTGCCTCACTCTGCTCATCCTCCTGACTTGACCTAACCACAACCTCAGTGTTTGACAACTGTGTCTCATCATCATCCACCTCGTGAACGAATGATTGCCGTTTACCCGCCGTCATCTTCTTGAGTCTGTGAAGTCTCAAGAGGTTGGAATCAGGGCACAATATCTCAGGTCCCTCTTTCAAGCAAGCTGGGCGCGAGGGCTTAAATGTAATAGTGGCGCTGAAAAGAGCTCCTCGGAATATCCGAGTATGGGATCACTCGTTTGCAAGCCTCTCCATGGTGGGAGGAAGGATGATCAGTTTCATTGCGCCAAGGCCCCAGCCTCTGCGTGCACCACAGCATCACTCCCACTTCCCCGTCCCTTAGTGCTCGCCTTCCTTCATATTTATGGTTTTGTCACTAGATGTGGTGCAGCTTGTTTTACAGTCCACTTAAGACAACCGTTTTTGGATTCAGGACAGTATGTCACAGAAACCTACAGAATATGGCACTATATTAGGCCCAGATTATTGGAATCTGCATACACTGTTTTCTGATGTAGTACAGTATTGGTTACAGAACACCACAGATTATGGACACTATATTAGGCCCAGATTATTGGAATTTGCAATACAGACACATTTTTTTAGATGGCGTACTGTATATGTCAAAGAAAGCCACACACTATTGGCACTAGATTAGCCCAGATTAGTTAAATTACGCTAAAGAAACAGTTTTCAATGGAGTACTGTATATGTCACGGATGTGTTTTATACGCACACACTACAGAGAAAGTAGATGAGGACTGGCCCTGATTATTTAAATTTACACTAAAGAAACAGTTTTCGGATTGGAGTACTGTATATGTCACGGATGTGTACTAAACGCACACTATAAACCAGGGATGGCCAACCTGAGGCTCTCCAGCTGTTACAAAACTACAACTACCCAAGCATGCCCAAACTACCTACAGCTATCAGCCTACAGCAGGCATGATGGGAGTTGTAGTTTTACAACAGTTGGAGAGCCGCAGGTTGCCATGCCTGCTATAGACAATAATGTGGCGCTGATTATTTTGAATTTACGCAAAAAGATACAGTCTGCGGATGATGTATAGTAAATGTCACTAATAGGTATTAAAGAAAAATATCTTGCTGCTGTCAAACACACACACACAGTAGTCCTTAAAAGGACTTTGGGGTCTTTGAAAAACTTTTGGTAGTAAAAACAGCAAATTTCTCTTCCTGCACTATCTGTCCCTTCCTCAGCATGGATGTCCCCGAGACTGATCAATTTAGCGCAGGTAAAAATTTATTGCTGTGTGCACACACACACACACACACACACACACACACAGTAGTCGTTAAAGGACTTTTGGGTCTTTGAAAAGCTTTCTTAGAATAATAACTGTGAATTTAGCTCCCTGCACTGCCTTTCCCTTCCTACACTATGCTCCCCCTGACTATGACTGATCCGAGCACTTGTCATCGGGTGCTATATAGCACCCGATGACGCGTTCCGGCCAGCCAATGACTAATGCCAGCAGCCAACATGGCTACTGGCATTACAGTGATGGCAGTACTTACCTGCACGTTTATTGGCTGCTTAGCAGCCGCAAAACGTGCGGGGAGGAGACTCGAGCATGGTGCTCGAGCATATACGGTACTCAGCCGAGTACCCCCTTGTGCCGAGCATAGCCATGCTCGAGCCGAACCAATATTCAGCCGAGCATGCTCACTCATCACTAGTAATAATAAGTTTCTATCATGGATCACCCCCTATAATCCTATTTGTTAATATAGGCTGGTACACCTTTTTTCCTTTTGGACCACCTGAATTTCTAGTAGATTGTAACATACTAAAGGACCCTTTAGACGGGCAGAGAATTAAAAAGATCATCACTAACGAGTAGAGTTGTTCGGTGTTCGTACCGACTTTAGGTTTTTCGGCACCCGGACCCGAACCCGAACATTTACGTAAAAGTTCGGGTTCAGTGATTTTTATGGCGCTTTTTGAAAGGCTGCAAGGCACCCAATCAACAAGCGTCATACTACTTGCCCCAAAAGGCCATCACAGCCATGCCTACTATTGGCATGGCTGTGATTGGCCAACTGCAGCATGTGACCCAGCCTCTATTTAAGCTGGAGTCATGTAGCGCCGCCAGTCACCCTGCTCGGATTAGTGTAGGGATAGGCTGCAACTGCTTCTTTATTCAGCGATCTACAGCAAATGTGTTTTGTGGGTGCAGTGCACAATTGTTTTTAAGCCTGCCCTGAGCCAACTACTACTGAAAACGAACATTTTTTCCTTCAGTTAGTCAATATCAATACATAATCGGCAGCCATTTTATGCAACGAAAGTGCACCACACAGGATATCTGCATGTCTGCAAGTCCAGTAATACTGCTTTGAGACACTGGGGTTAAAAAAAACTACTTTGTTTCATATAGTGCACATCTAGGATTATCGCAGCATAAGTGACTGTTCAATTTAGGCCAGAAATACGTCTTTCTCATAGTGGGGTATACTGGGGTTGAAAATAAAACATCTGTTTCATATAGTGCACATCTAGGATTATAGGTGCATAAGTGAGTGTCACATTTAGGCCAGAAATACGCTTTTGGCATACTGGGGCAACTGGGGTGAAACAAACCCCTTCTGTTTCATATAGTACACATCTAGGATTATAGGTGCATAAGGGACTGTTCATTTTAGGTAAGAAATACGGCTTTCGCATACTGGGGTGGAAAAAACAGTGTTTTATATACTGCACATCTGTGATTATAGGTGCATAAGTTACTGTGAAATTTAGGCCACAAATGCGGTTTTTGCTTACTGGGTTAAAAACCCTCTGATTATACTGCACATCTGGGATTAGAGGTGCATAAGTTACTGTGAAATTTAGGCCACAAATACCGCTGTCATATAGAGTAAAAAAAAAAAATTGAGTGCAATACCCTACATCAGGGTTTTTATTGGCGGTTAATGTATTTTTTAAACAGACTTAACCACTTTTTACCTTGCTGGTGAATGCTAACTATGAGGCAAACATCTAATAAGGGACGCGGTCCTAGTCGTGGTGGTGGTGTTGGTGGAGCCTCTGTGCAGGGAGAGGACGTGGTCGTTCTGCCACAGCTACACGTCCTACTGAATCTACTACCTCAGGTCCCAGACGCCGCCAGCGATATTTGTTCGGGCCTAATGCCGATCTAAGGATGGTAAGGCCTGAGCAAGTACAGGCGCTAGTCGATTGGGTGGCCGACAGTGGATCCAGCAGGTTCACATTATCTCCCACCCAGTCTTCTGCAGAAAGCGCACAGGTGGTGCCTGAAACCCATGCCCATCAGTCTGTCACATCACCCCCGTGCATATCGGGAACCTGTCCTGAGCCTCAAGTCATGCAGCAGTCTTCTTATTCTGTTTGAAGAATCTGCTGGCAGGGTTTCCCAAGGGAATCCACCTAACCCTTCCCCAGGGGTGGAAGACATAGAATGCACTGACGCACAACCACTTATGTTTCCTGATGAGGACATGGGAATACCACCTCAGCACGTCTCTGATGATGACGAAACACAGGTGCCAACTGCTGCGTCTTTCTGCAATGTGCAGACCGAAATGGAGGTCAGGGAGGAAGACTAAGTGGAAGACGATGCAGGGGACGATGAGGTCCTAGACCCCACATGGAATGAAGGTCGTGCCACTGACTTTCAGAGTTCGGACTAAGAGGCAGTGGTGAGACCGAGCCAACAGCGTAGCAAAAGAGGGAGCAGGGTGCAAAAGCAGCCGTCGCCAAAACAGTTCGCCTGCTACTGGACACCGTCACCAGGGACCGAGCACACCAAAGGCAGCTTCAAGGAGTTCCCTGGCATGGCACTTCTTCACACAATGTGCTGACAACAAGACCCGAGTGGTTTGCACGCTGTGCCATCAAGCCTGAAGCGAGGCATTAACGTCCTGAACCTTAGCACAACCTGCATGACCAGCATCTACATGCGAGACACGTGCGCAGTGGAGTAAGCTCCTTCTGTGGCAAAACTAACCTCGCCAACTGGGTTTTGGAGGGGCCTGGTTGCCAGCCTCTTGCCCCAGGATTATGGCCCTCTCATCAGTCCATGCAAAACTTAAACCCCATGGCGATTTGACTGTGTTTGTGCATCTGAGCGCTCAGACCCAAGCCATCTGGGGATATGTTTAAATGTCTATGTGTATTGTAATGGTTGGGACATTGTATATTTGAGTAGTGATGTCTGTCCTATTGTCTCCACGTGTGTATTGGCGATTTCCTTTTGTCCTGAGAGATAATTGAATTACTCCTCGGTTGTCTCCAGTACAGAAGATAGTGTATTCTCCTGCCTGTGATAATTACATCAACCCATTGTGTAAGGTAATTATATCACAGGCAGAGGGGAGGATTTTGTGTGGGAGTGTTTTACTGAATTGTACGCGTTTATTGGTTGTTTTACAAAACCCTGTGGGTGGTACTGATGTGTACCAATGTCATACAATTCAATAAACACACAGCTATGGGTGACCACTGCTTGACCCTCAACACGGAGCTCGTCTCATTCTTGGGGGGATTCAGTGAATGCTGTTAGAAACTGATTGCTAGGAGTGTAAGCCGCTTGGGTGCGTTTCCTATTCGTCTGCTAGCAGCTATTCGTGATGTTCCGTTCGGAGTTTGGAGCATTCCCTTGTATGCCGTTACACCTTCAAAACCAAGAAAGGGCTCAGGCCCCTCCTGCTCCTTCTTCTGCTGCCTCGGCCTCTTCCTCCGCCTCTGGAGGAACGTTGGCACCTGCCGCCCAGCAAACAGAGGATGTGCCACCAACAACACCACCTCCATCACCAAGGCATCTCCACCATGTCACACGAAGCGTTCAGCTCTCCATCTCACAAACCGTAAATTCTCACCTAGCCACCCTCGATCCCTGGCCCTGAATGCCAGCATTTCTAAACTGCTGGCCTTTGAAATGCTGTCATTCAGGCTGTTGGAGACGGACAGCTTCAAACAGCTCATGTCGCTTGCTGTCCCACAGTACGTCGTTCCCAGCCGCCACTACTTCTCCAGGAGAGCTGTGCCCTCCCTGCACAACCAAGTATCGGATAAAATCAAGTGTGCACTGCGCAACGCCATCTGTGGCAAGGTCCACCTAACCACAGATACGTGGACCAGTAAGCACGGCCAGGGACGCTATATCTGCCTAACTGCACACTGGGTAAATGTAGTCGGCTGGGCCCCAGGCGGAGAGCTGTTTGGCGCACGTCCTTCCGCCGCCAAGGTTCGCAGGGCATCATTCTTTGCCTCCTGTTGCCTCCTCTTCCTACCCGGCTTCCTCCTCCTCTTCTACCACCTCCTCATCCGGTCAGCGACAGACCTTCACCACCAACTTCAGCACAGCCAGGGGTAAACGTCAGCAGGCCATTCTGAAACTGATGTGTTTGGGGGACAGGCCCCACACCGCGCAGGAGTTGTGGCGTGGTATAGAACAACAGACCGACGAGTAATTGCTGCCAGTGGGCCTCAAGCCCGGCCTGGTGGTGTGCGATAATGGGCAAAATCTCGTTGCAGCTCTGGGACTAGCCGGTTGACGCACAACACTTGCCTGGCGCATGTGCTGAATTTGGTGGTGCAGAAATTCATTCACAACTACCCCGACATGTCAGGGCTGCTGCATAAGTACGGGCCGTCCGTGCTCGCTCCTGCGTTCTCATCCTGACGCCGCTCGGCTGTCTGCTCTACAGCGTAACTTCGGCCTTCCCGCTCACCGCCTCATATGCGACGTGCCCACCAGGTGGAACTCCACCTTGCACATGCTGGACAGACTGTGCGAGCAGCAGCAGGCCATAGTGGAGTTTCAGCTGCAGCATGCATGGGTGAATCGCACTGCGGAACAGCACCACTTCACCACCAATGACTGGGCCTCCAGACGAGACCTGTGTGCCCTGTTGCGCTGTTTCGAGTACTCCACCAACATGGCCAGTGGCGATGACGCCGTTATCAGCGTTACAATACCACTTCTATGTCTCCTTGAGAAAACACTTAAGGCGATGATGGAAGAGGATGTGGCCCAGGATGAGGAGGAGGAAGAGGGGTCATCTCTAACACTTTCAGGCCAGTCTTTTAGAAGTGGCTCAGAAAGAGGATTTTTGCTACAGCAGAGGCCAGGTACAAATTTGGCCAGCCAGGGCCCACTTCTGGAGGTGGAGGAGGAGGAGGATGGGGATGAAGCATGTTCACAGCGGGGTGGTATGCAACGGAGCTCGGGCCCATCACTGGTGTGTGGCTGGGGGGATACGGAGGATGCGGACGATACGCCTCCCACAGAGGACAGCTTGTCCTTACCTCTGGGCAGCCTAGCACACATGAGCGACTACATGCTGCAGTGCCTGCGCAACGACTGCAGAGCTGCCCACATTTTAACGTGTGCTGACTACTGGGTGGCCACCCTTCTGGATCCCCGTTACAAAGACAATGTGCCACCCTTAATTCCCTCACTGGAGCGTGTCCGGAAGATTCACGACTACAGGCGCACGCTGGTAGACGCGCTCTTTAGAGCATTCCCGACTGATGCCGGGGGACAAGTGGAAGCACAAGGCGAAGGCAGGGGAGGAGGAAGAGATCGCCAACGCAGCTGTGTCAGCGCCAGCACCTCAGAAGGCAGGGTTAGCATGGCCGACATGTGGAAAAGCTTTGTCACCTCGCTGCAACAACCGGCCCCAACTGCTGATATGGAGCGTGTTAGAAGGAGGCAGCATTTGAACAACATGGTGGAACAGTACCTGTGCACACGCCTACACGTACTGACTGATGGTTCTGACCCATTTAACTTCTGGGTCTCCAAATTGTCCACATGGCCAGAGCTTGCCCTGTATGCCTTGGAGGTGCTGGCCTGCCCTGCAGCCAGTGTACTCTCTGAACGTGTATTTAGCACGGCATGAGGCGTCATTACAGACAGACGCAGCCGCCTGTCCACAGCCAACGTGGACAATCTCACATTCATTAAAATGAACCAGGCTTGGATCCCACAAGACTTGTCTGTACCTTGTGCAGAATAGACATTTATACCACCATCAAACATACATTCTTGTACTCAAGTCAAGTGCAATGATTCTTTGTTTTCTTTTTTTTTATTTGTCCCAATATTTTGGGGGCTACCTACCCCAATAAAAAAAAATTAAAAAAAATTGTTGGCTACCTCCTCCTCCTCCATTGCTGCCTCCACCTGCAACACCACATTCACCGCCTCCTCAACCTCCGACTCCATATCCACCTCCTTCTCTGAGTCCCTATCCACATTTGTTTGCAGAGCAGTTGCATGCTCTTAAGCACATTTTACTGCCTTTTCCATCCCTCTAGCCTTTCCAATGACTATTTTATTTTAGAGCCATTTTAATGCAAAAAAGTGCCAATTTAGTGCCCTAAATGAAAAAATTCTTATTTTCAATTGTCGGGTGACATTTTACTATTTTTGGCGTATACAAACCCCTGCTGTGCCTGGGTGACAGGGGCCTAAATCTCTCAAAATCCTCTGTTGTATTGCTGGGTGACATGAACCCCCTTTTGCCGTGAATGAACCCCTGCTGTGCCTGGGTGACAGGGGCCTAAATCTCTCAAAATCCTCTGTTCTATGCTGGTGACATGAACCCCTTTTTGCCGTGAATGAACCCCTGCTGTGCCTGGGTGACAGGGGCCTAAATCTCTCAAAATCCTCTGTTCTATTGCTGGGTGACAAGAACTCCCTTTTGCCGTGAATGAACCCCTGCTGTGCCTGGGTGACAGGGTCCTAAATCTCTCAAAATCCTCTGTTGTATAGCTGGGTGACATGAACCCCCTTTTGCCGTGAATGAACCCCTGCTGTGCCTGGGTGACAGGTGCCTAATTCTCTCAAAATCCTCTGTTCTATTGCTGGGTGACATGAACCCTCTTTTGCCGTGAATGAACCCCTGTTGTGCCTGGGTGACAGGGGCCTAAATCTCTCAAAATCCTCTGTTGTATTGCTGGGTGACATGAACCCCCTTTTGCCGTGAATGAACCCCTGCTCTGTATTGCTGACAGGGAACTAAATTTAGTGAAAACATCTGTTACTGATCGGAAGATGCACGACTACAATCGCACTCTGCTGATGGCATTCCCACCTGACAGCGGGGGCACAGTGGAAGCACAAGGCGAAGGCAGAGGAGGAGGAAGATGTCGCCAACGCAGCTGGGGCATCGCCAGGAAGGCAGGGTTAGCATGGCCAAAATGTGGAAAAGCTTTGTCAGCCTTGGAGGTGCTGACCTGCCCTGCAGCCAGTGTATAGTGTGAACGTGTGTTTAGCACGACAGAGAGCATTATCACAGGCCGCAGCCAATGTGGACCAGCTTACGTTTATTAAGAATAGACAGTTATACCAGCCTCAACCATCCATTCTTGTACTCAAGTGCACTTATTCTTTGTTTTATTTTGTTATATGTCCCAATATTTATGTATTTTATGTTATTTTAAGTCATTTCCCTATCCACATTTGTTTGCAGAACAGTTGCCATGCTCTTAAGCACATTTTGATGCCTTTTGCAGCCCTCTAGCCCTTTCCAGGACTATTTTACAGCCATTTTAGTGCCCAAAAGTTTGGGTCCCCATTGACTTCAATGGGGTTTGGGTTCGGGGTTAAGTTCGGGTCAAGTTCGGGTCCCGAACCCGAACTTTTTTTTTAAGTTCGGCCGAACCTGCCGATCCCAAACATCCAGGTGTCCGCTCAACTCTAGTAATGAAACAAATTTCTTTGTGAAATTCAGTGAGGCAGCCAAATTAAATTTTTGATAACTTCGCTCATCACTAGGTAAATGTAGCCAAAATAAAACAGGATCAAAGAGCCAAAACTGAGTAGAAGATCATCTCTGCTTTTCCGTAGAATGGCAAGAAAGTTCTTTTTTTAATAGTAGTCAAACTCTCACATATGCAATGTCTATATAGGCACACAGCTGTCATACTTTTATAGGCATATAAAGGTGTAGGCATATGTACAGTACAGACCAAAAGTTTGGACACACCTTCTCATTCAAAGAGTTTTCTTTATTTTCATGACTATGAAAATTGTAGATTCACACTGAAGGCATCAAAACTATGAATTAACACATATGGAATTCTATACATAACAAACAAGTGTGAAACAACTGAAAATATGTCATATTCTAGGTTCTTCAAAGTAGCCACCTTTTGCTTTGATTACTGCTTTGCACACTCTTGGCATTCTCTTGATGAGCTTCAAGAGGTAGTCCCCTGAAATGGTTATTACTTCACAGGTGTGCCCTGTCAGGTTTAATAAGTGGGATTTCTTGCCTTATAAATGGGGTTGGGACCATCAGTTGCGTTGAGGAGAAGTCAGGTGGATACACAGCTGATAGTCCTACTGAATAGACTGTTAGAATTTGTATTATGGCAAGAAAAAAGCAGCTAAGTAAAGAAAAACGAGTGGCCATCATTACTTTAAGAAATAAAGGTCAGTCAGTCAGCCGAAAAATTGGGAAAACTTTGAAAGTAAGGGCTATTTGACCATGAAGGAGAGTGATGGGGTGCTGCGCCAGATGACCTGGCCTCCACAGTCACCGGACCTGAACCCAATGGAGATGGTTTGGGGTGAGATGGACCGCAGAGTGAAGGCAAAAGGGCCAACAAGTGCTAAGCATCTCTGGGAACTCCTTCAAGACTGTTGGAAGACCATTTCAGGGGACTACCTCTTGAAGCTCATCAAGAGAATGCCAAGAGTGTGCAAAGCAGTAATCAAAGCAAAAGGTGGCTACTTTGAAGAACCTAGAATATGACATATTTTCAGTTGTTTCACACTTGTTTGTTATGTATATAATTCCACATGTGTTAATTCATAGTTTTGATGCCTTCATAGTCATGAAAATAAAGAAAACTCTTTGAATGAGAAGGTGTGTCCAAACTTTTGGTCTGTACTGTACATATTGTCATACTTTTGTAAACCCATTTTGAACTATCGTGTGATCCACAGTCACTTAATACAGTGTGAATGTAGTCTAAGGGTTTGGACACACATAGCAGCTTAGCAGATTAAACCCAACCCACATGTGGTAGCAAATGGCCATATGATTTTCTGGATAAAACTCATAATCGTGCAGTCAGTGGCCACCAAATATAGAGGTTTTGGTCACATGTGGACACAGCAGTATATGTCTCCCTTGAAGATAAGCTAAATGATTTTAAAAAAATCTAATTCAATCCAAAGTTTGAAAAAATCTAAGTTGCTTCTGAATCCAAATTTTGGTATTTGATTCAGCTAAATTTTGGGAGGGAGAAAGAGATAAAAAAAAAGTTCAAAAAGTGAGAGACTAGAAGAGAAAAATATTATTCCTAAGAGACCTCAGAATGTCATACACAAACTTTCAGGCTAACTGGAGCACTTTTGATTCTGGTAGAATTGATTTAGACCAAAATTCAACACAAATTCATTAATCTCTAGTCTTTACTCATACCTTTACTAGACAAGTTCATTTAATTAACACTTTTAACTGCAGAGTAATAAAAAAACAACATATTCTAGCTCATTTTATATCATGCTCCGTACAAGCTATACTGAAATAATAAAGTGAGTCTATCAGTTTCATAACATGGTCTAACATTTGGCAGGGAAAAGTAGGCGTTGATCTCTTTCACCTGGGCAACATGTTGGTAATCAAAAACCATTCAGGTGCAAATAACATAATTCCAGACCAGAACGGTTCTTACTGCGAAATAAATTCATGGTGAAATTCTTGTTGGAGTACAGCATATGCATAAAGAGTTATTATCAGAACTATAAATGGAGAGACAGGTCACTTGCCAAGCCACTCATTCCCCAATCAGACATTTGGCAGATGTTAGTGATGCAAAAAGGCCATGCTTATTCTAGTAGGTTTTTTCCTCCGGTTTAATGATTTAAGATGTTGAGCAATTTTTTATTCAAATTATTCACTGGGCTGTAAAGAACATACTAAAACTAGAAGGGAAAGCTTATGTGCACAGATTTTAGATACAGCAATAACTTTAATGGACAAACGCTAGTGAAAAAAAATACAGGACAGGGTTGGTTGATCAATTTACTGCCTAAAAAAATGAGAAAGAAATCTGCAAACTATAAAATTTCACTACTGCAGTGGTTTCCAGTATCAAATGTGCAGCTAAACATACAGATGTGTCTAGTGTCATTGGCCATTATGATATTTAATCGGGGGCCAGGTGGTCCTGGCAACTATATCATAATCACAGATATTACATTTTTAATACCAGCCCAAAGTATTTAGAATATCATTCCCGAACTTCCTACGATAAAATTTCATCTTTTTGCTAAATATGCAGTGAAAAATGCTTTATTGCTGACAAAAGGCTAGGTTTTCTCCATAAGATCCATGAGCATACTGTTAAAGATAATGAAGCATAAGTAAGATTTATTATTAGATTAAAAGACAGCTGTTGTACTCCTCCTTACCCAATCATCTTTTGCAGAGATGAGAAATTACGTTTTTTACATATTCCAGAAGCATATTTACAGATAAATTTCAATAAAAGTTGTGTACAGCAAATGCATCTTCAATCACTCATTTTATATTATGCAATCTTTCTCTATTATTATCATTTGAACTGTGGTGTGTGTTTGCTTTTACACATATGAAGTTATAGATAAAATCCAATTGGGCGGAATTTATGAAAGGATGTATGAAAAATGTACCAAAATATATGACTTTTTCACTTTTAATGCTGCTCTTGCCATTTTGGAAAAATTTGATGAGGCTTAACAAGAGGCCATAGCTTCACATAACCTAATAAACCTACTAAAATTTACATGAAAAACAGGCATCAATTATAGCTGAAATCTATGATAATTTTTTTTCTGGCACACAAGCTGCCAGAAGATTTGCCAAATTTATTAAGAGGCCTGCACCTTTGAATACATTTGGTGCCTCTTACTCCAGCACATTTTTGAAGATTGGCAGATGAAGTGTCATTCTTAATAAATGTTCCCCATCATCTTTGAGTCATTTTTTTAGGCCTAACCACTTATTGTACTTGTGATGTTTTGTACCTAATAAATGCCACAAGAAACTTGAAGTTGACTGTCAATATGTGTGCATTTATCCATTCTAACCTCTATGACTAACGACTGTTTCATTGGCTGCCTCTTTGGTTACCTTTTGGACAATTAAACTTACTGTAGATGGGGGGGAAAGGAAATGGCACAAAATTGAGGAATCTACTGTAAATATGAGTAAATAGAATATGTTCTACAAGGGGGAGAAACTTATGCTTCAAACTAGAGCAAGAGAATGTGCCGAAGATGGAAGCAAAAAGAAGGGGGTAATAGGGCAGAAAAACAGGGGAATATGTGCCTCAGAGGAAAGTGTGCTGCTACAGGATTGGCTAAAAAGGCATGACAAATTTGCTGCAATTGAGCTTACGATGTTTGCACCTATTGTGGACTGTTGTTTGGATATTAAAATATGGCTATAAGGCCCAGTTTACAGCAAGTGTTTAGACTGATACAAAAGGTGTTTGATAGAGTTAAGTTTCTGCCCTAATTTCTACCTTACTATGATATTGTCATACTGAAATGTGTTGGCAAGTGTAAAGTTATACAATTTCAGTGCAAAGGTGTACCCCAAATACTATCAGTTCAATCTACAATAAGATTTGATTGTAAATATCAATGATAAACTTAATTATTAAACTCAAATTCAATATGTTAGTCAAAAGTGAGAAAAGGCCTGGCTTGAAGAGGCAAAATTATTATTTACCAAATTATAAAGTACTGATGCAGTCGTCTCTTGAATATGCAGTCCATTTTGGGATACCAGTTCATAAAACAGATATGATAGAACAGAAAAAAGTCCAAATTAGGACAACTACAGCACTATGCTAATAAAAGTGTATGGAAAATCTCAACCCTGAGGATCGGCTGTCAAAACTAAAAGTAATTTTTTCACTCTTTAGCAAATTAGCCTTTACTAGGTTTAAATACAGAAAAGCTAAAAAAAATCTAAAGGGATTTAACATTGTATTATAATTTTTCAGATATTCACATGCACTTTATATCAGGTGTGCTTTAGATGTTTTATTTAATTAAATACATATCCCAGAAAATACCATATGAAGAAGTTTTCTCTCTTCATCAAGTGGCATTTATTATGTAGAGAACGTTAATACAAGGCACTTACTAATGTATTGTTATTATCCATATTGCCTCCTTTGCTGGCTGGATTCATTTTTCCATCACATAATACACTTCTTATTTCCATGGTTATGGCCACCCTGCAATCCATCAGTGGTGGTCGTGCTTGCACACTATAGGAAAAAACACTGGCCTCTTTGGTGGCTAGGACCATGGGAGCACACATAGGCTAGTGCTTTTTCCTATAGTGTGCAAGCACAACCACCACTGATGAATTGCAGGTGGTCATAACCATGGAAATGAGAAGCGTATAATGTGATGGAAAAATAAATGCAGCCAGCAAAGAAGAAAACATGAATAACAACAATACATTAGTAAGTGACTTATATTAACTTCCTCTACATAACAAATGGTATTTGCTGCAGTGAGCCAACCCCTTTAATATAGCTATAGTATAGTAAAAGCTACTAAAGATGGGAAAATTGATTCAAAATAATTCAAATTTGTTATGAATTTCCCCAAAAGTCCGGTTCCTAACGAATCCAAAGTTTTTGGGATTCATCCAAGACAACTGGATCAAAATGACATCTGCTATTTTACATATCAGAATACAGGTAGGAGGAGAAGTTGAACGAGGATCACATGACCCCGTAAAGACCCATAATGCCTGGTAGTTAGCATCATATTATAGCTATGATTAGTGTTGAGGAAAGTTATGAAAACTTTGATTGAGCTGCTTTGCTGAATTTCACAAAAAAATTTGCTTTGTGACTAATTAATTTGTCACAAAGCTCATTTCTTTGTAAGTAGCGGGTGCAATGACAGAGAACGGAGATTGCGCCGCCACCCGTCATTGAAGTACCCCTTAGATGTAAAAATGGGGGCCTTTCAGGGGTTAAAAAAAATAATACTCACTTCATCCATTTGAGAATGAAGAGGCTGCCACAGCCATCTTGATTGAAGATCATCATGCTGGCCGGCTAGGTGACTTCATATGCCACCACGCACAAGAATTTGCGTGGGAGCTTCAATCAAGATGGCCGTGGCCTTTTCATGCTCAAACGGATGAGGTATGTTTTCCTTTTTATGCCATTTCAGGGAAAATGGATTTATTACCACGAAGCACGAGGAAATTCGGCTTCGCGGGGAACCAAATTTTCCCTGAAATTCAGCTGGAAGTCCACTTTGGATATTTCGATTCGCTCAACCCTAGCTATGATGTTAGTCAATATTGCATAAAGCTATACAACTCAATTTATTATTGTTAGTCATCCCAATCTTCATCAAATGATTCACAGTCACAAGAAATTGTTAAAATATTAATCCTAGTGCTGATAGTGTGCCTCCTGACACATATTGGTGTGCATCATAGTTACCAACCATATATTGTACTGGACTCAATTGATCTACTACTACCCCTACACAGCCGCATGTCTCCTTTCTTGTCC